>NW_003852438.1:3833534-3844613 GCF_000181295.1 Otolemur garnettii | reverse complement strand
AGGATGAAGGTAAAGACAAGGCTTTAAAGTCATCTCAAGCATTCTTTTCTAAATTACAAGATCAAGTAAAAATGCAAATCAATGATGCAAAGAAAACAGAAAAGAAAAAGAAGAAAAGACAAGATATTTCTGTTCACAAATTAAAATTGTAATATATTTTGAAAATAATGTAAATATTAATGTGTAATCTTATATTTTTCTTCCATTGTTTTGTTTTATAATAAAATTCTTGAGAGCCAAAAAAAAAAAAAAAAAAAAGACTTGAAAGATGAGTCAGAGAATTACTGTGCAGCGCTTGACCAAGATCTAGTGCTGTGGAAATGCAGAGTTTTAGCAGTGGGAGAAACTGGAGAGACTTTCATTCATTCTGACTACTTGTCACGGAGGAAGTGCATCAGTGGAGCTGGGATCCAGGGCTCGTCATTTCTGTGTTTTATGAGGAAGACTTTAGTGCCTTTACCAACTTATCCTCCAGCAGAAATATTCTCCAGTATTAGACTCACGGAGGAAAGCAATAGTGAGATGGGGGGAGGGACAGGGAGAAGGATGAAGTTCTTCCACATTCTCCTTCCTTGGAGCATAATTTGTGCATACGTCACTTGCTTCCAAGACCGCTTAGAATTCTGGCTTCTTCCCTGCCTGGCATCCAAGGCAGCCAAGCAAGGTTTCACACCTCTTAACTTCCCCTCCTCTCCCACTGGGTTCAGCATTAAGAGAGAAGGAAGCAAAAAGAAAAAAAAGAAAAGAAAAGAAAAAGGAAGAAAGGAAAAGGGGGACAAGCTGCACTCAGACCAGTTAAAAGATAAACTTTTGAAGAATTTGTGATGGAAGGGAAAAATGTTATGGAGAGACTGCAGACACAGAGTGAAGATGTAATTTGATTGGTTCAAGTGTGAGCAATTGCTGTATTTGGATTATCCCAGTGGGAAGCTCAAGACAGCATAACCAAGTGCCAGTTGGCAGCCTGTGATCGCCTGAGCTTCAGTTTCATTTTGCTTATGTAGGAATTTAGGACATTAGAGCCACCTCCATCTAAGTGGCCTTCCTTTTAATTATTTTAACAGACCCCTGCAGGATACCATCTTGACCATCTTCCTACAAATCCCTTCCTGGCCTCTGGAAACATCTCTTCCCCCTGCTAGAAATGTAACCTTTCTGAGGCTGGGGCCCACCTTGGTTGGCTGTTTTATCCCCAGCACCTCCCATGACACATAGGAAATGCTGACTTTGTATTTGTTGAACGGATGGTTGATTGATTGAATTAATCAATTTACTATGTAACAGCAGAACCATATGGAAATCAGTGTGTCCTGCCCAAAAGCATGATACTTATTTGTGTATGTATCACAATTTAAAACTGAGGAGGAAGCTGCTTCTAAGTTATGAACATGACAACTCTATTAAACTAAATAGTAGGGAATTGTGGGTAGCCATAAAAAGAGTTGTAGAATTTATTAATTAAAGCTAAGCTGTCTCTCCTAAAACAAAATGAGTTTAACTACTTTGGAAAGAAAATAAATGAACTTCCCATTCTTTGCTTAAGAATTCTGTCTCAGCTCTGCCTCTGCTCTGGCCCCGGTGAAGTCTGTGTTACCCGGCTGGGCTCCGGGTCTCTGTGACTCACATATCTAGTTGTTATAATAATATCTCCTTGGAATAGGGCAGTCCTATTACCACATCATGAAGGTAACTATGGACTTTGCTACAGAATCAGAGAGTTGATGTAGAACATTTTTCTTGGTTCCTAAAGGAATGTGAGGGCTTTGTGAGGGGAAAGGGATGCCTAGCATGATGTGAGGGGCCCCAGGAAGCAGATCTAGCCAGGTCTAGCCACCTCTTCACAGTGGGGCCTGTGACCCCGCAGCATTTGCATTCCTGGAGGCTGGTTAGAAATCAGTCTCAACCCCAGCTCGACCTGATGGCTCAGAGTCTGCATTTTAAGAAGACGCCCAGCTGACCGTATGTGCAGACTGTGCAGAGTCTGAGGATTGTTGGTCTGGCCCGGTCCTGGCCCAGTAGTGAAAGAAGAGTTTTGTTGCTTGTGACAAACAAGTGTGGGTTATAAAATCAAGTGCTTCAGATCAGATGAGCTTTGGCCCGGGCCTTCCCTTCTGCACCATTCTCCTAGATAGGGATTTTCAACCTGTGCGCCACGAGAGGATGCTAGGTGTGCCGCAAATACTGTTAAAGATCATTAATTAAATTATTGTCAAAAGGAGTTCAAAGCACAGTAAGTATGTATTTTGTTTTTACTCTTTTTTACATTTTGGTCAACATAATTTAAGTATGCCAGGGAAGTTTAACTATCATATCAGTTCAAGTATGCGGTGAGATAAAAATGAAAAACACTACCTAGAGCATGAGGAATGGCAGAAGGATGGGAAGTAAGCCCAGTCTAGAGGTGACCCAAGCTGCAGGCATCGTGCAGGCCGGAACAATAGTAGCCTGGAAGAAGGCTGAGCTCGAGACTGGGGACTTAATCTCCTTCCCCCTGGGCCAACTGGAGAATATGGAATTAATTCTTCTAGAAAGTGAGCACCCTCCAATTGGGGAAATATGACCCAAATAGGGCAATTGTTGAAATGTAGCCACAGTGCATTCTGTAAAGAAATACATATCTGGAGACAACTGGAATTGCCTTGCAGAAGATTAGGAAGATTATCTTAGCGGACACTAATAAAGATGCTCCTTAGAGACGCGCTGTGATTGTAATAACCCAAAGATGAATATTGGATGAATGAATTATTAGAGACTGGCCAGACTGCTAACCTCTCAAGCCCAGGAGGCAGCAATTCTCCCTTTGCCTTCCCATTCCTGCCCCCCAAGCCTAAGATTTTTATTAAATATGTACCCAGCTACTGACAAAGATTTAGAGTCAATAAAACACCTGCCCCACCTTGCTTATGGGGATTTACTTGGAGCTGTCAGCAGCTTTTCGTGGCCATCCCTCAGCTTGGAGTGAGGAGAGCCACAGTGCAGAGAGAGAAGGAGCCAGTTATTCAGCGTGGCATTCACCCAATGTCAGGGTGAGCCTCCTCTGACCCCACAATCATGCTGTGGCATTGGTTTCAGTCCTAGCCCCTGTCTAGTCTCAGAAAGGGGGAGCTCTGCTTCCAGGACCAAAGGGCAAAGCCTGTGCCACACCAGGCACTGTTGTTAACACCTTCAGCATCTCATGCTCTGCATTTCTGGGCTCTGCATGTTCCTGGGAATGCCAGCCATGACCTTGCCCTTTTAAGCCCATGGGACTCTTAACTTTCCCTGAGCCTGTCCCTGCAGTGACTCTTCCCCATCCTCCAATGCCATTAACTGGTAGCTTCTCAGGCAACCAGATTGACAAACTGGCCAAAGGAGCGTATGAAAAATGAAAGAAAGGACCTCTCAGTGGTTGTTTCTTCAGCCCCATGCAATAGGCCCATGTACCAGTGACCTGGAGGTAATGAGCACCCACACCCATTCATTCTTTCTCTTTCTCTCTTCCTATGACTTTTTGATATATAGCAAGCAGTGAAGAGTGCAAATCTTAAATATATACTTCAGTGGATTTTTACAAATACAGAGGGTGCTCAAAAATGTGTTTGCATATCTTAAGCAGGGAAAGACTGTATGAAAGTGTAATACTCAGTAAATGCTGATAATAAAAGGTGAATACGAGTCACGTTTGAGCGCCTCTTGTAACTGTAGGTGTCAAATATGACTTGAGTATTACAAATTTAATTCAGTCTTTGCCTTTTTAAAAATGTGCATATATTTGGGGGGCACCTCTGTATGTACATCCATAGAGTCACCAACCTGGTTGAGTTAAAATATTTCCAGCCCCTTAGGGGCTTCCTTGTGTCCTACTCAGTCAATGTGCCCCCATTAAAAGATAACACTGTTCAGGGAGCCAGGCGCAGTGGCTCACACTTGTAATCCCAGCACTTGGGAGGCTGAGGCAGGTGGATTACCTGAGCTCACAAGTTCAAGACCAGCCTGAGCCAGAGGGAGACCCTGTCTCTAAAAAATAGCCGGGCAAAGTGGCAGGTGCCTGTAGTTCCAGCTACTTGGGAGGCTGAGGCAAGAGAATTGCTGGAGCCCAAGAGTTTGAGGTTGCTGTGAGCTAAGATGCCATGGCACTCTACCAAGGGTGACCAAGTGAGACTCTTGTCTCCAAAAAAAAAAAAGATAACACTGTTCAAGCCTCTGTCACTGTAGATCAGTTTTGCGTGTTATTTAACTTCATACAAGTAGAACTCTTTCATATATGTGCTCTTCTGTGTCTAGCCTCTTTATCCAGCATGTTTTTGAGATTTATCTGCGTCTTTGCACACAGCTATTGTTCATTCTTTTGTTATAGTTGCATGATATTCCATTGTGTGAATATATCACAATTCATCCATTTGAAGGGCATTTAGGCATAATTAAAATTTTGGCTATTATGAATTAGTGCTGCTACCAACATTCATGTGCATGTGCTTTGATCACAATGTGATCAACGCCTCACATCTATCAGGTGTTGATTATAACGGGGAAGGGTCTCGTATTTCACCCTAGTTGTCTCCTGCCACAGTTTTATAGATGCTGGTAGAAGACATGAGATTCCTGGGTCAGAGACAAAAGGGTATGAAGTGTCAGCTTGTGCCAGGCAGCTAGCCCCGACCGGCTAGAAACTAAGACGTGAAGTTATGAGCAGCGTTCTCTTTCACTACTCTAAGCTCACAGGGGATTTTGTCTTAATAAGAGGCTGCCGTCCATTAAGATTGTAGTCACAACCTTTGTTGCTACTTAGTGCTGGGAAACCCCCATCCCAGTATCAACTACACGGTTACCAGGTCTGTCACTGAAGTGTATCACATTTCTTGCACCACAAGGGATGTGGGTGACCAAGATGCTGTTCACATGAACACTAATCCTTAACTGCCTGCGGCAGTAAGAGTCTCTTGGTTTCTTACTCTATCTCTGGGAGTGAACTTTTTAGATCTTGGGGGGTTGCATCTTCTACACCCACTGTGGGAACACCGTAGTATTCGAAACCTGGAAATGTACCTCTGTGTCTTTCCATGAAAAGTCTTCTTGGTTTGAATTGCTTCAGAATAAATAAATTGCCTACATTTAAAAGGAAGATTTTTAGAGAAGAGCTTTCATCCTAAACAGCTATTGGTACCTATTGAAAAATCAAGTTAAAAATATAAAAAAGAGAGACATAACGAAATAGAACTGCTAGTCTTAGAGACTCCCTTGGCAAGATTAAGAAAAATAAAATTGGTCCTGGTAAAAATTGTCAGGAAACTTGAAGGGAGAGTTGGAAGGACATTGGTGTTTTTACAAATTCATTCAACTCACACAAGATCCTAGAAATTACGTAGTGAATTTCCTTAGTTTACACCTCAGTCAGCCAGCTGTGCAATAATAATGGTGATGATAATGACGGCTACCACTTATTTCCTTCTTACCCAGGGCTGGACCTGCACTCGGTCTCTCTGTATATAGATTATTAATATAACACACATTATACTGATAAATGCTGTGAAGTGGAATAAGTAGGGTAAGGAGATTGAGAGATTTTTAAGACAGCTTCAGAGTGGAAGTAATTATAAGGCAGAGAGGGAGTGAGCCCTGTGGGTATCTGGTGGTGTTGAGGCAGATGTATAGTTAGTAGTTCAAAGAAGAGCAAGAGGCCAGTGTGCTTAGAGCACGGCCAGTGGGGCAGTTGTGGGAAAAAGGAACACGAGGCCGGGAAATTAGGCAGGGGGCCAGCGTGTGTTGGTTCTTGATGACCAGGATAGGAATTTGGGGTTTGTTCTAAATTTGATAAGCCATTAGAATATTTGGTGAGAAAACTTACAGTCTGTAGGAGGACAAAAGAATGGACACGAGCAGATTCATGTAGTAGTTTTCTAAGGCTGCCATGACAAATTACCCGGAACTTGGTGGCTTAAACAACGGAAATTTATTCTTGCACAGTTCTGGAGGCCAGAAGTGTCAGCGGGCCACCTCCTTCTAAAGGTCTAGGGAGAATTCTTTCTTTCTGTCTTCTGCCAGTTCCGGTGGCTCCAGGTCTTCCTGGCCTTGGCTCCTCACTCTGGGCTCTACCTCCATCTTCATATGGCTGTCTCCTTATGTCTGCATTTTCACTGCTTCTGTCTCTTCTGAAAATAGGCCCATCTGGGTAATCTAGGATGATCTCATCTCAAGATCCTTAACTTACATCTTCAGAGACTATTTTTTTCAAAGAAGGTCATATTCACAGGTTCTGAAGATCGAGGTGTAGACATATCCTTTGGGGATCACCTTCTAATACAACACAACTAGTTAGGAGGCTACTGTAGTGGCCCAAAATGGCTATGAAGGTGACCTGCCCTTGGGTGGTACAGTTGGATGGTGAGAAGTGGCTGGATTGTGTGAGGTGATGAAGCAATGGGAACAAGTCATTCATTCACCCTCTTCACAAGTATTTATTGGGTATTTACCATGCTCCAAGCACTGCACTAGCACGGTAGCAACAGGAGGGAAGAAACACAGTGTCACCCAACTGAAGCACACAGTAGAGTCACACGCAGTCTCTGTGTCCCATTACTGTCAGGATCTGGGTAAGAAGCTGCCAGGACCCCTTCCTGGTAAGCTCACAGCTATGGACTTGCGTGCATACACACACATTTCTGCAGCAACTGAGAAGGAACAGTAGAAGGCAGAGCCTCTAACGAAAGACAAATAGCCTTTTCATATGTATGCCCCAGAAAGTTCTCTTTGTGAATCATTCATTCATTCAAGCAACAAGTGCTTACTGAGCATCTATAATGTGCCAAACTCTGCAAGGGGCTGGGTCTGCCTATTGCTGGATTGGGCATCAGGCAAGCTAACTACACCCGTCCCCTCAGTGACTTCCATCCTAGTGGAGGAGAGATGTCCACCCACCAGTGATTTTGAGCACAAGTGGAAATAAGTGGTGAGTTATACAGGTAGATCCTAACTGCAGCGTGGCTACTTCCCAAGGCAGGGAGGGAGGAAGCATCCCTGACTTCCAGCAACAGATTGTCTCAGACACCACCCGTTGGGATGACGGCTGCCACCCTTGAAGGATAGAAGAGACAGAACTGGTGTGATCCTCATAGAGGAAGCTGTCACTGACGCATCGATTGTGTCAGGAGTCTGCTGCCTATCGGGCAATGAGCTACTCTAGCAGTGAAGAGACATGAACAATGAGTGCCCGTCCTGCAGGCACTCAACAAGCGGCAGAATATTTATGTATAAGTCAGCTAATGCTGCTCAGCCAAGGGCTAGGATCCAGACACTAAAGAGCTCTTGAATCGCAGAGACGTAGTTTTTCTTTTTACGGTATCATCTACATATTTCTTCTCAGCCCCTCGCCCAGCTGGCAATTGCACTTATAAAAAAACTAGCTTGGTCAGGAGCCTTTTGAGACTATAGGACCAGTGTCTGGGCAGACATCTGTGTGGCCCCTTTCATTATTTTGCACCCATAGGTCTTGGTTTTCAATAGTTTGGTCCAATAAAATTGTCATTTTTCTATTTTCAAAGTAATAACCTATTTCCCTCTTTTCTACTTAATTAATGTCAGAGGCAGCTCAAGACTCCAGGGTGCCCTGTGCACTGGCCAGTGACTCCACACTCAATTTATGTAATCTTGATCATCAGTAGAGGAACTCTGTATGCAGTGATATTTCAGAGGGAAGATTCTAATACTCTTAGGAGCTGCTATCAGACCACCACATGTCCTAACTCAGTAGCTAAACCCAAGAATATTCAGAGCACAAGCTTTCTGGACCCATTTGTAAAGTAAGAAACCTCTCCTCATTATTTTAACTGAATGTCACAGCTTGAAAACCACTAATTTCATCAATGAGAGCTCGTCTGTTATGCTGATTAACAAACTACTAATTCCACCAACAAAAACCTCTGTGGAAGGGTCCGTTAGCAGCCCTGATGTGAACTGGCGATATGGATAATAATTGAAAGAACTGTCATTATCCCTGGGGTGTGGCCTTTTTCAATAAAATATTACATGATCACTTTGAAGTATAAATTCATGATTTAGGAATTGACAGAGTCTACGGTGTAGTTTAAAACTACCTATGTTTCTGGCCAAGCATGGTGGCTCT
This sequence comes from Otolemur garnettii, assembly GCF_000181295.1. Lineage (NCBI taxonomy): Eukaryota > Metazoa > Chordata > Mammalia > Primates > Galagidae > Otolemur > Otolemur garnettii. Next base: position 3,836,515 of record NW_003852438.1, on the reverse strand, counting down.
GGGAGGCCAAGGCAGGTGGGTTGCTTGAGCTCAGGAGTTCCAGACCATTCTGAGCAAGAGCAAGACCCCCTCTCTACTAAAAGTAGAAAAACTAGCCTGGTGTTGTGGTGGGTGCCTTTAGTCCCAGCTACTCAGGAGGCTGAGGCAGGAAGATCACTTGAACCCAGGAGTTTGAGGTTGCTGTGAGCTATGATGCTATGGCACTCTAGTCTGGGGCAACAGAGTGAGACTCTGTCCCAGAAAGACAAACAAACAAAAAACTACTTATGTGTCTATCATGTTCGCTATACTAAAGTATTTTAAAAGAAATCGCAGACATTTCATGCCATCCACATGAAGACCTCATCCATTTACGCAGACAGGGTAACTAAGAGCTAAGTCTACTATAGGAGGAGAGGGGCAGGTGACACATTTTCTGACGAAGATGCTCCTGTCCCAGGTAATAAAAGCTTCCTTGTTGCTTTCTATCTCAGTCTAACTTATTTCTTAACTGTTAGGAGAGTCTGATGTGCTCATGTGAGGTCCCCCAGGTTTTGAGGAGGAGACATGGAGAGCCAGGGAACAAAACCTCTGGAAAAAGGGAACAAAACCTCCGGAAAACGGGATGGGCAGTGGTCAGCCCTCAGCCATGACTGTCCTTCCCAGTATGGAGAGAACGTTTACACATTACAAAATATGGCACCCAGGGCAGTCGCAGTTGGTTCAGGCTTCAACCTTATCCCACTATTCTGATCCCTGCCCTGAACTGTCTCCCAGCCTCACCCCCGGCCCAAGGCTCCCCTTGTGTGAAATGCGCTGATAGTATGGCTGCCTTCTCCTCTTCATCTAGAACTAAAAACTTCCATTAATTCATACTCACAAATAAGGGCACGAGCAAACATAATGCCAGTGCCTGTCATTTAAAATCAGGTGCAAAAATCCTCTTTCCGCTTAAATGCGGTGGCAATGTTCCTGGCGGCAAGGGAAAGGGGAAAGGAATCCTGTCAGTGAGCTTGCTGACCTCTGGGAGCAGATGCTGGGGAAAGGGTCATGTGCTATTTTCTGGGGCAGCTTTCTCCTTGGAAGCCAGGCTTTGCTGGGATAACCATTACCAACCATGGGAGTGTGGCTGATCAAATTAAGGAATGCAGTTTTTAAATTCAATTACACCCTCAGTAGAAATGGCCTCACTAATGCTTGGGGAAAGAATTATGCCCAGCCTATAAAGCCCAACATTGCTAAACCCAATTTTGCGCATTATTTTAAAGGTTAATTCAAGATCTCTCTTCCAAATGGGAAGTTAAATACAGCCAATGGAGGGAAGGCATCCGCTGACTGACTGAGGGGTTTATCAGTCTGTACGAGTTCATTAGTTTTAATTAGTGTAATCGCTAATGTTGCATTAACAGTTTAGTGAAGGGAAGTAATTACTCACACATCCTCTGTATTAGATGGGAAGATTGGAATTCATTTTCTGAAACGATTAGCATTTTGCCAATTAAAAGAATTCCTTCTCTCGTGACCCAGCTCACTCCGGGATCATTTCAAGGAACTATATTTTGCATCAGAAGATGGGGCAAGAAGAGATGAAGAATTAAGACTGTGTTTATTCTGAGTGCCTTCCCCAGGCGTATGGAGTACATGGGTCTCTCTATTTGCATGGTTATTCACTTTAGTCTCTTTGGATTATACCCTCCGCTGCTTTGTAATGCGGCAGCAATTAAAAAACAAAAAGACTGGTGGAATAAGAAGCCAAAAGGAAAAAAACATGAGAGTCCAGGTGAAAGGATCATTGCTTGAGTCCACTGGTTAGACAAAGAAGGGGACTTGCCACTGCCCCACTCTGAGTGCCAGCTCAGGGCAGGGTCTGCTGGCAGGCTTAGGAGTCTGGTGCTGCCCCCAGGAGCTACCTAAAAGTCACAACCACGTCTCTTGGGTCTTCCTGCTGTTTTCCACTATGCATGGAGTGCCATCCCAGAGCCATAGTGTTGCTCACGAGGCCTCATGAGATATTGCAAAGGTGCCCCAATATCTCTTCTCTACCAGATTCTCTGTCCATCAGCCACTTGGAACTTCTTATCGCTTCTTAAACATCTCATTCTCCTTTATATCTGGCATCTTAGAACCAGCTGGCAACCCCCTTGCCTGGTTTGCTAGAGAATTCACCCTTCACCCTTCACTCAGTGTAAATGTCATCTCACACTGGCTAGAATAGCTTGTGCCCTCAGAGCCCCTCGTGTGTGCTGCATTTTATTCCCCGTATTATAACGTATATGACCACAGTTGCCTAGCGAGATAGGGACAGGAGCTTACTCTGTTCTATATTCTCAGCTGCCTGCACTTGGTAGGTGGTGTGTGCACTTGTGTCAAGTAGCTTAATAAATTGGGGCGTGTATCTGTCTCCCTCTGCCTTAAGCCCCATCAAAGCTCAGCCTAGGGAGCCCAGCTTGATCAGATCAGCAACATCACATGGGGGGATGGAAACATTTGCATGCAGGTCGACATGTCAAAGGGAGCTGACCTCTGCTGAGTGCACCTTTGGGGCTCCCTTTGTTGGTAGGTTTCTGGTTGGGTGTAGTCAATGGATGGCTCAGGCAGAGATAGGAGGGAGGGAGGATTGGAGATCCAGGCATTGCTCCCCTGCTCCCTTCCTGCTCTCTGCTCCCCATCTCTGACATTAGTTGCCCAGATCAGGACAGAATAGAAGGAAAATGGATCTGGAGAAGAGCACATGGAGAAGAACCAGCCCAAAGGCCATTGCTGAGATGGGAGTTTTAGGACATTCTGTCCTCACCAGTCAGCATTGAGGCAGGAGGCCCCAGACTGCATGAGAACCCAGGGTTCTGTGCCCAGCCCAGGCTGCTGCCCATGTGTGATAAGTCAGTTGACCAGGATGGAGACAGGTGGGTAGAAACTGAGGTGAAGATCATCCATAGCCTTCACCCCAAACTGCATCTAAATGGAAATATTTCGATGTAACAGTTGGTAAAGTTTTTTTTTTT
>NW_003852438.1:3809967-3833310 GCF_000181295.1 Otolemur garnettii | reverse complement strand
ATGGCTGGCGCCTTAGCCACTTGAGCCACAGGCGCCGAGCCAGTTGGTAAAGTTTTTAATGCCATTTTTCAGGCATATTTCATTTGATCCATTAACATTCTCCTGGTATAAGTATTTTGCCAATGAGAATACTGACTTAATCAAATCTGCTGGACAAATAAACAGTGAAAATGACCAGAATCTTTGGGCCTATGATCTTCACAGCCTGTGATCTCTGTCACCTTTAACTGATCTGGGCCCTGTCCCCAGTTTTACTCCTTATGAGTTATGTGCCTTTGGGCAAGTGATTCACTGTCTCTGTCTCAGTTTCTTCACCTACTACATATAAGACAAGCATTATATGTTCCTCTCATGGCTGTCATGAAGACTGTGTGAGAAAGGGGACATCTCATAGACGGGGAGTTGGATGACATTTGGGGTTTTCTTTCTTTCTTCTTCTTCTTCTTTTTTTTTTTTTTTTTTTTTTTTGAGACAGGGTCTCACTTTGTCACCCTCGGTAGAGTGCCACAGTGTCATAGCTCATAGCAACCTCAAACTCTTGGGCTCCAGCGATTCTGTTGCCTCAGCCTCCAGAGTAGCTGGGACTATAGGCGCTTACCACAACACCCGGCTATTTTTAGAGATGGGGTCTTGCTCTTCTTCAGGCTGCTGGTCTCAAACCCATGAGCTCAGGGAAATCCATCCACTTGGGCCTCCCAGAGTGCTTAGGATTACAGGTGTGAGCCACCATGCCTGCCAAGACATTTGGAGTTTTCAATGAAAGCCAAAGATCAGGTCTCCTGGAGTAGCAGAAGAGGTTGACCCCTTGCTGGGCCTGCAGATAGCTGGAAGGACTGTGGCCAGGACCCTTGATTTTGGCTGTTGGAGGGTGTGGTGGAGCGTGTGAGCCCTGGGCTTTCTGCATAATCGCAGGGGGTGGGAGAAACACCCCCCACCCAGTGATTACATGGTACATGCCATCAAAAGGCAGGTGGGGACAAAGCCAGATTTAATTTTATGTTTCAAAAATTAAAGAAATTGATCTTTTCTGTGAAAAATTAAATGAATGAATGAAACATATATATATACTTTCCAGAGTACCTAAACTTAGTAGATATCATATACTAGTTAGCTCCTTTCCTCTTTTTAGCATCTAAGGGTAAGTCAGACTTGCTAGCAGGATTCTGGAACACAACCTGCCCCTTCATAGTTGAAGACATTCTTGTCCCTCCTGGAGGCCTAGGGGTGTCGAGATGGGTGATAGCAAGCTGCCCAGTAGCTGCCACCCTGCAGCAGGGCAAGAACTATTGGAAAGCCCCTCTCGCTCACACTCCTGGGGCAGAATGCAGAAGCAAACAGCCACAGCTCAAGAGCAGAGCTGGTGCGGGTGCCATGGCTCATGCCTGTAATCCCAGCACTCTGGGAGGCCAAGGCAGATGGATGACTTGAGCTCACAGGTTCAAGACCAGCCTAAGCAAGAGTGAGACCCCCATCTCTTAAAAAAAATTAGCCAGATGTTATAGAGGGTGCCAGCTACTCGGAAAGCTAAGGTAAGAGGATCACTTGAGCCCAAGAGTTTGAGGTTGCTGTTAGCTGTGACACCATGGCACTCTACCAAGGGCAAAAAAGTGAGACTCTGTCTCAAAAAAACAAAATGAACAAACAAAAAAGAACAAAGCTGATCTGGCCCCCACCTGCCTCCACGTCACCTCCATCACTAGCGTGACCATCTAGTGTTCCATGTGTATGGAGTGTTTGTGTGTGCATGTGTATGTCATGGGTGCGCATGAGTGTATGCGTGCATGTGTGTGCATAATGTTGTGTGCATGAATCTGTGTGTGTGTCTTCATGCATGTGTGTGTGTCCTGCATGCTGTACAGTAAGGGGAGCTAGCCAGGCCTTCGCTGTTACCCACAGTGAGTGGGGAGAAGGACAGAAACTCTGACAGCAACAATGGCTGAGTGACCTTCACCCCCATCTTCTATACTTTGGGATGACCTGAAGCAAGGTGAGGAGGCAAGTGCCCTAAGGCACCTGAAGTGCAGAAAGCGTTTGGAGGGCTAAAGCAGAAGGGACACTTTCCACCTGAGGGTAGCCTCTAAGACATGGCTGCCCGGGGAGGGCCTGGTGCCTGGAGCCCACATCGCCTCCGCTGCATGACCTAGATCCAGCAGGCTAATTAAAGAAAAGAACTCTGAGAACCAAGGAGAGCGCTGAAGGTGGGCATAACCCGGGGGGGTGGGGTGGGGTGGGATGGTGGCCTGTGTTCAGAGTCAGGAGGCATGAAAATGAATCCCAGCCTTTCCCTTACTGGCTTGGCAACCTCAGGCATGTTATTATTATTCAACTGAAAAATATGAATCATAGTGTTCATGTCACCAAGAGGACATTTGTCAAAGCTGTAATTAACTATAAGCATATTAATATCTGTACCACCCACATCCAGAAACAGTCTGTTTTGCCCACAGGGCATGGCCACAGCAGGCGCTCAATAAATGTTTGTACATACTTGATCAGAGGGTGCCACCACAGCTCCTGGTTTTATTGGGACCCTGAGAAACACACGTCAGAAGATTCTCAAGGTGGGGCTGCCTGGGGGTGAGCCCCTGGATGGAGCCGAGAGTCAGAAACAGGGTAGCTATGTGTTAGGTGGTGGGAAATCACTGCCAGGCTCTCTCCCTAGGGAATGTTGTCTAACTGCACGTGACTGGCTCTGCATTCCACCAGGTACCTTAGAATCCAGGAGAAGGATGCCCAAAACAGCACAGTCCCTGCAGTACTGAAAAGAGAAACTGGTATAATCAAAATTTTGATCTAAAAAATAACAACAATGAGGAAATGGAAAAAAAATTTTTATTGCCCTCCTTTGCCTGCACAAAAATATCAACAGTATCAAAGAAGCAACAAACCGGCTCAGCACCTGTAGCTCAGCGGCTAGGGCACCAGCCACATACACCAGGGCTGGTGGTTTCGGATCCAGCCTGGGCCTGCCAAACAACAATGGCAACTAGAACAACAATAACAAAAGATGAGCACTGTGGCAAATGCCTGTAGTCCCAGCTACTTGGGAGGCCAAGGCAAAAGAATCGCTTAAGCCCAAGAGTTTGAGGTTGCTGTGAGCTGTGATGCCACAGTACTCTACCGAGGGCAACAACTTGAGGCTCTGTCTCAAAAATAAATAAATAAATAAATAAGGCAAGAAACAACAAAAAGAATCTCATGCCATCATAATGCATGCTATTTGAGAGGGAAATTGTTTGTTTGCCTGTGTATCTTATTAAAAAATCAGAAAGGCGTTAAACTGAATTTTCAGAATCTCAACACATCTCCTCCCCAAGGTAGGTTCCTGGATGGAACTGGAACATATTCTTCTTAGTGAAGTATCTCAAGAATGGGGAAAAAAGCATCCAGTGTACTCAATACTACTATAACCACCTACACACTCATTTGAATGGCAAAACATAACTATAGTCCAGAAAGTAGAAGGGAAGAGGAGAGAGAGGGGAGGGGAGGGGGGATATGGGAGGAGGGATGGTATTTGGGGGCACCTCCCCTAATGTGCATGATGCAATGGTACATTTCAAAGCTATTAAGAAATGAGTATAACTGTGATGGATGTGTTACTTAATTCAATGTAAGCATTTCACATTGTATATGGAAGCAGTACCCTAAACCCCATAAATGCATCAATGTACAAAGCTACGATTTAATAAAAAAAGAATTTTAAAAATAAAAGAAAATAACAAAATATGGAAAAACTCTTTTATTTGCATTGTATTCGCTAACATGATTTAATAGTTGATTAGATGAGTGGTTGTCGATTAGATTAGTGTAGTTACCTGTTGTTTTTTAAGAAATGAACGTTTCTCATCTGCACTGTTAAAAACACTTCGGGCCTACAAAAGTGGCTTATGCCTACAATCCTAGCACTCTGGGAGGCCTAAGTGGGTGGATTGCCCGAAATCAGGAGTTCAAGACCAGCCTGAGCAAAGCCAGACTGGTCTCTACTAAAAATAGAAAAACTAGCCAGGCATTTAGTGGCAGGGCCTATAGTCCCTGGTACTCTGGAGGCTGAGGCAAGAGGATCGCTTGAGCCCAATAGTTTGAGGTTGTTGTGAGCTATGATGCCACTGCACTCTACCCAGAGCAACTAAGTAGGACTCTGTCTCAAAAAAAAAAAAAAAAATGTAATAACAATAATAAAATAAAAGTAAAACCACTTGCAACACCTGGGGAGTCACGGCCCGGAGAGTGAAGGGTCTCATCCCCCATTGATATTCTTTTCTTCCCTTGCAGTATGTGTCCAGCCGGCGCGCACTCGCCCAGAGCACTTCAGAGCAAGGCAGCTTCCACCCTCACCATCTCACCCACCACTGCTGCCACCAGCGCCACCACCACCACCTCCGTCCGCACGCCCGGCCCCACCTCCTTCACCACCAGGAGGCAGGGCTGCACGCTGCCCCGGTGACGCCCTGCGTGTGCCCCTTGTTCTCCTGCCAATGGGAAGGCCACCTGGAGGTGGTGGTGCCCCACCTGCGGCAGATCCACAGGGTCGACATCCTACAGGGAGCTGAGATCGTCTTCCTGGCCACGGACATGCACCTCCCCGCGCCGGCTGACTGGATCATCATGCACTCCTGCCTCGGCCACCACTTTCTGCTGGTGCTGAGGAAACAGGAGAGGCACGAAGGCCACCCCCAGTTCTTTGCCACCATGATGCTGATCGGGACCCCCACCCAGGCCGACTGCTTCACCTACCGCCTGGAGCTCAACAGGAACCATAGGCGTCTCAAGTGGGAGGCCACCCCCCGGTCTGTCCTGGACTGCGTGGACTCGGTGATTACCGACGGGGACTGCCTTGTCCTCAACACCTCGCTGGCCCAGCTCTTCTCTGACAACGGCAGCCTTGCCATTGGAATCGCCATTACCTCGACAGAGGTCGGCTCCTCTGAGGCCGAGATGTGACAATGGGAGCCGCTGGTGGTACAGCCACCCCACTGAGGAACTCTGCCTGTGCCTGGGACACCCAGGGCCAGGAATCCAGACTCCTTTTTATTCTTGTCCTTCTTTCCTTTCTCTCTCTCTCTCTTTTTTTTTTTTTGGTCTCAGGTACTTTATAGAATTCAGTACTTGTCTGCCACGGGCGCTATATTACGTAAACATCCTGTGATTCAAGCTCTTGGTGTGATGTCTGTCTTGTTTTGTTGGTATCGTTTTTTAGAATGTTTGTGAGATTCGATCAGAATAGTTCTTTCTCCCCATCCCCGATTCCTCTCTCCACTGTTTCCAAAACAGGTAAAAGCCACCAAGACCACGAAGCAGACTGTTGGGGTCTTAAATCTGAAGTGTGTGCAGGTGGCAGGTGGGGGACTGGAATCATATTTCACACCAACCAGACAGGACACTGACACCTTCCTGGGAGCCTCAGGGTCAAAGCTAGGCTACCTGGGCATAAGAAGACCCTGCAGGGGAGGGACCTGGTGTGGAAGGGCCGCCTTGGGATGGATTCCCCAAGTTGTTTCTGGGACTCAGGGGAGTGGACAGATGTTGAACCCTCTCTGGGCAGGCTTTCCTTGCCTGTTCCCAGGCTGTGCTGTGCCATCTTCTCCTGCAAAGTGTTCAGATTTTTGGTGCTTTCTTGAAAAACCCTTTGCCCTCCATTGAGCTAAGAGCAGACGCTGCTGAGTGAAATCATAGACACAACCAGGGGAAGAAATAAAGGAGAAATAAGGAGAATATAAAATTAATCTCCCACCTCTGAGGGTATTTCCTCCTCAGAAAGTCTTGTTACTGAGTCATAAAATCCATCAACCTCTACTAAGGTGGGGGGGTCCTTCTGAGTTATACCAAGGCCCTGCTTTGTCTTTAATACTTCTTATAGCAGAACCAGGGCACAGTGTCACATGCCAGGAACTCAGAGGAGAATTACCTGAGTAATTTCACACCCAGGGCCTCGGCCTGGAGGGCTGGCCCCTCTCCTAGACAGGGCATGTTCCCTTTCCTCACTGTCTAAAATGCTCTAAGGGCCATTCCACACTCCCCAGCACACATTCTGCACCCCGTTACAGTGTGACTGGGAAAGCAAGGGAAACCCACGTCGCCTCTACGTAGGTTGTCTGAACAATTCACCAGTAGCCCCTATGAAAGTCTCCCGTGTGTTTAGTCAACGCTGCCTTTTCTGTAGTAAGCTGGACACCTTCAAGCCTTCCTCCTTCCTGTCGTGTTTGTCCCTCCCTCTGGCCGCTCTCCAGACACTGCAGAAGTGTGTGGCATCACTCCCACGCAGATGCTCACTAGAGACCACTGGGCCTTTTGCCAACCAGATGCAGCTCTCTGCGGCCCATCCTCTCACCCCAGTCCCCCGCTGGGTCCTGGCAGGCCTCCCGGGGAGAGTTTAGCTGCAGGCAGATTCTCTTGGCTGGACACCAGCCATCTTTTCCCCGACCAAAAGTAATTGATCCTGAAACACAGCACCCTTCTTCCAACAACTGGGTAATTCTCCACAGCCATTTTTGCTGCCAACCTACACCCCAAGCACCAAAAGGAAGGTGTCCTTTGAAAGAAGATTTAGTAATATGGTCCCTCTGGTCCCTCAGTCATGGCTGGGACCTTGAGCCAAAAGAGGGCAATAAATTGTGTCACAGATTGAGCAAATGTCAGGCTCTGCAGTCTCAAGGAAAGGGCTGTACCCTGTTCACTCTCATGGCTACCCAACATCCTAGCAGGTACCAGCTAGCTACACCCTCAGATCACATGGATGGCCTGACACTGACTGGTTAGCCCTGGGAGCGACCCCGGACCTTGCCCCTGAACCTGTGCCCCCCGGGCATTAATTCTGATACCTCTAGAAGCCACAGTTCCTCCCCTGGTCTCTGATACTCTACCATCCCTAATGGGAATGCATTTTGAAAGCATTTGTGTAGCATCACAAATGCCCTAAACAAACAAACAAAACCTCAATAAGAATACAATGAATAGGCACAGGCCCCTAGGGTACCTACAAACAGCACCTTTGCCTTCTTGTGCCAAGCACCTGAGCCAAACTGGGAGTGACTGTGGGTTATCATTATCGTACCAGAATAAGTGATCTCAGATAGAAACCTGTATGTGTTCCTGGATACCTTTATGATAAAGAATTAGAAATGTGTTCTTATCATCCATCTATGGTGCTCCCAAGAAGGCCTTTCTCTCTGTATCTACATGTGAAGAATTAAAGAAAAAAGAGCAACTAACAATGAATTGGAAACAGAAAACGGTAACACCAATGCCTGTGGTTATAGTTTCCAGAGGGCTATCTTATTCCAGTCTCAGGTTAATCCTCATCAGTATCCTCAATATACTAAAGACAGAGGTTCTAAGACCTGAAATGACCTCCTCAAGGTCACACATCGAGCGGATGAACCACAGCCAGAACTCAGATCGACTGACTGCCAACTTAGTGTTCTTGAAATAGGAAGATGGATCCAAAATAGTCTGAAGTATTGTCACCTCCTCAGTAGACTGTGGGCCTGAGGATCACCTGGTCTTGGTCTTGGGATGGTTGGGGGAGCAAGGAGAGAGGCTTTACTTTTGGGCCCAGCCTGGGGCCCCTTGACCTGTCTGTATCCCTTTGCCCACCCCCAGGCTTCTCAGCTGGGATTCCCAGGAGTCCCTGCCAGAGCACTGGGATCTGGGTGCTTCATTCACACCAGGGTGCTAGACTTAATGACTCAGCCCCTAAGGAGAACAGAACAATATTCTCAGGTGTGGAGAAAGGGGCATTTCTCTACTTAAAGCTGAGCTGATGCAAACAGCGGATGCTGAAATGGAGGACACACTATACCAAGAAGATTGTCGTTTTAGCAATCAGTATCCACATGAAATTGTACCTGAATAGACTCCATCACCACCGTGGCTTTAATGGATCAGAATAGTAATCATAATAGTACTCATGGCTACTGTTTATTGAAGCTTTACTATAAGACCTCATGGGCTAAGTACTTTGAGTATATTATTTCATGTAACCCCCATAGGAACCTTATGAAGCAGATAATCTTCACTGTAGCCATGTTACAGGTAGAAACTTTGCTAAGAGAGGTTAGATAATTTACTTAAGCTTGCCCCCCTAACAAATGGCAGCATTGGACCTGGAACCTAGCATGTCTGACTCCAAAGTCCAGGCTTCGGACCAACATCAACTCTGTCATTGTTATGAACTTATGGACCCAAGACTCAGAAAGACCCAGTCATAAAGTCTGAATGGCATACAGGGCTTTTAGTACCTTCATACTCAATATGGCCTGTCATTTCTATTTTTTCCCATCTTTTTCCACCTCAAGATCCAGTGGTATACTAGGGCTGGCTTGGACTCTGGTCATTAATTTTTTAGGAATTTTGTGAGCTGATTATTCAAACAGTATAGACAGTATCAATAATTATATACATTTACAATTAAATTATACCAAAAGCAAAGATAATAAATACTCAATATGGCCTGTCATTCACACTCAATATGGCCTGTCATTTCTATTTTTCCCATTTTTTTCCACCCCAAGATCCAGTGGTATACTAGGGCTGGCTTGGACTCTGGTCATTAATTTTTTAGGAATTTTGTGAGCTGATTATTCAAACAGTATAGACAGTATTAATAATTATATTATACCTAAAGCAAAGATAATAAATACTCAAACCCCATGACTTCCTTATTACATCACTACTCATTTTATTTTCTATGCTCCCGAGGTTATTTACATCTGTCATATTTATATGGTGAACATATATGATGATGTGCTACAGAAACATCTTCCAACTTCACATTTAGTGATGTCTTGGTGATAGCCTAAAATTAGCCATGGTAGAAACATTTACACCAAGGAAATTAGCACATGCTACAAGGCAAGGCTTCCCCCACCCTGAAATCTAGTTGTTAAACATTTATCAGTACAGTTTGTTCCTTCAGTACCCATGAAGAATTATCAATAGCTCCAAGACCTCTGTGGACACCCAAGTCCAAAGCTGCCGAAGTCCCTCATATAAAATGGTGTAGAATAAAACCTACTCACATTCTCCCATTGACTTCAGATCGTCTCTATATTACTGGCAATACCTAATATAATGTAAGTGTTATGTAAATAGCTGTAATACTGTATTGTTTTTTAATGTGTACTATTTCTTATTATTTGGAGTTTTTTCCCCAAATATTTTCAATTTGTGGTTGGTTGAATCTGAAGATGTGATACCCTCAGAAACAGAGGGCCGACTGTATACTGTTCCTAGGCACTGCTAAGGCACTCAGCAGGGTAGGGAGAGTGAGAGGAGACTTTGGAAGGAGGAGCAAGACCTGTTGGCTGTACTGACAGAGGCACAGGTGACAGCCACACCTGCCAAACAGCAAATTACTGAGAAAACAAGCTGTTCTGGAGAAGACACCCTGAAGCCTCTAAGCAGCTTAAGAGCGTTCTCTAACAAAGAGCAACACCTGCCCACCTTGGACCCTCTGTTGCTCTTAACGTGCAAAGTTCTTTTGGATGGCTTTCATGGAAAAATCATGACTCTACAAATCTATTGGCAATTCCAATCCAATAAAGCAAAAAACAGGCTCCATATAACTGGGATCTCTTGTTACCTGTTCTTACAGGTTACCCTCCCTACTTCCTTATTACACATTGGCCAAAACTTAATAAAAATTGTTTTACTTTGAAATTAAAAATTGCCAATAGCCAACATTGGAAAAAGCAGTGGTTTCAAACATCACATAAACTACAATACCACAAAAGTGCGACCCTTCAATAGCATTAAGTGGAGGGACAGAAAAGGTCATGAGTGAGTCAAGGGATGTCACTTACAGGACAGAGCCGGTGCCTTACTTTCCCACTTTGGCTCCTTTACTCCAGTGCGACCCAACAAAGACCCTGTTTATGATCTGTAGTTTACAGAGGCCACTTCTCTTTCCATATCAAGGCCTTGGTTCCCTCTAGGACAAAAGTCAAAGAACACTGTGGCCTTAGTGCCTGGGAGCTTTCAGATCAAGGTCAACAGTGTGGCAATCACTCCGATCCCAGTGGTTTCAGTGAAAGGGATGAAGTGAGGGTTGTTGACATTTCTACTTGGATCCAATATGTGATGGAAGAGGGGATAGAGGGCTGAACGTTAGGTTTTGGTTCAAGTTCAACTACAAATACCATCAAGAATGGAATCTCCTAGTCAGATTGTTAAATTTCAGATTTTTTCCTTAAGACGAGTTCGCCATTGGGTTCACCTGGAGAATGGACCACTGAAGAACTTTACTGAGAAGAGAGCCAAGAGATGTGTTGTAGATAAGCGATGATTTCCCCCAAATCAGGTCACCACATGAGCTACCTACACGGGTTGGAGCTTGTCTCTTCCAACATTGTATGAAAATATTTCACTGAGCGCTACACTGTAAACATTCTTTCTCCTTTTTGAGCCATTTTTAGTTTGTTTTTTAGGCTATTGAGATAAGAAAAAGAAAGGATCTTGAGAAGCATTTTACTTACCCTGAATTGAGGATGTATAGATATAATTTTCTAGGCTTTCTTACGACGTGAAAGATAATAGAAGGAGCATGCATAGAATGCTACTTCATCTGTACCCTGTCTCCCATGGAAAAAAGTCATTAAATTGCATTTGATATTGCTTCCTCGATCTCTTTGGAGCTGTTTTGTTTTGTTGTTGGTTGTGGGTCCCCCTCCCTCTACCAAAGCGTGTGCACACACACAGACACACACACACACACACACAAACACACACACACAGAGGCTACCATGCAACAGGAGAAAATAGAAATGAAATGTTGCCAGGGAAAGTGCAATTATCAGAAAGCTGCCAGCTGCCACATTTGACTTACGTGTCATTATCTTCCTCCCCTTTTCATTTTGCCTCCATGTTAAAGCCATAATTGCATGTAAGGAAGAAAGTGTGACCAGAAGTGAATAGAAGCCTCGGTGACTAATTTGCCCCCAGTACGATTTCAGCATATGGTAATGCCCAGAGAACACACAATACAGCCTCTCACTGGATGGTAAATAAAAAGCTGCCCTCCCCCTCTTCTGCCCCCCCAGTGCCCCTTATCTTAGCTCTCCCCTGACTCTGCCTGACATACTGACCCTGAAATTTACTTTCGGACCTATCAGATCAATTGTCAAGGAAGCCTTCATGGTTTAATTCTTTAATTTCAGGCCACTGTTAGTTACTGGCAAGATCAGGATTGAGCAAGAGTTCTAATCCTATTGCCTGTCAATTCACTTTAACCTCAATCTCCCCTACCTGCTTATTCCCAGGACCTGTTTCCTGCTCTCACAAAGGCTTATAGAAAGTGCCTTGAATTGATCTGACTGATCAAAACTGACTGCCTGGCTAGCAAGAATATTCATGAGCCAGAGTACTTTTCAGGCCATGTCCTCTCTTGGGACTATTCTGCACCCCACAGTCTACCACGTATTTGCTCTTTGCCTCGAAATACCATCAAAGACCTGCACTCAGGTTGCTCAAGGCTGGATAGAGACTTCTCGGACAGAAGGGAGAAAGCAACCCTCCAGAAACTTGGGCTCTAGGGTTTGGTTTCCCAAATCTTAGTGTGCTTAAGAATCCCCTGGAATAGCTTGATTTCTGGGCCCTGGAGCCAGGGATTCTGATTCAGGAGGTCCACGTAGAAGCCAGGATTGTGACTTTTAATGCTCACTCCCATGAGATTTTGCTGGGGCATTTGGCTAAACATTAGATTCTTAAAATCAGAGCCAGGGTTCTGGTGAGAAAAGTGGCCACAGGAAACAAAGAAGAAGGTAAAGAGCCAGTGCTTCTGCAAGAGGGAGGAAGTCAGGAAAGAGTGACTGGAAACGACTGTGGTCACATTCTGATGGAGAAGCAAGAACAGTGTAATGGAGTTCAAGAAGCATAGCAGAGTGGCAGTAGGCAGAAGCTCCCAGTGACCCAGTGTTAGAGGGAATCTGTGCTTCTGACATTTGGGGATGGGAGGGGAGGATGGAGAGGACGGAAGAACCAGGGGAGGTTGTGCTGGCAGATCACAGGGCCACAGTGGTGCAGCCCAGGTGCTGACGGTCACCCAGTGGCAATCCTCGCAGCCTGCTGCTGTGGTGGTGACTGTGTGAATCTCCCTGGGAGCCTGGGAGCATGGAAGGGGCTCATCCTGCAAATCCCTGCCCAGTGAGATGGTAATTCACATTTAAATCTCTGCCCCCAGTCCTGACAGGAAGATATCTCTCAAATCCCTGGGGAGGCATTTATTTAGATGGCAAATCTCCCCTGGCTGCCTGAGCAAGGGTCACCATTTCAGGGTCCTCCCGAGGGGAATGTGAATTATCAGACCTCTTTCTCTGACAGCTCAGAGCTAAGCCCCACATAAACCCTGCATACAGGGTGGGAGAGACAAATCCCTGAACCAGCTTCTTATTAGCCTAGAGGTAGACAAGATAGACTCTGCATCCCCTCTGCAAGGGGGGCCAATGGGAAAAGCATCTATTAAGCATCAAAGTTGGGAGGTTTAATTACCATCCCTCTAGGAGGGAACCCAATCTTCCATTCTCTCTGCCTCTTCCTGGGTTTCAATTCAACTTCCATTTATACACAGGAAGTGAGCGTTTCTTGATTTTTTAGATCTGACTTTATGAACAATTCTGAGAATTATAAATTCAAAAAATAAACACTATCAAGCACCCTGAAACATTGATGCTTTCAGGCCATTCAAAGACCATTGCTGATGGTCCCACTTTCTGTAAACAGTGACAAAATTTTCTAGGCCAACCAGCGAAATTCAAGGAAGTTCTCTGGGAAGGCTGTGTGCTTTATCTAAACATCCAGCTCTGCACCTCCACCAACCCAGGAGAAGGGCTGGATAGACAAGAAGAAGAAAAAACACATTATCAATGGAGGTAGTTTGGAGAAGGAGCCAAACCCTGAGAACAATGCTTAGTTGGGGAATGGGGCTCTAGAGGGAAGAGGCCTGCATAATAAAATACAGAAGACCCAGTTAAATTTGAATAACAATAACAACAGAATTGAGCATAAGTCTATTCTGGTCTATGAAAATTAGGTCAATTTAAGGAGGTGGTCAGTGTAGGGATGTGGTCAACTATAGAGATTCTATCGTATAAGAATAAAGTCAGGTCCTGTGGAATCTTCATCTTTAAGATTGTTGAAGAGCTGAGCAAGCCACAGAGCCTTACACATATGATAGCTTCCTAGGTTCCCTGAAGTAAATGATAAAGGAGACTTTGACTCTGACAGTCGGTGATCCATCCCTAACCCATGGAGTCTTCATTATAACAATGCAAGGAGGCATTAATGGGGAATATGGTGAGTGAGCTCCCATGAGTCAGAAGACAGTCAAAATGCTAGGGTTCTGTCTAAGGAAATCCAGTTCATAATTAGAGATCAACGCTTTAGAACATGTTACTGCACAGTATTGCTCAAATATCTTCTTTTCCAGTGTTTTAAGATGTGCCTGGGACTTGTTTTAATCAAGTATAGTAAGGTAACAGATACGAAGACCACTGTCTTTAAGAGAAAAGTTGATTACTTACAATTCCCAAGAGAAAGGCACCTGTCACTTTACACAGGGCCACACAAGGAAGAACTAGGGTCAGTTAGGAGGCAGAAGGATGAGGGGAATCATGGGAAAAGCCCTTCTTGTTATTTCCATGGGAGGAATGGGTGAGGCAGAGTGAGCAGGTGAGCAGGTAAGGATTGAGTTGCAGTCCCTCCTCTGTGCCTGGCCCTGCAGTGATATAAGGTAAGGGGACAGACTGCAGGAGTCCAATGGAAAGGACAAGGGGAGGTAGGGACTCAGGATCTGTTGGTTTGCATACCAAAGACGTGTTCACAGGTGAGTTGTTTGCTCTCTCTAGGAATTAGTTGACCCTGGGAGGGGCAGTATACCACCTCGGTCTGCAAGGCCCCAAGATGCCAAAGCATCATAAAACATAGAAAGTAAAACACATGACTAATCCACCCAGTCCCTAGAAAATTTGTTCTAAGTGTCTGAACTGAAGAAACTAACAGCTTAAAAAAGCTTTAATCACTTTTTGTTTGTTTTGTTTTTTGTTTTCTTGAAGCAACTACAGAAGACAAGCTTTAATCTCTTGAGGAAGGTTATGTGGACTACAAAGAGTTATGATCTTTGCAGAAATTTCTCCCTTCACCCTTGAGTGGCAATAGAAGCCCAAACTAAAGCAGTAGAAACAGCAGAACTTATAGACAGACAACAGCCTTTCAAGAGGGCAGCAATTCATATATATAAGGCGATGTTGTTCAGCCCATATAAATGGTGTCCTCTGGATTGTGCAGTGCACTAGCTGCACAACTGTCCTTGGTAGCCCTAGCTAACTTTGCACACCCGGGACACACAGGAAAGGGAGGGTATATCCCGCAAAGGTTTTAGTTGGAGATAAGAAAGAGAAAATATCAGGTGATAAAAAATAGAATCTTAAAGCAAGGGTGTCCGACCTGTGCCTGCAGGCTGCATGCTGATTTTGTGAGGACATTTTTTTTTTTTTGCTTATCTGTGAAGTTAGCTACATGAAAAGTATGCATGGACTTTTTTTTTTTTCTCATCAGCTTTTGTTCCTGGGTGGCCAAGGCTACTCTTATTCTTCCAAAGTAGGGCAGAAAAAAAAAGGTTGGACACCCCTGCCCTAAAGTATGACGCTTTGGCATGTTACGTACTTCAAATTAAAAACAAAAAAAGGGGGAAGATCTTAGAAGCTGCTTCAGAATGAAAGTGTCTCTGATCTTCCCTAGTCTTTCCCCTTAGGTGTAAGGGTGTGCCTGACAAGGTTAGGGTGACCAGATTTTAACATCGGTAAGGCGGGACAACATGGCTGGGGCGGGGGCAGGGCGAGGGTGGGACAGGGCAGGGCCTGACGACAATGCAAACTTTGATAAGCAGTTCTCGATAATCGCTTCTCAGCAATTATTTGTTATTATTACAGTTTAACATTATAAAATTAACAAAAATAATATAAAACTCATATTCCGGTGAAATAGCCATATGGCAGCTGAAAACCGTATATTCCCTTCTTGTTCTCCCACCCGTTCGTGCATTCTTTCCAAAAATTGGGACTTTTTAAATACACAGCAGGATGTGGGACAAATTGTTCAAAAGTGGGACATCTGGTCACCCTAGACAAGGTGCATTCTCATTCCCTCACTCTTTCTCTCCCCACCCTCTCTCCCTCTTTCTCTCTCTCTGAAGTTCCCTTATCTGAGGGAAGTTTTTCCAAAAGAAACACAATTGTCTTTAACACCCCCCTCTTCTGAAATCTTATTAACTATGGAAGATAAATCATCAAAGAAGAAACTAAAAGTTGTCACCACACCCTCCCAGACAGACTTTTCATATATTTTTTGAAGGATGTTATATTATCCGTATAATAAGTAACCTCACAGGGCAGTTCTACCCCTCACCTTCCCACAACTTGTTGCTACCTTCCCCCAGAGCCTAGAGGAAATTTATTCCAGCCTATTGCCTGTTCTTTGGGCCCATTCATCACCCCTAAAAATTATTTACTCTTCTTTAAAATTTCACTTCCCTCTCCCCTGGGAAGAGGATATATAAGTTTCAATCTGGCCCTTCTTTGAGTTTCATATTTGTGTGAGACCCATGTGCTTACATGGTAATACTGTGTGCCTTTTACACCATTAATCTCCTGTCAGTTTATTGTCACAGGCTCAATTATCAAACCCTTAGAGGATAGAAGGACAGTTCCCTTAGTCTCAGCAGCTTTGGGAAGCTAGCCAGGAGACCAGATCCCTCTGCTCATTTCACAAGCTACAGCAGAGACCTTTACTGTAGGAAGCCAGAATAGGTAAGAATTCTTACAGATCCATCTTCTGCATCTCTGCCTCTGAAATTTGATCCAGCAGGAAGATAATAGTCTCTCAGTGTCTTCTATTCCCTTCCAAATTTAAACTTGCAGGAAAAAATATTTTTATATTAGTTACTTCTTGTGTATAGTGACTCAGGTGTATTTTTGGTATAACTACTCTTGTTTTCTGATCCTTTCTTCCCAGAGATGCTCGTTTTCTCTTTTACCTCTGTTGTGCCATTTTTTCAAAAGGAGAAAAACCATAGGTTCAACTATGGACAGGAGCTCCTTCCAAGCCTGTAGTTTTCAGTCAGCCCAGCAGATCAGTGAGTTCACAGTTCTCCCCGGACCAGCATCTCTTTAGATAAAACTTTGCTATGGGCCAGGCATGGTGGCTCATGCCTGTAATCCTAGCACTCTGAGAGGCCGCTGCTGGTGGATTGCCTGAGCTCATGAGTTCAAGACCAGCCTGAGCCAGAACAAGACCTAGTCTCTTAAATAAAATAGCTGGGTGTTGTGGTGGGCGCCTATAGTCCCAGCTACTTGGGAGGCTGAGGGAAGAGAATCACTTTAGCCCAAGAGTTTGAGGTTGCTGTGTGCTATGATGCATAGCACTCTACTCAGGGCGACATAGTGAGACTCTGTCTCAAAAAAAAAACAAAAAACTTTGCTGTGGATCCCTGAAACACAAGCCAGATAAGGTTCCCCTGTTATCTCATTTTATGTCCTCAGAGCTTGATTTTGTGACTAGGTGAAAACTCTCTCTATCTAGTCCCTGCCAGCTGGGGAACACCAAATGTCATTTTGTGCCAGGCAGTGAACTATGACATGCTAGGAACTTAAGACGCAAAGTTATAAATAGCATTCTCTGTCCAGCTATGCCAAGCTGTCAGGAAAATGTCCTAAGAGACTTTGGGCCAAAAGGGTCTTTCTTTTTTTTTTGTTTCAAGCCTTTGCTGCCCAGTGAGTGCTGAAAAACCCAAATCTAAGTAAAGCATGCTCTGGCATCATGAATCAGCAGGCCTGTGAGCGGAGGCATCTCATAGGTCTATGGAAGAGACCAAAGACGTCATTCATAAAGACCATCCTTAACTCCCTGTGAGAACAAGTTCTTTTTCTTTTTTGGGCTATCTCTGGGAATGAAATCTTTGGATTATGGGGGTCATACCTTCTGTACCCCCTTTGAAAACACCTCTTAAATCTATGGTAAAAATTCTGAGGTTGGAAAGTTACCTCCTGGTATTTCCAGGAAAAGGCTTATTGGATAGTCACTAATGGAATAAATAGACCATTGAATTTCCTAATCATTAATGGCCAATGAATTCTTCAAATTGAAAAGACTTCTATGTTTGAAAGAAATTTTAAAGATCTCTTATCCTAAACAATTTCTCTACTGGAATCTATGAGGAAATCAAATTAAAAGAACACAAAAAATGTAGCCAGACTTTGGGGCTTCATTAAATCAGACTTAGAACAAAAGCTAAAATCTTCAAATCCAAATCCATCTTCATTCTACTCTGAAAGAAAGAGATCAGTTCACCAAAACATCCCCCAAACAAATAACTTTAAAATTGGATTCATAAAATTGCTGACTTAATACCAAATTTAAACATCAGTGTCATAATTAATTTCATGAGGCTAAACTGATAAAAATTATAATTTCTATAACTTTTTGTTTAAAACATTGCTGATTCTTTTAATATTTTATTTTCCAGATTTAAGAAAATTTTTTTCTTTTAAGCTGTCTATAACTTACAACAATTTGATAAAGTACACTTTCATAAACAGAATTAAAACATTTACTTTTATCCTTACTTGATCCCTCCAAATTAAAAAATTATTTTTCCAAATATTCTTATTTTTATGATAATATAGTTATTTACATAAGTTCAACTAAAATCTATTCTTCTTATAACAGGACACAATTAAAAACACTGGCTATTACAGTCAAATAGGTACATGGATCTCAGTATTCAAGTTTCCTGTTTCTCCAGACTGTCCAGGTGATTGCCTTTTGAAAACACACATGGCTTATCCTGCTACTCTTATAGTTTAAGAAAAAAATTCAATAAAAGTATAAAGAAAAGGGCAGTGACTGTGGCTCAAAGGAGTAGGGCGCTGGCCCCATGTACCAGAGGTGGTGGGTTCAAACCCGGCCCTGGCCAAAAAAACAAAAAACAAAACAAACAAACAAAAAATAAATTTAAAAAAAAGTATAAAGAAAAAAGCCCAAACACTGGTTATTTCATCAAAGCTTTAACTGAAATGTCATATTTTCAGCTATGACCAGACTGCTCTAAGGAACTGACTTTATGAAAGCAATAAAAAAGCCTGAAAAAACCTGGCCTTGTACATTAAATAAACAGGTCAGATGATTGCCTTATGAGTGAGTAAAAAAATGTCACTTCCTGACAGGCTGAAATCTCAAAATATTTTGGAAACCTTGAGAAGAAATATTTTCACCCAATTTTACAGGTATTATAGGAGTAATTTGAGGCCAAATCCTTGCCTTAGCTTCCTAGCTTTTAAAAGTCTAATCTGTAATTCCATCTAAAAGATTCCAACAAGGTCAACTTAAAAAGATCCTATAAGATTAATCACTGTTCTTGATAAATTTATGTAAATAATTAGGCTGAACATATGAGACTAAAAAAAATTTTTTTTTTTTGGCTGGGGCTGGGTTTGAACACACCACCTCCAGCATATGGGGCTGGTGCTCTACTCCTCTGAGCCACAAGTGCCACCCAAGAGACTAAAAATTTTTTTAAAAATACATTAGACTTATTGTGATTATCTTTGGTAGAAAGGGGGTAAATGGAGGAAAAAAATAGGTTAAAAAAAACTGTAGTACTCCTCTTATTAGAGTCTACCTGTTTTTGAGATTTTATTATTTACCTATAATTTGAACTGGATTTGGATTTTCTTTGTTTCCTCCAACATCTAGCTACAAATTTCCAAACTAACTTTTCTGATTTTCTCCTACCCTTCTGACTTGAAATCACTAAAAACAAAAACTGCCTTTTTCCTAAAGTGCTGAAAACTATAGCTGATCAACTTGATAAATAGACTTTAGAGAAATCGCTTTACATTCAAATTACAAATCAAAAAACCTGTCAGATTGCTACTATCTTCTTACACCCAAATAGGGATGCTTTGAGTCTAATATCTAAAAATCTTCTCAGCTGGCTGTTTTCCACACTCAGAAATGGGCTAATAGATCGCTCTGAATATTAACTTTTATTTTTCTTTTGTTTCTGTAAAAATGCCTCTTATTAAAGAACTGTTTGCTTGCACCATGTAGAGTCCTAACTTGGTATAATGGAAGCCTACTTGCTTCATTACCTTCTAAAATGAGACACAACTGTTTGACCTGTCCCCAGGGATGAGAAACTGGTTTAATAGAAACCCTTGCTACTCAGCCACTGATCACAGCCATCAACTCAACTTTAACATGTGAAACTTCTAAGAAAGTTTCAGACAGAGGAATGTTGGGACTCAGAAAACAATAATCCAATGTGGGGCTCTTTGGCATGTAGAACGCTTTAAATTAATAAAAACTGGAAGAACGTAGAAGCTGCCTCAGAATCAAGCTGTCTCCAACCTTCCTTTGTTCCCCCCACCCCATAGAACGGAGAAGGATATTCTCTATCTCTCTTTCTTTCTGTCCCTCTCTCTGAAGTTGTATTTTGACTGAGAGTAGTTCTTCCAAAAGAAACACATTACCTTTAATCTCCTGCCTGAAATCTAATTAGCCAGAGTATTAATCACTTGAGAGGGAAATAAACTAAATGTGGTCACCATGCTCACCCAGACTTTTCATCTATTCTTTTTAGGACTGCTACGTGAGAGATTTTGTCTGCATAATAAGACAACCTTTGTTCACAGCGTCGTTCCACCCTTTACCTTTCCATAACTTGTTGCCACCTGCCCTGGAGCCAAGGGGAACTTTATCCCTAGACTGTTGTCTATTCTTTATGCCCTTTCTTCTCCCCAAAATTACCTACATCCTCCACTTCCCTCTTTGCTGTGAAGAAGGTATATAAGCTTCAGTTTGGCCCTTCATTGAGTTTCATATTTTGTGTGGCTCCTATGCATTTCATAGGAGCATTTCATACATTAACAAATCTGTATGCCTTTCTTCTGTTATCTGTCTACTGTCAGTTCTTTTCAATGGATTCAATTATTGAAACTTCAGAAGATGCCCTTCACCCTGACAATAGCAAGGCTAGAGTGTCACATAACCAGGGACCCAGAAATGAGTGAAAATACCCAGCTATAGCACAGAAGTCTTCTAACAGAGATACCACTGCTCTTGCTTGGTATTTTCTGCTTGGCACTTTGAAATTAGGAACTGGACTCGAGGGTCAGAAACTCTGCCACACTGTACCAGAAGAGCTAGCTATGCCTGCCATCATGCTTGCCAGAAGATCAAATCTCTAAATCGTACTAGGATTCCCAAAAGCCAGGAAAATTTGGGGAATGTGAGTCTTAACTTTCAGGACCTATAGCTCAGGAAGACAAACTTAAAGGGGATTGGAACCTAGGTTAAGTGAGCCAGTTATACTCCTGCAACAGTACACAATGAGAAACTTAGGGTTTCAGGAAGAAAACTAGGGATTAAGAGCAAGTACCACTGGGATTATCACCTGAGTTCTTAACTGTCCCCATGCCAGTATGGGCTGGGCGATAAAACCTGAATAATCTGAAGAGGCACCAAATTCTTAGTAGGTAGCCTTTTTCCTATAGAAATATTCCTAAAACAATGAGCTAAATCACATGCTAAATGTCATATATAATATTTATCACTTTAAGAATCCCATTGTGACTCCTTTGCAAAGTGAATAACTATCTTTCTATATTTCTTTCGTGTGAAGCTGGATTTAATATATTGAAATTTCTTAAATCAAAGAATACCGTCCCATTGGAGCCTTTTAAAAAAACAGAACATCACAAATCTTATGGAAGGAGGCTATAAAAAGTCACAGTTTTGACATAACGGGCACAGCATAACTGCACATGGAAACTGCCAATTGTCAATGCCATTGTTCAATTTCCTGCCTTCCAAATTAAGAGCACCTGGAGGGAGAGAGCTGGACTATCCTACACCATGTTCTCACAGTAGCGAAAGCCCTTGGAACATCAACTCAAAGGTAGATCACAGGTTGCACATCCACATGTGTGCTATAAATACTCACCATGGTGCTAGACAAGAAATAGAAAATCAATGTTCTTATAAAAAGCAGTGTGCAGATGATAATTAACACCTCACACCTTCCGTCCCCAATAAGCAAGGCAAAATTGCTACAGTGGTTGCAGCAGTACAGAGGTGTAGGGCTTCCCGTTCAAGCTTTCATTCTTATTTATTATTATTTTAAAAAATTTTTGCCCAAAGAGCTAGAGGCTACAGCTGCACATTATAAATATTTCTCTGCCTACTCACTCACATTTCAGCTCATAAAGGAGATTGGTTCTCGTTAATAGATTCATGTACTTCCTTCCCCAGTGCCTTGTCAAATAATAGCACAGTCAGAGCAATAACAGAGGAGTCCACACTCACACATCTCACAACTCCATCAGGAGGAGGGGAGCTTGTTTATTGCACTGTCTGGAGTAGAATCAAATTATTTATGGACCATTTAGATGCAAATGTATCATTCATTTAGCAAATGCACTGCATATGCAGACAATTTAGCCAAACAATGGATCTATAAGGACATCTCCACTAATCTCTGAGTATCAACTGTGCCTTTTCAAAGGGGATTTGGATTTTCTCTGAATTGATCAAATCTGACAAGTAATTTCTACCTAATGTTTAGGCTAGCCTCTTCTCTCTTCTCCATCTGTAGGTGAGAAATCTTATTTTCTGCTTGTGACAAGGTAATGTAAAAGGCTACAGACGCAAGTGGAGGAAGAGAAGGAGATTGTGTGCCCACAACGATGTTGCCACAGAAAATAAGACCATTCTGAAGGATCTGTTTTGTTTGGTTGCTTTGAAATTACAAAACATTTCCATTCGACACACGCTCCATCCCCCAACCCATGAATGCTTTCTGAGCTATTGCAGGAGAAGAAGCTGTGATGAAATCTAAGCTATCTTTGCACAAAGAGAGAGCGTGCTCACATACCCTCTCAGAAGAATGTCAGGGTCCCTGCCCAGGAATTGTAAAAAAGCCTGGGCTATTGAAACAACTCCCAGAATCAATGAAAACCATATTAGAGAAAGAGAGTCCAAATTTGAAAACTCAGCTCATCCAGGAGTTTATTATCAAAATGTCAGCCTGATTCAGTTGTACTAAACAACTGGGCAAATTGGAGGAAGGTAACATAATCAGCACAGCAGGTCAGAGAGGTAAGATGGAATTAGGTGATTTTTTCTACTGCAGGCTGGGAGGGAGGGGCCGAGAGGCTGTGCTGCCTCTGAGTGACTTCTGAAAATCTGCCTCTCATATTCTAATCTCACGACTAAAACTTACACAGGTTTTTGTTTTAGTGCCAATGGGTGATCTTAAAAAAAAAAAAGTCAGTTTTTCCTTTTTTGTGTGTCTAAATGGAGAATTGATGACCCATGATCTGTCCATGGTGCCTCCAGGAGCCATCACCCAATCAAGGCTTCAAACAACTCAGGCTAGTCTATGCTTTGGGCTGGTCATTGGGATACAATAATTACATTTCCAACACGTTCTTTAACTGAGTTACCGCCTGTTTACTGGAAGGTCAGACAATGCCTAGATTCATCTGACAGTAATAAAGTGCTAATGATGTGTTCCAGGAACAGTGGGTTAGGGGCCTTTTAAATTTCTTAAGGAAAAAAAAAAACAACAATCACTTCTCAGCCTTCTGGCTCAAATGAAGAAAAAATAAAACCTTGATATTGTTTGGTATTAACTAGAAAAAAATTTGTAAACAGAACTTAGGTCAAAGGAATTGTAATTCATCCTCCTGTCTCCCCACCTCTCCGTCTCCATCTGCCCATGTGTGCGTGCGTGCACACACACACACACACACACCCACACACACTGTTTCCACATAATGTCCATTCCCCAGTCCTTACCACTGTTAAAGAAAACCAGAGTCTGACAGTAGTGAACGTAGTAAAAATAGATTTTCCTCAGGAACAATTACAATGGAGGTGGGCAGCCCTCATTATAGAACTGGGCTCCAAATACGGCAAGGGCAATGGGGATTTATAACCAAGTAGCAGAGTAGGGAGGAGGGCAGTAGATGAAAATTACTCAGAGGAGTCACTGAGGTAGGGGAAGTCTTGCTAAACTGACCCACTGAGGCAGGCCAGGGAGTCAGGTACCACCTGGAGGATGAGGACTTTGACCAGAAGTTGAGGGTGATTAGATGTTTTGCCCTAACTCCATCTTGCTAAGGGCTTTCAACACTCCCCCTTTAAGACAGGAAGCTCAGCTGAAAGAACTTAGCAATAACTGCAAAACCCCAGCTCCCCCTTGTAAGCACTCCCCTTACCAGGCGTGGGCTCTTATGAAATTCAGCTTGCGTTAAGGACTCCTCCTCCCCTACCAAAAAGCCCCTTATA
>NW_003852438.1:3803501-3809833 GCF_000181295.1 Otolemur garnettii | reverse complement strand
AGTTTCTCTCTAAGCTGACTTGGCAGGATTCTTGCCCAAACTGGGTGATGCCATTCCAATCAGGATGGACACTGAAGGTTACAGTTGAAGCCTAGCAGAGAGGACTTAGCAGAGGCTGACTCAAGTTAGGTCAAGGAGAGAGTTTTTGTTGAGAGAATCCAGGCTCTAGAAACTGATGCTTGGGCCTCACTGACGTCTAAGGTCATCCTTTTCTGCGTTCCAGCTTCATCCCTTACGATCCTACTTCCTCAGGGCTTTCAAAGCCACAAACTACCAGCTTATTGCTAAATTCGCTGGCTTCTAACTCTCTGCCACTTTTTTCTTTGAGACAGACTCTCATTTTGTCACCCTTAGTAGAGTGCTATGGTGTCACAGCAACCTCCAACTCCTGGACTTAAGTGATTTTCTTGCCTTAGCCTCCCGAGTAGCTGGGACTACAGGCGCCTGCTACAACATCTGGCTATTTTTTGTTGCAGTTGCCACTGCTGTTTTAGTTGGCTGGGTTTGAACCCACCACCCTTGGTGTAAGGGGCCAGTGCCCTACCCATTGAGCCACAGGTGCTGCCCCCTCTCTACCATGTTTGATACTATGGACACTCATGAATTTCCAAAAAATTCCTGAACACTGAACAGAGAGGCCCCTGGGCACCTCAGACTCAACTGACCTGAAGTCAACATTCCCTGCATCCGCTTACCATAAGGTGACCAGATTTTAACATTGGTAAAGCGGGACACCATTGGGGGGGCCTGGCAATAATGCAAACTTTGATAAGCAGTTCTTGATGATCAGTTCTCAACAATTATTTATTATTATTAAAGTTTAACGTTATAAAATTAACAAAAATAATATAAAACACATATCCTGGCGAAATAGCCACATGGCAGCTAAAAAATGTATATTCCCTTCCTGTTCCCCCGTGTTGCCTAGCTTGTCGTGCATTCTTTCCAAAAATCGGGGCTTTTTTAAAATGTGGCAAGATACAGGACAGATTGTTAAAAATTGGGACTGTCCTGCCAAAAGCGGATGTCTGGTCACCTTACTCTAGCAGAGGGGGGGTGCGGGGATGGGAGGGGTTGGGGGGGCGCTACTTGTTTGTTCCAGACAGTTTGGCTCCTTCTGAGCCAATTGTCCTTGCCTAGAAGCAAGGGAGGGATCCAGTCTCCTTCTGATACCTTGCCCAGGAGGGCAGTAGGGAGTTTACATTAGCCTTTTCATTTCCAAATGAAGTTACATTAACCTCTTCATTCCCAAATGGAGTTACATTAACCTTTTCAGCAGCCAAACCTGTATACTCCCTTCCTATTCTCCCGCTGTTTCCTAGCTTGTCATGCATTCTTTCCTAAAATTGGAACTTTTTTAAAACGCCACGGGATGCGGGACAAATTGTTAAAAGTCAGGACTGTCCTGCCAAAAGCGGGACGTCTGCTCACCTTAGCTTACCAGCATCAGGGAATCCCCACCAAACCTTCCCTCCTCTGGCGAGGCAGCACTGTCCGCTCAACTCTGGCCTGACAGGAAATCCCTAAAGGCATTTTAAGCCCCTTCTCTCTTCCTCATCCCACTTTTCTAGGGCAGCTTGACATCCCCTGACTCTTCCTCTCCATCTCTGGTTCTCCATGATGTATCCACATTGCAGGAAAACCAAATCCCAAGTGCCAGCCACATTTCACTCCACATCAGATTATGTTGTACTTACAGCAGTGGCCTCCAGGATGATTTCACTATAAAATATTCTGACTACTCCACATTGAAATGCATATTATTTTATTATGAATAGCTTTCTTCCTGCTTCTCCTTTATAGCATACTTAATGCATTATCATTTTCTGAAATTATGAGAATAGGTTGGTTATATTGTTTATAGACCTTGTTTCAGATGGGTTGATAAATACTGCTCTCGCCGATAGTTTATACTAATCTACCTTTCCCAGGTCACTACTACTTTCCAAAGTCTTACCTAAGTACTAAAATTATCATCTGTTCCCCTCGCCATTGCTTCTCCAATCCTCCCTTTGAACTGCCAGGAAGATTATCATCATATAAGACCATGTCAGACCATGTCACTCCCCTCCTAGAGTCCTCAATGGCTCCCCACTGCCTTGTGATACACTTCTAACTTTGAGTATGGTATGTAAAGTCATGGTGATGGGGCCCCTGCTCTTTCTCAGGCTGCATCTCCCCACGGCCACCACACATCCTGTGCTTCTGGGGGAGACCAGAACACACCAACCCGAAATATGAAGGACCGTTGTGTTGAAAGCAGTTAAGAAGAAGATGCAGGAAATCTCTCTGCCCTCCCTCCATTTACTAAAAGCGGGACATAGATTTATAAAGACACAAGATATCTCCCCACCCACTACCACCACCACTGCTTCCAGAGTGGATAAAGTTTAACCCTGACTAGAAAAAACAAACTCAATTTCTCAAAAACAATCTTCTCACAAGGCCCTCCTGACACCACATGTGTGGGATTTCTTCCCTACACACCGAGCAATCAACTCTGCAGCAGTCACCCGCTGTGTGGCCTCTACGTCAACCCAATTCTGACACTGTCTACCTGGAGATGGCGTCAGCTCACACTGGGTGAGAGAGAACTCAGTCCCACAAGATTGAGCCCCACGTTGGAGGCCCACAGCCCCAGGTTATATAGCTCGTGCTTCTGAGTGACCAGCTATAAATCAAGGTTCCAGTGCCCTCCTCTTGAGATTTGATTAATTTGCCAGAGTGACTCACCAAACTCAGGCAGACACTTTCATTTACTGCTTTGTTATTATATCAAAGATATTGCAAAGGACTCAGATGAAGAGATGTGTAGGGCAAGGTGTGGGGAAAGGGGCAGGGAGCTTCTGTGTGCTCCTAGAGCTTGCCACCCCTCACCCCCCATCCCCAACTTCTGGAAGCTTACAGAACCCAGTCCTTTGAGTTTTTATAGAAGCTTCATTACATAGGCATGAATGGGTACATCATTGGCCGTTGGGGATCAACTTAACCTTCAGCTTCTCCCCCTCCCCAGAGGTTGAGGCATGACCTGCATTGGTCTGTCTGGTGACCAACCCCATCCTGAAGCTATCAAGGGACTTCCAGACATCAGTCAATTATTTGCATGCAAAAGGCATCACTTTGGAGAGTCTAAGGATTTTAGGAGTTATATGCCAGAGATAAGACCAAATATCTATTTCACAGTATCACAGGCCCTTCTTGGCCCAGAGATAGTACCAGAGAAATCGACACTAAGAAGCTTTCTAAGCTGTCATTTTTCTTCCGTTTATTTTCTTTCCCTGCAAGTTGCAGACTGTAGAGACTCCAGTCCCTACAAGACATCCCCCTTGTCTTGTCACCTCTCAAAAGATTTACTCTTCTTTGTTGAAGATGCTATATGTAAGCTGGAATTGGGGCTCCCTCTTTGAGAACTACTTATCCCTGGGTATCTCCCATGTCTATACATGAGTATGAATATGTATGTAAATAAACATGTCTGCTTTTCTCTTGTTTATCTGTCCTTTGTTACAGGCTACTTAAGAACTGAGGAGGCCTGATGAAAGAATTATTTCTCTTCCCCTACACTTCAGTAACTGAAGTTTACTCTTCCAGACCTCTGCTTACAGCTGTTCCCTCTGCTGGAGCTCCCTTCCTGACTGTCAAGACAGTGTGAGCCTAAAAGCCACAGGACAAGGGTCACCCTCAGTGAAACCTTCCTGTCCCCAGCTGCAACCACCCATTCTTCCTGAGCACTTTCCCTGAGCACTCCCAGCTCACCTTGTGCAGCATTGTTCATGTACCTCTCCTCCCACTGAACAGTCCAGTCTCGTAGGACTGTCTCCTTTATCCTTCTACCCCTCACCACTTTGCACCTTGACAAAGTGGGTGCTCAAGAAAGGCTTACTGGGGTGAGCTGAAATAGCAAATCCTGCTAGAGCTGTGAAAGTTATCAAAATCAAAATGAAGTCAGAGGCCAGGTGAGGTGGCTCATCTGGGAGGGGAAGGCGGGTGGATTGCCTGAGCTTAGGAGGAGTTCGAGCCCACCCTGAGCAAGAGTGAGACCCCGTCTCTGAACAAATAGCTGGATGTTGTGGTGGGCCTCTGTAGTCCCAGCTACTCAGGAGGCTGAGGCAAGAGAATCACTCAAGCCCAAGAGTTTGAGGTTGCTGTGAGCTGTGACACCACAGCACTTTACCAAAGGTGACACAGTAAGACTGTCTCAAAAATATATATATTAAAATGAAGTCACTAATGTTAAGAAAACTCTGACAAATAGATTCCAGGAAGGCCATACAGAGGAGATTCTCATGCTCATATGCCTGATAACAAAAAAGATTCGACAAGAACCACAAGCTTGTACAAGCCATTCCAACCTCACATGAAAAGTACTTCGCAAAGATATCTGCCTGGCAAAAGTGCTTGTCCAAACTTGGGCTGGAGTCACCCTTGTTTTTGATCTTTACAGCCAAGGACAATTATTTCAAAACACCTGTGTGATCCTCCTCAATCTTTCCCTTTAAAACCCCTTGTCTTCCTTTACCTCCCTGGAATCGCATATAAATATACAATGCATGTACATTTCCATTGCAATGCTGTATTCCCCAATGCTTCCTATCCCTCTATTCTCTATTCTCTAACAAATTCCCTAACAAACAAATTTTTTTCTTTTAGAGAGCAACCTGGAAGTATTGGCTTGGACCCCACTTAAGTGCAATTAATCAGAAATTTATTGAATCTACACAGGGGACTGTCCTGAGAGACAGCTCTGTCCCAGTAGTGGGCAAATTGCCTTATATAATTTTTGAGCAAGCAGGTTACAGAAGTGAGATGTGGCTGGTTAACTCAGGGTGCCGGGGTTACAGCTTGGGTAGTCATGGATACAGTTTAAGTAACAGTGGTTATAGTTTAGGTTACGGATACAGTTTAAGTAACAATGGTTATAGTTTAGGTGATGGATACAGTTTAAGTAACAATGGTTACAGTTTAGGTGATGGATACAGTTTAAGTAACAATGGTTACAGTTTAGGTGATGGATACAGTTTAAGTAACAATGGTTACAGTTTAGGTAGGCAGGCTCCCACCATCATTCATCCATCGGGAACTTGGAAGGGTTTTGTGAAATGGGAGAAGGCAGGGGAACCAGGGGGAACAGGAACTCACAACAGCATCTCTCTGTTTGTAATTTAGGTGGATAAGCTCAAAATATGACTGGAGAAAGATGGGTCTGGTGAGACAGAGGTGGGAGAAGACAGAGCTGCTGTCTTCATAACAGTATCAATGGAGCTAAATTCAGGGCTTGGGCTCCTCCAGGAGAGGTCTTTCTTTCCTATTATTTTAATTGAAATTAAAAGCACACATCAAAAAAAAAAAAACAGTAATTAATAAATGCAGCACTTTCCTGAAAGGTCATACCATGATGCCTGGGGGCCATGCTCCTTGCAGGAGGGTCTCACCAAAGGTCATGGCTAAGCATGCCAGCACTCAGCCTGGACCTTCACCCCTTTGTGGCCTCCATGGTCATCTGACTCCATCTGGTCCTAGCCCAGGGCATGTCCCCAGCCTGCTTTTCTTCTATTGCTGTGGGCTCTGCCTACCTGGCCCACTTTGATTCTATACTCTCTGTTATTTCTCCCCACCCCTCACACTCTGTCCTCTGGCAACTTGGACCATCTTTCAAGCCCTGAGACTTGTTCCACATCCCCTCTCTTCAGGGTCTTCTTGATGTTTTCTCTGCCGGCTTCCCATCTTACCTCCATTTAGCCGGATAATGCTACTCCTCCTTCAGTCCTCAGAGAGGCCTCTCCTGACACCTTCAGTCTAAAGCTCGCCCTAAGTCAAATCCCTCCGCTCTGAGCTCCTTGCATCCAGTCCCCCTATAACTCTTGTCACACTTGTAGTAGTGTGTGTTTTTGTTTATTGGGGTTGTTTTGTTTGTTTGAACATACTATAACTTGATTGAAAATTAACTTATCTACAATTATTACACAAAAAGACCAAAATCAATTGTAATCTTTATGTATAGATGGTACAGATTGTTAATTTCTGCATCATGATTACTGTATGAGTGAATTATATTACGTTTCTTTAAAAACTGACATACTATGTGATGGTGAATGATTTATTATCTATCAAATTATAGGTGTTAGTTTTATTTGACTTTTATCATTTTTCTTTTCTGCAGCCAAAAAGGCAGAAATTTTACTTCCTGTTTACTTTAGAATTTTGGCTGTGTCACCTGCTGTTGCAGTAAATTTCAGGTGTATTTATAAAATTTAAATTGTCTTTGGTTGATGTCCAAATAAAAATGGACTAGATAAAACCAATCAACAATAAATTATATTTATAAGTTAGTT
>NW_003852438.1:3801984-3803258 GCF_000181295.1 Otolemur garnettii | reverse complement strand
CTCCAGTTCCTTCCAATTTGTTGCATGAGGCATTAATTCATCCTTTTCATGGCTGAGTCATACTCCCTGGTATACATATACCATATTTTATTAATCCACTCATGAATTGATGGGTACTTGGGTTGATTCCAGATCTTTGCAATTGTGAACTGTGCTGCAATAAACATTCAAGTGCAGATGTTTTTTGGATAAAAGGGCTTTTTTCCCTTTGGATAAATGCTTTTTGGATTGCTAGATTGAATGGTAGGTAGATCTTTGGGCAATCACCATATTTTTTCCATAGATGTTGCACTAACTGGCAGTCCCACCAACATGTAAGAATTCCTTTCTCTCTGCATCTGACCGGTATCTATTGTTCTTTGACTTATGGTTTTAATTTGCATTTCCCTGATGACCAGTGATGCTGAGCATTTTTTCATATGTTTGTTGGCCATTCGTCTACCTTCTTTTGAAAAATGTCTGTTTATGTATTTTGCCCACTTTTAAATAAGGATGTTTGTTTTTTTCTTACTGATTTGGGTTCTTGGTAGATTCTGCATAGTAGCCCTTTATCAAATGTGTAGATTGTGAGTAATTTCTACCATTCTTTAGCTTGTCTATTTACTTTGTTGATTGTTTTCCTGGCTGTGCAGAAACTGTTCAATTTAATAAAGTCTCATTTATTTATTTTTGTTGTTGCTGTGATTGACATTCAGGTCTTAGTTATAACTTCTTTGCCTACACTGATACGTGTTATCTAAAAGAGTTTTCTCTATATCTTCCTGTAGAATTCTTACAGTTTCATGACTTTCCTTTAAGTCTTTTATCCATCCTGAATTAATTTTTATGAGTGATAAGAGATATGGATCCTGTTTCATTCTTTGGCATATGGCTATGCAATTCTCCCAGTACCATTTTTTAAATAGGGCTTCTTTTCCCCAGTGCATATTGTTTGTAAAAGATCAATTGGTTGTACTTATATGTGGATAGTTTTACATCTGTTCTTTATTCTGTTTTATTGGTCTATGTCTCCTTTTTTGTGCTAATACCATGCAGTTTTATTTATAGCTTTGTAGTATAGTTTGAAGTCTAGTAATGTGATGCTTCCAGCTTTGTTCTTTTTGCTTAGGACTGCTAGGCTATTTGGGCTTTTGTTCTGGTTCCAAATGAAGTATAGAATTACCTTTTCTAGATTTGTGAAACATGTTGTTGCTATTTTGATAGGGATTGCATTAATTCTGTAAAACACTTTGGGTAGTATGTATATTCTAACAATGTTGTTTCTACCAATCCAT
>NW_003852438.1:3782270-3800595 GCF_000181295.1 Otolemur garnettii | reverse complement strand
CATATATTTTGATATCTTATGTCCTCATTGTCATTCAGTTCAAGGAATCTTTTGATTTTCATCTTAATTCATTATTGGCCTAATAATCATTCAGCAGTAGGACATTTAATTTCCATGACTTTGTATAAAGATTGAGTGATACTCTTGGAATTGATTTCTAATTTTATTCTACTGTGGTCTGAGAAGATACATGGTATGATTTCTATTTTTAACAATTTGTGGAGATACATTTTGTGGGCTAAGATGTTGTCAATCTTGGAGAATGTCCTATGTGCTGAAGAGAAGAATGTATATTCAGTAGTTTAGAGGTAGAGTGTTCTAGAAAAGTTTGTTAGATCCATTTATTTTAAGGTCTTATTTAGGTTCAGTTTTTCTTTATTTATTTGTCCATCTCTGATAGTGGGGTGTTGAAGTCCACAGAAGTATATTGCTGCTATTTATTTTCTTGCTTAGTTCCAGTAGATTTTTTTTATTTATCTGGGAGTTCCTCTGATAGGTGCATATATATTTAGGATTGTTATGTCTTCTTGTTGAATTGCTACCTTCACCATTTTATAATGACCATCTTTGTCTTTATTTATCATCGTTGATTTTAAAGTCAATTTTGTCTGATATAAGAATAGCTACCCCAGCTCTCTTTTGGTTTTGAATTACGTGGGATACTTTTTCCCATCCTTTCACATTGAGCCTGTGTGCATCCTTGTATTTTAGGTGTGTCTCTTGGAGACAACAGATACTTAGGTTGTGTTTTTTCACCCATTCTGCTGTCCTGTGTCTTTTGAGTGACACTTTTAAACCATTAACATTAAGATACAGAACTGGTAAGTGGGATGCTGTTCTGTTCATCCTGTCGGGTAGTACCTTCTTACTTAGTTTCCTCTCTTGTGCTATTGTGTGGTAGTTTTTCAGGTGGTTTTACACTGATGGACATCTATTGTGCTGTTTTGTGTATAATGCAGTTCTGAGTATTTCCTGGAGGGTAGTCTGGTCATGACAAATTCCCTCTGTATTTGCTTATCTAGAGAAGACTTGATTTCTCCATCAATTGTGAAACTTAGTCTTGCAGGAAATAATACTATGCTGGAAGTTGTTCTGTTTGAGAAGCTTAAAGATGGGGCCCCATTTCCTCCTGGCTTGTAAGGTTTCCACTGATAAGTTTTCTGTTAGGCTTCCAGATAGTTATAGTTCTCCAAATCAAGGACCAACTTAAACTTTAATTTATGTGAAAAACAAACTTGAAAAATATGCTTCAGAAGCTGTGCCTAGTTCTAATTGAAGCCGGATTGTATATTCAAATTATAATTATGAGATTTAAATATTACAACAGTATTTAATGTAGTATAATTACCACTATTTTAAAACAATTCTTTCAAACACTGCTACAATATTTCAGTGTTGTACTTGAAAATATATAGTTGTTTTCAATAGCAATACCTTATATAATACCTTAAATATTTTCTAAAAGTGCCTTTTGTCAACATTACCTTTTTTTCAACATTATCTTTTATAAACATTAATAAGAGTTGTTAGTTTTAAAAACTAAAGGAAATAAGATCTGGAAAATCCCTCTATAGCTTAAAATCAATCATTAGAACTAATAATAAAATCCATATAGCCACCTATTCTTAACATGTAAATAAGTGTAATTTGTTCCAAAGATGGAATATTGAAACTTAGTTCATATCTGTTGTAATAAATTATTTAAATGGTACTTAGCACTTCATACTAAGCCATGTATATTAATAACTACAACAAAGACCAAATATGAATGGCTAACACGGCTGCTTTGGTAAGAATGGACTAATATTGGTGTGTTAGATTGTAAGGTATTAATATTTCAGAAACTTACAATGATTTTATTTCTAAATTCATGTACTGTGTACAGCCTTAAGTGAAAATAAAATGCCATATTCTTTTTTCTTTTTTAAAGAAAGTGTGCTATTAACCTGATGGGTTCACCTTTGTAAGAGAGAGTTGCTTACATCTAATTAATGGCTTGTAGAATTTTCTCCTTCATTTTGACTTTGGCCAAGTTGGTCAGTATGTGTCTAGAGATGTCCTATTTGCTGTGAATCTTCCTGATGTTTAATCACCATCTTATATCTGCATCTCTGGTGATACCAGGGGTGTTTTCCTCAATAATTCCCATGAATAGATTTCCCATGCTTTTAGCTCTTTCTTCTTCTTCCTCATAGATACCTATAATTCATATGTTGGTTCACTTCACATAGTCCCATATCTCTCTAAATGATTGCTTCACCTTTTTGCTCTCTTCTTTGCCTCTTTAAATGACTGGGTTAGCTTGAGAGCCTTATCTTCAAGCTCTGAGATTCTTTCTTCTCCTTGGTTTAGTCTGTTGCTGTAGCTTTCTGCTTTTTAAAAGTCCCTAAATGACTCTTTCATTTCTTTAGTTCTGTTATACCCTTTCTTATGTTGTCTAGCTCTTTAGTGACTTTTTCATTAATTTTTGGAAATATTTTGGCTTCTTTGTTGTATTTCAATTTTATTTTCAATTCTATTCTTTTTATTTGCCTTCCATATTCTGAATTCACTCAATTTTATTTTCAATTCTATTCTTTTTACTTGCCATCCATATTCTGAATTCACTACTATAGCTCCAGTGTGATCCCCTGAGGGTGTTGAACAGGCTTTGGTTATTGTGTTTGCTTTTGTTTTTCATGTTGCCAGAGTTCTTTGCTAGTTTCTTCTCATTCAAAACCCCTTTTCTCAATTCAGGGCTAATAGGTTGGCAGAGCATCTGTTCTTTGCTGGGAATTCTGCTTAATTAGAAGGGGAGGTCCGTAGATGGCATTGCTCCCCCTACCCTGGAATGTTGGTGTGGCAGTGGAGGGGTGCGTACACGAGAACCCTATAATGCAGCTGTTCTGCAGCTGTTCTTCTTTGTCCTGTTCACCTTTGGTTGCCATTGTTCAAGCCTTCACTGGATGATCTTTGTTCTGGGCATTGGGTTAATAATCAAATAGTTAAAGGAAGTTCAAGATGGGAGCTTGGCAAGACCCTCTACACAGAGGCATTGTGGGGACTTCTCTGCCTGGGGTCTCTCTGTAAGGGTGATGGTGGTAGCTGGGTGATGCTATCTAAGCAGTGGTCATGGGTTCCCAGCCTGTGCGTATTGCTCAAACCAGGTCCCAGTATACAAGTAGCTCAAGGCTAAGGGTTCCTGGCAGGGTATTGGACCTTAGAGCAGTTCTGCTGGCCCTCTGGCAGTGGTAGAAGCTCAAAAGTGGGGGTCTTAGTGTCCAGATGCAGTGCTAAAAACTCAAGGGCAGTGTCCTACACATGGAGGTAGCTCTGGAGCCACAGAAGTGGAGGTTTGGGTTCTGCCTCAGGGCCAGGAATTGGAGGGAATCATAACTCAGGCTTTTGAACAGAGCCTCAGAGCAGGAAACAGAGCTATGCAGGCACCAAGGGTAATCTGACCTGGAGGGGAAGGGTAGAGCCAAGCAGGCAGCAGGCTATTCCACAGGATTAGGGACCGTGCATATGCCAGGTCACTTGGGAGAAATTTGGTTTCAATGGACCAGGGATTGCAGAGCTCTCCCTGCTCCCCCAGGACCCACTGAAACATTGCCCAAAGCATCCCAGGTCAGAGCCTACAGCACCCGGCCAACTCCCATGCTCAGATCCTGTTGCACTATAGGAGAGGGGTACTTGGCTTCCAGTCACAGGTACAGCCCAGAGAAGACTGTCCTTAGTTCTTTCTTTCCCCAGCCTGGTGGGAGCAATGTGGCCACTGCCACAAAGCTGAGTCTTGTACCAGCCTGGTACTGGGAACCCAAAATCTCAGGATGGCTTTAGCTGTAGAAACCTAGAATTGGCTGCCACCCGATCCCCACTGTGTCTGTTGTCCAGTGCAACGACTCTGCACAGAGTCCAAGAAGGTCTCTGTCCAGGCAGAGGCTGGTGGTGAAGGAGGGAGCCCTTTCACAAGTCAGCCACAGTGCCTACGGGGTGAGCAACAGCTGCCCAGCACTCTATCCTCCTAATCTTCCCTGCAGGTAGACGCCTCCCCATAGTTACCTCCAATCTTGTCAAATGTTCACCTGGTCACTTTCTCCCTCACTCCAAGTGTCCCACATCACTTCTCTGATTTCACAGTGTTCCTTCCTGAGCTATCTGCAGGTAGGCATCTGTCTGCAGCTTACATTGCTTTTCTTGAGAGCGCTGGGCTCAGGGGCTGCTCCTCATTCACCATCTTCCTCTGTACTTTTTGAATCAATCTTCTTTGTAAACCTAAAACCACTTTCTTTCAGCTGGTATTTTTCCCTTTGAGCCAACAGATGCCAAACTTCTCCTGGGTATCCTTCTCATGGTGGCTTCAGGATAACTCACCCAGTGGCAGTAGCCAGACCCTGTACCAGCTTCCACCAGTGGCCACAGAAGAAATTTTCCCTGGGCAGAGAGAGGGGCACTAGAGACTTGCATGGCACCTGTCTTCCCAGCAGCAGCAGAGTGTCCCAGAACCAGCCATGGGAGGCAGTGATGGCAGTGCTACCCCTCAGGGCTCAGGGCTCAAACGCAGGCAGCCTTGCATGGCCCTGCTGTGGATTACTTGGTGCTCTATCTGCCCTGTAGCCTGTAGCCCCCAAGATGCCAGTGGCAGCCTTTCTGCTGAGCTTCAAGCCCCTCACAGGTTGACTTCCAGCAAAATCTTGCTCCTTTCTGTTCTGTTTTGCATTCTCTTCCCATGGAATTTCCAGTAGGGAAATTCCCTCAGAATTACACCTGAGATAGGTTTTTTGAACTAAAACTTTTCCTTCTTTTTGAGACAATTTGGTGACGGATGTCTGTAGTCAGCCATCTTACTGCCTCCCTCCCGTTTTAATATTCTTGATTTAAACATATCTTAAAAGCTGTTCATGGACAGTAGAAAATGAAGAAATTTATTTGGAAATAATTAAATTCCTGTGAAATAATCACTAGTAGAAAAAAATAGAACAATTTAAGAACAATTAAAATAACCATAAGGTAATCAATGTGATAATCATTCCTCTACTGTGGAACTCAGCTGTTCTTAAGAAGAAAGGCACAGGGCCAGGTGGGATGGGGCAGGGGTTCTCAGAGTTTCCATAGCTTCTATGCCTTCTCTGTGCACGACCTTCTCCCAGAACCCCCGTGTGCTTCTTAACCGAGAAACTCCTATAGTAATACGTTTTGTGTTTGTTTTCCCAGATCTGCATTTGTTCACCAGTGTCCCTAGGGCCCAACACAGGGTCTGACACACAATCAAAAAATTAATAATTATTTGCTGAATTGAAAGGAGTAGCCCGACTGGGTTGGTCTGCATATTTCATGTGAATGTCTACCACACCCCAGCTGTTATTCCTAAAGCTGGAGGGGCACAGCCCTGAAAAAGATAGGCAGAATCCGCCTGCCAAGGGTCTTATGTTCCAAGGAAAGAGAGAGCTTAAGAAAAGACATAAATAGATGACACAGGGAGATGATTACTTCCAATAGTGTATTTTTATGAAAAGTATTAAAATCTTCCCTTTCTTCATTAACCTGTTAAGGTTGCTGAAGTTACATGAGATCCAACTCTCTTGAAACCCATGATCACCTGATACGTGAACAAAACTAGACTGATGTTAATGAGAAAGAAGCAAGACCCTATCCTTTGAGTTGACAGCTGGGTTTCTGCCATCTTCCTCCATGCTTGAACCATCTCTCATCTTCTCTGTCTACACTGTAGCAACATCTCAGGTCCTCTTTATTTCTGGTTATCTGCAAATGTCTCTCTGCATCTTTACTTGTGAGCAGGGAGGTGGAGACCATCACTTCTTCAACCCTACACACAACTGAGTAGCTAGTAGGAGCTAAATAAACATTTGCTACTTTTGATAAAGCTGAACTTTAAGTACAGAGAAATAGAGCAAAGAGCAACTTGACTTTTGCAAACTTTGAAAAGATAATTCTACATGATTCATTTACTGGTCTTCCTAATAGTATGCACTGGGTCCCTGCTAGCAGATTTGAGGATTAGTTGGTGTGACATTGGTCAAAGTCCCCATTCTCTTGTCACTCAGCTATCCTAGCTCTTTGGTTCCTAGAGTCTGCTATCCATGCCTAAGGCCAGACTTCCCACCTATGTTGATGACAGCCTCCTCTGGGGCTTAGCAGAGACATGTTCCACATTCATGCAGCTGGAAAATATGGTTCCATGCACACTCTTACTGTCCCTATACAAGTCAGAGCCAAGCCTGGTGGACTGGGGATGTCTAAAATATAAAGCAAGGTGGGAACATTGTGAAGGCCTGGCTAGGAGAGTGAGCAACTTTTCAAAGATGTCTTATCAACTGGCATCAAGTTGTCTTATTCCTCTGCCATATGGTGGTATCCAAGAGAAAGACAGTGCTGGCTGGGGGCACTCAATGAAGATAGGGGTGCAAAGGAAGAAGGAGGAGGTGATGAACTTGGGAGGAAGAGACAAGGAGAGAATTATTAGACCAGATCAGGGCATCTCAAGCTTTAAGGGTGCCCAGAATCACCTGGAGATCTTGTTAAAATGCAGGTGGGTAGAGTCCCAGATTCTGCATTTCCCAGTGATGTCTATATGGCCTGGCCTCAGACCTCATATTATGTCATAAAGAAGGAGATGATTTCTGAGGCCCCGTGTACTCTAAGATTGAGCCTTTGACTCTGTGTGAAGGGTTGGAAATAAGTGTGATAACACAGACTCACAGGTGCTAGAAAGAAGAGTCCTTATTCCATATAGCCACATGCCCAAGTAAAGTGGGATAAAATAGTACTGTATAAGAAAGAAAGAGCAGATTTTGGAGAACAGCTGCCACTGCCATAAGAACACTGAATCATTACTTATCTAGGGCAGAACGCAACATGGGTACTTTATTTGCCAAGCATTGCCTATACAGTGGGGACTCTCATTATTCCTGTTTACAGATGAGGAAATTGAGCCTTAGGTAAGCTTAAGTAATTTTTCCAAAGTCACCCAGCTTGAAAATGGCCAAACAAGATTTTGAATGCAGTAGGCTGAACTGAGAGGCCATATTATGTAATTATTTTGACATGGCCAGGCTACTTGAATTTAAATGAAAACTCCAACACTTCCTGGCTATGTTCTCTTGAGCACATAGTAAGAACTCAGTAACATTATCTACAATTATCACCATAATTATTACCATTAAGTGAAAGATTCAGCTTATTGAGATCATGAGGGAGGATGCCTTTGGGATTTAGAAAAGGGAGGGGGATAGGAAAGGGTGCTGTGATGCTACTGAATCTCTTGACTAGAATTTAGCCGCTGCTTATGCAAAGTCCTGATCTGAGAAGAATGGTCCCCATCGTTTGTCCTCCTTCGGTTGCTCCCTCTCCTGAAGCATCCAACACACAATAGGGAAGTAGTAAGGGCAAAAGTTGAGCCCAGCCTCACAGTCATCATCTTTAGTACCTGTGTCTAACAAAGATGGGACACATTTACTGCAGCAGAAGAAGACCGGGCAGACGTGGCCAGCTGCTCAGTGTCTGGTCAGCTCATGCAGGACAACATGGGTAAAACCATGGATTACAGATGACAGTGGACTACAGGCCACCTTGAGACCTGGCAAAATATTCTCACTGGGCGAGAAAGGTGAGGCATTGTGTCAGGCACAAAATTTAAGGGGATGCAATCAAGAAAAGTCAAGATAATTTTTTTTGGGGTGGGGGGAGACATGGTCTTTCTCTGTTGCCCAGGCTAGAGCGCAGTGGTGTCATAATAGTTCACTACAGTCTTAAACTCCTGTGGTCAACTAATCCTCCTGCCTCAGCTTGCTGAGTAGCTGGGTCTATAGGTGGTCACTACCAAACCTGACTATTTTTTTTTTTTTTGTATTTTTATTTTTTGTTGCCCAGGCTAGTCTTAAACTCCTGGCCTTAAGTCTGGGCCTCCCAAAGTGCTAGGATTATGGTGTGAGCCACTGCACCTGGCCAGAATGAATCATATTTTAATGCAATATGCAGTGGACTGAATGTTTTTTTACCCCCTCCCTACAAGCATATGTTGAAATCTTAATCCCCAAAGATTAAGGTGATTGAGAGGTCATTTAATCATGAAGGCAAAGCCCTTATGAAGGATACCAGTGCCCTTATAAAAGAGACCAAGAGAACGCCTTTGCCCCAGTCCTCCAGGTGGGGATGCAGTGATAAAACAATCATCTATAAAGAAGCAGAGCTTACCAGACACCAAACCCACCAGCGCCTGGATCTTGGCCTTCTCAGCTGTGAGACGTAGAGAGCCATGAGAAACACATTTCTACCATTTATAAGCCACCTGTCTAAAGTATTTAACCTGATAGCAGCCTGAACTAAGACAATATATATATATATATTAAATCAAAATCGAGGCTAGGCCCAGTGTCTCAATGCTTGTAATCCTAGCACTCTGGAGGACGAGGCAGGTGAATTTTTTTGAACTCAGGAGTTCCAGATCAACCTGAGCAAGAGCAAGCTCTGTCTCTAAAAATAGCCAGGCATTGTTGTGAGCACCTGTAGTCCCAGCTACTCGGGAGTCTG
This sequence comes from Otolemur garnettii, assembly GCF_000181295.1. NCBI lineage: Eukaryota > Metazoa > Chordata > Mammalia > Primates > Galagidae > Otolemur > Otolemur garnettii. The sequence continues at coordinate 3,792,066 of NW_003852438.1, read as the reverse complement.
AGGCAAGGGGATCACTTGAGCCCAAGAGTTCGAGGTTGCTGTGAGCTATGATGCTGTAGCACTCTACTAGGGCAAAAGAGTGAGATTCTGTCTCAAAAACAAACAAACAAACAAAACAGAAAGAAAATCAAAATGATACCAAAACATCCATGATGAAAAAAAATATAAAAAATTTAAATAAAGAACAAATCTGATCCAGCACTTTGCACAACTCTGAGAATGAGTTCCTCATTCACTTCACATGATCCCAACCTTGATTAGTTGGACATGGACCAGAGACTTAGTCCCCAAGATGCAGTGTAGGGACAAAAGGGGATGTGTGCCTCCTGCCCTTCAGGGACTCGCAGGTTTAACTCCATCAAGCCAAAAAGGGTTCAGATAGTTGCTTATCAGGCCTAAGGAATTTAGGACAATATTTAAGGAGATTAAAATGGCAGTATTGGTCAAAATCTTTCAAAATATTCTCAAAGCTCAGAACCTGACACCCCAACATATGGCACCTTGCATAGTATTTCAATTTTTTTATAGTAAGTATTTTTACCTGAAGGAAATTGATAAAACCATTTAAGCAGGAAGGTAACTCTCTGATCCTCTCCTGCCTTTCTCCTCTGAAACATGGCCACAGGGGAGTTCTCTGACCCACCTCCCAGGAGAGTAAGTTGTGGCTCTCATGTGACATTTGTCCTGCCCCTGAAGGCCAAGAAGTATCTGAACAAACAGGCCTTGCTGACTTCTCTTCCACTTAACTAACCTTAGCTCATATCTCTTTTAGTTCAATTATGTTTCTCCACAACTATCCACTTCTTTTATCAGATGTAGAATAAAAATATGCAGTTTTCTGGGGGCTATCTGCTTGCTTTACTTACTGTGTTCTTGGCTGTGATTACAGCCCAGTTCATAATTGCTAGGTCATGGAAGAAGCCCAAGTGCCCATCGACCCACAAATGGATCAATAAACTGTGGTATATGTACACCATGGAGTACTATGCAGCCCTAAAGAAGGATGGAGACTTTTCTTCCTTCATGTTTACATGGATGGAGCCGGAAAATATTCTTCTTAGCAAAGTATCTCAAGAATGGAAGAAAAAGTATCCAATGTACTCAGCCCTACTATGAAACTAATTTATAGCTTTCATAGGAAAGCTATAACCCAATTATAGCCCAGGAATTCAGGAGAAGAGGAAAGGAGGTGAAGGGAGGATGGGTGGAGGGAGGGTGATTGGTGGGATCACGTCTATGGTTTATCTTTTAAGGGTACATATGAATCTTTATAAATGAAGAATATACATGTCTTAACACAATAACTAAGAAAATGACATGAAGGCTGTGTTAACCAGTTTGATGAAAATATTTCAAATTGTATATAAAAATAGTACACTGTACCCCATAAGAAAAAAAAAAAGAACTGAATTATTGCAGTTCAACATTTGCCACGGACACGAATCTTATTTCAGAGTTGCTGAACCTCAATAAATGCCATTCTAATAATTAATATATATTTATATTATTTATAATAATTATATTATTATAAAAATTGTATATATATACAGTTTTTCCAAGAACTTCCAAGTCTCCGGGTCTTCATTTCTGAAGGGTCCTGTGTCACATAAAACTTTGGTTTTATACATTTGTGCTTTTCTCCTATTGATCTGTCTTTTGTTATTGGATGTGTGTTGGGGAGTGTTTAGAAAATGACATCCCACCTATGGTGCTTTGATGCGCCAAACAAAAGGAGCAGCCTGGAGGGCTCTCCAACCTTCCCATCCCCACTCCCAGCCCCCAACTCCTATCTCTCTCCTATCTCTCCTATCTCCCTGTCTCTCCCAAAGCACAGGATGAAGCTCTTCTCTGAAGTTTCCTTATTTACCAAGAAACCAGACCCTGCAAAAGGGACACAACTGACTTTGATTTCTTCCCTGAAATTTCATTAATTGGAGGTTAAAATTCATATCACAGATGAAGAGACTAAAAATTAAACATTACACTTAGCCCTCGGACAAATTTTGAACTTTGTCCCAAATCATTATTTGTTCCCTGGTCCCTTCAATTTCCAAAGAGATCATTCACAAGATAATGTCTGCCTCCAGGGTCCAGTCCTCTCTCTTAAAATCATTTACTGCTACACGTCCCATCTCCCCTTCCTCTCTGAAGAAGGGGATATAAGCTGGACCTCTCTGGGTAATCATTCTCCTATGAGTCTCCTGTGCTATACAAATTAAATAAATTTTGTATACCTTTTTCTCTTAACAGTCTGCATATTGTATGTTCATTTTCGGCAATTCTTCAAAGAGAGAAGATTTTCCCTTTCTATCCTATAGGTATCAGCTGGGAACCTTGTGGTGGCCAACAAAAAAAATATATTACTTTTTTTCTCCTGCAATATGCTCTTTAACTCAGCAATTTCACTTCCAAGAATTTATCTTAAAGAAATAATAACAGATATGTGAAAAGACATTCATCATTGCAAAGTTTGTATGACAGAAATAATTAGAAGCTCCTTAAATGGCCAAATGTAAAGAATTGTTTTGAAAATAATAGCAACATGTTTATATCATAAAATAGTATTCTGCCATTTAAAATCAGTCTATAGAAAAATTATCAATGACATGAGAAAAAGCCATAGCGTACTATCAAGAAAAAAAAGTACCTTAATTATATCTATGAAAACCATCACTAAAAAGCTAAAAATGATTACCTTTGGGGGCAGTGGGATTATTATGGTGGTTTGTATTGTATTCTGAAAATGAATTGCTCTTATGATCAGATCTTAGCATACTATACTTTTTAAAGAAGCAAGTTTCTATTTATTGACTGCTGAAGCTCTAGAGCCCTGAAAGGAAGGAGATTTGTGTGGGAAGCTGTCCTCAGGAGTAGGAGAGCTGGCCAAGTGTGGTAGCTGAAGAGGAAGGTGAGGAGAGCTTTCCAGGGCAGGTGATGAGCTCAGGCAGAGGGAGATGGCCAGTGGGGTGCCCAGGGTGGCTGGAGCTGAGGGTCAGAGGGATACAGGAGTAAAGGAAAGGATCGCTATGCTCAAAGCAGGACACAAGCGACCACACAGCTGGCCACACAGCTGCCAATTCCAGAAAGCCCTGATAATCCCAAATCCTTTGAGAAGGATCCGGTGACCTGCTTCATCAGGGAATGGAAGCAGCCACTGGCATAATTCAAAGGCCATGATGAAAGTTTCAGCAGCTCCTCTGATTAAAACTGAAAATCCACAGCTCTCCAGCTAATCCCTTGGTGAAAGGGGAAGATTAGCACGAGTCACAGCCCTGATAACTCCACCCTTTGAATTGCATGTAAAATTTCAGGCATCTCCCTGGAGAGCCCAAGCTGGACTATTGCCATTGCTTTCCCACTAATTGGAAAACTATAATAAGAAAGTAAACATTGCCGAGTCCGTAATAACCTGGATAATAGAGCAGCCTGCCTTGCACTCCCTGATTACTAAATACACTTGCATAGATTGAAAGGATGAATGATGGGGGCTATCCTAAGCCTTTGGTTTCACTGTGTTTTTCATTATATTAAAACAATAGCATCTGCATTGAGAGAGATCATTTGGTCCAGAAAACCTTTGATCTCCTTTGGGGTGGCTTGGGAGGCTTTGCAGATTTGAATGACTCCCTCTGGCAACATAAAGACATCAGCTTTCTTCGGCCACAGCTGAATCATCAAACCTCAGATGGAGGAGGAGGCAGGTGCCGCAGTGAGGCTGTCACTTCTTCATTCCTCCTTTTTGGTCCAAAGCATTTTACATCTACGGGCTGCAGTGTCTTAGGCTATCACTGTGTGGAATAGAGGAAGCCAGGCAGAGTCCGTCAGGGAGAAAGGAATTGGAGCTTCTGTGCAGAATAGACATAGAGTCCAGTTCTGCTACCACCCAGGCACTACCTCCCTGCTCAACCTGGTCACAAGATCCAGAGAGCCATGTGGCCATAGCCTGCCTGCTCTCCCTGGGGAAGACCCAGTCACCCATCATGAAGCCACAGAAGGAATTTCAGGAAAGGAAAGCAATGCCTTACATCCTCAGCCCTGGGTGGCCCTTAGTCAGACAAACAGCACAAGGACCCAAGAACTCCCCCTCATGCAGAATCCACTGATTTTCTAACTGATGTTTTCCCAGAATTTTTTCTAAGGCTCTCCTGCTTTTACCGCTGATTTCTATAGAGTTAGTGAAGCATGGGAATGGGGCAGGAGCGTGCAAAATACTGTGCCGGGACGTTGACTTTAATTCAATCACTCTACCTTGCTTTTTCTTGCCTTAACCATATTAAGGTATTAAAACGTGCTGAGGCTATTAAAATTGTGGACAACATTAAAGGAAATATAATAGAGTGGTATGCTTTTTAAAGTATCAGATTTAACACACTCAGAGAAAGCATTAATGACATTTTAATGAGCAGTCAGCTTGCAGTGATTTTACAAGTAATGATTACCTTCATTCCAAAAACTATCCTGGTAACTATCACTGCAGTGATGTGAGCAGTTAGCAGAGGTACGTATGCCTAAGAAAACCTCTCCAGGAATAGACCACAAGTTAATTTGCATAAGAGTAGCAGAGGTGTTAACTGGTGAAGATGTCTAGACTTCCTACAAAGGACTGTATTTTTTTTAATGGGTTCCTAGTTTGGGATAAAATCACAGGACTGCTTCACAGGTTGTTAACAAAGAAGTGTGAACTAACATAAAATCTTAAGGCTCCCCCCAGCAGCTGACTGACTGGAACCCCCTCTTGGCCAAGGGATCCCTTAAAACTGAGTTGCTAGCCTGGAGAAAGGAGATCAGACATACGTCATCATGTCCCTCTGCCTCCTTAGAGATGTCATTTGAGACATTAACAGACCTAAGACCATGCAAGACACATCTGTAGGTGGACAACAAACCACTTGGGTCTGGGCATCTGTCCTGTAGTTTGTCTCTGATTAACAGACAATTATCAGAATTCCCTTTCGGCAGTCCTTTTCACTAACTCCTGGTCTATTAGACAAAGCTAACTCTTTTTTTTTTTTTTTTTTTTTTTTTCAGTTTTTGGCTGGGGCCAGGTTTGAACCCACCACCTCTGGTATATGGGACCAGCACCTTACTCCTTTGAGCCACAAGCGCTGCCCCCAAAGTCTACTCTTTCAGCCAGTTGTCAGCTAAAGAATCTTTAAGCGCCCCCTGCAGTCTGTAAGCTGCCCCCCACCCCCTCTTTGAGTGCCCTACCTTTGGGGGCCAAATCAATGTATGCCTTCCACATGCTGATTTATGACTTTACATGTGATTCTTTTCTCCCTCAAATGTATAAAACCAAACTGTCACCCCACCACCAAGAGTCTACTTGCTGAAGATTTCTTGGGTGTGGCTCCATGTTAAGGTCCTCAAATTTGTCTCAGAATAAAGTGCTTTAAATTATTTTATAGAGTATGGCTTCTTTTCCATCAATGGAAAGATGCTTCTGATAAATGCAAAGCAACTTTCCACAGGATACTGTGAATACTATTTCCCTTTGCCTAGAATAAGCAGTGGGAAATGAACAACACTTGAATTGCAGAGAGCATTTAGGGCCCCTTGTAAGGTGTGTGTGTTAGCCCACAAGCCACAGGAGAGGAAGGGGTGAAGGGCGGGGCAGAATAGGAAGGGAGGAAGAAGAAGATGTTGCTGGACGAGTGTAGGGGGTCCTTGGCATTGTCCCCCAAACCATGCCATGTGTCAAGCCCTGAATATTGGGGTTATACAAACTTTTTAAAGAAGAATTTTCAAATGTATGATGATTCCTTCCACCTTATAATATTATCACAGCTAAGGCCTATTAGAGCAGGCTTTCTCAAGTTTTAATAGGTGTCTGAATCACATGAAGATGTTGTTAAAATGCAGATTCTGATTTGGTCAGTATGGGTTGGGGCAGAAGATTCCCATATTTCTAACAGGTTCATAGGTGATGTAGATGGGCCTGGGCCATGAACCATACTTGGAGGGCAACGTTACGTAGTGTTACCATGAGCCAGGCACTGTAGGCACGGTGTAGGGGTCTTATGTGCAGTGTTTACTCATCACAACAAACTTAGATGGATACCATTACTTTTCTCCTCTTTTATAGATGGAGAAAGATAGATACAGAGAGGTTATATAACTTGCCTAAGGTCACACAGCCAATAAGGAATGAGCCAGGATTTGACCCCAGGCAGTCAAGTGTTAGGCTTTGGGTATCGGTGGCAGCCAACTATAAAAAATCAAGTTTAATGGGCAGTGCCTGTGGCTCAGTGAGTAGCTGCTGGTTTACTTGTCCTTCTGCCCTGCCTGCCTCCCCAGACCTGTGAGCGCCTTTTAGCAGGGCCTGCTCTGCATAAGCTCAGAGCTTAGCCCCGGGCTGGCTCCAGGTACTTGCTTGATAAATGTAGTCAAAGAGCTGGGTTGAAGAAATGTCAACAAGCTGAAAGCTGAGCCTGTATGTGTGAGTTCACACTGGGATAGGGGAGTGTAAGGAATTATATCTGTAAGAATTAAACCTAATTTTTTATTTTTTTGAGACAGAGTCTCACTTTGTTGCCCTCGGTGGAGTGCCATGGCACCCACCACAGCGCCCAGCTATTTTTTTTGTTGCAGTTTGGCTGGGGCTGGCTTCGAACCCGCCAGTGCCCTACTCACTGAGCCACAGGCACTGCTCATTAAACATTTATCAGGGCTGGGGAGGCAGGCAGGGCAGAAGTTCAAGTAAACAGCAGCTCTGATGGAGCGTGGCCACGCTGGGATCTCGGTGTGCCCTGGACAGGCTCACATGTCTAACTAACATGCATGTAGTGAGATTATTGTTTTACTGTCCTTTGGTAGAAGGGAAGGAAAGAAAAGGGAAAACTAAGGTTTTTGTTTCCAAACTCCTACAGCATGATAGCCCTTGGACATATATTACTTTATTTGACTTCACATCAGACTCAAAGACAGGTAATGTTATCCTGACTTTAAAGCTGCCTGACCCTACCCAAGGTCATAGAGCTAGCCAGGTGTGAGGGGCATCTGAACTGATGTCTAACTGACTCCAAAGCTAGTGCTTTTCCTATATACCACTGTTCCAGCAATCTATTGCTGCAAAAAAAATCCCATAATTTAGCAGCATAAAATAACATCTATTATATTATGCTCAAAGATTTTGTAGGTCAGGAATCCAGAAAGCCACAGCTGGGAATATTTTCTTTTCCTGGTTATCTTGGGCTAAGATGGCTCAAAGTGGAATGAAAACAGACAGTTAAGTCTGGAGGAGCCACGTCCAAGAGGGCTTCTTTATTCACGGCCCAGTGCCTAGTTGGGAAGGCTTCAGGGTGAGATTGTTCAGCTGGGACAGTCCCTTGGATTGCCTCCTGGTAGCCTCTCCAGCATGGAAATCTCGAGAGAGTCATGCTCTTCATGGTGGCTCAGGGCTTCAAGAGCAAGTTTTCCCACAAGCAAGGTGAAGGATGCATTCTAGCCTTGAAGTCACGCAACATTACTCCACTTTTCTCTACTGATACACCATTGTTCACAGAGCATAGCAGATTCAAGGGCAGGATATAGACTCCGCTCTGTCTTTTGATGGAAGATGTGCCAAAGAACTTGGGACCACATTTTTAAATCTAATGAGGCTTAAAAGTTCAGACCATTGGGGTGGGGGGAGGTTTAGAAACTGACCCCACCAATGGTTTGTTTTCACCCTCTCTTTTGTTCTGTTTAAACCGATGTACAAAAATCCCTTCAGTGGGACCAGTCCCTGGCCCCTCCCCACACTGGCATGTCACCGTTTTAAACCATCACAATCACATTCACCCAGAGAAACCAACCTTATGTGTAGCTCTTGCCTCTCGGAACACACAGAAACCATTTAGTAACTCAGCCCAGGGTTTGAGGACACCTGACAGCCCAACATGAGTCAACCTGGACGCCATCCAGGGGAGTGAGTTACTGATTGACTGAGAAACATCATTAGAGCCGCGGGGTGATGGCTTGAGGTAGTCGCTGAAATAATTAAAGAGACCATGAGCAAGTAAAGTTTTAGAAAGGAAGGAAAAGTTTATTTTAAAAGCCCGATGCAGTCAGAGTCTGGATATACCTGGAAGATGAACTGAACAGAATTTGACTGCAGATTGGATACAGGGCGTGAGAGGAAAAGCCACATAAAAGCCTACTCCAAAGTTTGCACCTGAGCCATGGGAAGCTTGGAGTCATCATTATCCAAGCTGGAGAAGGATGTGGGCAGAGCAGAACGGAGAGGGAAGAGGAGGTGTTCATTTGGGGCATGTTGAGTTAGGGACGCCCACCACACCTCCAAGAGGGGACGGCAAGTGGGCAGTGAGGGGTTTTGGCATTGCCCGGTGGGGGAACCATCTGAGAGGCAGCCATTCTTCAGTAAGGCCTGAATGCCCACAGGTGACAGCAGGAGCAGCCTTCTTCCCGAAAGAAGTGAATATTGGCTTTTGTCAAAATGAGAAAGCAAGTCAAAGGTTAGCGATCAATCAACACGCATGCTGGGTGGCCCCACAGTTGGGAGGTCAGGAGCAGATGGCTCAGACATGAGCATGTCCTTCAGGATATCTTTAAGTCCCCAGCAGGGACTGACGCTCAAGCTGCCCTCAAATCAGCAAGTTAATAGGTATCCTGAGAGCACAGCCTCTGTGACAAGCACTAGAGGAAACACATAGAGGAGCCAAGACACAACCAAGAGTTAGTTATCTGGAGTTATGAGAAAAAGTCATAAACCTGTGAAAATGTAAGAAGAAATTCATTAAAAGTCACAGGAAAGGTTCAGTGCCTGTACCTCATTGCGTAGGGCGATGGCCACATACACTGAGGGTGGCAGATTTGAGCCGGCCCAGGCCTGCTAAACAATGACAACTGCAACCAAAAGTAGCTGGGCATTGTGGTGGGCACCTGTAGTCCCAGCTACCTGGGAGGTTGAGGCAAGAGAATCACCTAAGCCCAAGAGTTGGAAGTTGCTGTGAGCTGTGATGCAAGGGCACTCTACCAAGGGAGACATAGTGAGACTTTGTCTCAAAAAAAATAATAATAATAGGGCAGTGCCTGTGGCTCAAAGGAGGAGGGCACGGGCCTCATATGCTGGAGGTGGTAGGTTCAAACCCAGCCCCAGCCAAATAATAATAATAATAAAATAATAAATAAATAAATAATAAAAGTCACAGGAAAAATCAAGGAGCTGATGTAGAATAAAATAAGGAAGAGCTCCAGCAAATGACTTCTTGTTCAAGACTTTTTGGAGGGGATTTGAGTATAAAATCAGGGAAAGTGAGACCTGCTTGGATTAGAGCAAGTTATGTGCTCAAGAGCTCTAGCACAATCCACCTCTGGTTTCCTTCCATAAGCCTTCTGAGACGTAATGCTTCTCTTTGTTGATAATGGATTTTAGGAATCATGTCATTATGGACATTATGTTAATGATTTTCAAACTACAGTATTTTAGGAACTTATAAAAAAAATGGAACTCTAAGCCATATCTATAGGAATTTTGGTTCATTAAGTGATTTTTGAGAAATTTTTCTCTATGCGTTATGGCCATCAGCCCCATGGTGGTTAAAAAAAAGCCTAAGAGACTAGAATCCAGACTCCAGTCCCTGTTGAGAGTAAACACCCCCCAGGGGAGCATTACCCTAATGAGCCATCACTACAGCCACAGATGGGAGTGAGCAGGTAGTTGCCAGGTCCCAGGGGATTGGGCTTGGGCAGCAACAGTCAGCAGGATTTATTTTTATTTTTTTTTATTTATTTTTTTTTTTTTTTGAGACAGAGCCTCAAGCTATCCCCCTGGGTAGAGTGCTGTGGCATCACAGCT
>NW_003852438.1:3771682-3782116 GCF_000181295.1 Otolemur garnettii | reverse complement strand
TTAGCCACTTGAGCCACAGGCGCTGAGCCCAGTCAGCAGGATTTAAGGGGTCTTGATGATTTGCTGACCCATTCAGAACTCATGAGTCTCCATTTCAACTGCATGTCATTATCATTATCTTCACTCTAATGAAATAGAAAACAAAAAATTTGGTTTAAATCCATTTCTGGAAAACACAATGAAGTATATTCACCTAGCATGGATTTGTGTTTCTCTTCCATAATGAAGGAATAAAAGCAAACCACTCAGGTTAGATTCTCTTCCCTTCCTGCTTTTGATGCCACTGGGCATTGCCATTTTTGAAATCAGGCTGTTTATAACACAGTAACATGATAGTATCACACCCCAGCTACGGCTAATCACTAGAAAAAAAGGATGTTTGTTATCTCTTAATTATTGACCCCTATATAGAACCACATGTTGAAATGTGTTAACTATGGTTCTTTGAAGGCAGAGCAGTGACAAATCCATGTGTACATGGGTGTTGGGCCCTGCGGGTTCACTGCCGTGACAACCTTACAACAGTCTCTGGCATGTCGGGAAACAAGCACAATCACGGCACACCCTGCTTTCCTTATTTTATGGCTGTTTAAAGAGACCAACTTCCTGAGCAGTTGTTCACACTGAGTGATGAAGAAATGACTCTGCCCAAGATCACCCGGCTGAGACGTGGTGTCGCTAGAATCCGAACTCGGGTCTGTGTGACTCCAAAAGCCATTCCCTTTATACTTTTTCATTGTGGAAAGCACACCTGGATCAATTTTTAGTTTAGCCGTTTCCCCACAATCAATCAGACTGAGAAGTAGCGACAGGTCTCTTACCTCCCCTGCTCTAGGTCAGTCCAGGATCTAATTTGATAGGAAGACCCCGTTTGGTAAAGAGAAGCATCTTGCGTACACCAAAAATAGTACAGAGAAAATTAAATGATCCTATCACTTGAGTGGTAGGGAATGAGTTCCAGAGAGCCCCTTTGTACAAGCATAATCGGGGGATGGCGCATAAAATGCGTACAAATACAGTCCGTTCTTCACCCTTGGTAATCATGGCTTCATTCAACCCTTTAAAGCACTATGAATAAAAGTTGCCTCATGAGAACGTAACAGCACCACAGTCCCAGGACTGGCAGGTGGACGGGGCTGAGGGAAGGAAGGAAGTAGCGAAAAATGGATGAAGCAGTCACTGAAATCAGGAAAACAACCAGCCAAACTGAGCGCCTTCTAACCTAATGCATTTAAATCGGACCCGGTAAAGCGTTGCGCTGGTCGCTCTTTACTGTGCTACGGAGATCTCAGCCGAGTCTGATTCACACACTGGGTGCTTTCTGAAATCCTCCTTCTCAAAGTTGCTGAGACTGGGAAAAGTGGAGGCTGAGGCTGTTTACCAGCTACTCCGCTTTCCCCTGTCTGCGCACACGTTAGGAGGGCACTTCCCGGTCTTTTATTATTGGAGGGGACCCTGTAACCAGACTCGTAAATTATGTGCTACTTCCAGACAGAGATTTGAGAACTTACTAGGTACTTTCCTCTGGCATGCTAGCTGCCCACTTCAGGGATGGCTCTGCCATCCTGGGTGCTAGAAGGATTGCTACACGCACACAGCCCTTGGCAGCCCTGGACAAGCAGATAATAGGTGAGTGACTGCCTACTTGTCTGTGACCTGGGGGCACACATAACGTGTGAAAATGCCTTGTTGTCTGAAGCCACTGAGATTGGGGAGTTTTGTGATGTAAGCCAGCCTATCCTGCTTGACTCAGAAAGCAAGCTTTTGACCCAAGAACAAGCCAAGCAAACTGGGAGCTTTGAGGTTGCAGGAAGACTTTTCCAACATCACCTTTAACAAATTACGGATCATCCAAGATTTCTAGTGTTCCATGAAGACTTTTGTTTCTGAAGAACTGCAGTATGAAGTCCCTAAAGCCCTCCTAAGTCTTTTTCGACTTTAAGGGTCATCTCATGATGCTGGATGGTAGGACTTTTAATACCTCACGTGTGCCGTGACCGCTTGCAGACATACTCAACAGACATTAAAGCAGACTGAAAAGTCAGTAACTTGCCTGGGCAATTTCGGTGCTCAGCTTTCAACTGCGTTCCTTGCTTTAACATGGTTTGGGATTATGGCCATGTGTTCTGGGGCTAGACTACAGCTCTATGACCTATGGACAAATCAGTTACATCTCAGTTGTTTTTAAACTGTGAAGAGGAAATACTACTACTACCCACCTCATACGGTTATTGTAAAGAATAAACGAATCAATATAAGTAAAGAGCATGGACCAATGTCCAGCACATAGTAAGCCCTGTGTAAGTATTAGCTATTAATGTGATTAACTTATTGTTATTCTCATTAGTCTATTTTTCTTGCTATCAGTGAATAGCTCCTTTTTTTTTTTTTTTTGGTTTTTACTAGACTGGTAAATCTGAGTATGCAGCTAAAAGACTTTTCTTGACCGTAACACGTAATTTCAAATAAAAATATAAATTCTAAATACGTTTTGCTCACTCCCAGAGCATTTGATAGCCATTCTGCTGCCATCATTCAGATGACACTGCCTTGGCAGACCTCACTTCAAAGCACTGTGCTGCCACCGACAGCACGCATGCATCAAGCCTTGGGCTCTAGGATTCAGGAAGCAATAAAGTGACCGTTATTTTCGGCTCTCGACACCATCCTTTGAAGAGGTCTCCTTGCTGCACAGCACTCACAGCTCACCAGGTCTGCAGGACATACTGAGCCGTTCATTGCAAGGCAGAAACTTAATCTTTAACTTCTGGTTGAGCTCAATGCTCCATTTTATTGAATGACCCATGGGTTTAAGAGCCCGAGGAACAACCAAACGATGCATCGACATTTTTCAGGTAGTACTAGGTCCCACTAGACTTTCGAAGTGTCTGTCACCCAGTGTCCAAAGCATTTTGGAGGGACTCCTAGAGTTCAGTGTGCTCACAAAGGCCACTTGCTTCACTTCCCTTACCAGCCCCCTCCAGCTGCTCTCCAAGGTGCTAGGGACTTGCCACATGTCACTTGTAATGTGGCACACTGGCAGTCCAATCCACCCTGGGAAGCTCTAGCAGTCAAGTGTCCCTGCATCCTCCATCCCACTGAACTCCAGTTTCAGCCTCCCTCCCAAAGGTGAGTCTGCTCTATAGATCACAATGAAAATGGCAGAAAATAAGTTAACCCTTCTTTCAGCCTTAAAAAGTTTGGGATAGCTCTATTATTTATTTGTTAAGTTCAACTTATTGAGCTGAAGTTTCTATACAGTAGCACTTACTCTTCTTGGGTGTATAATTCTCTAAACTTTCACAAAACACACAGCTATATACCACTATGGTTGTGCGGATTTTAATCCAAAGATTCAGGAACTTCTTCTCTTGGGGTCCCCATGGGGATGCCAGGGAATCCACATAGGACCGTAAATGCAGCTCAGCCTTCTGACTTCTGGACTTACCTTCTTGCCCTTCAGTCTCCCAGACAACTGATCAAAACCACTTTGAATACTTGCCAGTAAAGAGCACGTAAGCCCCCGTCTTCTACTGGGCTCTGAGAGACTGAGATGGCACCTTTCAACTAAGCAGAGTTGTTTATAACTGGATTAACTATGACTTTTTATATTTTGTATTTCTGACGCTTTGACATCTGGGGCTTTGCTGAGATGGACAGACTGCCTCCTCTCCCAGCCAATTCCTAGAGACAGAAAAGAACCACCTGCAAATGTGCCCTTCATATGCAAACTAACCAGTCCAAAGCCCACATCCCCTCCATCTCCCCAACTGGGCTCTAACAGGGCTTTCACACTGAGCCACTATCTTGGTGCCCTTATGTCCCCAGGGCCAGGTCCCAGACAACTAGGATCAATCCTGTGCCCCAGACCAAGCTCTGAAATTATTCAAACTAGTATATCCAGATCCTGCTTACCCTGCTTTGCCTTGCCTATCTCATGGAAACCACAATAAAGGTTCATGCTCAAGCTTTCCTCTGGCTCCTTCTCCCTCCTGATGGACCTGGGTATTCACCACCTCTTCCCACCTCTGCATAGTAAGACATGGGAAGCACTGCCCTTGTTGGCTCCCTTGGTTGGGTATAGCCATGCGACCAATTTTATCCAATGATTTGGACGCAGAAGAGATATGTATTAGTCCTTCTAGTCTGAGCATATAATTGCTGAAGTGAGACCCTAGAGCTGCGATATCTAATGACTTTGGAAGTGTCTTTCACCAAGGTATCTAATGCACTTTGGAGGGACTCCTGGAGCTCATCATGCTCACAAACACCACATGCTTTAGGAGCACCAAGCTTCCCTCGCCAGCCCTCCAGCTGCTCTCCAAGGTGCTAGAGACTGCCACATGGCACTTGCAATGCGGCAGCCACTAACCTCACTTGGCTCCTGAGCATTTGCAATGTGTCTAGTCCAAATGAGATGCACTGTCGGCGTGAAACGCTCATGTTGAGTTACGAAGACTCAGCACCGAAAAGCATGTGCGTGTGTGTAGGAGCATATATGCGAATGTATTCATAATTTTTATATATTGAAATTATAATATTAAGTACAATAAAATACATTATTAAAATTAATTTTACCTTTTTCACTTTATCTTTGTAATGTGGCTTCTCGAAATTTTGAACTCACATAGGTGGCTTCCATTATATTCCCATTGCATAGAGCTGCCCCAGAGCTTTTTTCCCTCTGTTATAGTAACTGCAAATGTGCCAGATAAAGCCATTTCTGATGGCCAGGGTTCGAGAGTGAGGGCGTCAGTGACGTGGAGAGAGGCTCCCAGCTATCTTCAAAGGCCACGTAAGAAACAAAGCTTTGATTGGTGTAAGCAACTGAGAGTTGGGTTTGCACGTTAATGCAGCACCACCCAGTCTATTCTAATCCACCCAGGGTGAAGATTCCGGGTGGATGCAGGGCAGGTCGTACAGCAGAAAAAGGACAGAGAGGAGCAGACGTTGCTATGTTGGAATGTTGTCTGTGACCGTTCCTGCATTTACAAGTGCACACAAATGTGCGTGTGCACACACATACCTGTTTATTTCATATGGAGAAGGAAGGACCCAGGGCTTGAAATGCTCTTTTTTCCTCTAGGGCAGACATCTTCAAACTACGGCCTACAGGCCAGTTGCAGCCCGCCTAGGACATTTATCTAGCCCGCCGGGTGTTTTTGCCACTGCTGCCTGTCCTGCCTAGCAGCCAACTGGTCCAGGGGCCTGCAGTCTGGCTCTCCAACGGTCTCAGGGACAGTGAACTGGCCCCCTGTTTAAAAAAAGTTTTAGGACCCCTGTTCCACCTCAGACCAACTGTGTCCAATGAGACTGCACAGATCTCATAGGGAGCCTGGCGTGCAGGGATGGTCTATGCTAGGGGTTTAGCTTGGCTGTGTAGCTCCTACACAGGCTGACATGTTCTCACCTCATTCCTGCTCAGGGACCATTTCTGATATTTTCCTTTTAGCCCTCACAGCCACAGTGATGCCTCATCCAACCTGCATCCTCAATTCACTCAGGATTCACAATGGTAATGCTAAAGACATAATCCTGGGAACCAACATCTAAAGGAAACTCTGTAAAGTCACAATACAAATGTGGACATCGTCATTTGGTTTTCAACGAGGGAGATCAGAAAGTCTGATTGTAAAGGCGGTGTGAGTGGTTTCTCTGAAGGTAAACTTGCTTCTCTACCAGTTGCCTGTCACAGCTCTGCTCCCTTCTTCATTTTGTTTCTGTTCTGAGTTTTTGTTTTGTTTTATTTTTTTGAATGAGGTCTAACTCTGTTGCCCAGAGTGCATAGCTCACGGCAACTTCAAACTCCTAAGTTCCAGCAATCCTCCTGCCTCAGTTTTTAGCAGCTGGGACAATAAATGTGTGTTACTACACCAGGCTAACTTTTAAAATTTTTGTAGAGATGTGGTTTCTGTGTGTTTCCCAGGCTGGTCTTAAGCTTGTCACCTCAAATGATCCGCCTAACTCGCCCTCCCAAAGTGCTGGGGTCGTAGACACGAGCCACTGCACCCAGCCTTCTGTTTTGATTAGGGGTATTTTGGCTGTAAGTAAAGCAACTCTTAACAGTGGTTTAAAATAGGAATTTATCTTTCTCACATAAGATGTTTAGAGATAGCCAGTATGGGGCTAGTGTAGCAATTCACCACTGTCTTTAAGGACCCAGCCTTCACCGAGGCAGGTTGGTGTGTTGCCCCCTGGTTGTAAGATGGCTGCTTTAGTGTCAGGCATCTTACCTGCCCTTAAGACAAGGAAAAGAGGGAAAAAGAAGGAGCTAGCTCCAGGCCCACCGGTGTGGTGGGAGGAGCAGGGCAGATGCTCTGGCCTCACACTTAGGGAAGGAGCATACTTTAGAGAAAGGGCCCTGGGTATAAAAGAGACGTACTTTCTTCTCCTGAATCCATGGGCCTTGACTGGGAAGAAGAAGCAATGTTTTGAGACCTTACTACCTAGGGATTCTCCTTTTTCCGATATGCAGAAGGGCACTGATTATGCTCGGAACACTGGACCTAGCAGCCTTACAGGACAGGCCTTTGCTTCTTACCCTTTCAGGGATGTTCCCAGCCAGTGGTCACTTTTATGAGGAAAGGTGGTCAATAGTTTAGAAAACAGTACTTGAATAGTTAGAGTGCACACGGCCCAGGGAGGGTCACTCCCAGTCTGTGTCTAGCCCCGTGCTAATCTCGCTTCTCCTCCCCTCCCCCACTCCATCACCACCAGCAGTCTCGCCATCCAGAAACACAGCAAATTCTTACCTATCCGAGGGCAGCTGATTGACAACTCATCCCGGCCCCAAACCGAGCAGATAATCACAAAGCGTTATGCTCCTGGAAGCCGTGATATGAACAGGCTGCTCTGGAAGCCTCAGAGCCTTTCCCAGAGCTCGAGGGCCATTGGTTGTTATGAAACTGAGAGAGAGCAGCTCTGGGGCAAGCCCATGTTGCTCCCGCTCTGCTGCCAGCCTGGAGGCTCATTGGAATTTTCCACAACTCCCAACTCAGAGAGGGACACTGAGCCCCTTCAGCAAAGACAACTCCCACAAGTGGCATTTCTAGCTGGGTAAATTGCCCTGCAGCAAAAAGAGCTGGTGCTAATTTAGTGTTCACTTCTCATCAGCTGAAATGTTTTTATTTTTGGAGGGAATTGGCAAGCTATAATTATTATTGATCTCTGTGACAGCAATCAGAGAAAGCTTTCATGTGCCCTCCAACTAGCGGGGCCAAAAATAGTGTCTTTCTCAGCCAATCATGGCTTCTCTTCGCTCTGAATTGATTTTATAGCTAAATTGTCATTTAAAGAAAAAAAAAAATAAAGTCCTGCATAGTGAATGTGGGTGTCCTGATCCTTCCGCTGTCTGGCATATTTCTGGCATATTCATGGGGCCCCGGTCTTAGAGAATGCCTTACCTGACTTTCAACAGATGGATGTTAATGGGATATTTATTTACAGAATAAAATTAAATTGGAGCTGCATCTTAATGCACAATTTACATAATCAGCTTTGTTCTGAACTGATGAGCTGTTTTCAATAGCACTTGGGACCTTTCCGTCGCAGCTGCCTCAAAGCGGCAGCCACTGAGAATGGAGATTAAACAATTTCCTAAAGCTAGAAGTCTTCATAAGGACCTATTATTCCATCCCAAAGACTTCATCATTTCTCTAGACACCAGCATAGGCTCCAAGATTCATGTTCGCCTCTTGCCACAGTTTGGGAGCAAAAGGAAGATGTTCGATTTGCATTTGGAAACCATTATAGCCTTGGATAAACTCCATGCCCACCCTCACTTTTGTAAAATGTGTGGCATTTCTATTTTTATAAAGCCACACGCTCCAAACAACACATGTCATTACCAACGTGCGGCACCATGTGCTCGGGGAGCCTGGAGGGGACCTTCCAGAGGAATTTCATTGTGCTAAGTGTTCACAGACGGCTGATCTCCAGGGAGAACAGATCGTAGGTGAGATGAGCTCAGACCCTGGAGGGGCAGGAGTAACCGCTGCGTGGCAGGAGAGCAGTTACCAAAGCTGGATCAATAATAATAATAATAATAATAATAACAAAACCTGTTACCTTCCTATCCCTATCCCAGCCTATAGGGCAGTACAGTGATCAAATACCTTTTGTTTTCCAACCTTTCTGATCCTGACAAATTCCCCAGTGATCAGCACTTCTCCTGAGAGAAGTCAGAAGAGCAAATACTCAAACTCTTTAAACTGGTTGTGATTGATTTCTCCTTAAGAGACAGTGACTCTTACTGCTACTCCCCCCCCACCTTCGCCAATGAGAAAACTGAGTCCTTGAGAAGCTAAGTTGCTGGCTCAAAGTCCCTCAGATGGAATAACCAGGAGTTGAACCTGGGCTGTCTGGCTCTAGAACACACTTACCACTGTGCTACACGGAATCCCATGAAGCAAACAGCGTGGAAAGTTCTATTAGTAGACCTGAGGATCCCGCTTATTAATAGAAATAAAAGGGTTCTTAAAATGAGGCTTTCATTCCTGGGGGCTACATTTCCTAACTTTGAATATTGGACAAACACAGAAAATCCTTGAAGGAAAAGCTAATTTATTTATTTATTTATTTATTTATTCATTGCACAGTTAGCTACAGTGAAGATATAGTAGAGAGGTCAGATCTGCAAGCCCCAGGGGGTAAGCAGTGTACACAACTGAGATCTCAACAGATTTGGATGTGGGGACCGCACCTGGTTGTCTAAATAAACTCCAATCCTAATGGAGTGGTTCGTGTACATGAAACATGTTCCTAAAATCCACTGAGATCATTAGGACAACAAGATGTAGCAGGGGAAACACTCCCCTGGGAGCGGGGGCTCTCCGGACTTCCCGCCCCCCAGGGTGCAAACTGCAGTTGGAGGCCTGTGCTTCTGCCAGGCTAAATGGCCACAACACCCTATCTATGCTTAAAAGCCCAGCTCAGTTCCACCACCGCCTCCCACACTTGCTTGGGACTATCCAGAAATGAACGAGGCCAGGAAAGGGCTCACTCTTCCCTACAGAGACTGTGAAGGTGAGCCAGTACAGATATTGGGCAAAATTAGGAATGGGCAAACTCTGCCTTTGGCTTCCTCACTTTTAACTTGGGTTCAGCCCCCTGGGAACACAAGGTCTCAACTGAATACAACCCCTTCCTACCCCACAGAGCCTCACACCACTGCTGCCTCTGATTGCTTAAATAACATAGGCCTCATCGGTCCCCTTCCTTCAGGGTGTCCCCCTCTGCTCTGCACTAAAGGGCTCTACATGTTCAACTCCTCAGAGTTACTTTGCTTTCTCTTAGGGGCCGTCTAGCAGTGCAGTGCTTACATTTCAGTTACGTTTCTAAATGGTGCCAGTTTCAGACTTAGTGTTAAGGAAAAGTTTGTACTTGCTCTTGATGCTACATCAGAAAAAACATGAGAACAAGTGTTTTTGAGAAGAGGCAAAGGGAAATTTATTACCTTGCCACCAAAGGAGGAAAATGGCAGACTCTTTGCCTCCAAAGATCGATTTTTCCTGAACATAAGCAGAAACACAGAGCTTTTAAAGGGGAGGACCAATGTCATTCAATTTCAGTTAATGATTCTTGTTGCCCCATCTCTGTCCCATCTGTACTAAAGACAAAATCTGGACCTCAGGTGGTGCCTGTGGCTCAAAGGAGTAGGCACCAGCCCCATATGCTGCAGGTGGTGGGTTCAAACCCAGCCCAGCCAAAAACTGCAAAAACAAAAACAAAAACAAAAAACCTGGACCTGCACCTGCTAGGAAAGCCTCCACACTTTGCCAGCCAGGCACCAGCCTCCAGCCCCATCTTCTGGAGTGCAAAGAACACGAGATATTTCCTTCCCCTGCTCAATCACCACCAGAGGCAGGAATACAGGTCCCAGTTTCCAAAAAGAGTTTTATTTTGTTTCTTTATTTTTATATTTCAGATTAATATGAGAGTACAAGTGATTGTGTTACATTGTTTACATTTACCAGGCAAAGTCCAAATTGTAGTTGAGCCCTTCACCTAGGGTGGGGGGTGTGGGGGTGTGGGTTGTGTGTGTGTGCTGTGTACTCTTACGTGGTGCCCGTTAGGTGAGAATTTACCAATCCCCCCCACCTCCCCTCTCCCCCACACTTGAATTTAATTGTGTTTTTCTTTTATGTGGGTGTGTAGTTATTTTTCTATTGGCTTCATATTGAATACATTAGATACTTGCCTTTCCATTCTTGTGACAATAAATGTAAAGTCACCATCTTTATATGGCTGAAGGTATTCCATGGTATGTGTATATACCACAGTTTGCTAATCCATTTATGAACAAACAGAAAATATTTTTGCTGGCTTCTTTCCAGGTCATTTCCCCATTAAAAATTCCCACTGTCAATGTTACACTTCCATATTTAGGAGAGGAAGGGTGGCTATTCTGTTACACCAGGCAGCAAGTTGGGAGAG
>NW_003852438.1:3767980-3771492 GCF_000181295.1 Otolemur garnettii | reverse complement strand
AAGTAGCCTTAACAGAAACAGAAGAGGAGAAGCTAGAGACACAGAGACAAAGTCAACGGGAAGCCAGAAGAGCGGTCTGCAGGATGGATGGCGTCTGAGAAGCAAAGCGGAAGCAATATAGCTGACCGAGGTTTGGGGGTAGAGTGAGGGTGACGGTCTGCAAGGAGAGAAAGGAGAGAAGGCCAGCCCAGGAATTGAGGGGGACTTTATTAGAAAAGAGCAGAGTCGAGACTGACTAGGAGCCGGCCACCTCACACAGTTCCAAGAAGCTTTTACTGGCTTGTAATTGGAACGAGGGTGGGGGTTGGGAGGGGTAAGGGGAGTCATTCCCTTCTGCAGAGTGAAAATGTGAGAGGGCGTGAGGGGTGAAGGGAGTGCTTCTCTTCTGCAGAGTGACCGATCTTCGTCCCAGGGGCTTATCTTCAGTGCCAGCCAGGACCAGGGGATGGAATTGATTGCTGGATGTTTCCCTGACCACCTGATGTTTCCCAGGCCCACTGACCTTGAAGCATTCCTGGAGTGTTGGAAGGGGGTTGCTGTGACCATGCCACTTGGTTTCTGACCAGCTTTCTGTCACTAGCTGTCCTCCTAAGATGACTACATTCTTATCAGGTTCATGAAGACTCCTTTCCCACACTGACCTAGTTTGCTCAGCCCACGTTCTTTCCCCTCGTACCTTCCATGATTGTCTGGCTAAGGTTTCTCCACGATTGTGAGGCTGTTTATCTCAAAAGGCTTTGGGGGCGGTAGTAATGCTTAGACTATAAGTATTATTACATTGTGATAGTAAAGGCCATTTTTATGTTGTTTTCTTTGATGATTCTTTTAGATAAAGTTGAAATTTTCTAGGTTTGTTTCCTTGTATCCCATTATAAAAATTATTAGAATTGTAACAGAGGCAGAACAGTCTTGGAGAGGTTCTCATTCCTCCCTGTTCTTCCAGAACTTCTGGCCTTCTGAAAATAAAGCCTGGTGGACCTATAGCCCATTTGTGTGTATTGGCTGGATAGTGACAGGCAGCTGGACCCCTTTGTCCAGTAACAATGATAAACATGGAGGTGAGACTGGAGTTGTGTGGTCACAAGCCAAGGAATGGCCAGAGCCATTGGAACCTGGGGAAGCAGGCAGGTGTTACCAGATGAGGAGGGTCCAGTCCTCTGTCACTGTCAGCCAATATACAGAGACAGGGACAGGTCCACCCAACTCTATTTGTCAGAGGCTGGCGATTCTGGAGAACAGTGAGAGTAAGCCTCTCCAAGACAGTTCTGATCTTCCATTTCCAAAACCACAGTTTTATACATGAACATTCAAAGCAAAAACTGTATTAAACCTTATTTTAAACAACAATAATCGTCATAATCCATAAACCACAACAATTATCAGCATAACCCATGACATTTCTAATTCAAAAGCTAATCTCCTAAATCAATAGCCCCAAACTACTCAAGATACACACTTTCAGATTATAGCTGAATTTACAAAACAACGAGACTGGGAGATATGAGGTGAAGGCCACGTAGGACCTGAACCAGCCAGTCCAGTGGTGTCATCTCGTCCTCACCTGACTGACTCCAGCTTATTCTCACTACATGTGCTGTCAGAGAGATTCTCCCCCTGAGCCTTCTGGGGTCCTGCCAACAATTTGTATTTAGAATTTGGGTTCCCAGAACTGTGAAAGAATAAATTTCTGTTGTTTCAAGCCACCAAGTTTGTGGTAGTTTGTAATAGCCCTAGAATCTGAATACAACCACCTTGAGAGAAGGCCTTTCTACCAGCAGACAGGTGCCCCTGCCTTCTGCGCCCATGTGGAGTAGTCTGAGCCATCTCCTTCCCACCCTTCTGTGTCTTCTCAGAAAAGCGACTGGTGAGCTCGTGACCCTATGAAGCCCCGGTCTTGTCACACCACTGGGGAGCTGACTGTCTCCTGGGTGGTATCTGGATTGTGCGTGACAACCTTCCTCACCGGCCCCACTTTTCTGCATTGGGAAAAAGGTGGGAAGCAAGTGGCCAGCATTCTTCAGACTCCACACTGGGAGAGTGGATCGTGAGAAAAACACAAAGGCATCAGATCTGCCGCACCAGGACTTGCTTGAGAGAGAATGTCATAGTTTTCCAAAATATTGACGGAAAGTTTAACATAACAAAGGGGAATGGTGAAATAAAGAAGTAACGGAATGAAAATGAGAAAAGAGATAGTTAGATGAATATGCAGCTGCACCAGGATTTCAATAGGTAGATGATGGAAGACGTGTCCCTCAGAACGTTTAGAGCTAAATCAGTCTGCAAGATCACACAGAAGGGAGATGCATTATCAGGGCCGTTACTCAAATAATCAGAAAGGTAAAAAATACCACTCTTGGAAATAAAACTGTTCCGTCATCTGAAAAAGCTACATGTGATCTTCACGCTGGTTGAATTCATTTGGCAATTGTTTGTCTACTTTTTTGTATAAATTTTTAAACGCATTCAATTTTCCTAGGGTACCTTGTCCGGGTTAGGTAAACATCCTCCACTAGTAGGAAAATCAAATTAGCATAAAGATGACCTTAGCAGGCTCCAGTGTCTGATTTCTGGAGCTCTGAGTTTCTCTCTCTAGGCACTCCTAAAGGTCAGATGGCTCTTGTGCTGCCCCCACCTCTAGCCACCAGCTTCATTTTCCTCCCTCCTCCAGGCCTCACAATGGGGCAGACTATTCTGAGGGCCTTCCAGAGGTTGCTTGAATGAGTCACCTACACCATTTCCTCAGTCCACAGTGAGCTTGTGCTCCTCTGCAAAACCGGGAGGCAGAGAGAGGTGCTCTGTCTTTCCAGCACCCAGATCCAGTTCTCAGGTAAGGCTCTGCCAGAGCACACACTTTCCCTCCTTGAGAGTCAGATTTGACCCAGGCTTTAAAAGGCACAAGCTCCTTTACTGGAATGAGCGGTCCCCATCAGCTAATTTGTGTTCTCTTGCGTTCTGCTTGTTCATATCACCTTGTTCATATCATCTGTGTTAGGAACATGGTAGGAGACACACATACAAAAAAAGAAAAACGGGGGGATTTTCTACTGTACTAGTTCTATCTCTAGAATACATGTCAAAGTCACTGGGAGCATGCAATTTAATCATTTTTGCTTATCCCTTCAAGATGTACATAAGATAAGTAGGTTCCATTTAAAGGGTGAGACTTTCCAGTCTTCCCACGGAAGGAAACAAGGCTCTTGTGTTACAGAGGGAATGGCCTTTACAAAAAAAATGGGAAAAACATTTTCTGTCTCCCCAACTCTTGGGGAGCTGAAAAACTTTACCACAGGCCACTTACTGCGAGAGGCAGGAAAAGTCTCTTGTCCTTTGTGCCACCTGAGATATCTCAAGGGAATCACCTGGGTGGAGGTCACAAGATCTTAGCTAAAGTTAGAATTAATCCAGATGGAGGACACAAGATTGTTTTTGCCAGAAGATGGGATGAATCCGGCCAGAAGCCACCAGATTGTCTTGGCCCAAGATGGAATTATGGGATCAGAACCTTTAAA
>NW_003852438.1:3767493-3767960 GCF_000181295.1 Otolemur garnettii | reverse complement strand
CTTCTTTGCTTAGAAGGAGCAATTTGGATTTGAGACTATTGTCTGCTACTTTCCTCTTTGGCCAGCAAAGTTATAAACTTCTCTTTCCCTCTCCTGGAACCACCTGTCCCTCTTTTTCTGTCATGGTTTTGGAGGACAAATGCAGAACTTTCAGTAACACTTGCCCCCTTACAGTTTGCTAAAAATTCACTGACCTGAGGCAGATTGACTAATAGGAGGGGAAAGATACAAATTTATTTAACATGTGCATGTGGGAACCAGGGTCAGAATGAAGATTCAACTGTTCCCCAACAGAGCTTAAAAGCTTATGTGTCTTTCTGGAGAGGGAAGAAGAGGAATTCTGTTAGGGGCACTACAGAATTGCTAGAGAGGATGAATGGATGGGGACAGAGATTAACCCACAAATCATTCTCTATGAAATCTGAATGAATCTAAGAGATAGGACATTATCTTTTTTTTTTTTTTTT
>NW_003852438.1:3755799-3766592 GCF_000181295.1 Otolemur garnettii | reverse complement strand
GCCTGCCACAATGCCCGGCTACTTTTAGAGACAGGGTCTCCATCTGTCTCAGGCTAGTCTCGAACCTGTAAGCTTGGGCAATCCACCCACCTAGGTCTCCCAGAGTGCTGGCATTACAGGCGTGAGCCACCTTACAGTCTCTTCTAGATCAGTTCAGCTGAAGACAAGCTTTCAAACAGAAAAAAAAAAGGCTAATATTTGGAACAGTTATCAAACTAGCTTCCTTAGAGTCTGGAGGGCGTCCAGCTGAGGAGTCTGGATTTTAAACTTGAAGCATCTTAAATTAAAGCGCAAGTAGGCAGGGACAACCTGACAGATTTTTTTTTTTTTCTTGCCCACAGTTTGTATGTCACAAAGTACACTTGCAGGGCCTCAAGAAAAAAGTTGTAGCAATTTCACTGAGTCCAAGACAGAAGAAAAAGGGAAAGAAAAATTTGAAATTGTTGTTTGAAGACTTGTAGCCAGGAAAGAAATCAGGATCCAATGCAAATCGTAGGCAAATAAAATCAAAAAGCCTAGGATCTAATAAAGGGTTTGTCCATGAAAAAGAAGCCATATTCTGCAAAATAATTTAAAGAGGTTTATTCTGAGCCAAATTTGGGGACCGTGATCCAGAGCCACACCCAAGAAGCCTTGAACAAGTAGATTCACGGTAATGGGGTTACAGTTTAGCTTTATATGTGAACTAAAATAAAATCTTACGCCTCCCCCCTCAGCAACTAACTGACTAGACCACCTCTTGGCCAAGGGGATCCCTAAAAACTGAGTTGCTAGCCATGAATGAGGAGATGAGACACACCTCATGGTGTCCCTCTCCTTTCTTAGGGATGTCCTCTGTGACTCATTAACAAGCCTTAGGCTGTACAAGACCCACCTGCGGGTCCTCGATATTATAACAAACCACTTGAGTCTGTCCAGTGCTTTGTCTCTAATTAACAGACTCTGTAGCTTGAGCATTTTTTTTCATGGATTCTTGGTCTTTTAGGAAGAGCCTAACTCTTTCAGCCAATTTTCAGCTAAAAAATCTTTAAACCTACCTGTGACCTGTAAACATCCCCCCCTTCCAGATATCCCACGGTTTGGGGCCAAACCAATGTATGCCTTCCAAGTATTAACTTAAGACTTTACTTATAATTCCTGTGTCTCTGACATGTAAAACCTGACTGTAAAGGCTGGGCATGGTGGCTCACAGAGTAATCCTAGCACTCTGGTGAGGGTGAGGCAGGTAGATAGCTTGAGCTCAGGAGTCCAAGACCAGCCTGAGCAATAGCGAGACCCCCTCTCTACAAAAATAGCCAAGCATTGTGGTGGGCATAGTCCCAGCTAATCAGGATGAGCCCAAGAGTTTGAGGTTGCTGTGAGCTATGGCCCCATCGCACTCTACTGAGGTGAGAGACTCTGACTCAAAACAAAACAAAATTAACCCCACCACCATGAGGCCACTTGCTCAAGGCTTCTTGGGTTTGGCTCTAGAACATCGTCCTCAAATTGGCTCACGGTAAACCTGTTCGAATTATTTTACAGAGTATGGCTTCTTTTTGGTGGACATATACATTTCAGGGATTATAGTTAGACAGATGTTGAGACCCAGGGGTTTCTCATGTATATTAAGGACCAGGTGTGTGTCTTGTATAGCCTTAGGCTTGCTAATGAGTCACAAAGGATGTCTCCAAGAAAGTAGGGGGACATTATGAGGCCTGTCTGATCTCCTTTCTCATGGCTGGTAACTCAGTTTTCAAAGATCCCCTTTGATTAGTTGGTCAGAGAAACTCCAAAAACAGCAAACAAGGGCCACTCCATTTGGAGCATAAGGTGCTCATCTTGGCCATTCAGTGACTTTGGCTGAAGCCACCCCCTTCAAGGACCCAGCCAGAGTAAGGAGGAACTAGCAGACACAATGGCTCCCGGGGGGCTAAACCGTAAACAAAGAGAATGATCTTAGTGGGAAGTCAGCTGGAACAGTACCCGGCCATAGTCACTAGCACACCAAAGTTAACACTCTCGCCATCTTACCCCACCTAAAACCTTTAAAAGACAATCACTCTTGCTCTTTGGGGCTGAGTTTCAGCCAGCCTTCACTGAGGTGCCAAATAAACTTTAGCTATTGCTCCATATCCACCTTTGTGATTTGGGCTCATGCCTGTAACCCTAGCACTCTGTGAGGCTGAGGTGGGTGGATAGCTTGATTGCACTGACCTCTACTTTATATCCTTGGGCAGGGGGACAGAGGACCCAGTCAGCCAGCCACTGTGAGGGGTGGAGTCTTAAGACTTTATTTTAGGTCACAGGTTTACTATAGTTTCTTTCTATAATTCTCTCTCTAGTTTGCCATTTTTATGAAAGACAAATCATAATGTTACAGGAAGACAAGACCCAATGGAAAGAAAGAGCACCCAAACATCATGTTTTTAAGAAGAAGGGCTTTATTCACTGGCGAGGAGCTTACAGCATAGAAAAATTCCAAATGGCCATGCTCCCCGATTGGCTTGGTCTTTCCCTTTTTATTTACAGTCAAAAAGTTCCAACTCACAGGTACCTTTCTCATTGGTCAGTTTGAATTAAGTAGGAGATGCTATTCCAGCCCCCACAGAACTACAAGATTTCATAGAAGTGGAAATTCCCAAGTTCTAGGAAGTTAAGTTTACAAATTCCCAAGAGCTGAGTCATCAGGGAGAGGACCCTGCAGGTGTATCTTTATGGTCTCCTTGAGAAGACCTGTTCTCCTAGACCTCACTCTTCTCAGGTATCCTCTCTCAATAGTAGGACCAATTTATTTGTAAAATTTTAATGTCATTATATTTGGCCTATCTATTTGCATACAGTATAATGAAAATAATTCTTGGTTATACAGGCTTTTAAAAAATTGGCTTCATGGAAACTTTTTTATATAGACTCTCAGGTTAGACTTAAATGCCTCTCAAGCCAAGGTAAAGATTTAACTGTGCCTGCCAAGACCTGTATGCATTGGCTAAATAGTTCTTTTTCTTGAGGTCCCAAAGTAACTTGGGGTTCTTGAACCTGTCAGAAAGCAACATTCTTTACTTACCACAGATCAGGAAATGTTATTGATAAGGTATTGCTGTAGCAGGAAACCGACACAGACAGAAGACTCCAGGCACCAGTTGGAAGAGGAAGCAGCTTTATTCACTGGCTGGGAGACTCGGTGGACTGGTGTCCTAAAACTGAGCCCACCGACTCAATCTCTTGCCTTCCTTTTATACATTTTTTAGGGCTTGGATGCACATGAAAGACATGAGAGATGTGAGAGACATGACAGACGTGAAAAGTCTTGTGACTCAAGGAAGTTCAGGTTGGCCTGTGTCCTTGGTACTGGGTGGGCTGCCTGTCCTCAAAGGTGACAGAAAGTTAGGGAAGTTACATGGTAACTACCTAGGCCCAGCACACACCATGGGAAGGGCATATAGATAACAGAGACATCTGCTGCAGGAGAGATAGTAATTAGTGTTACAGAGTGATGAGGACAGAATTTAGCTCTGCTTTTACTCTCTTGCCTCACTGATACAGGACTCCCCCATTCAGGGCTAGAAAGGGACCCCTATTTTCTAGGCCTAGATGAGCTCAGAAATCAGTCTCATCACAGACTCCCATCTCTAGGCACAAACAGCCCTTTCCAGTCCACAATGGCGCAAGATGATGAAAAAAGCAGCCTGATCATTTTCTCATCTGGGCAGTTCCTCCTGGAGTAGGGAGCATACATCCTAATGCCTTGTCTGGGGCAAGGACCTCAAGGACCACATTCCTTTGCTAATTTTAGGATTGTTTTCTGCCTGCAGGCCCCAAGCCAATTATGACATGTTCTGGACATCCGTTCCCTAACCCTCCCTGCCTGCAGGATAGGAAAGGCAGTACTTAGACCCCTAGACAGGGCCTACATGGGCTGCCTACTTGGGTCCCCCCTCCATTGCTGGAGGTTTTGTTCCTCCTCTGTCTCTTATCTACCTCTTTTATCTTTCAATAAACTCTGTCCTTTTACTTACTTGAGTGGTCTGTGGTTTCATTCTTCAAACCCCCAGATCAAAGACCTGACACAGAGAGAAATTCTGGCTACAGTACCAGGTCAATTTTCCCAGAGGGTTTTTTTAATTGGTCTTATAAAGTCAACATAGTCCTCAAAACATCTGGGCATATCTAAAAATATGGTACTCCAGTCAAAGCCTTGGTAAAATAACCTGTGTCTCTAATTCTATACTGTTAGAAAAGAAAACAGATTGTTATTGAACTTATGTGAATAACTGTATTCCCATAAAATAAGAATACTTATGAAGGAGCTAAGAAAATTTAACCCCAAAATATGATTCCTTTGTATGAAGATTATTTTGAATTAAAGGCTATTCATAATCAGAGAACTTTGAAGAAAGACTTTCCTCTATCTTAAAAGGCTGCTAGACTCCTTGTCACATGCTAATAGACCTGTGATAAGGTCATTTAAAGCACAATACCTGTCCCCTCTATCTACCCATCTGCCCTTAGCAACCACTTGCTGCACTTAGACTTTCCAGTTTCTCTCCCTCCTTCCTTCTAAAAGGCATCTTTAAAAGCCACTATCACTAAAACCAGGAAATCATTCTTGTGGTTCCCCCCATGTCCATGGTATTTGGAAATAAACCTTTCTCTTACTAATCTACTATAACTATAAGTTGATCTTTTTAGCAAACCAACCTAGGGGAAAAGGGTAAGTTTTCCTAAGACTCCCCTTCCCTTACAAATAGTTTCGAAATTCTGGAGAAATCAAATAGAAAGAAAAATAAATGTTTTAAATTGCTCATAAATATATATTTTACCAATTTGTTTGTAAGCTATCAATAGCTCAAAAGAAGGAAGAAAATGTTTTGATTTCTAAAAAAGAGTCAGCAACACATTAAACAAAAAGTTATGAAAAAAATAATTCAGTCCCATGTAATTAATTTTTGCTCTGAGGTTGGGTTAGCAGTCCTTGTGAGTGGATCAGCTTTTTAATTAAAGTCTTGGAAGGTTTCCTAGTTCAGAAGCTACAATCTCCAAAGTTATCAGTTGCACTTACATTTTAAAGTATTTGTGAGAGTCTTTGCCATAAATTTTCTTGAAGAAGCAAATTTTGATATGTAGCCAGTTAAAAGCTGGTTTGGTTTGTTTTTTTAGAAGAATCAAAGTCAAATAGTAATTGTCTTGTGTATTTGGTTCAAGGCAGCTTCCCAAATCTTACAAAATCAGGGTTCTAAGCAATTGCCCACACCGTTGGTTTTTGGAGTGCTTTTAGTTGAAAAATGACCAGATACCCCAAAGTAAGGCAAGCATGAAACAATGTTTATTGAAAAAGAGGACAATAGCTTTACAGAGTATGATACAGGCTTACGAGCAAGATACATTAGCCATAGACGGTGAATAGGCCACCATTTTCATGACAAGGAAAAGGTCTGGGTCATGGCCACTGATTCTGTTTTATACTATCTGGGCCAGGCCAATCTATGGTTCAGAAATCACCTCAGAGCCTGAGTCTTACTTGGCATGTGGACTTCCCATGAACCTCTCTGAAAGCCCATTGGAGGGGAATGTGGACACAGTGTACATTTAAGTTAATGACAGTAATTAGTCTATTATTTTTTGCCAATACTATGTTATATTAATTTACTTCACGTAAGAGCAGTATATTTCAGGCCTATGATTTCCATTTAACAAAAACAATCTGTACCAAAAAAACCCCAAAGGGAACCATATAGCCTAGTATGTAAATGTGCAAGTATACTTTTAAAATGTTTTTCTGCAATATTTCCAAGGTAGAACATCATAGTAATTACGGAATCTGCCCCATTTTAGCGAACTTAATAATCTTTTGCATGTATAGCCAACGCAAATGGATAAGACACACCTTAGTTTTGAGGCTAAAGAGTATAACACACATCCTCACATTCTTTATTTGAAGATATTAAAATATGTTTTTCTTTTATTAATGAGTCATCCACTCATTTCCAAAGCTTTATAATGGCTTATGCTAAATTACATATGTGTAGCCAGGACAAACTGTTCCTTGAACTTAAAAAGTGAAAGACAAGACCCTCTACTGCTACCTTACATGAAAAAAGAAATTTATACACACACATACACCAACATCACACACGAGATTTGCAATCTCTTTGCAAATTCCCATAATGCAAAGAGAGGCCATTTCCTTATCAGCAAAGTTTCCCATTACAGTATTTCATGACAATTATTTAAAAATTACATACTTATTTACCACCTGTTTAGGTCAATACTACAAAAAAATTGAAATAGACAATTGTCTTCTTCAAGGTAAAGACAATGCTTAATTTAGAAAGTCTTTCTCTTGAGATTGCACAGTGAAAGGTAGCATTTAATTAAATATAAATGCATGCTGCTTTTAAGGAAACTACTTAAATCTAAACAGGAATCAAGCTATTAAAATCAATAAGAAGAGCTCAATATAACTCAATTCAAAATTTTTCAAACCCAATCACAGTGCTTTTTGCTTTTTATTTCCTATGCCTACAAGTAAGATTCTATCATTTTTAATTTTTTTTTTTGAGACAGAGTTTCACTTATTAACCCTCAGTAGAGTGATGTGGTGTCATAGATCAGAGCAACCTCCAACTCCTTGAGCTTAGGCAATTCTCTTACCTCATCCTCCCGAGTATCTACAGGTGCCTGCTACAATGCCCAGCTATTTTTTTGTTGCAGTTTGGCCAGGGCTGGGTTTGAACCCCCTACCCTTGGTATATGGGGCCAGTGCCCCACCCACTGAGCCACAGGTGCCCCCCTATCATTTTTAATTCTTTAATAAAGTAAGTTTTATGTTGATAATAAGAATGATGTTTAAGATTTTTTTTCAAAATATAAAACAAGCCCTATTTCATTTTGGTTCAAATAAAAATGATAAATGCTCTTTGCAAAGACCACCATTCCTAAGAATTCTAAAGATTTGTATGTCAGTTTCTAATAATCTTTTCACTGGATAATTTCTCTCTTTTTTTTTTTTGTCATTTATATATCACTCAATTCTTTATAACTCATTATTTTATTTATTTTGTTAATGAAAGTGTTTGATAGGTAATGGGGAAAAAGTAGTTTAAAACTTAAAGGAACTCTGAAGTAAGATGCGTATTTGCCTGTGGTAAAAGGCATTACTGAAAATAATCTGAATGCTATTCAGGAAAGACAAAAATATCTATGAAAAAACAACACATATGGTAAACATCTTACTCATCTTTGGTTTAGACTTCTTGACCAAAATCTTCTACAAACTTCTTTAATTTCAAAAAGTCTTGTTCATTGACTATGGATTTTTTGTTAGAGAGTGACCACAACATATTTGACATGGAAATAACTGGCTCCAAAAATTTATCCCTAGAGACATTCATCCATGTCATTTCAATGGCCACAAGGTTGCCTGGTGTTAGAGCAGGGTGTTAGAAGATTGTCTAAAAGTCTGTTAGGTTCAGCCTGGGAACATCCGTGAACCTTTCGAAATGAGGAGTTGATTGTGGTTTTCTAATAGGCTGCATAAGTATAAGGTGACCAGATTTTAACATTGGTAAAGCGGGACACCATGGGGGGGCGGTGCTGACAACAATGCAAACTTTGATAAGCAGTTCTCGATAATCAGTTCTCAACAATTATTTGTTATTATTAAAGTTTAACATTATAAAATTAACAAAAATAATAAATTCGCATATCCTGGCGAAATAGCCACATGGCAGCTGAAAACCGCATATTCCCTTCCTGTTCTCCCGTGTTCCCTAGCTTGTCATGCATTCTTTCCAAAAATCTGGGCTTTTTTAAAACGCCACAGGACACAGGACAAATTGTTAAAAATCGGGACGGTCTCGCCAAAAGCGGGACGTCTGGTCACCTTACATAAGTACATCATACACAATGATGCTTATGTCTGCACCTGAATAACCATCAGTTTTCTTCCCATGTTCTTGGAAGTCTTGTTTCTGTTAGACTGTTCTGAGTGGCCCGGGCTTCAGACAAAGGAATATACATTTTTCTCCCAAATCTTTGCTTAATGGCATAATCCAGAATCTGGGGTGTATTTGTAGCTCCCAGAACCAAAATTCCATCATGGTCCACACCAACCAACCCCTTGCATTGGAACTAGGAACTCTATCTTAATTCTATACGCAGCTTCACTTTTCGTTTTCCCTTACACAGAGAATCAATTTGATCAATGAAGATAATGGAGGACTTGTTCACTCAGGCAAGTTGGAATAAATTCTTAACCAGTTTTTCACTTTCACCTAGCCACTCTGAAACAAGATCAGAGGACAATATTGAAAAAAATGTTGAGTGGTTTGCTTCTGTGGCTACAGTTTTGGCTAAATAGAACTTTCCTGTTCCAGGCAGCCCAAATAATACAGAATTTCCCTCCAAGGCAGTGGTTCTCAACCTTCCTAATGCCACGATGTATTTTCATTGTTCAAAGGGGTCGCAACCCAAGGTTGAGAACTGCTGCTCCAAGGTGTCTTTCTGACCATAAAAAGATGAGGAAATTTAATAGGCAATATCAGTGCTTCTTTGGCTCTTTTAAGATCAGCAACACCATTCCACTTCCCATTTGACTGTTATAAC
This sequence comes from Otolemur garnettii, assembly GCF_000181295.1. Classification (NCBI taxonomy): domain Eukaryota; kingdom Metazoa; phylum Chordata; class Mammalia; order Primates; family Galagidae; genus Otolemur; species Otolemur garnettii. Next base: position 3,758,006 of record NW_003852438.1, on the reverse strand, counting down.
AATGGCACTTTGAAGTTGATTCTGTAGTTTCTTTTTTTCCAGGATCATCAGCTTATGTCATTGTTATTCCCTTTCTCATCCATTGGACTCAGTTGTCCCTCCCACACTGGCTTCTGTGGTTTTTTTTTTTTTTTCCTCTTTCTTTTTCAAGCACTCCTTACATTTTTTGGCTATATCAAGATATGTGTAATGTACACTTTGCTCTGATACTTTGTTTGGCTTTTTCACCCTGTGTTTCATATCTAACTATATGGAAAAAATACTGTATGTTGATAAAGTTGAAGGGCTTCTTCTTTGTCTTCTTGGGCTGATTTGCTAGCAAGATCTATTGCTTTCCGAAGGTTGGTCAAAGTTGAAGCATGGTGGAGATCCGAGGTGGTTCCCTGAGGGGGGAAAAGGCCAGAGAGGAGCCCACAGCAGCAAAGTCAAACTGCAGTAGCTATAACAGTCTCTAAACTGGGGAGGCTGGTGGCCCTCTGACCCTGAGTGGCGGCCTCCCCTACAGAACTTATCCTAAAATAACACCATTCCCCATCAACCAGGGGAACCTCCTCACAAAACCATGGTAAGTAGTCTAAAGGCTGTTCCATATCACCTTAGAGACTCTATTGTACCTATTGCCAGGCTAGTGGGTCTTCTGTGTTTTTTTCCAGTTGGCATGCTAAGTTCTGATTGGTAGATTGCTAAGATGTTTCCCATCTCCCCAGGTGTGAGCAATTACTCAAGACAGGATCAAGGTGGGTAGCACCAGGATGGGGACCTGCTCCCCCTAACCCGCCCTTGTCCTCCTTCCCTAAGAGAGCTGGGTTTCTAGTTATGTACCTAACATGTGAATGATAAAATGTCTTAAAATGGTCATAGGTAAAGATAGAATTGACAAAGAAAGTGGGTTATTTTTGTGGCCTACAATTTAATATAACCACAATTATTACTGATAACGTGCACCAAGACATATCAAACTTTTAGGAATCTCATACAACTTTGGAATACATTGATTATATGTATACACATACAAAGAATGTTAAACGTTCCATATCTGACAATGCTTCCTGTATAGTTTAACATGCCAAATAAGCCCAATATGTCTCTCTTGGAAATGGCCCTAATACTGAATAAACTAGTTTGAGGCCAAAAAGACTGAATTTAGGATTTTGATTTCAAAAAATATGTCAAATATCAAAGGTTTAAAACATTCATTGTCACCAAACAGGATCACAGTTTACTGTAAAATAATAGTCATTAATTTAATCAAAGTGATAATTGGAAGATTTTAAAAGGCAATCATTTTTCTCTTTGATAGAGAGGAGACTCAATTTCCTAAACGACCATAAGGCCTAATAAAGACAAACTGAAAGATAAGCTAACAAAGGATGTCAGGAAATTTCACCCCAAAACACAACTCCTTGGTATAAAGAGTATTTTGAATGAAAGCTCTTTAGAGATCAAAAGCCATAAGAAGGGGCTTTCCCTCTTTCTTCATTAAAAAAAAAAAAGATTTCTCTTCTTCTCCCTGTTATCACAATATATTGCAGGAAAGAAGATCAAGAATGCAACCAGACCTGGCCCAAATCATTTTAACTATAATATCTGTGTCTCAGGTTAATTTAATTTTCAAAGACAATCATGTACACGTCATTTTGTTCCCCCATCTAGTTATTTTCCCAAGTATCTGTTTATCCTCCCTAGTGACCATTTATTGCCCCTAAACAGAATTACCTGCATGCCTCATCTCCCCCTCTACTCTAAAATGAGGGCATATCAATTTCTGGGTCCCACTGGTAAATTGAGTAATTACTCTGTGAATCTCTCCATGAGCACAGTAAATAAATCTCTTTCTCATATTAATCTGCCTTATTGTGAGTTGACCTTTCAGGGAATCTTTTGGAGCAAAAGAGAAGTTTCTCCTCACCCCCACACTAATAAAGGGGCATACTGAATATGTCTGTTTCTCTCTGCTCTGTTTTGTTTTTTTTGCAGTTTACTCAAAAGGTTAGAAAGATTATTATCTTTATTAATATTATATCAAAATCTTATTTAAAAGAGAAAACCAAATTTTACCTTAGCATATTATTAATTTTAATAACATCTTATAAACTACTCTGTTTAATCTTAATTAATTTGACCATAAGGTAAGATTTCCATGACCTTTTAAAATTTTTCTTCTTTCCCAACTTGTATCCATTTAGATTATCATTATTTCTATTTAA
>NW_003852438.1:3752990-3755391 GCF_000181295.1 Otolemur garnettii | reverse complement strand
TCCATTCCTGGGTACTTTGCTAAGAAGAATATGTTCCAGCTCCATCCATGTAAACATGAAGGAGGTAAAGTCTCCATCTTTCTTTAAGGCTGCATAGTATTCCATGGTATACATATACCACATTTCTGTGCCTTTTCTAACCTTTTCTCAATTAAAAACCATGTTCTACTTTCTTGCATATTTGTATATAGAATTTTTTCTTATATCTAGTAACTTGAAATACCAATACGTATATTAGAAATATTTCACACTACAATATGGCATTTTGACATGTTGTAGTGACTGTAGAAACCTCAAGATCTCTCTGACTTTCCCCAACATCAGCACTCAAATCATGTCTTGACTTGCATTTATCTCCCATCGTATGGGACATATGTGCAAAGGGGGAACAGTTAAGAAAATATTAATATGTAGTTGGTATTGCCCTGGGATCTACAATACCTATGACCAAATTATTTCCTAGCACACTATTTGTAAATCTCATCAAATCTCTGGAGGAAACTGGTTCCCAAAGGCCCAGACTATTGTTTTTTAACACTCCAGATTGATTTCATATGTTTACCAACTTTAGCTTTTCTCGCTATTTGGTTATTGTGTTCATGATTGGTGGACAGACTGAATGCTACCCAATGAGACATCCTGGGACCACAACAGTGTAAAGAAATTAGTAACTGAGATGGTCTCATGTTTTAGTATTCCTTTACGTATTGAGTTAGATCAAGGGATTCATTTTAAAGCACTTGCTTGTAAAGGCTCTGGGGTACTTATTTAAATTTCATCCTCCATGTCATCCCCAATCCTCAGGGAAAGTGGAATGTAAAAATTTAGAAATAAAAGCGATTCTGAAAAAGTCTGTCAAGGCACTGGAGTTAAATGGCCAGAAGCATTACCTTTGGCCCTTATAAAAATCCAAAGGCTCAAATTAGGAGACGTGGTTTAACTGCTTTTGAAACAATATTCTGTCACCCCCTGCACACTGATACCTATAAACCTTCTATTGCTAGACTGACCAAATGCTATGTGGATTTAAGAGAACAATTATAAAACTATGTCTTGCTCTAACTTACTGTTTTTCTAGCAGGTCAGGCATAGACCTAGCATCCCTTTGTGCCTGTTGTGAAACGCTGGCCACACTAAGTAGTCTATCTAATTGCTGGTGATCTAATGCCAACATCCAGATCATACAAAGGAACCTGGACTCATTTTCATCTCTGCCAATGTGAGTGCCTGGTAAAACTAGTTCAGAACATGAATGTATGAGAAGACATGGTATCCCCAGAGAAGAAACAGCATGCTGCTTCTCTTGTTGATAAGTCAATTGGATACAGAAAAACCTCTGTGGAAACTCAAGAACTATTTTTTGCCCAAATAAAGTCACTAGAAAGGAATTTTTTTCCTCTGCATTGAAAACAGAGATGTTGTTTTCTAGGTGACATACAGTAGGGTGATATTGTGATCAGACCCTATGGTTTGATTCCACAAATGGCATTCTTGCATCCCTTACAAAGAGGGGCCCCAGACCCCCAGCGGTGGGCATGATGAGGCCTGTCTGGTCTCCTTTCTCATGACTAGAAGCTCAGTGTTTAGGGATGGCCAAGAGGAGTCCAGCTAGTCAGCTGCTTAAGGGAGCCTTAAGATTTTATTTTTGTTCACACTTCTGAGTTCCTTAAAGAGGCACAAATCATTAGATGGGCCCCTCCTAGGTTCTTTTGTGTGGTACTGAAGACTGCAAAGCAGGAGGAGTAGACAAGAGTAAAAGTAAATGGGAGCGGATCTTACCTGAGATAAACAGCTGATTTTTCTGGGTTTTGAACTTTTTAACTATAAGTACCCTTCTAAATGAAACCAATAAGCCTTAACTAAGGTTATAATTTAACTGAGGAAGCAAGAAGTTTTCTACAAAGAATTGGAAAACAGTTTCTACAGGATTCAGAAATGCTATAAAGAATAGCCCCCCAAAAGGTAAGGCAACATATCTGTCCAGCCATATTTTCTAGCGTCTCAGCTTCTCAATCGACCACTTACATACAACAGCCCAAAAGCCTCGTGGGCTTCCCACAGATGGAAGAAAACAGGAAATTAAGAACTGTCCAAGGAAGGAAAAGGATCAATAAATGGCAAGCCAAACAAATACAAGTATCAGACTAAAACAGACTCATTCTCTGACCAGGAGTCAAGGCTAGTAGGTTGGGGTGCAAGCACAGAATTTAACCATTAGGTACAAGGCAAATCAGCTCTTGTCATTATTCCCATAGGAATAATTATTTCCTTAGAGAGACAACATAAAAAGGATTTTTATCTCTTACGTCAAGTTTTGCTCTTTAATTTTGTCTAGACAACTTTTAAGGCTATCACACGTCCTTTCTTTTATCTAATCCTTCTATTAATACAAATAAGGTCA
>NW_003852438.1:3698216-3752970 GCF_000181295.1 Otolemur garnettii | reverse complement strand
GTCAAGTTTTGCTCTTTAATTTTGTCTAGACAACTTTTAAGGCTATCACACGTCCTTTCTTTTATCTAATCCTTCTATTAATACAAATAAGGTCATTGTTTAGAAAAAGATCTATAAAATTCATTTTCAAAAAGTTAGGAGTCTTTCTAATTTAAAGGATCCATCTTTTGGCCATTTTGTTTTTTATTATCTGGGATTCATCGAGGGTACAAAGAATTAAGTTACACTGATTGCATTTGTTAGATAAAGTCCCTCTTATAATTGTGTCCCACGCCCAAGAGGTGTGCCATACACGATGAGCCCCCATCCACCTCTTCTTCCTGTCTCCCAGCTCCCTCATTCCCCTACACCATCCCCTGTATTAGCTCATCTACTGCTTTTGGCCATTTTCAATGTTATACTTATTCCAAAGTAACTTAATAGCCTCTTCAGAGAAGAAATTACCCCAAAGATCCCTTCATTTTCTTAGAAATAAAGCAAGCCCCTTCCTTAATGAATGGGATTTTTTATGACAAATACTCTACAGAGCTTGCCCTTTTCAGAACACAAATATTTTGAATTCACAGCTATTTTTATGCTGCCCACCAAACACAATCTGAAAATAAAATAGGACAGCAAATGCGAGAGAATGATGGATCTCACTTCAGATGTAATTAAGTAATAGAAATTTATTAGGAATTTAATACACCTGCAGGTGCACCTATAGGGAGCTATTGTGGTGAGCCAACAAGCAGCCTTGAATAGAGGGGGAGAAGCCTTTTTATACCACTATTCTGCATAATCATGCATGCTCAGCAAGCTAGCGCAACACAGAAGCCAATCACAGAAGTTAGCACAATTCAGTACAGCTCAGGGGTTACAAAGTAAGGGTACATCATAAGGGCTTACCCAATTCAGGGTGGGGGTACATGTTCATAAATCACAAAATACATCACAAATACATTATTTCATGATCGTAAGACGAGGGTTACATAGTTCAGGAGTACAAACAAGTGTTGGGTAAATTTCTGAGAACAACTGGGGACCTTTTCACCCAGGGCTTTATTTGGAATCCACCCCTCCCTTCGCTCAACCCCTCCTTGCATAGTTCCTTAATCTCAGGCTGCTTCTTTTCCCTCCAGGGGGCTGGGACTAAAAAGGCTTAGGAGAGGTTTCCTTTTCAAGGGTAGGGGGCTTTGTTCCCCACTGGTCTTAGGGAAGGGGCCAAGGGCTGGGGGCTTGGTTATTACAAAAATGGTATGCCCTGGGTGGTGGTGACCAGGAGGGAGGGCTCCCACATGGTCAAGGACAAGCTCTCATGGACATAAAACAAAGTGAGAGGGAACTTCCGCCAATATTCCTTTTTATGACAGAACAACAGAGAAAGATGGAACAAAAGAAAATACTATTTCTGGGAAGAAAGGTTCCAAACAACATGAATTCATATCATAAAACCAAAAGTACACCAGAGTCTCTGTACCAAGACTAGTCACACAAATCTTTTTCCTCTCATTAATCAAAACAGACAAATAGTGATCTTTACTGTTTGCTCAATCTGTTTGCACAGAGAGAGAAGCCAGGAGCCCAGCAGGTAAGAAATCCTTAGCCTTTTGCTGGCTTTGTCAGAATTCCTGGTTTTTCTTCACTGGGATTTTCCAGAAGAACAGCGTGGCTTTCATCACCCTGCTTGCTGTGCCAGACTGTAGGCAGCAAGGCACTTGCCCCCCAAGTTTCACTGAAAATTCACTGACACGAGGCAGATTGCATAAGTGGAGGAAAAAGAGACAAAGTTATTTAACATGGGTACATGAGACCCCTCAGTAGGAAGATTCCACTCCCCGTCAAGGCTAAAAGCTTATATGCTGTTCTGGTAAAAAGGGAGAGGGGAGAGGAGGGATTCTATTGCCAGGCAATAAAGGATTGCTAGGGAGGATGAGTGGATGGGGAAAAGGGATTCACTGGTAAATAGTTCACTTTGATGAGGCTGAGAAAGAGGACATTATCTTCTCAAAGAAACTGTTCTCGGGGGCTGATGGCACATGTCTGTAATCCTAGCACTTTGGAAGGCTGAAATGGGTGGATTGCTTGAGTTCAAGAGTCCCAGAACAGCCTGAGCAAGAGCAAGACCCTGTCTCTACTAAAAATAGGAAAACAACTAGCTGGGTGTCCTGGAGGGTGCCTGTAGTCTCAGCTACTCAGGAGGTTGAGGCAAGAGGATTGTTCAAGCCCAAGAGTTTAAGGTTGCTAGAGCTATGATTGCCAAGGCACTCTACCCAGGGTGAAAGAGTGACACTGTCTCAAAAATAAATAAATAACTGCAAGACGGCTATGGTGTGAATGTTGGTGTCTCTCCCAAAATTCACGTGTTGGAACCTAATATGACTCTCAGATGCACAGTCATAGAGAAAGCAGAACTTTGGTAGCTTGGGGGTAACACTTAAGAGTTAGAATAAGATTTGGGCTCATGTTCCCCCTTGTGTCCATAAAAATATATTTTTTGACATAGTGACATGTTTTACCTGCTCTTTATATGATAGATTTTTCTCCCCATGACATTATGGTAAATTAGTTCTTGTATACAGACATTTGTTCATGTTGGAGAATGACTAACTAGTCGGAACATCAGTAAATCCCTGGAGACCCTGAAATCAGAAAATGAATGAGGCTGTCATAATCCCATCTTCCCTTGCTGACACTGTGTGATGGTTAATTTTATGGCTCAACTTGAGTGCTCCATGGGATGCCCAGAGAGCCAGTGAAACATTATTTCTGAGTGTGTTTGTGAACGTGTTTCTGTGAGAGATCAGTATTTCAATCAGTGGACTGAGTGAAGACCACCCTCATTAATGGTATTTGACATCAGCTAATCTGTTGATGATCTGAATAAAACAAGATGGAAAAGCAGAGGAAGGGTGAATTTTCTTCTCTGTCTGAGCTGGGACATCCATCTCCTCCTGGCCTCACCACTCCCCAGCCCAGTTCTCAGGCCTTTGGACAGGGACTGAATTACTCCACTCACTTTCCTGCTTCTCCAGCTTGCGGGACAGCAGATTATGGAACTTTCTGCCATCCGTGATCTCACAAGCCAGTTCCTGCTTTCAGGTGTGTGTGCATCCACGTATAAATGCTATTGGTTCTGTTTCTCTGGACAACTCTACTTAATGTACGGTGGGAGGATCTGCTGTCTCTGGCAGGTGGTACACGGACATGGCTCCGACTGTATCTTCCCATGGCATATGACATACATCAAGTCAAAGCTAATTCTTCTAAAAAATCACTGCTGTACTTTCTCTGTCCTCTTTGAAGCATCCCTTCCTTCTTCCCCAGACTTTTCCAGTGAGGATGGTCAGTGAAGTGAAGAGGCTAGGGTGACCTAACCATGGTGTTCTCCTAGCTATGGAGGACATCTCTGAAGGCCTCTGAACAGAGAGCCCTCGCAGCTTTTCAGCTCCAATAAATCAAATTTCTCAAAGGGGTACCTTTTACAGCCTCAGTTGTGTGCATGCTTATGTGTGTGGGTGGTGTTCAAGATCAAGATGTGAGTTTTTTACAAACTTTTGGTCTTTGCAACTGGTAGTCATTGACTCTGTGCTAGTCTCTTTATATACTCTTGGAAATGGTCCTTTTCTACCAATCAAAGTCCACAAACTCTAACTAAAATAACACTAGATCCCCAGGGCTGCTGAGATGCCAATGAAAGCTACCATGTGTCCCACTGGTTTCCTCTCTAATGCAACAATTCTCACTTTTCTGTCTCTCTGCTTGGGAAGGTATGTTTCTTCTCATTTGCTGACGGTTACACTGCTGAGAGTTAGAACAACTATATCTGTTCTTGATGATGTTGACTTCAACACTCTGATATTTGGCACTTAAATCCTCAATATCTAGAGCTGGTGGACAATGTAAATCGGACTCCGTTAGCAAAGGGCATGCATGAAGGCATGGAGTTGTGAACCAAGCTGCCAGCAGACAGATGAGCATAACTCTCCTCCATGTTTTTCCTCGAGTTTATTTGCTGAGCACCTACTGTGTGACAGGCATAGTGCAGGGCAGTAGGAGGAATTTCTAGATGATTAACTCTGTCCTCAAGGGATTCTCCAGCTAGGAAGAGGGACAGATACATAAACAAACTACTTCTTGATAATATGATGATCACGCTTGGCATAGAAGGAGTCGGTAGCAGAACCCAGAGGAGGCATCCTTGGCCTAATCTTGGGTTTTCAGGAAAACTTCCTGAAACAGATCACCATTGAATCGAGCCTTGAAGGATGAATCAAAATTGTAAGATACAAAATCAAAGAATGTTCCAGATACAGAGAACTGTATGGACAGCGAATCCAGAGGCTGTAGACAATTCCATATTGCTCCTTTACAAAGTAAGGAGTCCTAGAAGACAGAGATAGCACAAGGAGCGTGGTCTGTACAGCCTGGGTTTTATTCTACAAGCCTTTTTCACATCATGGCACAAGTAGTAAATGACACCTGCATAGAACACAGGGGTAAATCAATGAGGCTGCTCACAGCTTGGTCACCTTTTGAACTACAGGGATCAATATTCTTGCACACCTATAATCCAACCCAGCACACTGGTGGGGAAAGTCGGCTAAAAGAAATAAAGAGCCATTAAAAGCTTTGAAGGAGGGTTATGACACAGTGTCATCATGTATTTTAAATTACTCACGCTAGCTGCACTGTGGAAAATGGTTTTACTTAGGATTTGACCATAATCCATAATCGTTTTGGCAAGAGCTGAGGAGGCCTGAACTGGGTCAGCAGTTGGACAGATAGAGGAAGGGACAAGTTCTGAGGAAAACATGGAGGAAGTAAAATGGGCTAAACTTAGTGACTTCATACTTGTAGAAAATCAGAGAAAAAGTGGGAGTCTAGGGCAGCTCTGCCATGTGTGGCCTAGGTATTGAATAAATGCATAAATATAAAAATCTATTTTCTCCAAAAGATTAAGATCTTTCCCCATTCATCACACCACACATACTGAGCTAGAGAGTGTTTTATTATTATTATTTTTAAGACTTTCTACTTCAGACAAGCAAAGAAAATACTGGAGACTTTGGTACCCTCTCTTTTTTCTCAAAGTCCTATTTGAATTTCAGAAACAATATTCTTGAAGAGATATAATTAAAAACAAAAAAGAAAGGAGGGAAGCTTGTCTCCCAATAAGCTACAAGGTAATGTGCAGATCAAGGGCATTGATGATCTCAATCAATGGCTCCCCTGTGGCCATGTCCTTTGCACCTCCTCCCTAAAATAGGTAGAATGTATTTCACATCCCTTGAATTTGGTCCGGCATGGAGATTTGCTTTTGCATATAGAATGTGGTCATCAGAAGTGAAGATGGACCGGATCTAAGCTGAGGCTCCAAGAGGCTTTGCACACTGACACTGCTCTCTTTTGGATCCTTTGCCTCCTCCACGAGACCAACCCTGGGGTCACTTCCTGGATGATGAGAAACCACAAGGAGTGGAACTAAGAGGCCCTAATTCTCAGCCAACCACCAAAAGCAGAACTGCATACGTGAAGGGAGGAAGGGAGGGAGGGAGGGAGAGAGTGGGGAACAGACAGGCCAATTGATCAGATATTCTGTGTGACAATCTGATATTAAATTCTCCCTAGTGATCTCTCTCTCTCTCTCCTTTTCTCTAGTGCTTTAAACTTTCTTTTTGTTCTTCCTAAATAAAATCTCTCTTTGTTACCCTGAAAATAAATAAATAAGTTCTCCTTCTTTTGGGGCCTCTTTGCCATCTCTCGTATCTTAGGGCACTAGCGGGAACCTTGCAGAAATAGCTTCTTACCTCTTCTCTTTCTAAGACATTAGGTCTCAAGATAAAGGTTTGAGTCTCATTTGCTTCAAATGACCTTGAAACAAATGAAGCTAGTCACTGGGCAGTATTGGTTACATAGCTCTAGGAAGCAGCTTTCTAAACAGTTCTAATGTGGCTTTGGATATCCTAAATGGTAACATGAACATTGTCTGGGAGATGCAGAAAAAGTTCAGAAGACCACCCTGGCACACATCTCTGCTGAACCCATCAGGGCTTGGCTGGCCTGATTTCAGGTGACACTAGGGAGTTGTAGATGCTCCAAGAGCTGAACTAAAATTCTTCTTCTAGAAAACCAATGCAAGAAGCATAACAACAAATGCAATGCATGGGTCTTGTTTGGATCAGACAGATAATGAGTGAAATTTTATTATGGATTAGATATAAGATGATATGCAGGATTTGCGGTTATTTGGATAGGTGTGATAACATTGTGGTTAGATAGAAAATTTTTTTAAAATGCCTACCAGTGATACATACTGAAATATATACAGGTATTTAATGTTTGAAAACAGGACTTACTTAACAAAATTAAAAAATTTTTCCAAAAAAAGTTGGGGGAAATAGACAATGATTGACTATTAAGGGATCTGTACCATCTGTTGTATCCCAGAGGTGTATATACTTACATATATCTGTGTGTCCAGGAGGAGATTTCCATCATAAAGCTCTGTTTTGCTTCTATTTAATCCATTGTATCCACCTGTTAGCTTTGAGTTCTCAGCATCATGTAAAGCCAAGATGCATTAGAATTGGGACTAGAATGAATTAGGGCTGGTTAAGAGGTAGATTCTTTTTTAAATCATTGACCTTATTGCAGGTATATAATAATCATAGATACCGTTATTTGGTGTTCATTACCCTTTAGGCACTGAGCTAGTAGTTTTACACACATTGATTTATTTAATCTTCACCATAAATCTGTGTTTAGGAGCATAAAGAAGAGCCCTGATGCTGACTCAAGACCATTCTTCCAGGAACTACAAAAAATTACTCTAGTTAAACAAATTGAAAAATCCTCAAAACCCTCTGAAGCAGATTTCCATGAATTGCTGTAAGTTTTATCTATATCCTTAAAGGTACACAGAAAAGCATGAGTATGATGATAATAATGGCTAGCATTTATTGAGCACTTACTCAATAGTGTGTATTAGGTGTACAACACAGTACACTAGGGTGTGTTGTAAGCACTTTCCATGTATTATCTCCCAACCAGCTATAAGGTAATATGCAGATCAAGGGCATTGATGATCTCAATCAGTGGCTCCCCTGTGACCATGTCCTTTGCACCTCCTCTCCAAAATAGGCAGAATGTATTTCACATCCCTTGAATTTGGTCTGGCATGGAGATTTGCTTTTGCCTACAGAATGTGGTCATCAGAAGTGGAGATGGACCAGATCTAAGCTGAGGCTCCAAGAGGTCTTGCACACTGACACTTCTTTTGGATCCCTTGCCTCCTCCGTGAGACAACCCTGGGATCACTTCCTGGATGATGAGAGACCACAAGGAGTGGAACTAAGTGGCCCTAATTCTTAACCAACCACCAAAAACAGAACCGCACAGGTGCACAAGGGAGCCCAGCCAAGACCAGAACTCCCCAGTGGAGCCCAGCCTAATCTATCAAACTGTAGAACTGTAAGCTTAATAAATGGTTGTTTCAAGTCATTAAGTTTTGAAATGGCTGTACAATGCAACAAAAGGTAACTGATAAAAGTACTGCTATATTCTTCATTTTATTGATGAGAAAACACAGAAAGGTTAAATTACTTGCCCAAGGTCAGATATTAAGTGGTGGAGCTGAGACACGTCTCCAGAAATCTACCCTAAAGTCTGTGCTATTTGGTGCAAGCTTGTTCAGAGCACATGATCTTTACTAAAGCAAAGGAGCAGGGTTAAAGGTTATTAGCTTTAGGCACTCAATAGCATAAATTATATCCAGAGTGGGTTTATTACAAACACCTAGCAAGACGGTATCCCCTTCTGTCTTAATTAGGTAGAGCTATGATAACAATATACCATATACTAGGTGGCTTAAACAGCAGAAGTTTATTTTCTAGAAGTTGAAAAGTCTGAGATTAGAGTGCTAATATGGTCAAGTTCTGGTGAGGGCTCCCTTCCTGGCTTGTAGAAGGTCACTTCTGTGATCTCATGTGCAGGTAGAGTGTGAGTGCAAGCCCTAATCCACCACGAGAATCTCTCTCCCATGCCCTCATCTAAGCTTAATTATCTCTCACGGGCCCCATTTACAGATACCATCACAATTAACAATTGGGAATTAGGGCTTCAGCATCTGAATTTAGTTGGGGGGTGGGGGGGGGATGAAATTCCCTCCATAGCACCATCCTTCCTCATGACTCCAAGCACAGCTTCCCAGAGCTGTCTGACCTTCCCAGGAGGAGGCATCTTTGTCCTGCCTGGATGTAACTGTCATGAGACAGGAGTGACATTTGATTAGATTACGTTGATTTCTGAAGGAGCCCAGTGGGGATCCTGAGAAGCAGTGATGTGGTAACTGAATTCAGAAGGTCAGAAGAATGTTAAGTAGCATCTACACTTAAGCCAGAGATCTACAGTAAAATTTTGTTTTATCTTAAAAACCATGGAAAATCAGTGTGAATTTTAAGTAAGGAAATAACATGACTATATTTATACATTTAAGAAATCCAGGTAACAACCTGGGGAATGGGCTAGAAGCATCTCTTTGCAACTTGGAGACAGGCCAATTCAGAGTTGCAGCAATCACCCAGAAGACAGCAGTGGCTACAGAGGGATTGCCCCTGAGGGAATGGAAAGAGATGGAAGGGTCCGAGTCTCCCAGTGCTCTTTAGAAGGCAGGATCTGCAGCTGCCCGGTGAGCAAATGGGAGAGGGAAAAGTAGGAGCAGACAACCACAGGCCCCCACAACATAACTGACAACCAAGAACCTCTCCCATCCCACAGTGTCTCTAAGTGACTACTGAGCAGTTTTTGGGAAAAGTTCCTACCGAGTGAGAATTTCTAATGCAGAGCTCTGAATCACCCTATCTGCAAAGAATAAAGGCGGGCTTAGAGAGAAAAAAATGTCATGAATTAAACAGCCACTTGTCTTGACAGCATTAAAAATAATCTGTCACCTGCTCCTAACTTTGTTCTCAGTTACAAAGACCATTGTTTGAGTGAACAAAGAGGGTAAGGAATCTGGAAAGAACTGTTTACTCAGAGAGACTGATAAGAGCTCAGACCGGAGAAGACCTGCATGTGAATGAGGAAGGGATGGGCAGCTCCAAGCACACACGTGCTCCCTGCAGCAAGCAGGGAGACCAACTCACAGGCTCACGGTCACCAGTGGTGTGTTCCAAATATTCTAAAGTGACTTGGCTTCACGGTAAAAGCCATTTCCCATGATGAAACAGAAATTCCCCTCTAAGGACAACAACCTGATAGTGATCGAGGACAACTCAGGGGCCTCCAGCTTGCTCCATCAGACACATTTTGTCAGCATACCCTCCTCTCAGCTGGGTCCCACACCTCCGAGCGTAACACTGGATGCCAGCAAGCATGGATTCCAGGTAGATTGAGGTCACTCAAGGTTAGGGTGGCCAAACTAACTCCATCTTGAAAAGCCATCCTGTGAACTCTGTTACAGGTGAGCATAAGGCAGATAAGAGAGACGTGCTATAGGCTTTTCCTTGCACCAGCCCAATTATAGACAGACCCGAGAGAAATATGCAGACACTCCAATAAGAACCACCTTCCAAGAGAGTCCCTATAATGAGATAAAATCTTTAATGTCCTGATGAGAACAGAAATTTGGTGGTCCTTGATAGAAACCAGATCATCAGCTCCTCAGCCAGCTATATAAGACCAGTCCTTCCCCAAAGCTCCACTAACATCATTTAGATCTTAGTCCATTTGCACCCAAGTGTAAAAATAAACCATGCTGGCTTTGTTACACTTTGGTCTTGAATGTTCTGATACGCTTCTTTCTTCAGTTTTTAACTATCACTCTATTTTGCGGAAATTTCTCAGAAAAGAGAAGTAGTCAAGAATGGAATCTGAGCGTACAGAAACTGACAGGATTTTTTTTTTAAGGAGTTGATTCTGCTTCCTACTGTTGGCTCTCCCTACAAAACTCAGGATGGCCATCTTTGTAGAGATGGCTTCCTCATTGGAATCCTCTCCCCACACTAATACTAGAGTTTTGGTTTCCACTAGCTAAACAATTGTTTTAGGTTGTGAATGTTCTTAAATGTCTTGACATTTAACTTATGGTACTACATCAACCTATGGACAGAAATTTGGCCAGTTCAGAAGGAGGGTTGTGGTTGACTCCAACAATCAAAAAGGCCAGCCGAGTCAAGGACAAAACGGGAGAGGATAGGAAAGGTAGAATGCATAGCTCAGACCAAAGACCTGCCCTGCAAAACCAAAACAGCCGTAGCCATTCCAGAAGGACTTGCGGTCAGATCAGAAGACAGACACAGAAAAAGCTGAGACAGGAACAGAAATGCTTAGAGGACTCGCTCCTTGAAGAATGAAATGTTATTCTGTTCCACAGAGGTTAGGTCTCACGAGAAGGTGAACTCATCTAGGATAGATTGTACTGTACGACGAAACATTGTTTTGAAGTAAATCTCCCCCACTCCATAAAAATGACATTTTATGGTGTGTCTTGCTAATTTTTCACCCATTTAGATTCTGCCTGACAGAGAAAGTTGACATTGTTAAATAGTAGTATGTTCTCTGAGCTCTCTCGACTTCTGAGTAAGCCTTCTACTGCTGTTGTATACGTTAACTCAAGTTAAATATTTGTAACATGAATATGGGGAGAGTGCCTGTGGTCTTCTAGCTATCTAAAACCAAAGAAATCAATTTGTTTTTATCAAAAAACACCCTATGCCCTGGGTTTAATGTCCTGGGGGACTTTAAAATGGTATAATACTTTATCATGCCCTGAATGATGAATTTACCAAACAGAGGAAAATAAACACCAGCAAGGGCCAGGGGCTTATCAACAACTTCTCATTTCTCAGATTTTGGTGGCATCAGAGGAATAAATTATTCAGCTTTTGTGTATACATCAGTTACCTTTCACCCTGTGTACAGATCGTGTGTGTAGAGCGAAAGAGCTCAGGAAATTTTACCCTAAAATATGACTCCTTGATAAATTTTTTTTTTTTTTTTGAGACAGAGTCTATGTCACCCTCGGTAGAGTGCCATGGCACCATAGCTCACAGCATCCTCAAACTCTCTTGCCACAGGCTCCCAAGCAGGTGGGACTGCAGGTGCCCACCACAATGCCCAGCTATTTTCTTGTGTGTGTGTGTGTGTTACTGTTGTCATTGTTGTTTAGCAGGCCCTAGCTGGGTTCGAACCCATCAGCCCCAGTGCATGTGGCCAGCACCTTAACCACTGAGCTATGGGCGCCAAGCCAGACTCCTTGATAATTTGAATTAAAGGCCTTTCTAGATAAAAAGGCATTGGAAGGGCTTTCCCTCTGTATAAACCCAACTGATGGAACAGAAAATCAAAAAAATCAATGGACCTCCCTTCCTGTTAATCTTAATATATTGCAGATTGCAACCATATCTACCCCAATCATTTAAAAAATAATACTCATTTGTCAGGTTAATTTAATTTACTCAGATTAATTTACTTTGCAAAGAGAATCACTTACGCGAGTCAATCCGTTTCCCTCATCCATTCTTCCTCCCTAGTACCATTTATCACCCCTAAACAAAATTACCTGTACTCTTCATTCCCTCTCCCCTTCATAAAGACAGGTATAAAAATATCTGAACTCTGCTGGGCTACTGAGTAATCATTCTGTGATTCTTCCCGTGAGCAGGCTAATAAAACTCTCTCCTAATCTCCCTGAATTGTGAGTTAATCTTTCAGTGAACTTTCAGGGGATAGCGTAAGATTCCCGTTACCCCTAAAGAGTTAATACCAGTAAGAGGAAATACTCTACGTTTTGTTCTCCCTCCTTTGGAATTTCGGAGGCTATTTTGGGTAAGACTTGGCAGGTTCCCAAATCTGGAAAATAGGCACCAAAACTATTTTTAAAGTTAATTTTCAGAAGCAGGTTTACTTAGCAAGGTGATTGAGACCTGCAATCATTTGGTCTACGTTGAAGTCCTAGTTTGGCTCTTACCAGCTGACTGTCCAAATCACTTGGAGTTCCTGTTTTCATAGCTATAGAAGAAATGCTAATAATGGTCTCAGATGGTTCTGATGATCAAAGGGGGTCACATCAAATGAAAAGTGCAAAGAGTTCTGTGGCTGTGGGCTAAGGCTCAGCTTCTAGAGTGTGCTTGTCTCAGAAATGCATGAATAATGGGGTAAGAGTAAGGATACTCTGGTCTCAGACTATGTCTCAAAACAAATATCAGTTTTCCCTTCAGCAAAAAGGGTATACACCTTCTTTCTTTAACATATGCCTACTCACTTACGTCCATTACTAGTCAAAGAAGCATTATATTGAGAATTAGAAGGCTTGACTGTCCTAAACTTTGCTGCATATTGGAATCAGCCAGGAGCTTCTAAATATTCCAATGCCCAGTTACACCCAATATCAATTAAACAGAATGTCTGGAGATGGAGGTCAGGCATAAGTATTTTTCAAAGACCCTCGAGTGATTCCACTATGCAGCAAAGTTCAGGACTGGCTTTCCACCTCCCTTCTGTAGTAACCTAAGGTTAACTTTCAATTTCTTGGATCTAAACGATGTCCAACTTTGAAAGGAAAGTTGATGCCCATGACAATAAACCTGGAGGCTCTACACCTCCCTCCAGTAAGTCCAGCAGCCAAACACCCCCACCTCTTACATCCAACTTTAAAGTGTGAACCATGAGTAAGCATAGGGATTCCAGGGGTAAGGATGGGGAGCCTGGGGTTGAGGAGAGCTCAGAGGACTCCCTCCCAAACTGGGTGAATAACAGGACAGAAAAAAAGATTTCAAGATCCAATAAGATTGGGCAATTCTGTGTTCACCAATATTTTAGCAGTGTTTTCATGAAAAACTTTTCATTTTCTCAGAACGTCTCTAGGACTAGTGTTCCGAGCATATACTTGGAGAAACCTACAGCGGGGTTAGGATTTTGTTCCCTAGGCAATATTTGGCAATGTTGGAGACATATTTGTCACAGCTGGAGGTCAGGTGGCTGTTACTGGCATCTAGTGGGAGGAGGCCAGAGATGCTGGTACACACGGTACAATGCTCAAGACAGCCCCCACCATAAAGGTGCCAGACGCCAAATATCAACAGTGGCACAGCTGGAAATCTGCTGCTCAGAGTGACCCCTTCTCCCATAGACCAACCTCACCTCACAGCTTCTGAAATTAGAGGGAATGAGACAGCAAGAAAGAGGCCAGAGAGGAGGAAGAGAAAAGGGAGAAACAAGGGAAAAAATGAAAGAAAAAAAGACAATAACAGAGGCAGAGGCAAGAAACGGACTGGGGAAAAAAGGAGAGACGTCAGATTCGTAACTGCCAAAACCTGGAAGCAACCAACACGGTGCTCAGCTAGAGAGTGGATAAATAAATGATGGGGCATCCAGACAACGGAGTATTATTCAGCACTAAAAAGGAATGAGCTATCAATTTATCAATCTGTGAAAAGACACGGGGGGGGGGGGAACGGACTTAATTGCTTATCTGAGTGAAAGAAGCCAACCTGAAAAGTCTCTATGGTGTACAATTCCAACTATACAACACTCTGGAAAAGACAGAACTATGGAGAGAGTAAAAGTATTCGTGGGTGCCAGGGGGTGTGGGTGAGGGAGGACTAGGCCGAGCACGGGGGCCGGGGTGGGGGGTTAGGGCAGTGGAGCTGCTGGGGATGATCCTATAATGAAGGCGACGTGTCACCACACCCTTGTTCATCCTCGGGAGCAAACCCTAATGTAAACAGTGAAATCTGAGCCACTGCGGGTGCCCACGCAGGCCCAGAGAGGGTGACTCATGCACCACTCTGGAGGGAGGGGCTGTGTGTGTGTGGGGGGGGGGGACAGATGGGAACTTGTGTGCTTTCTGCCCAGTGTAACCGTGACCCCAAAACTGCTCTAAAAAATAAAGTCTACTTTTTCTAAAAAGCAAGAAAAAGACGGCAGAACGGCACCCTGGCGTTGACCGGCTCCAGCCTCCTCACACCTTTATTACTTCTCTGCGTTTAGGAAGGCGGGTGACGCTGCTCTTCCCCGGGCGTGAACTGGTGGGCGAGGCGAGGAGGGCTGAGGTAAGGCAGGGGACTCTCTTCCGCCCAGTCCTGTGCCCCGGAGCCGGTGTCCTGGCACACCGCGGAGGCCTCAGACCCTGCTGGGCTTCTTGGGGTCCTTGCTCTTGGCCGGCATGAAGGCGTACAGCTCCTCGATGAGCATCTCCATGCGGGCGGTGACCTCGGTCACCGTGTCGATGACCAGCTTCTGCTGCAGCTTCAGCTTGTTGTTCTCCCACAGGGCCTTGTTCTCCTCCTGGAAGATGCGGTGCTCCTCCCGCAGCACGTGCAGGGCCCTGTTCTCCTCCTGCAGCAGCCGGTTCTCCTCCCGCAGGGCCTGCAGCGCCTGGTTCATCTCCCTCAGCAGCTGCAGCGACGAGCCGTCGGGCAGGCCGGGGCCCGCCTTGCTCTCCTCCTCCCCGGAGGACCCGGCCAGGTTGCTGACCATCTCCCGCAGGGCGCGCAGCGTCTTGGAGTCCTCCTGCGGGGTCGAGGGCCCTTTGGCCTCCTCGAACGAGGAGCAGAGGCCTGAGCTCTGGTCGGGCAGCAGCCCGGGGCTGTGCGACTCTTCGTGCGGCGACGCGGTTGCCTTGCCGTCGTCGGCGGCGGCCGCCTTGTCCTCTCCCGGGCCCCAGTAGGCCTGCCTCTGCTCCAGCAGCTGCTGCAGGGCGCGGTTCTCCTCCCGCAGCAGCTGCAGGGTGCTGCTCTCCTTGTTGCGGTGCACCGGCGGGGCCGCTGCGTCCTTCTTGGCCAGCTCCGGGGACGCGGCGTCCTTGTGCAGCAGCGGCGAGGACGCCCGGCTGTCCTCCCGGCCCAGCGTGGCCTTGTGCTCCTCCCAGAACACCTGCAGGATCTTGTTCTCCTTGCGGAGCGTCTTGTTCTCCTCGCGCAGGGCCTTGTTCTCCTCCCGCAGCGACTTGTTCTCCTCCTGCAGCAGGCACTCCTTGGCCAGCCGCTTGTGGTGTAGCTTGTGGTGGAACGACGGTGACGGCGAGAAGTACGGCGACTGCAGGCGGCAGTTCTCGTTCACCCAGCGCCCGTCCTGGAACACGAACATCTCGTCGCTGAGCTGCACGCGTGGCGGGTTGTAGTCCAGCTCCAGGTCAGCCTGCGAGGTGGGGCGCTCCATGGGGTCCGTGGGCACCGAGGAGAAGCGGTTCAGAGGGTAGGAGTGCTGGCTGGCGACCCTGCGGCCCGGCCTGGGCAGGGCGGCCTGCCTTGCGCAGCGAGGGGTGGAATAGAGGTTGTGCAGCCTCAGGAAGGGCTCGGCTGTTCCCCTCTGCGGAGAGAGCAGGGAAGCCCCGCGTTAGAGACAGACCCACATGCCCAGGGCCGGCAGGCAAAGCCAGAGACCGAGACACCCCCAGATAAACGCAGCCCCATAGCCTGGCCTCATCACTGTGGGCACTCTTACCTCCTGGGGTCCTCTGTCCTCTTGGGGTCCTCCCAAGGAAATACAGCTGATACTTTGTATTACACACAGGCAGTTCTGCTCTCCAAAGTCACCCCCAACATTGAATTAACGAATGCAGAACCATTGCTTCTGTATCGGGGAGATACAGGACCAGGTTCCTGCGAGCCTCTGGCCACAACATTTTTGTCAACTGATCAATACACAACCTCGTTTTGCGTGTTTCCGTTTAAACACACCTTAATTGGTAGGTATGGCAGCAGCACTGTGGCTCGTGCCTGGACATAACTTGTCTAACACGTGTTTTCTCCATACGGCTCACCACAGCCTTCTTGTGATTGAGGGGACTCTTACACAGCACCTAGCTTGGGATGGCTTAGAAGCCATTTTTATCTTATTTACTTACTTTTAATTTTCAGATTAATATGAAGATACAAACAATTAGATTACAATGTTTGCATTTGCTAGGTAAAGTTCCTGTGGTAGCTGTGCCCTGTACCCTAACCCATTACCCACCTGGAGCACACAATCCTCCTGCCTTGCCCCTCCCCCCTCCTTGCTCCTCCCCCCAACTTGAATTGGGTTTTTCTCTTGTGTGAGCGTCTATTTGGAGAATAAAAAGGAGAGAACATTAAAGAAAAAAATATCCACTGCTTCAGTCTAGCTTACTTCCCTACCCCACTTCCCCAAAAATACAATAAATAAATAAATAAATAAACCAAACACCTCTCTGGTTTTACCATCTTTCTCTGCTTTGGACCTGGAAGGTTTAGTCAGAGTCTATGGACTATCTTTTCCCTCCTGTGTCTGATGCAGAAAAGCCAACGTCCACAAGTTGTTTTATTGTTGTTGTTGTTTGTTTTGGTTAACCAAACCAACAATACAACAACCATTTGGGATTTCACACAACTACAGAGGTAGCTGGTACTCAACATAAAATTACTCCTTCCTTGTAAAACACTCCCAAATGGCAGTGGCGGGTCATTCTTAGTTTGTCAGAGTCCATCCTGCAATGCAACACCTGGGCTCACTACTCCCATTCATGCAAACTATAGCACAAAGGGAAAAATCAACAGTTTAGTAAAAACCTAAACGTTCAACTGGAGTCGGTTCTGTTACACCTTTTCTTTTGTTCACACTTAGGAACTTGGAGTGTCCACACCTGGCTTGACAGAAAGAGGTACAGCTCAGTGGCAGCCTGGAACCAGCATAGGTCTGAATGTGGCAGGGCTCCTGAGTCTGGCCCTGGAAACCAGGCTGAAACCAAGGTGTCCCAGGAATCCTCTGGAGAAGCAGCAGCGGCACCATGCCTGTCTCCGAGCTCTTGGTCTCACCACTAAAGGGAAGCCTGGAGAAACGGCAAAGTTGCAGAGGAGAGGTCCCTCTGTCACAGCACAGTGCCTCCAGCTGGCGTCTTCCCGCTGAGGACCTCTGGACAGAGACAATCCTGATGTTTGGCAGTGGTCCCTAGAAAACCCTTTGTATGGAAGGGAGGCACCCCTGCTGGCAGAGCCTACTTGGGGCTTTCGGAGACTAAAGGGATGTGAGTGAGCAGTAATGGGAGTGATGGGTTCCGCTGCTTCTGAAGCGCCATCTCAGCAGCCCTCTATAGAGCCACCTCCACAGCTGGCAGCTGCTGAAGTCTTCTGGGTCCTGCTCTGGGCCTGTGGGCAGAGGCATGTTGAAGAGTCCACCCATGAGGCTTCTGGCTCAGCCCTGGTCAGCGGGGTGAGGCTGTTGCCAGGGTCACTAGCGGCTTAGGGGGCTCCAGCTCTCCCTGTGAGAAAGGGGCTTCTGGCTTTTCCCCTGGCTTAAGTGGAGTGGCATGGAGCACACAGACAGGGACAGCACATTGTGGGGGACCGGTACAGAGACAGCCAGCACTGAGGGTTGTTGCCGCCCAGAGGGCCATAGCTGAGGCCTCACCCCTGGTGGGAAATGGTGAATTTCTTAGGGTCTTTTTCATCCTTCCTAGGCACGTATGGGAGAAGCCAACTCGAGGCGTCGATGAACCAGTCTACAGCAATGATAGGTTGATCTGTCCACAAATGCTCTGTTTCCACCACCACCACCCCACCCCACCCAGGCGTAGGTGTTAAGGAGGTACAAGTCCAGCCAGTTCCTGAGGATCTGCATGGACTCCTTGGGCAGGTTCACCCTGTGCTTCTTGCTGGCCAGAAAGGAGGCCTTTGTCCTCACCTAGATCACTGGCTGATATGGTGTCTAGGTGCCAGGCTGGACCTTGGGCAAGCTTTTCTGAGCAGCTTATGGGTCCATGTGGCCTCAGGCTCAGTGTGGGCATCCTGGCAGGGGGGCGGAGGGCACTGGGGGAGTGCCCTGTGTACCTGCAGGGCCTGACACTCAGTGTGACAGCCCCCAGCTGTAAAGCACCTGGAGGCCTGACTCCAGATCCTCTCTCCTCCCCGATGCACACACCTCACCCTTCCCCCACCTGGAAGCTATTTTTAACAACAAAATCACCAGTGCAAAGTACAAGAGTCCCCCCAAAAAAATATGGCACTAAATGTACTGTCAAAAGGACATTATTTTTCAGTGTGAGAGCTGAAACAGGAAGACTTTAGCTGGGAACTCAGCGTTATTTGCAACTCAAATTTTTCACCTCTCTATGCACATTTTAGAGTGACCGTAAAAGTGCTATGAGTATTGATTTGGGGGTTACAAACAAATTTTAGCAAGTAGGAAAATTTGCTGATGTGAAACCCATTAAAATAATTGTGGAGGCTAATGTCATTGATTTTAGAGTCAAACAAATATTTTGAGTCCTGGCCTCACCATTTACCAGTTATAAGAATTTGTCAAATTATTTGAGCTTTAGTGTTTCTATAATTTCAAATTAGGGTAATTGCATCTACCTCCTTGAGTCATAGAGATACTTTCAGGATTAAAAAGATAATGAGTGAGAGCACTCTGTGTCAGCCTAGAGGAGGAACAATGCTGTTCTCAAGGGACCCGAGCCACAGGTGTGTACCAACCCTTGACATGAGCAGAGGGGCAACGCAAATCATTTGGCATCACCACTTACATTGTGATGCCAAAATGGCAGTGCAATGAATGGGTCAGCCCAACCTTCTCCCTCTTGGCCACCCTTGAGTCTGTACTATTGGCTTTTTAAACATCCATTCTAGCCTCAACACAGTGCTAGATCTGTCACTGAGGGACAAGAGTTCAGCAAAGGGCACTGGGGAGTTCATGAGGGTGGTGGTGAAGCTCAAGGCCACAGCATATGGCTTGGAGCCTGTGGCTCAAGTGGCTAAGGCGCCAGCCACATAACACCTGAGCTGGCAGGTTCGAATCCAGCCCAAGCCCGCCAAACAACAATGATGGTTGCAACCAAAAATAGCCAGGCATTGTGGCGGGCGCCTGTAGTCCCAACTACTTGGGAGGCAGAGCCAGGAGAATATCTTTGAGCCCAGGAGTTGGAGGTTGCTGTGAGCTGTGATGCCACTGAACTCTACCCAGGGTGACAGTTTGAGACTCTGTCTCAAAACAAAAACAAAAAACCACAGCATAATATGGGAATCAGATCCATGGAGCTTAAATACAACAAGCCAGTGGCTCTCATATTCCCCATATAGAAGAAGAATCCAAGATTTAAATGCAGAATTGTAAGCCTCCTACTTGTACGTCTGATTCAGTCAGTGTGGGGTGAGGCCCAGGAATCTGCAGCTCCTTCTAAGGTGATTCTGGCTACAGGTTCTCAGGACAGCTTTGAGCTTTGTGGAATGTGAAATTTGCCTAGCTGAGGGTTACACCATGATTAAGGACTGAGGGGCCAAGACTAGGAGGTCTCAAAGATTCTCCTTCTCTTTCTGATGAACAAAGAGCTCTCTCACCCTGACGTCCAGATTTTTCACTAGTGAAAAAGAAGCAATCAGACTCTATGAACTTAAAGGCACCTTCCAACATGAAAAGTCAGTGAAATGGAAAATGGAAATAATAATATACTCCCTGCTTAGGTAACAACATTGTTGCAAGGATTGAATGGGATAACAAATGCAAAAATGTTTTGAAATCTGCCAAGTGACAGAGCATTGTAAGGTACTATTCCTAAGTAGATTTCACTCACGCAAGAATTCTGAGATGTATTCAAAAAGAAGTGAGCAGGCAGAATGCACACTGAAAAAGAGGCAACAACTGCAGCAGTGTATTTAAATAAAAATAAAATCAGGGCAGCTACTTCCAAATACATCAAAAGCATTTCATCCAAGTACATCCGTGTTCTCCAGCTATTAATGCCTTATTTCTTAGATTATTTTCCGATAGAAAATAATTGTACAGATAGAGAAGATGGAAAACAAGTCAGGTTATCTGTTTCATGTACGTGTGGAGAGAGATACATAATTTGCATGGTGTATGAAGTTGGTTAGAATTCTTTAAGACTCAAAAGAGCTAAACAAATAGAAGATGCAGTTCTGTGCCGTTAACTTTGCAATAAGCACATGTCATTAACTTTGTAAGGATATGCTCAATCTTCCAGATAGCAAGGGTGTAAGGGCATTTCGCAATCAGAACCTTATTTACTTTAAATAAATTCAGCCTCCATGGTATTCACATTTCTCTGTTGGGAAAACACCTTTGAGCCTGTGGCTGAGTCAGAATGAATCAGAATGAATCTCAATGTGGATAACACCTGAGATCCTGGAGTTCTGGGAAGATTAAGGCAAGGCCAAGGAGTGAATCTTAGGAGGTCCCTCCCTCCTTACACTAGAACCAGTCCAGAGCTCCATCTCAACAAGATCTGGATCCAGAAGGTATTAGTATGGAAAAATGTGTTTTTAGTAAAAACACATGCGTGTATCTGAATCCTGAGAAGGAAAGGGAAGAAGAAAACAGATATTGAGCCCCAATTTCATTCTAGCCCCTGAACTGAACATTCTGCCTATTGAATTCATTTAACCTTCACAACACTTACATATAAGATGCTACTATTACTCCCATTTTACAGATGGAGAAACTGAAACTCAGAGAAGTTAAATAACCAGCACTGTTCACTCGCTAAGATACAAAATCCTGCTCTCTGAACTGACATGCGAAGTATACATGTGGGAAATCTCTGTGGATTTATTAAAAGACTTGTCAAGATATTTTTTCCTAAAATTTCTATAATGGAAAATTTCCAATATATACAAAAAGAGAGAATAGTTTAATGAACTTCTCTGGACCATCACCCAGTTCCACCAAGTTTCTGGTCAAGGCCACACCAATTTGTCTCCATGTCCATGATGGCCTTTAACTCATGCCAGTCATCTGCCTTTGTTCTATGTCCACATTCCACACTGAGTTCCCAAGGAACGTTCAATTGACTCCTTAAAAGAAATGCACTGGATAAAACCTTGCAACATGGCAGATCCCTAGCTAGGCACAATCCGGGTATTTGAGCCCTTGTCCTTTTACACACCATCAGGTGACCTTGGCCACATCCTGTCACTTTCTGGCTGTAGTTTCCAATTCTGTATAATGAAGTGTTGGAGGCATTATCTCCATGTCCCCCATTGGCCTAACTTTCTCTGATCCAAGGGATTTGTATTTGTAAAATGGAATCACAATGGCCGTAGTAGCCCTCTTTTACCAACCTAGATGGCATCTTGTCCTCTCCCTTAAGCGGCTGACCCTTCCCAAGCAGACCTTGGGCCTTCTCTGCTCCATACCCACAGTACCTAATCCAGGAAATGCTGACGGACTAAGAGATCCTCTTGATCTCCTTAATAGGAAACCAAATGGTCCTCTTATGACTGAGTCCTGGTACATTCCTCAGACAGGACAAGTAGGTGGTCAAGTCCAGCATTGTCTCATGGCTTAATTTCTCAAAATACGTAATTTTTAAAAAAAAATTAATAGTCCTGTATTTGTTTGAATGGATAATAGAAAAATACCTATCACCACGCCCATAATCCTGTGTATATCATAAGGTGGGCCAAAGGAAGCCGCACTATTCCCATTTCTGAAAGTGAGAAGATTTATGGAAAAATACCAAGCATAGAGGCATTTTCAGCTATGACAGAAGCATGATTGAACTTTGGGGAAACATTGATCCAAATAAATTCTCAACATTCTTTTATTCCTGGGATATTTCCCTGATTGCAGTCAGAGCTAGCTGGATTTAATCCTCAGGGGAAAACTCTTGACCTTGTAGAATAGAAATTCTTCACCCTAACCTTTCTCTAACTTGGAACGTTCTTGCACCAATTTTTCCTCTACATCTGAGCCAATCAGCTGACATTAACTTGGCATCTACCGTGTTCCAAGCTCACAGACCCTGCCGTCTGGGAACTTCCAGTCAATTTGAAGGATTGGTAAACAGCACCAATTATTTCTTGGTGCCAATGAGAGAAATCAAAGTGCAAGAAACATTAACACAGGCAGTGAGGAGTGGGGAATAGGAGACTGGACGTTATAACACCTGAAGAGAGTCCTGGGCTCAATACTGTATAAACGGATGATCTTTACAAAGTCACTTCATTTCTGTGTCTCTGTTTCCACATCTAGAAAATGCAGACACTAACATGATTCAGGGCTACCCCATCCATTTCTGCAGGCAGTAAAACACCCAAGCCTGGGGAGTGCTATTCACAACTATTGTTGTAGTGCAGGATCTGTACAACCATCCACAGCAATCTCACTAACATCTGCCCTATTCATTTCAGAGAGTTTGTTATGGAATTCAAAAGTAGAAGGAGAATATGTAACATTCTCTTTGTTTGTAAAGAACTATAGATAGGCAGGGGGCGTTATGGCATTTATAAGAGAAATTGCATCACATTTCCTTAAAGGAAGAGTTTATAGAACAAGAAAAAGGAAATAACACTTACTGTGTGTCTATTATGTATCAGACAGTATGCTAAATGCTTTCTGTATTCAAATGTAGTATCTTACCCTAAAGAATTGCCATGTTTCTACTTAAGTACAGCCAGAGTTTAAAACTAGGATATTTGACTCCAAACTCCGTGCTCATTCTAGCACTCCACAATGCCCAGGCATTTTATTTGGGTATGTTAATATTATTACTTGCAAGGGTTCTCTTACATCCAGTCCCCCTCCCCAAGGACATTTACCTATCCTTTATAATATTATAAATATTATAATTTTATAAATTTATAATATTATTTAAATATTATTTATATGAATAAATTGCAGCTTCCCCAAGGACCGTTACCGATCCCTTGTTTTTCTTTTTTTTTTGACATCCCTAGTCCTGGGAATCAGAACAGCAAAGTTCACATACAATGGAGATTTAACGAGTCCTTGCATTGAATCAATCAACCAAAATGCACTAAACAGTTGTGAGGAAATATTGAGTTGAATTAAACCATTAATATTTCGCTATTGGGGCCTAAAAAAGTAGCAATTTCTTTTGTGTTGATATATGCTATTTAGTGTGTTTTGGTAAAGCTATAGCCTCATTTCAATTCATATTTTAAAACTTTAAAATCATTAGAGGATTCACAAAGTGTAAAATAATGATAGCCATTACCAAATAGGTGAAAAATAGGTAGAAAATTTCTGGTAAGAAAATCAACTCTAAGTGTAAATAACATTTAGAAATTTCTGTCCATTACAGAAATGTATAATATGGATTTTATCATTAAATGTGAAAAATTTGTTTTTAGTGAAAAAAAAAAAAAAAAAAAAACTTTAAAATCATTCCGGGGCAAAGCTATTACTGCGTGATGTAAAATCTGCAACAGTGGATGGGTTTCTCCCCATGTGAGTCTCACAGAGCCCTGGGTCCATCTATGTACTCCCCTTAGAGCAGCAGTTCTCAACCTGTGGGTCGCAACCCACAGGAACTGTATTAAAGGATTACGGCATTAGGAAGGTTGAGAACCACTGCCTTAGAGGAAGCTGCTCCCTCACACAAGAAAGCTAGTTGTCTTTTCTGTCATCTTGCCTCTGTAATCCAGCGATAGTAGAGTCCCTAAATTCCCAGCAGCTTTGGGCTCAAAAGTCCCACCTTTGCTTCATTTCCTTGAATGTCACCTCTAAAATGAGCCTAAACATAAGTTGCTCTGTCTACTTCCTAAGAGGACGAGAAAGTGGCAGGCAAGTTGTCATAAAGACAGACAGATGTCAGTTATACTGGTAAGGTGTAAAACATTCCTGGCCTAAACCACTTTAGCAAATGCCGAATATATTTCCTTACAAAAGGACTTTCCAAAAAGTAGGCATCGGAACTAAGCAAAACACATGTGGGTATAGGATCTCAGACCTCCTCAGCCTGTGTTTGAACCTAGTTGGTTTCATGGACCGAGTTAATCTGCCCTGACATCCTTCAGCCCCGAGAAGATGTTTGTGGCAATAAAAGCCCCAAGAAACCCAAGGAACCCAAGAAACCCTGGAACACCCAAGAAAGATTCTCCTAAGCCTGGGAGGTAGAGCCCATGGTAATAACATAGGGAGAAGGCAGGAAGGAAGATCCAGAGAGCCTGAGAGCAGCAGTTGTGACCGACACCTGACACAACCACACTGGCCAGGCAATAGCCCAGGACCACCTGAGGATGAGTGAATTACTAAGCTGGGTGCCTTACAAGCTGTGCTTACCTTTCTGTGACGGCACTTTCTGATTAACCTTTATGGCCTGACCACAAGACAAGGGTTGCATATGGCTGTTTCCTAACAGGGTTTTGAATAAAAATGTTACCATTGCCCTATACAGCAATTCCTGCTCAAGCAAAGACCGCTGCTCTGTCTATAGAGTAGACTCTATTGTCTGTCCCTCTCTTGTTGCTGGCTGGCTTGCTCCGGAATTCTTTCCAGAATTATTTCCCATATGAAGCCAAGAACTCATGTGGTGAGTTTCCTCTTTTTGTTGGGGCTCCCCCGTATCAGTAGCCTGGCCCAACTTCCCCATGAGGGAAAAGATTGTCCACCCCTGGTCTCTGAGAAGTATCCTCACATAAGGATTTTTCAGCAGGTAAGGAAAAAAAAAGGGTTATCTTCTTCACAGAAGAATAAGATAGGAGGTTGAAGCAGAAGGGAAAAAGTCAGCTGTGGGGTTCATGCTGTGAAAGTTGATCATTCAGATTGGGTCTTTCTTGTCATACCCAACTAAATCACAGTCAAGGGGATGATGCAGGGGGAGAACTCATTGCTGTAGAAATGAAATTCTCTGCAAGTTCAGCATCTGAAACTTCCCATGGTAACCTGAAGCCAGTGTTCTCTGTAACTGCTGAGATAACTTGTAACTCTGAACTACCTTTCCCTACCACTGTCATCTACAAGTTGGAGCTTGTCAGCTCCCCAAACCTTAATTGATTGATACCAGTGACCTTTCTCTCAAAACCATACTTAACATTCTTGCTCTTTTTTAAATAAAATCTACAACCTTCTCTTCATTCTTTGAACAAACCAAAGACCACTGGGTCTGTGTCTATGCCCCAAATCGCAACTCTTTCTTCCCAAATAAAATGTTAAGTTTAGGGATTTGTCTCTACATTTTTTATTTTGACTTCCACAATATCTTCCTATCAGATGTTAGAAAGGTGACCATGAGCGTCTGTCCTCTGGAGCATTGTCCTCCTAGCTGGGACTCCAGGAAGGGCTGTGGACACAAATACCACCCTCAGAGGGATGCCTAAAGTCCCACGTCCCACCTTCCACCTATGTTTTCTTATTTTATTTATTTATTTGAGACAGAGTCTCACTTTGTCACTCTCAGTAGAGTGCTGTGCCATCACAGCTCACAGCAACCTCAAACTCTTTGGCATAATCAATTCTCTTGCTTCAGCCTCCCAGTAGCAGGGACTACAGGTGCCCGCCACAAAGCCTGGCTTTTTTTGGTTGTAGTTGTCATTGTTGTTTTAGCTGGACTGGGCCAGGTTTGAACCTGACAGTCTCAGTGTATATGGCTGGTGCCGGTGTGCTACAGTGCCAAGCTCCACCTCCCGCCTATGGACTGGAATTCTTCCTAAGCATTAGGCCTGCCACCCTCCCAACCTCCCCCCCCCCCACCTCCCTGCATCTCCTTTTCAAATGTGAGTGGTCCTGGAGGAAAATGCTTGAAATCACCAACAACTGTGTATGTTTGTCAGATTGTCAGCCCGTGGCAAGTGAAGACTGTGGGGAAGAGTGACCTATTGAAAGATGGGTCAGGGATAGAAAAAAAAAGAAAGAAAGAAAGAAAGAAGAGAGGTAAAAGCCAAGGCCAAAGGGGAAGTAATAGGACTCAAGTCCTTTACAGTGTTACAGGACATCTAAGGAACAGGGTTCACTGGGCAGGGCCCTTCTGGGTTAGAGTTGCTGGGCTTGGTGGCCTACCATCTAAAAAGCCTGGGACAGGACTAAGAAGCAACTAGCCAGGCTTAGCTGCCATGTGCTAGCGTCCTCTCCACCACTGGATGCCCGAAGATGCCTGGTAGAGTCCACACCTGCTGACCAGGTGTGTGCAACACCAACTCTGCCGGCATCTGAGGGTTACTGTCAGAGAACATTCGGCCATCTGAGGTTCTTTTAAGGCATGTGACATGGAGTGACTCCAGGATTCTGGGAGGAAACGCCAAATATGTACCAATTTTCAGATGAGATGACAAGGCTGAGTCTCATTATCATTATTTTAAATTAACTCAGCTCCCCAGGACCTTGACAAAGTCAATGTTTGTTTTAATAAGTACCAACGGCCAAAAGGATAATTCGTAAGGTAAATGTGATTGATTTTGATAGAATTACAACATTAACAGCAAAGAAGATAAAGAAGGTGGCATATGTGGTGGTTTCAGCTAATTGTTTAGGAGAGAACCTCCTGAAATCGTCCTCTGAACAGTTATTCAAACTGGCAGAAATACAGGTGCTGTCGGCAGGATTCCACGGTTCAGAGGAACAAGCCCAACAAAGGAGAAAAGGCCACAGGGAGAGAGGGAGGAGCCCCTGGAGGGTGCGGTGGGAGCTGGGTTTGCTCTGGCCACTGCTCCTTCATTAATGATCTGGGAGTAAACAATGCCGTAATGAAATTCACGGAGAGCGTCACTGGGGAAATGCCAATGCCTGTGAGAACTGAATCATTATGTACAAAAGGAACCAGAGATCAGCTAGCTCGGGCAGGAAATAACACTGATGGCTTCCAAGTGAATGCACTGAAGGGAAATAGATCAGAAAACACAAATATTTAATGTGAGGAAGAAAAACGGGAAATCAATAAGACCTGAAAAGACCTAAGGGTGATAACAAGTAGTGAATCACAGGCATGTGCAATGTGACTGAGAAGCCCCATGCACAGAGCAGCGGGACTGTGAGCTGTGTCTTCTTCTCATAGACACAGGGCTGCCACCGGCCACCGAGTCCCTCTACCCTAGAATAAAGCAGTATGTGGCAGATATAACCAGGGAGCTCCCGATGAGCAGTTAAGACCTGGGGAGTGGAGGTGACATCTCCTAAAAACAAGAGGAGGACCACAGAACTAAGACACAAACTGTCCCCACCGGGTGGTATGTGCCTAGCCTGCAGCAGAGCAGAAAGCGTGGACACTGACCTGGGTTCACACCCCTACCTCCAACCCTGCTATGACCAATGGGGCACCTGGGTTCCTAGTTCCTGTACCTACAAATTCTCTACCTCCCACTTGCATGACCTCGTGCCCAACACACGATCTGATCGGCACTGTTAGCATTTCTTCCTCCCCTTGTTTTCTGGATCAGTCTTTTCCCCTGAACCATGTACCATGACTTGGGGATATGGAGAGAGCACATCAGTCCCTCCCACACCCCCGATGGTGGTTAGGTTCAGATTATCTAGTTATAGATACCAACCCCTCCCCCAGAGTACCAGGCTAGAACATCCTGGCAGGTATCCAGAACCTCACACACAAAGTGTGTGACCCCTTGGCAGGTGTCCGTACCAGACCACATCTGGCCATGTGGGGCGTGTGTGCCGAGATGGCAGATATCCTCACTTCATGCCCACCTTCCCTCCAAGACCCCAGCAGCAGCTCCAGGTGATCCATCACAGGAATTGGGCAGCCCCAGAACAAGGTCAAACCCTCTAAACCAGAGGTCCTCAAACTTTTTAAACAGGGGGCCAGTTCACTGTCCCTCAGACCGTTGGAGGGCCAGACTGCAGGCCCTGGGACAAGTTGGCTGCTAAGCGGGACAGGCAGCAGTGGCAAAAACACCTGACGGGCTAGATAAATGTCCTAGGCGGGCTGCATGTGGCCCAGGGGCTGTAGTTTAAGGACGCCTGTCTAAACCTTTGGCCCCCATCCCCAGGCCTCAGGCCAGAGGGTGGGGGCTTGTTAGGAACCAGGCTGCACAACAGGCTAGCAAGCAAAGCATCATCTGTGTTTACAGCCAATCCCCCTCCCTCACGTCACTCACTGCCTGTGTTCTTCCTGCTGTCCCATCTGTGGGGACATTACATCTTCATAGCAGTGCAAACCCTACTGTCAACTCTGCCAGTGAGAGATCTAACTTTCACTCCTTAAGAGAATCTAACAGGCCTGTAATCCTAGCTCTCGGGGAGGCTGAGGCAGAAAGAAGATTGCTGAGCTCAGGAGTTGGAAACCAGCCTGAACAAAGAGAGATGAAAAACTAGCCAGGCATCTATATCCCAGCTACTCATGAGGCTGAAGAAGGAGGATCACTTGAGCCTAAGAGTTTCAGGTTGCTGTGAGCTATGATGCCACAGCACTCTACCCAGGACGACAGGGTAAGAAAAAAGAAAAAGAATCTAATGCCTGATGACCTGAGGTGGAGCTGAGGCAATGATGATCGTGCTGGAGAGTGGCTGCAAGTACATATTTTATTGTTAGCAGAGAGTTTTAACTACAGACACCATAATAAATCAATTGCTTGCAGACTCATCTCAAAACCGTATCAGTGAATGGTAAGTGACAATTAAGCTGCATTTGCAGTAAGGCGAGTTATGTAATTATTTCATTATATATTCAATGTAATAATAATAGAAATAAAGTGCATGATAAATTTAATTGTGCTTGAATCATCCCCCAAGCCATCACTCCGCCCCACCCCCAGTCCATGGGAAAATTGTCTTTCCATGAAACTGGTCCCTGGTGCCAAAAAGGTTGAGGACCACTGCTCTAAACAACCATCCCTCCTCGACCTGCTGGGCTGTTTCCAAGAGCTGGGGAGGGAAAGTTGTACTGGGTGTGGAAGGAAACATCTTTCCATTCTCTCCATCACTTGGCTACTACTGTTTCAAATCCTACTGCCATCCCCTCCCCACCTCCAGCTCTGTCCTCTGCCTGTCCCTTGGAGATGGAAACATTGGTGTGGATGAGCAGTCCAGGAACTAAGAGCTCCCCACCCAGCCTCGGTGGGGAGAGGTGGCCATGGGAGTTCATGCATACTGCAAGTGGAAAGAATTAAACCTAAAAAGATTCCTACAGCTTGTCATCATCCTATTGAATGAGCAGGAGAAACTTAGATTCTGGCTAAGATTTAAGAGCTGAAACAGAAAAGTGGCTGCTCATTACGAAGGTACAGCAAACACCCAGAATGTTTTCTAGTTCTATGTTTTGCCTTCTGCTGGATGTCCTTGCCTGGATTGTTACAGTTTTGTGGCGAGAATGGCCATAGGTGATGGGTCCTCCTCCTATACACCCTGGGACAGAACTTTCAGAGATTTACCTCTGCATTGGATTCCTCCAGCCTACATTTCAATCCCTCTGGTTGCATGGCCATGGTCTTCCAATGGGGTCTTAGGTGACTCTGAAGAAAGCAAGGCCACCCCTTTGTGACATCGCAGCAGTAGAAACAATCCAGTCAAGAGATTTCCCCACGGAAACGGCTGATTACAAGAGAAGACCTGAGAATCTCAAGCCTGCCAGGATTTCACCAATTCATTGGCCTAAAAAAAAATACCACCTACCCGTCTCCTTACACTCTATCTTTGGTACACAGCAGAGCTTACATCTCTTGCCAACTCCAAATGACTCTGTACCCTGGGGTCCACTTAGGAAGTCTTCTCACACATTCCTTCTTATACATTTGATTCCAACTCCCACTTCTGATTTTTCCCCAGAAATCCAGAGTTGGTACTGAAGGAACTCAGGAAATTTCACCCCAAAATATGACTCAAAGAATATTTTGAATTAAAGGCCCTTGGAGATCAATAGGCCCTTGGAAGGAGCTTTCTATTTGCATAATCACAGATCCATCAGAGGAAGAACTGGCTTCCTTTCCCTTCCCTGTTATCTCCCTATATTGCAGGAAAGAAAAAAAAAATCAAGAATGCAATCAGACAGACATGGCACAAATCATTTTAAACACTGTACCTGTTTCTCAAGGCTAATTTAATTCCCAAAGAATCACTAACAAGTCAATCTCTTTTCCCCATCCATTTCTCCGGCCTAGCACCATTTGTTATCTCTAAACAAAATTGCCTATACATTTCTCATCTCCCTCTCCCCTCTAAAAGGAGGGTATAAAAATGTCTGGACCCCAATGGATACTGGATAATCGTTCTGTGATTCTCTCCGTGTATATGGTAAGTAAATACAGCTTTCTCTTATTAATCTGCCTGAATTATGAGTTGATCTTTCTGAGAACTTTCAGGAGAAAGAGGAAGTTTGCCCTCACCCCCACAGTGCACAGCAGCCCAAAATCTCATTTTGAGAAGATTGGATTACTTCAGAGCATCATAGAAACTTGGACTGTTAGGAATAGAAGGTCTTACCAAGTCCACAAATCCAGTCCTTTCATTTAAGGGCAGAGGAACCCAAGGCCCAGAGAGCTACGTGGCCTTCCCTGTTACACAGCGGCTTGGCAGCCGACACATACTGCAGATCTGAGCTGCTGACTCTTCTGCTTATGCCTCAAGATTTTTTTGTTGTTGTTGTTGCTTTTGGTTTATTTGTTTGTTCCTTTGTCTCCTCTCTCTCACTCAAGTTTTTATTTTTGTTTTTTTGTTTTTTGAGACAGAGTCTCAAGCTGTCACCCTGGGTAGAGTGCCGTGAAGTCCCACAGCTCACAGCAACCTCAAACTCTTGGGCTGAAGCAATTCTCTTGCCTCAGCCTCCCAAGTAGCTGGCACTACAGGCGCCTGCCACAATGCCCAGCTATTTTTTGGCTGTAGTTGTCATTGTTGTTTGACAGGCCCGGGCTGGATTCCAGCCCGCCAGCTCCAGTGTACATGGCTGGCGCCCTACCCGCTGAGCTACAGGCGCCAAGCCTCTCTTGCTCCAGTTTCAAAAGAGGACACTTATTCTGACTAGGACTGATAGTTACACCCTTCTGTGATTGTCCCTACCTGAGGCAGAACCACATTGATTGGAATTTCTAGGTTTTCAGATATGGTATCTCTTTTTCTCGTAAAATTTGGCCTCGAGTGCTGTGGAAAAGAGAAAATAAGAAGATTTCTGCTTCCCAGCCCACCATCTAGTCCTCAATTGCTCACTTGGAAAACACAGGACTTTCTACTCATGCATCCACCTCTTGTCAATTACATGCATTATGAAAATGTGAGTCTTGAAAGAATATGTAGATGATAGTTGATGATTTGGCAATCTCTGAACAGAAATTAATACAGGTATTATAGTTCACGGACAAGCCTTTCGAAAGTTTTTGACGCAGAAATAGCTGTACCCACTTCCTTGTCTAAGATACTTATTTCTGTCTCAAGTAAAAAGCCATACCAATGTGAGGTGCCAGGTATAGGTCCTATGCAGAAGTTGGTCACCAAAACACTCAGAACATTCCAGAGGTGACATCACAAAACAATAAGGTGTTTTTCCAGGCTCATGGTTTCTCTCTGAGCATCACAGCTGGGATTGAGGCATCTGACAGGCAGGAAGAGTTTATCCTGGATATGACCACAGGGCTGGTGGCAGTCAGTATGACACACAATAGCCCAAACAGTAGCCCCCCGTGTGGTCATTGTGGCTGCCACTCAAAGCCTCACGGCCAGGCTGGGTTGACAGCCCTTGCCTCTCTCTAGAGGTGGCATCCTCTACTTGGACTGGGATCACTCAAGAAGGAAGAAACATAAACAAAACTCTTCCCAGATCAAGGGAGAGATGTAGTTTGAGGTGTTTTGAGGCACCACCCAATTCTCTGGCATCGACTGGGTGTCCTACAATTCAATTTCATTCTCTCACAGTGTACCTGGAGTTAACATCAAATCCCATAAGTTAGGAGCTCACCCTCCACAAGACTGTCTGACTTCAGATGCCAATCACATGGGGCCACCATCAGAAGACTGACCGGCTATAAATCGGAGGTTCCCACAACTCCCTTTTGGATTTAATAATTTGCTAGAACAGTTCACATAACTCAGGAAAATATGGTTACAGTTTTATTGTAAATAACACAACACAGAAACAGCCTCACAGAAGAGATGCCTAGGGTGAGACATTGGGGGGGGGGGCATGGAGCTTCCAAACCTCCTCTGGGCATGTTCCCCCCTCCCCGCCCCACCCACCACCATCTCACTGTGTTTACCATTCCAGAAGCTCTCTGAACCCTGTTGTTGGGGAGGGCTTGGGAAGCTTTCATTACACAGGGCATGGTTAAAATTAAATCATTGACGTTTGGTAATTGGTCTCAATCTCCAGCACCTCTACCCTTCCCAGAGGGTGGAATTGGGCGTCTGAAAGTCCCTGCTTTCTAATCTCAGGGTTGGTTCCTCTGGCTACCAGACGTCATCCTCCAAAAGTCACCTCATTAGCTTAAACCCAGGTGTGTTCCAAAGGAGCTTATTCTGAATAACAGAAGATATTCCATCACTCAGGCAATTCCAAGGGTTTTAGTTCCTGTCCCTGCCAGGAACGGGGAATAAAGGCCAAAAACACGTTTTGTTATAGGCTAGGTAGAAACTGCATGGAGACCATAGAGCCCACCCCCTCTGACCTGAATTCTGTCATCATTCACCCCCGGAGGCTATTAGTGGGAACCCTTTAGTGCATCTCAAGCCTTTATTGCTAGAGAGCCCCAATTCTACATTAATATGCCACATGTAATAGGAAGGAGACCCGACCAGGTTAGAAGATCCAGGGATGCCGACCTGCACTCTCGCATCTCCACCCCCACGTTACAAGCAAGCTTTGCTTTAAGAAAATCCAGCATACAAATTTCAAAGATATACTTATGGAAAAACCAAGAAGGCGATTAATTACATTATCAAAGATTTCTTCATTTAACAGAAGAATTTCCCCAAGGATATAATTTTTTTAATTTTTTAAATTGTGGTTACGAACACATAAAGTTAAAATTACAGCCTCAAACATTTGTAAGAGTACAGTTCAGTAGTGTTGAATATATTCATATTGTTGTGAAATAGATCTCTAGAACTTTTTCATTTTGCAAAACTGAGACTCTACGCCCCACCCCACCGACTCCCCACCTCCCCACCCTACCACCCCACCCCACCCCCCTCCTCAGCCCTTAGCAACAACCTGTCTACTTTCTCTTTCTGTGATTTTGACTGCTTTAGATATCTCATGTGGAATCAGAGTATTTGTCTTTTTGTGACTGGCTTATTACATCTAGCATAATGGCCTCAAGGTTCCTCTGTGTTGTCACATGTGACAGCACTTCCTTCTTTGTAAAGGATGAATAATATTTTATTACATGTATGCACCACATTTTGTTTATTCATTCACCCACAGGCAATCGTTTGGGTTGTTTTCACCTCTTAAATTAATGTCACAACCAACGTGGGTATCTTTTAGATCCTGCCCAGAATTCTTTTGGATGTGTACCAAAAGTTGCATTGCTGGATTGTATAGAAGTTCTATTTTTGTTACTGAACCAAACCAGGATTGCTCACACAACACAATAAAGCCAGACACTGTTGCTGAGAGTTGTGGTGGGAGAAAAGGACATTTATTGCATGGTGCCAAGCTAGGAGAATGGGCAGCAAAGGCTTAACATCTGAATTCCCCTATGGCTTACAAGGAAGGGTTTCTAAGAGCTGAGCTATGTTGCAGATGAACAGAAGTAGCAGGCAAATCAGTACGTGGAGGTTATACATTTGTTTGGCAAAAAATAGCAGTACATCTTGAAGTGAGGGCTTCCAAGTCATAGACAGATTCAGAGGTTCTTTGATTCCTATGGGTGTGACTCTCTCCAGGCCCATCAGGAAGAAATTTCTACAAAGAAGGACAGTCAGAGTTCATTTCTCAGTACCCCCTTATCTAAGGTGATAGTGGACTTTCCATTTGGTGGGGTTTTCTGAAAAAAATGGCTCAAGAACAAATGTTAAGATGCTATCTTTGGTGGGGGCGTGTGATGGCTCACATATGTAATCTTAGCACTCTGGGAAGCCAAGGCCTGTGGATTCGCTGAGCTCAGGAGTTCGAGACCAGCCTCAGAAAGAATGAAACCCTATCTCTGCTAAAAACAGACAAATTAGCCAGGCATTGGCCATGTAGCTCCTGTAGTCCCAGCTACTTGGGAGACTGAAGTAAGAGGATCACTTCAGCCCAAGAGTTTGAGGTTGCTGTGAACTATGATGCTATGGCACTCTACTCTACCTAAAGCAAAAAATAAAAAAATTAAAAAGATTTAGTTTCTTTTTTTGCATTGTTTTGGCCAGGGCTAGATTTGAACCTGCCACCCTTGGCATATGGAGCTGGTGCCCTACTCCTTGAGCCTCACAGGGGCTGCCCCATCTTTTAGTTTCTATAAGGAACCAAAACACCTTTTGACTCTGGCTTCTTTGGAGACACTATTGTGACTATCTTTAAAAGTATGTTGCTCACTTAACTTTCCAAGGCTAGCTAGATGGCTGAGATATCCCTTGAAGGGACTCAGTATATTTTCTTTATTTTCATACTTGGGAGACTCAACAGGCCCCCAAGTGGGGTTGCTGCTCAGTCTCATTTTTAATATTTTTTAGTAACCTCCATGCTGTTTTCCAAAGTGAGTGCACTATTTACATTACGTTCAATAGAATGGTTCCAATTTCTCCACATCAGTGCCCACACTTGTTTTCTGTTTCTCCAAGGGCTTTTTTATGTGGCTAACTTCTATCCTATCTGAAAACAGAATTCTGTTTTTCCCTTATACACACATACCTCACACAAGCACTTGCACATGCACCAGGTCACAGTAAAAAGAGCTGCATCTGGCATCAGGGAAATATGGGTGTCACCATGGAAGGGGGTCTAGAAGGGGCCCCTCAAGGCTGAGTTGGAAAGACTAAGCAGAGGGCAGCAGCTGCATTCACTTCCTAGGACTTCCCCAACAAAGGGCCATGAACTTGATGGCTTAAAACAACAGAAATGTGTTGTCTCACAGTTCTGAAGCCCAGAAATCCAAAATCAAGGCATTGACAGAACCCTACTAGTTCTGGCACCTGTGGGGAGAATCCTTCCTGGCCTCCCTCCTGGCTTGTGGGGGTTGTCAGCATTCCCTAGCATCCTTTGACTTGTACTGCAGCACTTCAGTCCCTGCCTCTGTCATCAAATAGCACCCCACCCCACCCCACCCCACCCCCTGCCATCGTGTGTGTGCATCTGTTCTCCTCTTCCTATAAGCGCCCTGGTCATATTGAATCAAAAGCCCCAGTATGACCCATTTAGACCTCATCTTAGCTCATTACATCTAAAATTACCCTATTTCCAAATTAGGTCCCTTGCTGAGGCATTGAGGGTTAGGACATCTTTTTGAAGGACACAATTCAACCCATAACAGAAGCTGACATTAAACACCTAGCAAGGACTGGTATTGTGCTACTTTGTGTGTGTTATTGAGCTTAAATCAAAGTCACGGCATGTATGTAAGTCCTACCCGTCTTCAGGTATCACCCTACCCTTGGGGCCTCTACATCCATCATCCTGGTCCATCTCCAGCAGGTTCAACGGAGCCTCTTCCTCCCACAGGAAAGGCCTCTAGGATCAGGGAGGACCAGCTCTGCCCTGAAAGGTTCCTCATGTACAAAGGAATCTGCAAAGATGCCTGGTATGTTTTTGTTACTATTATACATATTATATTGTTCATGTTTGTTATTATTTCTGGCGTGTTATTTTGCCTGCTCTTAGGCCTCTGCCTTCTCTACACTTTTGGCTGTCTGGTGACTGGTTCCCCCTAGTGCAGCAAAAACTTGACTCTATCTCTGTCCTGTAGGCGATACCTGAAAAAAGATAAAACCCACCCCACTTAAGTCCCTCTGTGATTTTCTTCCTAAAGTTATATCCACGATATCAGGGAAGGCTTGAGGTACAGTCCATTCCTAGAAAGGAAGTCTTGCTGTTAGGTGGCCATGAGAACTCCTAGGGCCCAGACAACAGGGCAAATCACCTGTCAGTCCCACGGAGTCCTCCTCCCCAGGGCATCCAGAAAGCCCTTCTCCTTGTGAGCTCTCTCCCTCCTCCAAAGGCCAGAGTCTTTGGCCTTTGTCTTCCCAGAGGCCTGGCTCCAGGTGAGGGGGCAGCGCAGGTCCTTCTGGATCTCACAGGAAGATGTGTTCAGCATCACTGGGTCTGGGGCAGATAGGCGTGGCTCTCACAGCCTCACTGTGACTTATTGCCCGGTTGGATCTAAGACCCTCACCAAGGGTCTGCCAAGGAAGTACTGACAAGCGAAGGAAGGCAGATGGAAGCACAGACTTTCCTGCCATATTAGCATAAAAAGGACTCCTTTATAGAACCCAAAGAGAGCAATGACAGGACAAAATGAGGCTGCAGATAGCAAGGTCATGGCCATTGTTGTCAGCAGACGTGGTGCAACTCTAGAAGCCAAGAAGTAGTTACTTATTATGTGAATTGGTCAGTTTGTGCTGCTATAACAAAATACCACAGACTGGGTGGTTTAGACAGCAGAAATTTAATTACTTTTCTTTTCATTTCTTTTTTTTTTTGAGATAGAGTCTTACTTTGTTACCCTTAGTAGAGTGCTGTGGTGTCGTAGCTCATAGCAACCTCAAACTCCTGGTCTCAATTGATCATCTTACCTTAGCCTCCCAAGTAGCTGACACAACACCCGGCTATTTTTAGAGATGGAGTGTTGCTCTTGTTCAGTCTGGTCTCGAACTCATGAGCTCAAGCAATCTACCTGCCTCAGCCTCCCAGAGTGCTAGGATTACAGGCCTGAGCCACTGCACCTGGCAGAAATGTACTTCTTACAGTTCTGGAAACTGGGAAGTCCAAGATCAAGGTGCTAAAACCCCAGGGCCCACTTTCTAATTTGTAGTTGATGCCTCCTCACTCTGTCCTTGCACAGTGGAAAGAGAGAGCTCTGGTCTCTCTTCTGTTCCTGTGAGGACACTACTCCCATTGTGAGGGCCCCACCATCATGACCTTATCTAAACCTATCACCTCCCAAATTTATAACACTGGAGTTAGGGCTTCAATATATAAACTTTAGAGAGGCACAAACAGCCCATAGCACTATGTGACTTGAGCAACTAACTCCACTTCTCAGAAGCTCAGTCTCCTTCTCTCCAAATTGGGGAAGTTATATCAACACACATAAAAAAGCTGACACACCATAAGCTCTCAATAAATAATCATTGTTTTGGCTCCACAATACAAAATTATCCTTTGGCTCAAAAGCTCCTGCAGCTGACACAATTGGTGCCTCTGTTAAAAAGACCTGATACTGCAACTTGTATGAGGAATTGTTTGCTTCTTGTTTGATTTACTTTTTGTTTCTAAAGGAAGGAACATTTTAAACTGGGCCATCCTGGTCCCAATATCTGCAGTTACCCATTAGCTGGTTTCTCCTTGCTCTGTGGGACACAGGCATCCATAACCCAGTACTGAGATGCTTCTTTGAGACCAGGCCCCAAATGCCTGTTATTACTCAGATTAACACCATCATCAATCATCCACGTTCTGTGAGCAGCCGCAATTGGTGGGTGCTACACAGAGCACAGAGGGAGACATGCCTCACAGATTTCTCATCTGAACAGACAGGTAGAGCAAAGACAAGGGAAGGGGCAAGCCTCTCCAGGCTCCTCCGGCTTGCAACTGTCTGATGATGAATCACACAGGGAAATTCAACAAGCAAGGGGCCCATCAGAGAGCACAGGGCCCCCTGCCCTTTCCCAGAGAGACACAGAAACCGCAGCTCTTGGCCCAGGGGTCAGAGGTAGACAGAGGGTTTATGCTCTTTCTTTCCTCTGGCTCTCATTTGTAGAAAAGGGGGACAGGAAGGTGAATGGATGTGGTAAATTGTCATAATGCTTGTTGTCTGCAAGTTGCATGACATGATTGGAAATATTGGTTATCTTTGCTACCTAAAGCATACTCTAGAGCCAGAGGAGCTGCCCAAGTACGGTGAGGCCTTGGGCAAGCTGTCCTTGGGACAGGTTGATAGCTCTTCCCTTCTGAGGAAGTAAAAATTTCAAGAGAGGATGCTACTGAGTGTACCAGGCAACATATGAAGATCGATAGTTGGAAGAATCAAGGAGTGGAAAGAAGTAGTCAAACAGAGTGGCAGCTGTCCGGGGCAGCTGTCCGGGGCAGCTGGTTGAGGGGAGTGGTTTTTATAAGACAGAAGAATTACATTTGCAGGAATATAGAAATAAGCAATGGAGATTGGAGGTACTAGAAAGTACTGTAGGTGGCGCTCCCAAGTTCCAGTGATGGTCAGGATACTAAATCCCTCTTAGTGAAGTCAGAAAAGACCACCTGTGTAGGACTGTTCCCATAAGTAACATGCCAACTTGGAGGCTGCTAGAGCTGTGTAAGATCGCTACAAAACTCTCCTTCTGAATCCAGGAGCCACAGAATTTCCCCAAAGTTCTGACTTTTTCTTAATATTAATTTGTTTATTTGATTCAAAAATGAGGCTGTGTCAAAAGACAGCCAATAGAAAAGACATTTATTGTCTAAGAAATGGTCTTTTATTGTGGAAAAAGGCAAAAGACATGACTAGGGAGGTCTGTGCCCCTTCTCACCCTCTACCCCAAGATGATCATTGGCCTGGTGTCTCCTGCAGGGCAGAACAAGGGAGTGGTTGGGCACTTCCAAATGAAGAGGCAGGTAGGTGTCCACTGCACTTTTGACCAACAGGGGGAAAACTGAAGGCTTTGTTTATTAAGACAACTCTAATCATGATTTATGCAATTCTGTACACTTCAACTTAACCAGAATTAAAAATCATCAGATTAGTTAAGTGTGTAATCCCTTAAATGAGTTGTCAATTAGCTACTCCTTAATGATAATGGAATGCTTACCAAACAGCATATGATCTCTGAATAGTACCAAATAAGTTGATTAAATATTTTGTTAAGAAATAACAAGTATCCCATTTGCTCAATGAGTTATAATGTGTTTAGGTCTTTGAAAAATAGATCTGAGATTGGACTTGAATTACCCCAAAGAAAGACAAATTTTTAAGATTACTATGTTGTTACCAAAGGTCCAGTACTTGTCTCCCAGGCCAAATCTGTGAGAAGGAAGAATGAGAGCAAATAGTTCGAGAAAAAGGAAAGAGAAGTTTATTAAATTGCCAACAAACGAGGAGGGCCTCAGACTAGCATCTCAAAAGACTGCCTTCCTGCCTTTAAGCAGAAATATAGGGCTTTTTAAAAGGGGGGGTGGGTAGGTTCAGAAGCTGGGCTCAGGTCTTTGTGACCAGGCTTTGAACTATTGTAGTTTGTGGTTTTGGCCAACCTTATCTCCAGCGAAGATGATCTCATGACCTCCAAACAATTCTATTGAGCCCTCTCCTGTGTTTTAAAATACTAGGAAACAAAGAATATTTTTCTGCCCCTTTGATTACTGGCCTTCAGCAAGACAGAAATACAAGTTTTAATTCCCAAAAGGAGTGGGGAGTGTTAAAGAGACAAGTCATAAAATATTTTGCCCTTTTCCAGAACTTTTCCTGTGTTACAATGTAAGCAGAAACATTCACCTCCACACCTGGACCCTATAGGTGAAACACTTATATGCCTCTGACCAAAAAAGTCATTTGAGAGAGAGCAGTAAAAAGACTTTGTGCAGGCATACTTGTAAGAAACTGAGGCAGAATCCCATGTGGCCAGGTTAGTGGCGGGCCTAACATGACCACAGCTTTGGCTGGAATAGCATTTCCAAAGATGTCCAGACTCTGTTAGGAATTAAGGTTGACTTCATAAGACAAATAAAAAAGCCCTTTGGAAAACTGGCCAGATACCCATCAGTAACCTTTCCTGATCTGTGGTAAGTAACAAAGGTTGCTTGCTGATGGGTCCAGGAATGGAAATGTGCTCTGGGACCTCAAGAGAAGAGGAATTTACCCAATGCATACAGGTATCTAATGGCACAGATGAAACCTGGGCTTGTGAAAGGCTTTTGAGAAGTCTGGGCTGAAAATTCCTTATAAAAGATTCCAGCAAAAAAACTCTGACTTAAGGCCCACATGGGAGCAGAGGTTTGCACATAAATTTCTGTATGCCCAAGAAGTTTCTTTATGCCTTGCTTAAAGATTCGAAGTAACAGCCTCCAAATGGCAAGGTCAGCAAGGGCAGGTATTTAATCTACCTTGTTTCTCCACAGCCTCAGACTTCATCAGATAAGAACAAAAGAAGTAATGGCTAACAACATGTTCTCCATTAAGTTATGTTAAATTGGGTTATGCCAAAAGGTGTATGTTGAGTGGATTATCAGAAGCTAATCACGAGGTAGTCACATGATGTTTAAATGGATCAATAAGGTCATTGCTGTGTAGTGCGCATGTACAAAATTCCCTATATAAACCAACCGCAAATAAAGAAGCTCCCCATTTTGCCTGAGCGAGCAGATGGTCACCTTTATTTAAAACACAATTTCAATAAGCGCATTTATTCTCTGCGACATCACTTTTCTGTGAAACCCTTATGGCAACAGGACCCCATCATAGGGCTGAAAAGGCACAGGCCCTAAATCAGAATACCAGCTTTGCAACCCTATTTCTACTCCCAGCTACCTATTTGACCTCTGTCCCCTATTTTGATAAGCCTCGGTTTCTTTGGGGAAAAAAAGGGACGTGATAGTTCTTTCAATTTAAGGTTGTGGTGAGGACTTAAGTAACACGGGAGATGAAGG
Organism: Otolemur garnettii; assembly: GCF_000181295.1. Taxonomy (NCBI): domain Eukaryota; kingdom Metazoa; phylum Chordata; class Mammalia; order Primates; family Galagidae; genus Otolemur; species Otolemur garnettii. Next base: position 3,712,628 of record NW_003852438.1, on the reverse strand, counting down.
ACTTCAAAGCTGTGGCAGGTAGGCTTCCCCCACTGTGATAGTCAATTAATATTTATTGGCTGAAAAGTTTATCACTGAAATGATAATTAATAAACACCTTGAGCATCATCTCTGAGCCAGGCACTATGCCTTGGAGATGGAGATATGGAAGAGAAAAGAAGTAGCAGAGAAAAGGACAGGAGAAGAATGGATTCTGAGAAGGATTGTAATCTAGTTCAGAGCTGAATTTGGGGAAATGAGAGACAATAACAGTAGCCAATATATACTGCGTGCTTACTATGTGTCAGCCCTATCACAAGCTCTCTGAGCATCATTTAATCCTCTGAACAATTCTGTAAGGCAGAAATATTACCTTTAGACTTGTCTTATGTATGAGGAAACTGAGGCACTGAGTTAAGTAACTTGCCTAAGGTCACTCAGTAAATGCCAGAGCTAGGATATGAGCCCCGATTCTGCACACTTAATACCATCTGTTGCATTGAGGGGAAGGAGGAATCCGGGCTTTGAGTCAGAAGTTCTGGGTTTGAATCATCCACACTATTTGTGCAGCTTTGGGAAAATCTCTTCACTCAGAGCCTCTTCACCTGTGAAGTGAGTTAATATTCCCCACTGTATGGTTTTTGTAATCATGGAATAAACTGAGTGTACTTGACATTGTGGCTGGCATGCAGTATGTGTGTAATAAAGGTTAGCCGCATCTAAATCCATGTTGCCATTTATACCAGAATCTGTCTGCTAAAAATGCCCTGATCTCCACAGGTAAAACCTAGACACTAAATACACTTGGACCCTCTCTTAAAGTCGACCCAGACTATTACTATGGCAGGGAATTATAGGTGAACACAGGTAATCTCCCATTCACTGAGCTATAAAATCTTTTCAAAGTGAATTCCACCAAAAAAATTTTGAGCACAAATTCCTATAGGTATATTTCTTAATTTAAAATGTTGATACTTTTTCTAATATATTGTTACAATATGCACATTACAAAGCATAGCCCCAAATAAAATTTTAATAGGACATACAAAGATGAAATAAATGTTTTAGAATAATGTAATCTTATTTTTCAACTGAGAGACCAAAAGAGATGCCCCTTTAAGACAGACCCTAAGGTTAAGGAAACAAAAGTTACCTTCCACCGAGAGTTCAGGGCTCCACTGGCATGGCAACTTCCTAAGCTTCTAAGGCTACAAGAAAAACCATACTCTTGCTATACTCCCTAATGATAGGAGCTATCAGGCAAATTGTCATACCCTTCCTAACTCTGATTTACTACCCAGACTACTACAACTCTACAACTCTAATGGGACTGGCCTTACAGACATTCTTTCCTGCTAAACAGCTGCAGGCCTCAAACCAGTTTCAGCAGCTTATAGAGGCTACACACAAACTGTCCTTGTGTCCAACCATTCAACCTTTGATGTAAGGAGGCAAATTCCACCTCATTTTAATGCTAAAATTCCACCCCAAAGAGAACAAGGGATATCTGTTAGCACATGGGGGTCCAACAATTAAGTTCGAGAATAAGCACTACCTACCTCATTGCTGAATATCACTTTGGTCACCTTCTAAGTATACTCCCTTTGGGAAGCTATGCACGCTCCCCAGCACGCAGTCCGCCCTTCAAAGCAAGTTGAAAGTTTACCTATCGTACATGTGCTTGACTCCCCTCCTACATATGTATAGCTTTCCCCCCAAATCTGTTGAATATGTGACTCTGTTGTGTAATACAGACCCTGTGAGGGATAAAAGCCAACCTGTCTTGTTCCTTCTTCCAAGAGAGAGCATCTTCAGTTTATGCTGGAGACTATTTCTTCCTGGTTTGCAAAGTGATATCACCAATAAAACTCTCCTTTCTATTACTTAGCCATCCTAATCATCTTTTGGATAATATATCTATCAATAATACAAACAAAACTTTTGCTTTCACAAAAATCAGTCAGCAGCAGCAATATTTTTAGTGAGCATAGTGTAATTAAATGTGGTTATCTTTCTTAAAATCTTAGCTTAAAACTGTGAGCTAAAAGATTCCAAGTTTACTTGGGATTTTTGGATCTAATGATTGTCATTGCTGAAAAGGAAACATTGCAAAGATTTATAGATCCCAGTGGAAAAATATAGTATCAATTGCATTTTCTAAATCACAGTACTCAATATTCAACCCTATTCTCAAATAACCCAAAGACTTTTACAAAAATTTTCCCACTAAATTCTCTTTTCTATTGTCAATCAGTTATTCTTCAACACTCCCTGGTCGAGATGATAAAATCATTTTGGAATTAGACAGTGGTGGTGGGTGCACAACTTTGCAACTAAAAAAAAAATTTTTTTTTGAGACAGTCTCACTCTGTCACCCTGGGTAGAGTGCTGTGGTGTCATAGCTCACAGGAACCTGAAACTCTTAGGCTCAAGTTCATACCGGACAGGTGGCACCCCAGCTAGCTCAGCCGAGTGGGGCTGGAGGATCTACCGCCTCGTCTTGGCAGTGTTGGTGGTGGCAGCCAGCAGAGGAACCAGCAGGCTAGAGCGTAGACAAGCAGGGGGAGCTTCCCTCCCCCAACAGAGGCTCCAGTAGCCAAAGGAACCAGACACAGGTCGGGGAAGACACTGGCGCCATGCTGTCTCCTCACATGGACTTCTGGCAATTCCTCCAGTACATCCCTGATTGGTCCGTTTTCAAAACCTACTCCTGATTGGTCTATTTTCAAGACCCAAAAGCTCACTAGACAAGTGAGCTTGCCCCTGTATAAGCCCCTAAGCAAAAAGCCCAAGCACAGATCTCAGAAGAAAGAGCAGAAGAGCAAGGAGGTTTGGCTCTGTAACACTCGTGCCCTGCTCTGTGAGATTTGCCCCTTTGTAAGAGCTGTAAACACTTGTATCCTGCTTTGCAAGGAGGTTTGGTCCTTTGTAAGAGCTGTAACACTTGTATATAAACCTATCTTACTACTGGTCCTGCTCTGCAAGGAGGTTTTGGCTCTTTGTAAGAGTTGTAATACCTGTTGAATAAAACCAAACCCACTGTTGATCCCGTGGTCTGTCAATTCATTCATAGAATCGCCAAGATGAAGAACCTGAAAGTCTGGTATCAAAGTGATCCTCTTTCCTCTTACCTCAGCCTCCCAAGTAGATGGGACTACATGCACCAACCACAACATCCAGCTAATTTTTTTAGAGACAGGGTCTTGCTCTTTCTCAGGCTGGTCTCAAACTCCTGAGCTCAGGCAATCCATGCACCTCCCAGAGTGCTAGGATTACAGGCGTGAGCCACCATGCCCAGCCTGCCAATAAATTTAAAACCACTGAATTATGTACTATAAAGGGAAGAATTTTATGATATGCAAATTTATCTCAATTTTTAAAATACGCATTGGAAGATTTTTGACAAATGAGTAAAAACTCACTGAAACTGTTCTTTTAGAAAATTGTAAAAGAGATTAGAAATTTATCTTTTCAACGGTCTTCACCATAAAGAAATGGAAGTTTTTATAGGTGACCTCCTTGTATCCTTTGAGACAATAAAGGCACAGAACAATGGAAATATTTCTAAGTATCCCTTTTCAAAATGTTCTCTTCAGTGAATAAGTTTCTTTCAAAGAAAAAGAAGAGCTCCTGACTCCCTCGCTCATTGTTAAAACGCCACCTATATCATGAAGGAAAAAATATAATTGCACTTTATTTTCTTTTCCAAATGGATCCTGGAGAGCAGATTGTTAACAGCCACTTGTCACTACAAGAAAAGGTCAGCAAATTCGAAACACTTGTCCTTTTGTAAGACTAGATAACTACAAAATTCTCTGGGGCCCAGGGAGCTTCGTGATTATTCTCTTTCTTGGTGTGAGGTATTTCAAAGAGCCTCACATTTCATACAGCTCTCTCACATTTAAAAATCAGATTAATTACATATGTGATCTCCTCTGGCTCGTTGAGCACTTCTGACTTGAGCTCTGCAGCAATAGTTGGCCTATGAATTATTATGAGGCAAATAAATTTCCCGAGTGATGCTCTCTCTGTACACCCATGCAGCACCCTCTTGGAATTCCATCAGAGCACCCACTCCATCACATGTTATCATAGACAATTGTTCCTTGAGAACATTGTTTCTAGTAGAGAAGCTATTTACAATTGAGAGTACATCTTTTTTGGCGTGCTTTTCTACAATTGGTTCACCAAAGGGGAGCATTTTGTATGTTTTATTACCGAAGCAGAAGCTCCATCCGTATTGCACCTGCCTGTGAAGCAAGTACTACTTGATTCGTTTCCATACGTGTTTCTTTAATGTTTTCTTTGCATCTACTGGCAATATTTGCTGGGTAAAAATGAATATTAATTCCACTCAATCATTCATAAAGGATTTCTTGGCATGAGCCGATCACTGTTTTAGGCGCTGAGGAGGTAATTAACAAAACGAAGTTTTCATGGACCTGTGTTCCCATAACCAGCCCATCACTGAACAAATTTCAGCAGCCCCTACATAATTCTCTCCCTTAACTAACTACTTGATTTATTGTTTCCCAGAAATGGTGAATTTCCTATGAGACAAAGGAGCTGAAATTCTGAAGGCGTCTGAGCCAACTTCCTGACCCCAGGATTCACCATATCCCACAACTGCCCCCAGTGCACAGCCGCCCCTGGTGAGATATCCCACAACGTGCCCCAAGGCTTCAGAGAGACAGATGGGAGGCAGCTTCTTTCATTCTCCTGACAAGATGTCTGTTGAATTCAAAATCCCTTTCTTCCTTGGCAATCTTCATCGTCTTGATCAATAATTGGATCTTTGTGCCAGCACATGGACCTAGAATGAAACCCCCATGTGGTTTCGACAACATTCCTCTAAGAGATGACAGTCAACAAGCAAATTCTAAAAGATCAAATGTGTGTCAATGGTGAGTTCTGTTAAAAAAAAAAAAAAAAAAAAAAAAGTTCAACAGTCTCCTGGGACAGAGAGTAATAGATGAACCTTTTCAGGTGATAAGAAAGACCTCCCTGAGGAGGTGATGTCAGAGCACAGCCCAGAGTGTTTTAAGGACATGATCCATGCATTATCTGTACTTTGGAGATGAGCCAACCACAGCAGAGAAGAGCTTGCAGGTGTGGTTGAAGCACAGGAGGCCAGTGTGCCCATGCAGAGAAGGATAGAGAATCAGGAGGACCAAGGGGGCAGAGGGCAAAGGGCAGAGGGCAGCCTGGGAAAGGTCAGAGAGGGTATTAGGGTTAGAGTATTGTGGATTTTATTCCAAGCAAGGCAGGAAGCCACTGGAGGGTTTCAGCAGAGCATGGCATGATTTGACTTAGGTTTAACGTGATTTCTTTGGGCCACCAGGAAGACTATAAGGCAACATAGCAAGGGAGGAACAGGGAACAACGTCAGTCGTCCAGATGAGAGATGGACTGAAAAGGTGGGTAAGACAGTGAAGGATTTGGGATGTGTCTTGATGTGAAACCAAAGAGATGTACTGAGAGATTTGGATACAGGGTAAGAGGAAAGGAGATAAGGTGTACTGTGGTTTTAACCTAAGCACTTGAAGAGGGTAATAGCCATTTAAGGGGGAGAAGTTTGGAGGACAGCAGGAGATAGAGGTAGTGTTACCTAAAGTTCAGTACTTGGTCCAGAGGCCAAACGAAGAACAAGGACAAGTGGCTTGAGGAAAAAGGAAAGAGAAGTTTATTGATTTACCAGCAAATGAGGAGGATGTCAGCTTCTTACGTTAAAGAATCAACACCCTCCACCCCCTTTAAGCAGAAATACAGAGGTTTTTTGTTTGTTTGTTTGTTTGTTTGTTTGTTTTTCTGAGACAGAGCCTCAAGCTGTCGCCCTGGGTAGAATGCCATGGCATCACAGCTCACAGCAACCTCCAACTCCTGGGCTCAAGCCTCCCAAGTAGCTGAGACTTACAGGCGCCTGCCACAACACCTGGCTATTTTTTGGTTGCAGCTGTCATTGTTATTTGGCGGGCCCGGACTGGATTTGAACCTGCCAGCTCAGGTATATGTGGCTGGTGCCTTAGCTGCTTGAGCCACAGGCGCTGAGCCAGAAATAGAGTTTTTAAAGGGATTTTTCAGCTTCAAGCTATTGCTGTTTAACTATAGTTGGTGGTCCTGGTCAACCTTATCTCCCAAGAAGCCGATTCCATGACCTTTGCCCAGATAATTCCATTGAGCCATTTCCTCTGGTTTAAGATACTAGAAAACAAAGCACAAAGAACACTCCTCTGCTCCTCTAATTGCTGGCCTTGGGCAGGAATGGAGCTTTTAATTCCCAGAAAGGGGGGACAGTTTGCCCTTTTCAGGCCTTTACCTCTGTTACAATCAGGAGGTCAGTTTGGGTGAGTGAAGGAGCAGAAGCCTAGCTATCCCAGTGCAGTCAAGAAACCAGTCAGGAGTTATAGGGGAGGCATTTGGAATGGTCATATAAATTTGGGACTTGTCAGTGTATTAAAAGCCTTGTCACTATATTTTGTGTGTGTGCATTATTTCAGCTGTATTTATTGCAGTAGAATGAGTATTTCCCACAGTTGCATGCAGCCTTTTTTTTTTCACTACGAAGTAAGAAATCTCGAAAGAAGCTTTTAAGCACATTCCATTATACTAATTAACATCTTTAAAGATATTGCATTGAATAGTCCATGATTTTAGATCGGCGAAAAAGATTGCAGACATCTTTATTATCTTTTTAGAATCATGATGGCTTCTTACACTCATGAGCTAATATCTCAAGACAGCACACAGGCAAGGGAGAGACACCATTGGTGAGGGGGGTATAAGTTTGTATGGACACAGCTACTTCATTCCTACACTGACACAGAAACAGTTGTGAAAGCAAAGCTGTGGCTGTGGCCTTTTGTTCACTGACGCCTGCCTTGTCACTGCCCCATCCCACTCACATCTCTTAGCAGATATCTTCTTCAGCCACCTGTCCATCCTAGGATGACTGGCTTGGTTAAGACTAGATAACATAATCCACAAATGCACTCTACCTGACACATGTACACTGCCATCCATCATGGCAATATGCAAAAGAGGAAAGGTGTCACCCTCAACCCCTTGAGGAATTGGTTTTCTCTCAGGGTAGGTTCCTTGACTAACAAGAAGCGTGACAGGCTATAGAGGCCCTGGGAAGGCACCCAGGCCTGTCTATGCGTAATTTATTAATAGAGCTTAGTATTTTTTTTCTGATTTTTTTTTTCGGGAAAATAAACATGTGTAGAATTGCGATGTTTTCTTGCCTTGTCTCACTGGGCCACCTTCAGAGCTCACACTCTGCTCTAGTCCTCCTGGCTGTCAAAGAAGGTGACAAATGAGGCTGCTGCGGAGTTGGAACAGGACCGGCCCCAGCTTCTGTGCAAACAGAATTCCCATTAACACCTCAATTATCACACACCCAGTGGCGCAGAAGGATGAAAGATCAAGTTGAGTTCCTAAGCTTAAAAAAAGGAAGCATTATAAAGCCCAAACGCATCGCTGCTTCGATTTTAAAGGCTTGTCCACTATTAAAAATTTAAAACTCGGCTCATTTTCTCCCCTGAGGTAATTGCTATTAAGTTGTTTTTGTACAACTGGACAAGTCCTAACTTTAAACTAAAAAATCTATTTTTGTGTGTCTGTGTGGTCTTTCTGATAAAAGTCGCTCTTCGGAGTGGGGTTAAGAACCTGAATTTTGTTTCTTAGGAAAGTTTTACACCTAACGCACAAAACTCAGAGCAAGTGAGTTAGAGACCAAGTGAGCTTTCTTATATCCTCTCTCAGAAACTGAACACTTTTGAATTTTACTCGGCAACAAAGGAAGCAATGTTCCCTCCTCGAACAAGTCAAACAAGATGAGATCCCTTCATCTCTAGAGTAAGACTGAGGTTTGAGGTGGTGGCAAGAATGTGAATGACCCTCCTACACAGTCTGGTTCTAAATGGCTGCCAATCATCTCACAGGCAGGTCCCTAAATCTAGGGCCACATTTCCAGGATGTCCTGTTCTCTTATTAACTTTCTTACAGAAATCCAAATCTAAGAACACCTTAAACTGAATCATTTAAAATGTGTTAGCCAGCACTCACCCCAAATTAATTTAATACCAGGGACACACACATCTGGGTGCCTTTCCCCTGAAAGGTTGGGATTAGTCGATCAGACTCCTAAGAGTGACATTGCACTGAATGTCTCAAGGTTAACCAGTAACCATGACATTGCACGGTGAAGGCTGCACCCAGACCTCCGTGGAGTCAGGAGGAGCCTCCAGCAAACCCCAATGCAGAGCTCATAAGAGTGAGGAAGAAAACGGATGAGAAACAATCCGCATATTTTCCCAAGAAGGAAAGACATAGTTCATTTAGAACAGTTTTCCTAAGGTAAAGAAAGTACCAGAACCCAATATAAGGACATGTGATGGCTCCATGCTGTCCTCTCCCGTTGTAATACTTGCAGGATAATCAGATTTCCTCACCGGCCTATCGTCTTCTCAGGTCTGGGAGAAGAGGAGCTTTGGTGCCTTTAGCAGGTCAAGTAACAGACTCCAACTTTGAAGAGAATGTTAGAAGACACGTTTGGCCTGGTTCTGCACCCGACTTAGCAGTGGATCTAAAACAAATTTCAAAAGAGAATTAAGGCAGCTTTTCTATAAATCTGGGTCAGATCTCTTCTGTTTGCACATCTAGATCTATTCTCCACCCTTCCCTGCCCCAGGAGGCTGCCCTGTATGTGGGGACTAGAGTAACAGATGCCCTTGCCCTTGGGTTCCAAATGGGCTCAGCCAGCAGGGAGCCCTGGAAGGAGATGTTGGAGAGGGAACAAACTGAGAAAGGGTGTCATTCCCTTGCTTTCTACCTTAATATTTACAAAAGAGTAGGCAGGGTCAGGGAAACCACAGGGCAAGGTGCAAGTACCCCTTGGGGCTATTAATAGAACAGTGCTCCCACCAAGGTGGGTTCACCTTGGCCTGGCTGTGATCTCACCCAAAGTCACTGCTCCCCTGGTAGTGCTTGACTACATGACTTTTCTCTTGTTGGGTTTTAATAATTGTTTTCTCTCCTCCTCCCTCTGATTCTAGGGTGGCAAAATGCCCCTGCTACAAGCTTCTGGTTACTGCACCAACCTTGTGTTCCTCTAGACCCACACCTTTATAAAGAGCCTTTTTATGAACAAACCATTTTTGAATAATTCTATTTCAGCATTTGCTGTGTTTCCTGTTGGGTGCCTGAATTAATTAATATACTGTCCTCAGGGAATCCTGCAAGACCTATGGTCTGGGCCCTAGTAGGCACCTTGAGAGAAGCAGTGTCTCTTTCAGAATACTGAGGCTGGCTTGGACATGCCTGGTTTTCTCCAGGTTCCCAGCCCATTTAAAATCCCAGGAGAAAACAAATGGGCACTCAAATTTAAGATAAGTCCAGAATGACTTAATATTTACAAAACAGTAGGCAGGGTCAGGGAAATCACAGGGCAAGGTGCAAGTACCTCTTTGGGCTACTAATAAACCAGTGCTCCCACCAAGGCCCAAAGAGCAAAAGAAAGAGAGTAGTTATCAGAACGGGGAAATAAAGAAGACAGAGCCTCCTTGAGAAAAGCAGTGACTTCCTTACAAGATCACAGCCAATCAAGGAAGACATGACAGGGGGAGTCAGAGTCACCAGAGTCACAGACATGACTGTTCTGTCTTCTTATCTCCAGCCAACGGCTCCCACTGATCAAAGTCAAGATGCCGGAGAAGGAATTCCTCAACGTAGTCATCATGTTGGGCCAAAGAGAAGGGCAGGGACAATCTAGGGAGCAAACAGAAGATGACCAGCACGATTCCCAGATGGGAGGAACCGACTACACCAGTTCCTTGAGGCACATTTTAAAAAATATACAAATATCCCAGAACCACTCGACACCTTCCAAATTCAGAGTTAGAAAGTCAAGGGCTGAACCTCAGTGATCTGTTCCCCAGTTTGGAATCCCTGACTTTATAAGACACACAAATGACCTTGAAGATTTCAAAGCACATCACACAATCCCTTCTCATCACAAGATCAAGCCCAACAAGACTGAATCATCTCAAGAATCTTCTATAAAGTGACTGCGTTCAGAACCAACAGTGTTCTGTCAGGGACAGCCCTTACCAAAGGAAGAATTGTGTTCTTCCTATCATCAAGTACAATCCCCTAGGACAGCTGAGCCTAAGGATAAGTTCTGCACATTTGAATATTATTATCCTTTCAGCACCTGAGTAGAAAATATAAGTAGTAGCTCCAAAGGACCTGATTCCTTGAAAATACTTCACATAAAGGCAGCTTGAAATGAGAGCGGGCCCTGATGGTTAAATGGGACTGTTCTTCCATGAGGACCATTCACTGGCAAGGAACGTCATTCAGAACTTTTACTTAGAGATCATTCTTTCCATTATGATTGTCGAAATGAAGCCAAGAGGGAAAAAAAAATTGACAGTCTAAACTCTAGAATCTTGGCTTCAGAAATGCCTATTAATTCAATACAATAAAATTACAAACTCCCAGTATTCCTCAAGGTGCTCTTAAGTTGAAATTGATTCTGTGAAACTGCTTTCACCTCTCCTCAAGAAGGAAAATTCCATTGTAACTCAACTCTTAACCGGGAGGGTGTGCAGCAAAGTATTATGTCCAGGAATACAGAACGTTAGCAACACTGGGACTCTAGGAAGGAGAAACAGAAGGTGTATTGCCAACCCAGACCTTGCATTTGCTTCTCCTACAGATTCTGGGTCTAGCGATTACTCATTTTTCCAGGGAATTAAATGGAGAAAATATCTCGTAATTTTCCATCACATAGCACAGTTAAATAGCAAGTTGTTTTCCACAAAAGTAGTGTTATGGTTAATGCACCCAACATTAAAAGGAATTTGGGCCATGGTAGGGGAGCATAGGAGATATTTATTTACTTAAATCCCCAGAGTGAAAAAAGACTGCATTAGACTGCAGTGGTTGGAGCTGGAAAGTGTAGGTTTATCCAGTAATAAATGGGTCCCCTGGGCTGTGGTTGGGATTGCTGGACTCCTGGGTCCTATTTCCTGACAGGTCATTAATCTGCCATGTAACCTTGAGCCAAGGATCTTAAATGTCTCCTTCTAGCAATTTCCCAATGTGATGGTTAAAAATAAAAACATACCTACCTTACAAATCCTATCAGAGCCAAAGTTCTGTTTCTGACAGCTGCGTCCCACTATATCCAGCAGATATGTCCCTAATTGCACTGAAATGCTGCTTACAATGAGTGAGAGATCAAATGGTTGTCAAGTGGTCTTTTAACTACTCTCAGCTAGCTGACTTTAAAAGCACTCACTTACAAGAGCGACTAAGAGGTCAGGTGCTAAAGACAGCTCTGTTTTCTTTCTGTAGCAAGAAAATCTTTTTGGTACATTAGCCTTTGTTTTCTCCTTTCCCCTTAATTCCCATTATCCCATGGCTTTCCTCCATGCCAGGACCTTCTGCTTTTACCACTGTGTCAATGACAGTGTATTGATCACCAGGAACAAGTGTTCCAGCCCCTCTGCAGTATGTAGATGTTGCCGGGAAGTAACTACCCAGCCAAGGACTGCCTTTCCAAGCCCTCCCAAATGAGGGCAAGGCCATGAGTCTGAGCTCTGGTGAAGGTGACGTGGGTAGAAATGATACACATTCATTCAGGGCTGTCTCTGCATGAGTGCTAGAAAGTCAAGGAACAGGATAGGGTGCTGCAGTCATCCGGGAGACTCCTTAAATCCATTCAAGAAAACGGACCTGGCCCTTCCCTTTTGTGAGTCCTTCAGCATCACACATTTCCTGAGAATCAATGCAGCTGCCTCCCTTGCCAAAACCTGGCACCTGCCTCCTTAAAAATTAAACTAAGTCTCTGTTGACTGCCTATAATATGCCAAGATCTTTCACCTACAAACACAAAATCTCATTTTTAAGAAAGGAAGAATCATCTCTATTTATCAGAGGGGGAAACTAGGGTCAAAGAGATGCAAGTGACTTGTCCAAGGTCATTCAAATACAAGTCAGAAGCAGTGATGTTGGCACTATTTCACAGTTTCCTCTTCTGGACAATGCACCCAAATGTATCTCAACCAGCTGTCACCCTCAACCTCAGGCATTCGGTTCAGGGTCTGAGAATAACAAATTGCAGCCCACCTGTCTCTTGGGGGCGGCCTACTCGAAATTCTGAGGGGAAAAAAAGAAAATAAAAAAGTTTTCTCTAAATTGTTCGATCTACATGAATGCATAGGCCATGGGCTCTGACCATCTGTCCACCATTATTCTTGTATAACTGACCACTGCCAGGTGTCATGACAGCCGGCATGGATTAATTAGTTAGTATAAACCAAGTTCAAGGTAATTAATCATGCAAACTTGAACCCTTCATGTCCAAGACTGCTAAAAACATGCCATAAACTTGGAACACTATAAAAGATTAATGACCAAAATGGAGATAGAAATATGGCCTCGGATACAGTTGATTCATGTTTGAATTAAGCCTGATACTCATGTGCCCAGCAGGGACTCCCTCAACTCACTATTGTTATCAATGAAAAATTCATGTGGACTGAACACATATGGATTTCTGATCACGTGACCCACTATAGAAAAACCTCAAACAACCCCTTTGCGAACACTTCCCTTCATGCATTCCAACCAATTAGCCCAATATATTCCAGGCCTACTGACAAGCGGCACAAGGGGTGTACTGCTGAGGTTACCATGGCAGCCCCCAATGTCCCCCTTGAGAAGGGCCTCCATTTGCCAGCCCCATCCCCTCCATTACAGGACTATAACACATTTGTCACCTTAGCTTCCCAAGACTGTCTGTGATATTGATTGTCTTAGTGACTTAGGTGGGGAATTAGAGTGATGGGTTGGTAATTTCCTGTGTACTTTCACCTTCATTACTTAAAATTTGGTGCTAATTTAATCCTTAGAAGAATACTGTGCTGCTTGGATGCCCTGGGGGTGATCAAGAGCTGGTTATTTATCTGCAAAGCCCACTGACTCCCAATATGTCCCTGGCTGATGTTAGATAGACGAGCAGGCCCCAAAAGCTTGTTCGGTCAAAAACAAAGACTGAGAACAAATGAAGGCGCCAACTAGACAGAAAACGCCAAAGCCGGGGAAGGGATGCTTTGTTTTGCTCTCTGAAAGATCAGAACTGGACTTCGAAGTCTCCCTTCTGCCAGGAAGACCACACACTGCCAGTGTTTACCTCCTGCAATTCTATTCCCAGGCTATGTACTAGTTTATCCCAGGCCATTATCAGTCACGTGTTCAGCCACAGAAAGCTAAGAGACAGAGATTAATGATTCTCATGGGAAAACAAGGCCAGAAAGCAACTCCCTTCCCCTCTTCCTCTTCCTTCTTCTTTCTCCTAATGTCTCTAAGATGATTCTGAAAACTTTCATTCCCTAGGCTAGAATGACTCGCTGCACGCTGCACTAAGTTGTTTTGTTTTGTTTTGTTTTGCTTTGTTTAGAGGTACAGTCTCACTCTGTCATTCAGGCTGAAGTGCAGTGGTGTGATCATAGCTCACTACAGCCTTGAATTCCTGGGCTCAGATGATTTTCCTGCCTCAGCCTCCTGAGCAGCTAAGACTATAGGTGCACACCACCATGCCTGACTAATTTTTTTAGAGATAGGATCTTCCTGGGCTGCCCAGTCTGGTCTCAAATTCCTGGGCTCAAGCAAACCTCCGAAAGCACTGGGATCACCGGCATGAGTCACATGCCTGGCCTAAACTCTAACTTTAATCCTAGTTTCCACTCGTAAGTGATTGAGACAAGCCACTAGGGCCCAGTATTTTCCTTTAACCCTATTCCCAAAAGAAATTGGCAAGGAGCCTTGCTAAAGACTTGATCATCCGAGAAATGGTCACTTAATTTGACTGGGCCAAAACCCTTCAATTTATGGAACTGTTTCCCAATCACATTTGCCTGCCCCCCCAATGCCTTTTAGATATTTTTTTTCCAATTGCACCCCCACCTATGAAATTTTAATACCACAGCCATACAGCTATTGTGTATCTGTTTGTGCTTTGTATGTATGTATGTGATTTATACATAAAAGAATAAGACATTTTTTGTCTCCCAAGAACCAAGTTTTGCCCTTTGAGGGAATATACAGGCTTAAATTCGCATGAAAAGTGTGACTTTTATAGCAAGATATGTCCTGTTGAGTGGAGAGAATTGAAAGCCTGGTAAGTGAGTGGTAAATGGGACTAGTTAGGGGAAAGGGCACAGAAGCAGGGGGACCCAAGACCAATTTACATATTTTATAATATTGTCAAAGGCCACACTTGAAGCTAAGCCTCTTCTTAAAAACTTCAAATTACTATGAGGATACAAATGTTTAGGTTACATTGTTTTTCAGTTCTAAGGTAAAGTTCAAGTTGTAGTTGAGCTCTTCACCCAGGGGGCCCGCCGAACACCCTCACATTGTGCA
>NW_003852438.1:3685224-3698043 GCF_000181295.1 Otolemur garnettii | reverse complement strand
TATATCTGGTGATGTGAGGCATAAATATCACTTGCAATCTCTAAAACCACTGCCTTTCCCCATAGTTTGATAGGATCAGTCTTTAGAGGAAATACTAAATACCCAGCACTGATTTTAATAATGAGAAGCACCTTTATCAGGACAGACACAGCCCTTTCCTCTGTGCCTCTCAGTGCTGCCCTGTGTGACACCCGGTTGTGCCCTGTCCCTCCAGCTCCTCCAGCTGTCCAGCAGTTCAGCAGTAGTCTCAGCTCCTTCCCTGGCTCTGTGTCAGTCAGAGTCTATTACAGTGTTCTCTAAGCAGCCGGGAGTATTCTAGACTCATATTTGTATTCCTCATCGCTCTGATTTTCTAAATTGTGTGTCAGCATGAAGGTGTTAAAAAGAAACTTAACTCAGCAGCAATTAACTGCAAAGCTTTTAAAGCCTGGTTTTCATTTCATTTCATAGTTAAGAGCCAGAAAAAAAATGTCAATAACTATTGAAATCAAGTTGCATATTACCCCTGGTTTAAAAGGCAGTAAGTGACTTAGAGGCCTTATTATCTATGGCAATATTTGCTAATCTTTTCCTTTTCTGCCTCATTTCTAGCTGTCAAAATCTCTTAGACACACACACACACCTATAAATGAAAATATATCTGGGCAAGACTTAGCTGAATTGGGCATTGCTCACTGCTACAGTTTGAATGTGTCCCTCAAGTTCAGGTGCTGGAAACGTAGGCCTCAAAGCAACAGCTGTTGAGATGGGCTCTTTCAAGAGGTGATTAGCTCATGAATAGATCAACGCCACTGTCGCAGGAATAAGTTAGTTATCTGGGGAGTGGGTGAGTGATCAAAGGATGATTTTGGCCCCTCTCCCTCCTGTGCGTGCACACGCACTCTCCCGCCCTTCGGGCTTCATCCCGGGATCGTGCAGTAAGAAGACCCTTACCAGATGCCAGTGCCTTGCTGTTAGACTTCCCAGACTCCAGAGTGGCAAGAAATAATTTTTTCCTCAGTATAAATTACCCCGTCTGTGGTATAGCAAGACAAAATGGACTGAGCTACTCATAAAGCTGGTGCTTGAGAGAATGCTCAAGATTGCTGACCATTTTTGGAAGGTCACCATTATACTCTGAACAATGCTTAGGTTTAGGACAGTTAGGGACATCCTTATTCATTTCCTAGAACTGAAAAGGCTAAGCTGCTAAAAAATGTAACCCTCAGAAGGGTTATCTCAGACAACTGGGAGTAAAGAGCACAAGCAAGGGAGCCGGAACTGCTCAGATGCCGCCTTTGTTGAGCACTGTTTAAAGAGCCCCCAATTTGCAGAAGCGTGGAGACCTGGTTATTATTAGGAACAGTGAGGAGAGGACCCCCTCTGGAATTTGGTATTCATTTGCCTCTGGGGTATATATTGATGGAGATAACCACACCAAGGATTAGTTGAGGATTCTAGACATTCAGTCAGCACAGCTAATGATAGAAGAATCTACTTCACCTTCCAGTATTGCAGAAAGATGATGGCTGAGATTTGGCAAAAATGTCCCCTCCAAACCCTTCCATCTGCTAGATGCTAAGTGGCCATTAAAGCTTTCTATTCCCGTAGTACCTCTTAAGCGTACCCTTCATTTTTTTTTTTTTTTTTTGAGACAAAGTCTCACTGTGTTTCCCCAGGGCAACCTAGATCACAGCAACCAAGGTATCATCTTGCCTCAGGCTCTGAGTAGCTGGGACCACAGGCATCGGCCACCATGCCCAGCTAATTTTTCTATTTTTAGTAGAGACAGAGCTCCCTCTTGCTCAGGCTGGTCTCCAACTCCTGGGCTCTAATGATCCTCCTGCACTGGCCTTACAAAGTGTTGGGATTATAGGCATGAGCTACTGCACCTGGCCCTTCATGCCAATTTTAACCGCATTTTACCTTCTTTTCTTTCCCCATATAAATTTGTGATTTATTAGCATTGGCACTGTTTGACATATGAGTTTCGGGAAATATGCTGAGTTGCCTGGAAGTGACAAAAGAGGGCCTGGTTCAGGGACGGAATGGCAGGCTTTCACTTCCTCCACTCTTTCCTGCCGTAGTCCCATTAGGCAGAGAAGTTCTGGATGGAGCTGAGCTTCACATGCAGCATCCCTTGTTCTACATGGCCTCCCACTCTTCTCAAAGGTGCAGGGGGAGGCCATCCACATAGTGCTCCTCCCAGATCAGAATGAGAGTGGTGAGGCCAGTGAAGAACAAGGCAGTGCCCACAACCGGCTCCCTGCCTCATGCCCTCTGTTCATTTCAGCAAAGCTCTCAGCGAACTGAGAGTGATACAACTCTAATGTTTCATCCATGGAGAGGTTGCCCCAGAGGGCCTTCTCTTCCTCCTTCAAAGCCTTCTGGCTGGCAGACAAGGGCTTGGCATGGGTCACATTGGGCATAGGATAGGTGCACCCATTAGCATAACTTGGAAGAACACAGTTGTCACTTCTGACAAGAGCTCTGTGTGCCCGTGCATACCCCCAAGAGGGAACTGCTAGCTTGCCAACTAGGCCAAATACCCTGGTGGGCAACATTCCATCTGGGCCCAGCTGCCCATGACCATGACCCTGACCGTGACCACAATGGTGGCTATAACTGTAAGAGAAAGAGGCCACACAGGGCTCCAGGGAGGTTACTATGGAGCAGAAGGATACCTTCTACTTTCAGGTACAGCAATGTAAGGATTGGGGGCCAGGGGAGTGGGCAGACACTCTGGGATTTGGCCTCAGATTGCTGCTTCAGAAGATAGAAAATTAACCTTTATTCTTGGGCTAACGTGCCCATCTGAGCTCACCCACCTACACTCCTCTTGTCTCATAGCGTATTCCATTTTCTTAGATAGAGACCTTCATAAGTCATCATGTCTGCCTTTTTACCTGGGCTTCCAGGAATCTCAAAGCCCAATGTTGGGCTCAAGGGCAGAACCCTCAGCCCACATTTTCCACCACAGTTATCTCACCCCATCCCACGCTCATTACACAGCATTTGGCCTTTGCTCTTTTATCCTCACTTGGCTATGACTTTTAAAATAAGCTACCTTGTAGCTTTTCTGGCGAAAATACGTAAAAGAAAAAGAACTAAATTACCTTTTAATGACTTTGCATTTTGGAGCAGCCAGAGTCTTTGGGACAGCCCTGTGTTATTGCGAAAGGCTGATGTGGGGGCTGTGCACTTTCATCGGGTGGTCAGCACAGCACGTCACAAGTCATAAAGGCCCAGTCTGCTCCCCATGAACCCAAGTCATCCCTGCCTCCCTGGTGAAGTCCCCCATCTATAAAATGATGACACTGCACACTCCCCCTCTCTGTCACACTCACGTTATGAGGATCAATGGGGACAGCAACTATAAAATGCTTTGAGCTCCTCAGGGGACAGTGCTCTACGACTGTAATTACCTTTATTGACAGCAATGAGGAATGGCTGTAGGCTTTTCAGGGAACAGTTCCTCACCCTCTGTGCCTGCCACAGCTCCATAGAGGTGGTTGGAGCAGCTGATAGAGTCCCATGCAGGCAGGTTTGCCCTTCAGCTCGGGAACAATTGCCACTAGTTCTAATAAATGTCCAAAGCTCTGATACAAAAGAGAGTGCTCAACATGCAGAAAGGTTCGCAGAAGGCTGGAAACAACATGCCCTCGCAACTGCCATCACAGGAATGTTTGAAGCACCCAACAGTACATCAGTGTAAACTGGCATATTGTAGGGACAGCCGGCGGCAGGTGGCACAAGGCCCGGCTCAGTACAGCTAGTCTACACAAAGATAATCTTTTCCCTACTTGGGAAATGCTTGCATAGGATTCCATTCTGTATATGGGAGAAAATAAATGATGTCCACATCCATCAAACTGCCAAGGCTTTTATGACCTGTTTAGACTACGTCTGGCAGCCTGTATTATTGCAAGGAGACACCTAGGTCCAAGTCCATAACTTTGGCACTGTGCTTCCTGACTGCGACTCAGTGACTACTCTCCTTTCTGTCCTTTGAGCTGACAAGCTATATCATTTTCAGCTGGGTCAGATTTCCACAGGAAGATTCTTCCTCTGGACAGCTCTGATTTGTCCATAGTCTGCAACTTTACCCTTTGCATCCAATGAAATTTTAAGGTTGAATTTTTAAAGCTCTCTTACCATGGGGCCTGGTGGCTCACACCTGTAATCCCGGCACTTTGGGAGGCCAAGACAGGAGGATCACTTGAGGCCAGGAGTTCAAAACCAGCAACATAGCAAGACTTTATCTCTACACAAGATTAAAAAATTATGCAGGGGGCTGCATCTATGGCTCAGTGGGTAGGGTGCCAGCCCCATATACAGAGGGTGGCAGGTTCAAACCCAGCCCCGGCCAAATTGCAGCAAAAAAATAGTCAGGCGTTGTGGTGGGCATTTGTAGTCCCACCTACTCAGGAGGCTGAGGCAAGAGAATTGCCTAAAGCCCAGGAGTTGGAGGTTGCTGTGAACTGTGACACCATGGCACATGACACACTACCGAGGGAGGGTGATAAAGTAAGATTCTGTCTCTAAAAAAAGAATTAAAAAAATTATCCAGGTATGGTAGCACTCACTTGTAATTCTAGGTACTGGAGAGGCAGGAAGATACTTAAATCCAGGAATTCAAGCTTGCTGTGAGCCATAATCCCACCATTGCACTCCAGCCTGGGTGGCAGAGGGAGACCTTGTCCCCTTCTGCCATGAAATGAAAAAAGCATCATATATTCTGATTCCTTCTCCAGCCCCTCTGTTTTGAGTATATTCTTCCAAGTCTTTTCTGTTCCTAAAGAATGCCAGGACAAATCCTAAAATCAGACATCATTCACTTGACTCCAGAAAAAGTATATTTGCCTGCTATTTTAAAAATCTGGGCACAACTTGTATAGTAACAATGGCTCACCAACAACTTCAAGAACCAAAGGAAATGAGGTGGTCTCTGGGTCAGGCAACTGTAAAGCCAAAGCAAAAAGAGTAATAGAAAAAAATATATATGTGTGTGTTGTTTCAGGCTTGATTTGGGCGCAAAAGAAAAAGACACCGTCCTTAGCAATTTAGCATCTCACTTCCAGTGAAGCATCAATGCATGCCAGGAAATGCGATTTCGGAATATCTGAAATTCAACTGCAAACTTGCTTTAACACTTAGGAAAGAGGAGGGGAACATAAAGTGACAAATTTACTTGGAGCCTTACATACTCTTTTTTAGCCAAATTGCCAGTTTGAGACAGCTCATCATCTTTCTAAGAACATGAACTGCAGACTTGTCACTTCCCCTGCTCCACACTAATACAAGCTGAGTGATTATGTGCCTGCCCTCCCCAATCAGCAGCCCGGCTCCTGTTCTCTGCTGCTCAGTTAGAGCCACAGAACAGTCCTCTCACGGGACTAAGGAAGGACTGTCATCAGCACTGTATCACTGGATTATGGTGGAATAAACGTTATGGGTGAGCAACACCTTGGTGTGGAAAGTATGGGTCTCACTAACAGAGAACAGACTCATGGGTGAAGACCTTCTGAAGCTCAGCATTCAGCCAGCGAGACATTGCTTCTGGTTGCTTCTGTCCCCTGACCTGTCCTCAGGGACCACCACCCCTTTCTTCTACATAAACAGGCTTATTTATATTTGGACAATTGGGTAAATTGGAAGCATACTTCCAATGAAGATCTCAGAGATACTTCAAGGAAAAAACTGAGACTGAGGATCTGTGACCCCTCTGGTGCAGGAGTTAGTGTTGATCTGACTATGTGCCCATAAGGATATCAGTAAGTATGTGGTGAGAAGCAATAAATGTATGGAACGATGTATTAAGTACTTGGTTTATTATATGCCTATAATACCATATTTTCATATAAAAATATAATTTAATTATCACCATCACCCCATGAACATATCACCATCCTCATTCAAATGGATAAAGAAATTTGGCCAAGTTCATGCAGCTGGTAAGAGTCTGACTCCAGACTTCACATCTTAACTTTTTTTTTTTTTTTGAAACTCTCACTCTGTTGCCCCGGGTAGAATGCTGTGGCATCATAGCTCGCAGCAACCTTAAACTCTTGGGCTTGAACCATCCTCTTGCCTCAGTCTCCCAAGCAGCTGGTGTGGGTAGTAATATAATGCAGGTGGACATTTCAGAGGATTCAAATGACAATGGCCCTGGGTCTCAGCACCCACTCTCCTGCTGCTCGGCACACCTACAGTGGCAGTGACAAGGGAGATCGGAATGTTTGCCTGCATAGACATAAATCTAGTTTGGGGACATCTGAGTAAAATTTAGCAGCTTAGTGGAGACAGGGTAGCAGCAGAGTTAGAAGAGGATAAAAAATTACCCTTGAGCCAAGGCAATCCAGCCTGAGGTCTGTAACCCTAATCAGTCCTCTTCCATCCCCTAAGGCAACTTTGGTATCTCTTTAGTTCTGCCCTTTGTTATCTATCTATTTAGTTCTGCCTAGTTCTATGATTTATTGCCTCCACCCTGATGACCTTTTTCATAATCAAAAGACCACCTGAATGATTGAGTCATAAGACTATTAACTTTTTACTTCATTCTATAAACACGTGCCCTAAAATCTTAAATAAAAACCTCCTGAGAATTTGAATCAGGGCAACACCATCTGCCTCGCTACAGGCTGATAGGGGGTCCATCTGTCTGGGTCTCAGCAGACTTTTTCACAAAAACTCTTGAGTTTCTCCCTCTGCCTCCAGACACCTGCTGGTCAGGAAAGTCTCTGGGGGAATTCTCAGTCCACTGTGTTACTACAGTTCCTTCCTACATGGCAACAGGCTGGGACTACAGGCACCCACCACAATGCCTGGCTAGTTTTTCTATTTTTAGTGCAGACGGGTCTCGCTGTTGCTCAGGCTGATCTGGAACTCCTGAGCTCTTGGGATCCTCCCACCTCAGCCTCCTAGAGTGCCAAGATTACAAACGTGAGCCATTGGGCCCAACCTTCACGTGCTTAACTTACTTGTATACCCCACACTGCTCCCGAGTTTGTGAGCGCGGGTCTTCTCTCCCAGAATTGCCCCTTGAAGCCAGTGACAAGGCAAACAGACATAGTGAGGCTGTACAGGAAAGGCCTGCAATAGGACACTCCATGTAGGAGCTAATTAAAACCTCCTTTCTGCCCTCTCCTAGGCCCTCCCTATCAAATGCTGGCAAAGAGGAGTGAAGGATAAAGGATACACCAGTTGCTCTGGAAACCCACCTTCTTCTCCTGCAAGGGCAACATTCTCCCTCTGCTCCCACCATCCCCTACACAGCTGTGTCTAAGGCAGTCCTTCCAGCATGTGCTCCCACACCAAAGACTAAAGTTTCTCCCAACTTTAGCTACCTGTCAGCCACAAAAGAAGGAGGTTTTACCCTACTGCAGGTGGGAAAAATTAAATTCTAGAGTCCCTCTGTCAGAAAGTCCAGAACTAAAATTCCTCTTGGATTCTCAGGGATGTGCATAAACCAGTCTTAAAGTCAAGATGGAGCTCAGCTGAGATACAATACCCGGGTCATCCTGCCCAGGGGGTTTTGGCACTTGGGTGACATCAGGTCTGCTATGTCCTGTTGACCTGGTAGCATGTAAACTACAGTCAAGGAAATTGGCCTGGGAAGGTCCTCAAGGTGATTTATTTATTCATTTTTATTTATTTATTTAAGAGACAAGATCTCACTCTGTCACCCAGGCTAGAGTGCAGTGGCCAGATCATAGCTCACTACAGCCTCGAATTGCCAAGCTCAAAGGATCCTCCTGCCTTAGCCTCCTGAGCAGCTGGAACTACCACCACATCCAACTAATTTTTTTGTTGTTCTTGTGGAGATAGGGGTCTCTCTATATTGTCCAGGTTGGTTTTAAACTCCTATCTCAAGGCCAGATATCCCAAACCTCTGCCACATAATGGGAGGCCTTTTTCCAAATCAATTCTTGCAATTTGTTTTTGTTACATCAAATCCTATTTGCTTGTGATGGTGATTTTTTTTTTCCTTTAAAAGCAAACACTAAAAATAAATAAATTCCCAGAGGGATTCTATTCCACATCCTTAAAATGTGGCTGGATCTGGTGGCTCATCTTCCCTGCATGTACCTTATTCCTGATTCACACCTTCATTTCACAGAGGGCAGAAGAAAGGAGATTTGTGCCTCCCTCACCACCATGGCTGTCATGCTGGCAACACATCACTTGTTACCATGCCACAGAGACAGCTATAGGAATCAGGTTACCTGTGGAGACTAAATTAACTTTTTCAAAATTTATTATCACTTAAGCACAATGTCATCAATTGATGAAATTATTTTCATGTATAAACTAAGACTAAAGCAAAGATTGATTTAAGTCATTATCAAGAAGTCTATTTGCTGATTTGATAAGATAATAGACATCAAACTGCTAAACCATTGTGCAGAATAAAGTTAGGGGGTGTGTGTGGTGTGATATATATGAGATACATACATGAGTTACAAATGCATACATATGCCTACGTATAAAATGTATTTAGGTCAAGTACTATCAGTACAAAGAGTTTCTCTTAAACCCTATCCTTCAAAACAACCCGTCACCCATTTGTGTTGCAATGTTTTCCATATGTGCTTGAACTGTTGGTCATCTGACTCTACTGGCCTTTTTGTGAGGGGATGGCTAAGTGTCAAAGGGCTAAAGGATTCTCTGTAACATTCCCCTAGAATGTGAAGCCTCATCTCACATTCACTGGCTACACTCACTGCCTCGGTAGGGAATTGCTGGCGGAGGCTATTAAGCACTTTTTTAAAACTTACTATGCTTCTCAGTGATCCTTCTTGTAAATGATTTCTGCCTCATGACAATTGGAATAATCAATCAAGAGAGGTTTTCTGCAGAGGAAAGAAGATATTTCACATTCCAAGGAGGACAGGTTTTCACAAGTTGTAACAGAGGCTCTCACAGCCCACAGATAATGATGGTGAGAGCGTGCTAGAAAGCCCAGCTGTGACAGTGAGGTGTTCTGTGGTGAAGTCAATAGTTGGCCAAGAGCAGAGGCTCAACCCAAAAGGTTCAGTCAGAGAAATCAGGATGGGTGGCTGGTATGAATTCTTAGATGTCGAGAATGCTAGACAGTGACCATGACTTTCACTCTTTTCCATTCTGCCTAAAGAAACTCAAAGCCTAGGAAAAAAATACTCAAATAGAAAATTGATCCATCATCCTCAGCATGCATAGACTTTCCGTCACCACTAGCCACCTACTCTTGCCCCAAGGCAGTGTCCAGCACCTTCTGAAGATGATTGGAGAGGAAACCAGAGAACACGTTCAGTGCCTTCCCTCAGCAGCTTTATGTGGTCTTCAGCGGTACCAAACAAAAACTTTAAGGCATTTTTTTATTTTTCATTTTTTCCCTGTTTAATTTTTTTCAAAATTCAGGATTCCTGTGCTCAAAACATGAAACATAAAACTGCATGAAAAAAATGGTTGTTTATCTCAGCATACCCCTCCTCCACCAACCTAACAACCTACTACCCTGAGGAATCCAGAGTCAAGAGAATGGTGTGTATTCTTCTGGAACTTTCTCCTAGCTTCTGCATATATATTCTTGCAACAGTGCACATATACAGGAGGATTTCTGGGTTTTGCTTAGGGCTTTTTTCCAAACTAAAATCATACCCTACACATTATTCTGCAACTTGACTTTTTCACTTGGCAATGTCAGGGACATTTCCTCTTCATCACTTTTCAATAACTGACTAGTTTAGTATGGGGTTGCCAAACTACAGTCTGTGAACCTGCCACCTGTCTTTGCAAATGAAAGCTCTATTGGAGCACAGGCCAATTCATTTTCCTTTTTGTCTGTGGCTTCTTTGGCCCTAAAACACACAGATAAATCGTTATCATAAAGACCTTATGACAGCCAGGCACTGTGGCTCACACCTGTAATCCTGACAGGGAGGTCAAGACAGAAGGATCACTTCAGGTCAGGCGTTCAAGACCAGTCTAAGCAAGAATGAGACCCTCTCGTCTCTACTAAATATAGAATTAGCCAGGCATGGTGGCACGTGCCTGTGATTCCAGCTACTCAGGAGGCTAAGGCAGAAGGATCCATTGAGCCCAAGAGTTGGAGGTTGCCGTGAGCTATGACAATGTCACTGCTCTCTAGCCTAGACAACAAAGTGACACTCTGTCTCAAAAAAACAATAAAGAGAATGATCTTATGGGCCACAAGCCTAAAGTATGGATTGTCTGGCCCTTTAAGAAGAGTTTACCAATCCCTAGCTTAAAACAGTATCATTTATTTCCTTGATTCTGTAGGATTGCAATTGGAGCAGGGCTCAGCTGGATAGTTCTTCTGCTGGTCTCACCAAGGGTCACTCGTGAATACAGTCATGTGGCAGCTGAAGAATCAAAATGGTTTCACCCAACGTGTGAACAATTGGTGCTGGCTATCAGCTTGGCTACCCAGGTCCAGCAGATGTCGTCACATGGTGGCAGCACTCCAAGAGGGCAAGCCCTGTGCGCAGATGGAAGGCAGAGCAAGTTACAGGGCCTGCCCCTGAGCCAGCAGGAGAGGACACTGCTCAAGCACATGGACCCATCAAAGGCCTTTACTGTAGCGATCTATTCCACCTTCCAAGTCAGTGGATGTAGTCACTCGGTGTCAATCTAATCCTCACCTCATTCCGATTTCTTCATCATAGTCATATATGTGCACAATAATATCTAATTTTACAAGAATGGATCATATGCAGGCCTAAGATTTTAGGACAGCACTTTTTTTTGGTATCTCTGTTTTCCTGCCCCTTCTTGCTCTCCTCACATCAGGAAACAACCTCGTCTATAGCACTCTGCCCTCTTCTTCATGTTCATACAATCACACACACACCATTTTACCTATATATGATCATAGCACACATGCTGAGTTTTTTAATAGTATGTATGAGGTTGGGGGCTTTGTTTGTTTATATCCTCTTCCCTTTTCTGTTCCTCATCTTCATCACATGATTCACCACTCACCCAAACACACACACACACACAGGTACACATGCACACGTGCACACACATCTGGGGAAGGGATGGGGGTTTGGCAAAATCACTTGACAAACACTTTTATGCATCTTGCTTTTCTTCATACTCAAAATATTTCTCGGAAATACTTCCACATCAGCCAGTGTGGCCCTAATTCATTCGTCATACATTATCACACATGCTGGCTGTGGTGGATCCATTCAATCTCCAGTCCGTGCTCTTCCTAGAAGAGAAGTTGAGAAGCAAGAAACTCTACCCCAGATACCCTCCATTCCAGGACACAATGTGAATGAATCCCACCAATTAGATGGCATCGCGTAAGGTCAAAGCAGCAGAGGTGAGGAGGAAGCCATTTTCCTGCCCCTTTGGATTGTTTCTGCAGGCAAACAAGGTTGTTCACACGAGGGGTCTCCTATCAGAGCACACCAGTGTTTGTTATTCAGCCTCCTGGGTGTGAGGAAGTGATCACAGTGGAGCAGTGGAGGCTGCTTTCTGGATCCCAGCTGTGAGTGATCCCTAGCTTTCTGTCCAAAGTCAGTTGCAGTTACAACAGCAATGGTGTCTTAACCTCAGCATAACCTCAGAGGTGACCTCAGAGCAGGTACCTTTCCTGATGAGTCAGGTCTGGGATGTTTAAGAGTCACAGCCCTTCCAATCATTGTGTAAAACAGTAATTCCTTGTATTAAATCCTTTTCTGCTTAAAATACATGAAGTACTTTCCATTTCCTGCACTTAATCCTCCTGACTGACACACTGATACAATTCAATCATTCTGCGTTGATTTGGTCTCCAGATTTTTGCACTGTAAACACTGCTGCAATAAACATCCTTGACTTAAACCTTTTATTTATATGAAGTACATTCCTGTGAGATTGCATTTTAAAGAAGGCAGATTTGAAAGATGAGTGTGTTTTTATGGTAATAAATGTTTTCAGAACACTTTCCCAAAAGGCAATAACAATTCCTATTTCTAGTAGCAATTGGATTTCTTTGCAAACCTGCCAGTAATAGGTGTTATTGTTTTTCATTTTCCCTAGTCAAAAGTAGTATTAAAATAGGATTTCAGGTAGTAGCAACTTATCTCCCTATTAGCAAATTTGAACACCCTTCTGTATGTTTTGGGCCATTAGTACTTGCTGTTTCACACTACCTACTTCATTTTTATTTGGGGCTCTTTGTTTTGCTTTCTTTTTTTAAAGAAAAATAAATTTTGGTCAAACTTGTAAGAGATCACTGAATATACAGATTTTAACACATTGCCAAATGCATTTGGGTTTTTTTATTTGTTTGCTTGTTTCATTTTGTTTTGCTGGGGTTTTTTTGAGACAGAGTCTCACTTTGTCACCCTTGGTAGAGTGCAGTAGTGTCACAGCTCACAGGAACCTCAAACTCTTGGGCTCAAATGATCCTCTTCCCGCAGCCTCCCAAGTAGCTGGGATTACAGGCACCTGTCACAATGCCCAGCTATTTTTAGAGACAAGGTCTCGCTCTTGCGCAGGCTGCCTTAGAACTTCTGAGCTCAGGGAATCTACCCGCCTCAGCCTCCCAGAGTGCTAGGATTACAGGCGTGAGACACCTCGCCCAGCGGTCAAATGCATTTGTAATCTATAATTTCTCCATATTATATAGTCAGTCATTATCTTTTTCTTTTTATAGATTCTGCGTTTTCTGTCTTTTATTGATTGATTGGTTGATTGATTGATTTTTGGGACAGAGCCTCAAGCTATCCCCCTGGGTAGAGTACCGTGGCATCACACCTCACAGCAACCTCCAACTCCTAGGCTCAAGCGAGTCTCCTGCCTCAGCCTCCCAAGTAGCTGGGACCACAGGCGCCCACCACAAGG
>NW_003852438.1:3681879-3684366 GCF_000181295.1 Otolemur garnettii | reverse complement strand
GCCCGGCCATTTTTTGGTTGCAGCCGTCATTGTTGTTTGGCGGGCCCGGGCTGGGTTCGAACCCGCCACCTTAGGTGTATGTGGCTGGCGCCTTAGCCACTTGAGCCACAGGCACTGAGCCTACACTACAGTTCTTATAATCACAGTTAATAACATTTTCTTTTCTTTTGCTTTTGTTTTTTATTTTATTTTTGTTTTTGTTTTAGAGATAGCATCAAGCTCTATCACCAAGGCTAGAGCACAGTGGCAGGATCATAGCTCACTGCAGTCTTCAATTCCTGGGCTCCAGCAATCCTTCTGCCTCAGTCTCCCAAGTGGCTGAAACTACAGGAACACACCCCCATACCTGGCTAAATTTTTCTTAATTTTTGTAGGCACAGGGTCTTGCTATGTTGCTCAGGCTGGTCTCAAACTTCTGGCCTCATGCAATCTCCCCACTTCAGCCTCTCAAAATGTTTGGATTACAGGCATAAGCACCTCACCCAACTGTGGTTAATGAAATTTTAAAGATTTACCTGTGTATTGCTAAAATAGAGCAAACCATTCACTTTCTATATTTACTGGCCAAACACTTTGGCAAATTCTCTATTAATTCAAGTAGTTTTTTCTTAGAGACTCAGATTTGCTGAGAAAACAATCATGTGGTAAGCAAAACAGAGAGACTTCTCTTTTTTCTCATTGCTTATGTTGATTACAAAAATAATGCACTCCATAAACATTTTACTGTAAGATAAGCAGCAATTAAGTTCAAATGAGAAGAAGATAACTGTTTATCTAGGGGGACAACACATATATCATCATGGGCCACCACCTTCAATGGCAGGATGAGTTCATACCCTCCATGCAGGAAAGAATTCAAGCACAAGGTCATGAGCAGGACTGAGAGTCCAAGCATCGAGTAAAAGCAGAAGCAGAGGGGTTTACTGAAAATAAGGTTCACTCTTTAAGAGCAAGTAAAAGAGTCTGATCCAAGAAGGAGCAGTACCTCCCCCCCTAAATTAGGGTCTTTTCTGTTATGCTAATCTCTAAAAATATGCTAAACTGGGGTGGAATATTCATGTATTTTCTAGGAAAGCAGTGGAGAATTCCTAGAACCAGGTACACTCACTTTTCTTGTCTTCACGGAGTATCTTCTGGAAGTTTCTATGGCATTTGTAAACTGTCATAGTGCTGGTGGGTATGCTGCTTACTATCTTAATGAGGGTAATTCATTTAGGGACACTATTGCCTCCACTATGCACATGCCCCAATTAAAGGAACTCGCCCTTTTACCTTAAGAAAAGATGTCACAGCTAAAGTAAGATAACTACAGGGTCCCTATTGGTTACATTCATCT
The DNA here is from genome assembly GCF_000181295.1 of Otolemur garnettii. NCBI lineage: Eukaryota > Metazoa > Chordata > Mammalia > Primates > Galagidae > Otolemur > Otolemur garnettii. The sequence continues at coordinate 3,683,030 of NW_003852438.1, read as the reverse complement.
TAGCTAAGCATATTCACATTCTTGTGACTTTCTTATCCAGTAGACCTTCTCCTTCTGACCGCTGCCCTAACAGCCTGCAAGGTATCTGACTCCTGTCTCAGAGGGAGGGCTGGTTAGGGAATACATGAAAGGGAAGTGGTAGGTGACTCCCTAAATCTCTATTATTTTCCTAGGCCAATCTCCCCACCCAAACAGGAACCAAACAACTTAGCTTTGTTGCCAATATCTAAAAAGTCCAGCCCACTGATATTTAAACAGTAACAGACACAATTTATCACGTAGCCCCAGAATTGATTTAGACAGCACAGACCAACTCCAGAATTCCCAGCTGGCTGCACAACTGATCTCATTTCAGTAACTCACAAAAATACAACTCTATATTCTGTCGATTTTAGGAACTTTCTTTATGGCATTATGGTGAGGTCTCCCTAGTTTTGTCTTTCTGCGTTTTTGTTTTTCAAACTGCATTCCCCCTAGAACCGTCAAGAACATTGTTGAATATGAGTGGCAGAAGGAGGAATTTCAGTGTACTTCTTGCTTGATTTTAATTATTTTATTTTATTTATTTATTTACTTATTTTTATTAAATCATAACTGTGTACATTGATACATTTATGGGTTCAAGGTACTAATTTGATATACAATGCAAAATGCTCACATTGAACTAAGTAACACATCCATCTCAATGATACTCTTTTCTTAATACTTTTGAAATGTCCCATTGCATCATGTACATTGGTGAGGTCCCCCCAAATACCCTTCCCCCTCCCTTGCTTGATTGTAACCAAAAACATTTTTTGCGTTTCATCACTTAGTTTTTTGCTCTTAGTTTTTTGGTAACTGTTACAAGTTCTGGTATTGGGTTTTAAATTACTTCTTTCTAATTAGTCAGGTATGTGACTGGCCTAAAAGTAACAGAAAACCTGATCGTAACTTAAACAAGAAATCTAGAGTTAGACCACTGCTAGTGTTAACAGCTCAGCAAAGCCAGAAATAGAATATTTGTAACTACGTTGACCTATTTCTCATGTATGTTGCCTCATGGCTGCAGAATGGCTGTACCAGTTCCAAATATTACAGTCACATTTAAGGGAAAAAGAAGAAAAAAAGGGATAACACCAACACTATTGATCTCTTTCTTTTTTTTTTTT
>NW_003852438.1:3665282-3681243 GCF_000181295.1 Otolemur garnettii | reverse complement strand
CTCTGGTTGTGGGATTTTGTGATATGGACTAATCTTACTGGAGTTAGGTGATATCTCAAAGTAGTTTTGATTTGCATTTCTCTGATGATTAAGGATGGTGAACATTGTTTCATATATCTGTAGGCCATGCACCTATCTTCTTAGAGAAGTTTCTTTTCAAGTCCCTTGCCCACCCTGAGATGGGATCACTTGTTTTTTTCTTGCTAATACGTTTGAGTTCTCTATGGATTCTGATTATTAAACCTTTGTTGAAGATATAACCTGCAAATATCTTCTCCCATTGTAAGGGCTGTCTACCTGCTTTATTTACTGTGTTCTTAGCTGTGCAGAAGCTTTTTAGTTTGATCAGGTCCCAAAAGTGTATTTTTGATGTTGCTTCAATTGCCTGAGGGGTCCTCCTCATAAAATTTTTCCCCAGGCCAATTTCTTCAAGTGTTTTCCCTACACTTTCTTCTCGTATTTTTATAGTTTCATGTCTTAAGTTTAAATCTTTAATCCAGTGAGTCTATCTTAGTTAATGGTGAAAGGTGTGGATCTAGTTTCAGTCTTCTACAGGTCGCCAGCCAATCAGCCCAGCACCATTTGTTAAATAGGAAATCTTTTCCCCACTCAATGTTTTTAATTGGCTTGTCAAAGATCAGATAATGGTAGGTAGCTGGATTCATCTCTTGGCTCTCTATTCTGCTCCATATATCTACCTCTCTGTTTTTGTGCCAGTATCATGCTGTTTTGATCACTATCGATTTATAGTATAGTCTGAGGTCTGGTAACGTGATTCCTCCCACTTTGTTTTTAATTCTGTGTAATGTCTTGGCTATTCAAGGTTTTTTCTGATTCCATATAAAATGAAGTATTATTTGTTCTAGATCTTTAAAGTATGACAGTGGAGCTTTGATAGGAATTGCATTAAAATTATATATTGCTTTGGGTAGTATTGACATTTTAGCAATGTTGATTCTTCCCAGTCATGAGCATGGTATGTTTTTCCATTTGTTGACATTTTCAGCTATTTCTTTTCTTAGATTTTCATAGTTCTCTTTATAGAGATCTTTCACATCCTTTGTCAGGTAAACTCCCAAATATTTCATCTTCTTTGGCACTACTGTGAATGGAATAGAGTCCTTGACTGTTTTTTCAGCTTGGCTGCTGTTGGTATAAATAAAGGCTACCAATTTATGAGTGTTGATTTTGTAACCTGAGACGCTGCTGTATTCCTTGATCACTTCTAAGAGTTTAGTAGTAGAATCCCTGGTATCTTCCCAATATACAATCATATCACCTGCAAAGAGTGAAAGTTTAATCTCTTCTGACCCTATATGGATACCCTTGATTGCTTTTTCTTCCCTGATTGTGATGGCTAAAACTTCCATTAAGATGTTAAAGAGCAGTGGAGACAATGGGCACTCTTGCCTGGTTCCTGATCTGAGTGGAAATGATTTCAGTTTGACTCCATTCACTACAATATTGGCTGTGGGTTTGTTGCCGATGGCCTCTATCAGTTTAAGAAATGTCCCTTCTATACCGATTTTCTTAAGTGTTCTGATCATGAAGGAATGCTGGATATTATCAAACACTTTTTCTGCATCAATTGAGAGAATCATATGGTCTTTGTTTTTTAATTTGTTTATGTGATGAATTATATTTATAGGTTTATGTATGTTGAACCATCCTTGAGATCCTGGGATAAAACCCACTTGGTTGTGGTGTATGATTTGTTTGATGGGTTGCTGGATTCTGTTTGTTAGGATTTTGTTGAATATTTTCACATCAATATTCATTAGTGATATTGGTCTGTAATTTTCTTTTCTTGTTGGGTCTTTTCCTGGTTTGGGTATCAAGGTGATGTTTGCTTCATAGAATGTGTTGGGTAGTATTCCGTCCTTTTCTATATTTTGGAAAAGGTTGAGTAATATAGGGACGAGTTCCTCTTTAAAGGTTTAGAAGAATTATTGATCCCTTTTATCAGAAAACCCTCAGCACACTTCAGATAATATGAAACAAGAGGATTAGGAGCTGGATCCTAGGAATGATTTTGATCATTCCAACCCCCTCGAGTAGAATTTACATAACACTAGCACAAAAGGCTAATTTTCCAACTTTTCAGGAAATTCATCCAGAATGAGGCCAGGCCAATAAACAGTGGCATCAGCGCCCTCAGTTCAAATGTAGCTTAGCCATGGACAATTGACTTAACCTTCGTTTGAGATTCCTCATCAATCATACTGGAAAGATATTACCCATCTGCATGTGTGTAAGGATTAAATGAGATCACATAAGAGACAACTTCTCACTCGGTGTCCTGTGAAGAGGAAGCCCTCTGTAAATTCACATTTACTTCCTGATTACTTCCCACTGTATTCTTGGCTGCTCTAGGGACCACTGTAGCTCACCTGGGCTGGGCTCCCCAGGCTGACACAGCACAGGGTGCCATTGTGATTCTTGGCCACAGCTGAACCCATTCTGTCTCCAGTGTGCTACCCTCATGTGCCTTCAAGTTCCTTGCTGAGCACTAGGCTGCTGGTCGCTTCTGCTCTTCAAATTTGAGTGAGCAACCATAGCCAGTGCACTGAGGCCTGAGACACACGCTGGATGCTGGAAGTGCCCGGTCCATCCTTCCCTCCCTCTCCCCCAACTTGTGCAAAAGAGGGAACATAAAGTGTTCAAAAGGATCTTGAAGCCTGTGAAGAAGGGTAAGAGGACAAGAAAAAAATAGGCAGGGTGAGGGGTGGACTACAAAGAAGAAATAGGGAGATTTCCTTTTCTAATATGGAGGAGAAAAAAATCCTGCAGCATTTCCTGGAAAATAATATGGATGATGACATATGGAGATGTGATTTTGATTTAAAACCTTTAGATCATAACTAACCTGCAAATCTTAATGATAGACTCAGAAAATCACAAAAGACTACTGTGTTGCTGGATAATTGTGACCTAGTATACATTCAGGACACAAAAAGTCTCAAAATTCTCGCACCATTTCAGGAATGAATGAACATAACCAGTGGGCACTGCTATTCAGAAACCTGGAAATAAAAGTTCTCTTCTAACAGGCTTAGAGCAAAAACAGGTCTTCCTAGAGAGTCCTCCATGGTGGTTTCAGCCAGTCTGTCATTGATGTAAATTGACATCTTTCCAATGAGATGTGGGAGGCCAGCCTCTGGGGCTCCAAAATAAAGTCTTGGCTTGCGCAGGAGCCCAGCCCTCTCAGTATTCATGTTTAACACCAAATACCTCAAGCAAAAATAATGACCGTGGCTCCTGTTTCAGAAGGCACCAAGGCTATAATCCAAAGGGGACACAGATTAGTAAACCAGGAGGTAAATCATTTCTGGCTATGCTGCTTCAAGTTTTCCTTCATTTAATTAGCTCAGCCAGGTAAAGGCCCAGCTGTTTAGAATTCTTTTAACCTCCTATTGGAAAAATGGACTCAATTCTCTCCAAAATGTTTAGAAAGCAAAGTCACTATCTCAGAGTCTCAAAGTTCCAGCGTGGATTAAAACAAAATACATAGTGTGATTTCTCGCAGGAAAAATAAGCTTCCCAACTAGAGCCTGATCAAGCTCCAACTTTAATGGAGCCATAGAAGTGTCTAGTGCTGTACTCAGAGACAAGATCTAGCAATTCCTTCGTGGACTATGAAAGAAATCTATCACTGAGGCCTTGTGGGCAGGAACAAAGATTTAGGGGGTCAAAACACCAAGCATTCCTATTCCTGACCCCACCACATGAACCCTTAATTAATTATGGGTGGCTTCATGTGAAAAATATTTTCATACCTGCAGGGCGACCTATTCCCATTCATAAGCAGACCACAAATCAGTCCTAATTCCCCAAACACCAGGAAGGGGCCGCTCAATTTGTATCTGTGTTGAACTTCAAGTGTTGCATAATTTATATCTAAAAATCCACTCTCATACATCTACTAAAATACCCACTCTGACCTTCGCTCCCAATCCCAACTGCATTAAAAGGGACCATAAATCACAGAACCACAGGCACCCAATCACAGCCCCGCTCTTTCGGAGCCAGGCAACTTTCTTCCCCTGATGAGTTCATCATCCCGCAGAACAGATTATAAAAATCGTCTGCATTTGGAGATGATAATTCAGAGGCTCTTTATTTTACGCTGTGGTTCACTGTCCACCCAGGTGAACCAAGTGAGAATGTAGAGTAGACAAATGGAGCGACCACAGAGCTGTCGTGTCTCCCTACCTCTAGAACACCACCCTCAGGTCCATGCCCACGCCCTGCAATGAACCCAGCTCCCATTGAACAGAGCTCTGCTTTTGCTTCAATGTACCTGATATCTGATGACAGCCCAAACCAGAAGCTCATATTGTTCTTTTATTACAACAAAGCTTTGCCTTGAGGTACAAACATTTCTTGATTCCTAAAAGACGATGTTCTCGTTGCTCAGTTTTGCCAGGGAATGAAAGCTTTGAAAAATTCTCCCAATCCCTGGATGTAGTGAATGTGTAAATGATAACGCTTTCACGGTCATGCTTAAATGCTGATAATACTAATGATGTGAAGTCTACCTGCCCCCCAAACCGCCCCACAGGCAGACAATGGGAAGCTCTGCAGCAAACCAGTGCTGCATGAAAAGGTTTCTTCCAGCAGTTTCCAGGGAAATTTTCCAAAGAGATTTAGGAAGAACTGTGAAGAAGGCTTGCTACCAACTGCCACCTGGCAGGGGGGCAGTTTGGGATTTTTCTTGGCAACTATGGTGTCATCTGTATCTTAGACAGGGCTGTCTACCCAAGGTGGTAGCAGCAGATGGATCTTAGGCTGGGACAATGGCTTAGTTTGCTTCAGACTTTGCATGACATGAGTCTGTTTCCAGAGAGGCAGTATGCTTGGAGTTGACATTTATCTGTCCGGTTCAAGAGACTTGGTCACTGACATACCCCCTGAACTGGGGTGTTTAACTAAGGCCCCTTCCCTCCCCGCCCAATGCTCAAAAACATATTGTGCTTAGCTCCCTACAAAGGCACACACAACTTGTGAGTGTCACAAATACAAGCTGGCCACTCTGCTAAAAATAAGGTAAAGGAGCTTGGAACATACTGTATTTTGCTGTGTTTAAGGCACTCCCATGTATAATGGGCGCCCATGTTTTTGACACAAACTTTAAGGGAAAAAAAATCTTTTGTTTCAACTTTTAATTTAGATTTTTATTTGCTCATATTTAAGTACTTGAGTTGTGTATTGTAAAGGAATTTTATCTTTTTTAACATACGGTGCCTTGTAGAGTTACATGTTTAATGCATGAGCATAAATAAAAGAATTAAAAACATCTATATGGATACGGCATTTGTATGACCCGTGTCTAATGCACACCCTAATTTTTCTCGCAAATGTCTGGGCAAAAAGTGCACATTATAGATGGAAAAATATACCACATAGCTACCCACCAGCTTATTAAGAAATTTAAATTTCCTAGGCAGTATATAACACAAGAGGAAAAAATGTCTTCTATACCGGTCACCACATATGGCAGAATTAGATCTGTTATACCACCAAGAGATACCGCAGTAAGAGATGGCCCACGTGTTTGACTCTTTTCTTCTTGTCTTTTTCTTTTGACTATTCAAAGATTAATTTTTTTCTTATGACACCCTCAAATGGAGTTAAGGGTTCTGTACAGTAAAGCCAAGTTAGCGATGTGCCAATTTGTTTGTTAATCTTGTGTTTCTGAGCCTGGAGAGCATCCCTAACCTCTGTTACCCAGGGGTGCTATTTCCTATGGCTGGGCAGGGCCAAGAACTAGAAGATGCAGGAAGCAGCTATGCAAGTGGAGGGTGTTCTTCACACTTCAGTTAAAGAAGGACCAAAGGAAACATCACCCTGGGGGGAGGAAAGGCTGATTGTCAATATGTGAAAGGGAAGAATTTTCAAAACGTCTTTTTGCCTTCCTTGTTCTCTAGAGAAAAGCTCCCTGAGCTTTGCTTGTCAGAGCCAGTTGCCCTGTGAGCCAGAAGACGGAAATCCAAGTGAGAGTAAGATTCAATATGTATTACCAGTGGGCAGGACGGGGGCCTCGAAGTCAGTAACAATAAGGGGGTAAGCAAAGGCCCCAGCGACTGGCTTCTGAGAAGGGGAATGAAAGTGGCGCCCAGCTCTTTAAAGAGAAGAGGTGCCCCTGGAGATCTTGGAGGGCTCTGTCGGACCATTTGTAGTCACCTGGAACAACACAAGGGAAAGAGAAGCCACCAGCTTGGTTTTGTGAAAAACAGATTGATCGGCCCATCCTCATCTGGCTCTGTGTGGTGAGCGGTGGATGCTAGAAAGCAATGGACTTCCAGTGTTAGTTCTGGAAGCTTCCGTTAGACTCTGGATTCTCCTACTCCACTGGCAACCCGAGGACTTGGCCTCTGAATGAGTGATTTGGGGGCTGGTGGCTGGAGACAACAGCAAGTGGCCTGGAACATGAGGGGGGAACAGAAGGTGGGAAGAGAAATAAGGTCAGTTTACCTCTGTCCTGACGCAGGGTGGGCAGTGGGCAGACCGAGCTCAAAGAGTGCCCAGGGGTGCCTGTGGAAGTGAGGAGACTTCCTCTGAGCTCCTGAGCGTAACTCTGTTCCGTGTCCCCTGGTCTCTCCCCTCTGCTCCTATTGCTACTTACTGCTGCTTCTTCTCCAGGTTCTAAAACTGCTCTGCCAAAGTCAGTGCTGAGAAGTAGCAAGGAAAGTCAATCTGCGTATACATGTTTACTGCTCAGAACCTGAGCCCAGCTAATGAACTTTGTAAAACTCCTAAGTTGCTAACGAACTCCGAATAAGGCCTGGTAATGAGAAAGGCTAAATATTTACTATCATTGATGAAAATGAACCATCGCCAAAAGTGACATAAAAATTAACGATTCCCCAAAGTGACCATTTGTCCGAGTTTGCCAGGGAGAGTCCCAGTTTATGCCTGTTGTTGTGAAAAATTTTCTCTATCTCCCTTCTCACTGACTTAAGGGTCCCAGGCTGGATAACAAATCATATGCTCAGCCAGCTGTAGACCACGTGGAAACTTCTCCCCCACAGCCTCCCCTCCCCTAATAATCTCCTGGTTCTTTCTTGCCCATTACTTTCCACTCATACTATAAATCATTAATAATTTATTATTCATATTCCTCTTATTTCCGAAAGGGATTAAAATGGTATACAATACATTTACTTGACAAATATGTACAGGAAGCCTGAAAGTCCCATGAATACTATACCTGAGGATATAGTTATAGTTAAGCTCAAGTTGTTCAAATAAAAGCTAAAAGCAAAGGCAATAAAAGCCATACAAAGGCAGGTGCAGTGGCATATACCAGTAGTCCCCACTACTCAGAAGGCTCAGGTGGGAGGATTGGTTGAGCCCAGTTCAAGGCTGTGTTGCCATGATCATGCCAGTAAATAACCACTACACTGCACTCCAGCCTGGGCAACATAGTGAGACGCTGTCTTTAAAAAAAAAAGGGAAAAATAAAGTACAGAGGAAGAAGATTACTGAGTTAGAGACCATGGAGGAGACAGTAGGTGTAACTCCTGTATTTGACTTTGAACTTGCTGGTGGTGAAACCAAGAAGTAAACTACAAGGTATGTAACACCAGTCATATTGCCTGAGGGCATGCAACTTTGAAACAAAAGATATCTTTCCCAGACACCAAATTCTATGAGAATTTAATCATACAGTCAATAATTATGTATTAGTTAAGTATCTACTATATCCCAGGCACTGTTATAGGTTCTGGAATATAGACATGAACAAAACAAACAAAAATCCTTGTCCTCGAGGAGCTTACATTCCAGCAGGGCAGGACAGACAATAAATAAAATACATAATGTTCCAGATAGTGATAACTGCGGTTAGGAAAAATAAAGAAGAAGCTGGAGCAGAGAAGAAAGTGAGCTCAAGGAGAGGCAGCAGTTTTAACAGGTGGTTAGGAAACCCCTCACCGAGAAGGTGACATCTGAGGAGAGACCTAAAGGGGAAGAGGGAGTGGTCAGGCGGGTATCTGGGGAGGGATCTTCAGACACAAGGAAAAGCAAGAGCTCAGCCCCAAAGGCGGGAGCACAAGAGACCAATGTGGCCCTGGTGACGCAGGTCAGGAGCAGATCCCAGGGACATCCAGTCAGAGCTGGGACAGGGAAGGACAGGAAATGCAGAACTTGGTTTTTCCCCTCCCAAGAGGATGGAAAGTCATGGGAACATTCTGAGTGGAGAAGGGTTAAGACCCAACAGGTTTTAAAAGAGTTGTTCTGGCTCACATGTTGAGTGTGGGTGTAGGAGAACAAAGGGCAAGGAGACCAGAGAAGAAGCTTGTGAGATACTCCAGCCAGAGAAGGTGGTGAGATCCTGGATGTGTGTTAAGGGCAAAGGCAACAGGATTTGCTAATGGGTCACATGTGTGATGAGAAGGAAGAATGGGCCAAGACGGTTCTGAGTTGCTCAGGCAGAGCAGTGGAGCTGCTGTTACTGACTGACAATGTCTGGGAGATCAGAAGTTCAGGGTGGGCCTGTCAAATGGGACATGCCTGCCGGACAGTCAGAACTGTCTGTCAACCATATGGTTAGATACAAAGCTGGGGTTCTCGTGAATCCCTACAAAAAGGACGTGGCATGGTAAAGTGAACAGTATCTGTAATAGATATCTTTGCCAAAAGTACAGACATATCTGGTTTATGACCATTTTTTATATCATCTTCAATAAAAATCAAGGGCATACTCTTCAATCACAGCCAAGTGAAGGCATTTCTGGAGGGAGCCAAGCCAGTATCTTCTAGATGTTGCCTTTGGGAATTTAACTCAGAACAAGTGTAGTTTACTGAACCTGGAAGAATAGGTAATTCACACGCAATTTGGCCTCTCTTTCACAGCTAAGATTTCAGATTTGCCTTTGGCAAGAGTGAGCTCTTTGTATGTGTCCTCTGGGGTAAGTGAAAGGCCTGACAGTTTGCTCTAAACAGCAAAAGAGTCTGACAAATTCCCACTCAGATCAAAGCCCAATTCACCTTACTTGGATGTAGGTCACTGAGGATACCTAAAAGACCCACCAGAATTTTTCCTAAAAAGGAACTATGAGTTTACTCAAATAGACAGAGGAATCCAAAGCTGAGAGCCCAGAAGGATAAGCTGCTGATTAGTGATAATTTGGAATTATCCAACTTAAGTTTGTTCTTTCCCTGGCAAAAGGACGGATCTCAGGCTGTGGCTTCAAAGACAAATATAAGTTAAACTCTCTCCCCAGCCAAATAATAAAAGAATTTATCATTCCTTCGTGTCACATTAGTTTAGAGGGGAAAAAAGTGTGCAACTGTCAGAAATGTAGTAGAACTCTCAAAAGTATTTCAGCAACATAAACAGAGAAACTTCCATCAGTTCAGTTTTGCCTCTGAGAGTGTAACGATCACAACCTTTTAAAATTCCATGAAACCAGAAATTCAGTTTATCTTGTTCAGTCTGAATGTCCAGTATCTCCTAGGACAAGACTAACACATAGTTAGTGTTCAATAAAATATTAACGGAAGAATGACTCCAGCGACATAAAAGTTTTGTAAAAACCTATGTGCGCCATCTAGTGGAAGACTTTGCCATGACAACATCCAAGATTCCAGTCACCAGGCTGGGAGAGGACATGGGAATTTCTGTGCGACAGCGACTTAGGGGTGATGGACTGTTGGAAGTGATGGGCTAGGAAAGTTGTCCTGAAGCTGTGTTTGTACACCAAATGCACTTTTTACTCAGATTCAGATGAGGTCAATGGAGATTTCAGGGGGCTACAGAAGCACCCCCAAGCCAGCCTTCCGTGTTGCCCCTGAGTATAATTGAGAGGGGCTCCTGTTTCTCCTATACGCCTCCCTATTCCCGTGATACTGGTGTGGACTTGGCCTCGCTGCTGTTTCTCTCCAGCTTTCTCTACTTTAAGGGGGGGGGGGTCCACAGATGGCCACTGGCTTCAACTTATGTCCTCTGGGGCCCCCAAAATGAGCAGTGGGTTCTCTGTGCTCTGTATCTCTCCCCTTGGAAAGCTTCCCTTTGTCATTCTCATCCTCTTCCCAGGAGCTTGGCACGGGTCACCAAGAGACAAATGAAAAACTCCGGTGACCACATCTGGGATGTGTGGGGTGCTCGGGATTTTTCAGGTTTTGTATGTACCTGGAGCTTCTACAATCTGGTGGACCTCTTCAAATAAAAATGAATTATAAACACAAATTTATACAGTGAGTATTTATTTAGAATGAGAAAAGGAGTCATTATAAATTACTGGCACTTCAAAGACCAGGTCCTTTTCTTCCGAGATCTCCGTGACTGTTGACCAGAAACGCCTGAGCAGACAGCCACCCTGTCCCAGATGGACCACTCTGCCACTCCACCCGAGTGGCCGAGCATGTGACCTTCATTAGCTTTCCCCAACCCTTGACCCCAGATCAAGTCCATGTATATTGACTCTCTGTCCCCTTCAGGGCAGTCCTGGAACAGTACCAAGAGGGCGAAGAGGCTGTCATCCAGGCTGTTTAGGGCTTTTTGTCCTGGGGACCCGTTCCAGTGAGCTCACACAGTCCCAGCTTTTCATCTTAGCAACCACCCACAAACTCAGCGCTAGGCCCCAGGATTCTAGAAAGTCCAGGTTGGGAGCAATCCGACGTGCACAGTCTCCATTCAGGGGAAACACTATCCACAGGGCCGCGACTTCCACTTGACGCGGGTGGCCTTCATGTAAACGATGACGAGTACTTGGTCCGTTGACGCTGGACGCAAACACTTCCCCTGCGAGGAGAGAGACCCTGGGAACAGGACTTAGAAGGCAGGTGGCGAAGGCTCAGAACTCTGGGTCTCCAGCACTACCAAGATAAGGTTCTGCCGGCGAAGCGGAGAACGCCATTCCCATGGTAACGGAGGGCTGGGACAAACACCGAGTGGGGATTGCAGCGGACACACACAGAATCCGGCTCGGGTAAGAGTTGCAGACGGAGCGGGATGCGCTCCAGGTGGCGGACTTGCCCCCCTCCAGCCTGCGAGTCTCGGGCCAGGCCAGAGGGAGCAGGGGGCAGAGTCGAGGGTCTGAGCAACAAAGAAGCGTCAAGTGCACGGACTTCTTTGTTCCTCTGGCCCCTTCTCTGCCCCGCCCCTCTCTGGGCCTGTCCTCTGCTCTGGGCTTCTCTTCCTCTGTACAAGGCGTTGTTTGGTCACGATGCTGCCACAGACGGCGTCGCTTCCACTCCAGAGAGCCCCGGCTCTGGGTGAAGGGAAAAGCGTGGGTATGCGTGGCACGATGTTTTCCTTGACAGCCTACACAGACCGTTCAGTCCGGAAAAACATTCCCCAGGTCTAAAACCCCAGCCTTATCCACTAACCGACTCCTGTGACCCAAAGGCAAATCATTGGGCTTCCCGATGTTTCCTTCCCCCACCTCTCCGAAATGGGAGAAGAAATGGGTCCAACCCAGCCTGCTGGGCAGATGGTGGGCAGTGACCAAAGGATGGTATTTTATAAGTGTTCTGTGCCCCGTGCCAAGTGATGGCTCACAGTCACCCTCCTTGAAAGTTCAAACCTGAATACATTTGAAATTCTATTTCTAAAAAAGGTCGTAGGAAAGGATGTTTTAACAAGTGCACTGGGGATCTATACCGCTGAAAACTGCACTGATTGGTCTAACGTGGTTCAGCCGAACTTTTTGACATGAGCATGGCCCCTTGGCATGTTTTAATGTGGAGCAGTCCAGCTAGGCTTGGCTTCCTGGAATTCACAGATGTAGGTCATACGTGTGCCTCTCATGGAGGAAGGCCACTGACTTGAGCCAAGGATTCTGCCAGTTAGTTACGGAGGCTATATAAACAGCCACAGAAGACAGCAGGCTCAGCAGTAAGAGTGTCTGGTGTCTGCAGGGCACTGCAGGAAACCCTGGGATCCCATACGGGAAGGAGGCTTCTCTGATTGCTGCCACTTGGGTTTCCAAGCACCTGTTGCCAGAACCTGAGTGTCAGTGAAGGGCCCTAAGCCCCACTCCACCATCTTCACTATCTCCCTCTTTGCAGTCTGAGCCCACCCAACACTCATCTCTTGAGTTTTCCCTGTAGCGGGAAGGAAAGTCCAAACCAGAAATTTCGTTTGTAGTCGGTCTCCTGTGTGCCCCTCCTTCCCACGGATCACTCATTCAGTCCACACACTTCTGCTGAAATCTCACTGTGTGCCAGGCACTGCAATGGGCAACACAGTCTCAGGAGGGAGGCTGACACATGAACCAAAGAGAAGACTGTGGTGAGAGCTGTGCAGAAAAGAGAGACTCTTTCTGGAAGAATCTGCATGCCTTCCCAGGGAGGTGGCTTTGAGTTAGATCTTTAAAGAATGAATACATTTACTTGAAAGCAATAAGGAAACTCGAAAGTAAGGTTGGGACTCCAAATGAACTCCCACTCTGAAAGAGTTGGCAGAAATATATATAGCATCCTCTAGAATGTAGTAGAGATATTGTAGTAGATGCCACCACTACTTCTGGCTCCTGGGGTATAGGGGGATTTTCTTATTAAGAAATCAAGAAGAAGTTGGGGAACATGGGCCAGGAGGAGGCCCAAGCAGGACGGCTTGGGTGACTGAGCCCTTGATCCTAGCTCCAGGAGAGGTTTATGGTGCCCAATAAGATGCGAGCTAATGCATGAATAGCCCAAGTCCCAGCCTCTTCCTAGGCTAACTCATAAATAATGTAATGCCTTTAGCAGGTCCTCCTTCTGGGCACATCAAGAATTAAAGAGAGAGACATGGATCCTACAAGTAGAGTTCTGAATAAGCTGAAGTGTTCTAAGACCAAATTTCTCTTCATTCTCCTATTGGAAGGGACACATATAACTGCCTACCAAAGTTTTAGGCTTCTCTTATGCCATGAGATAGGATGAAGTCCTGTGCTCCCAGCTCTTCTGGTGGAGATGGAGCTGATATGGCCTATTAAGAAGGGCTCCCTAGCAAATTCCTCATCCTCCCCAGACCTCATCCAAGGATCTGTATCCTTGAGTCCCCAGTCCAGCCTTCCTAGATGTTAGTGGTTTACCTGGCCTCTTCACCTTCTGCTTATGTAGCTCAAAATCTCTTACCCTGCAAACATTTGCCTATGCTCTTTATGTCCCACCAAAAATAGGAGTTTATTCTAGCTTTGAAATTTAATCCCTCCAAACTGGAAGCAGGCATCCATGTCTTTTAGATGAGAGCCTTAGCCTTTTAGGAGAAAGGGATGCCTCGGCAGCACGCTGGGCCTGCATCTAGCTCCAGATCCATAGAAGACCCCCAAGTCCTGTTCCAACCAGTGATCATGATTAACTTCAGCTTCATGTTGGTTCACCGCATCAAGCCATGCTTTCAGAGGCTGACTGTGTGCCTGGTCTGTGCTCAGTGCCCTGGGAGCCACACCTGACAGTGTTCACAGACATGCTATCCAACAACATGAACACCCTCGGCATGTCTTACCCGTGTCTAATTTTCTGAATTCCTGACAAAAGGTGGCACTCAGCAGCTCTAGTCAATTCTGTCTGTGCAACCAGCTTCTACAGGGGCTCAGGGATTCTAGGAGGCACTGAGGAGAGCTCCAGGGATAGCTCCCAAGTGATAGTAGGCACCTGGCCCAAGAAGCCACTAATTCCCAGGACTCTGTAGCTTTTTGGCTGTGAACATTTATTTCTCTTGCTAGGAAGGACTCACTGCCATGGGATGCCCTTCTTTGAATAAGGACATGAATCCAACATAAAGTAATGGATCTACCACTATTATGGGTAGAGACAGAGTGGCTTCTCTATCCTGCAAAATTCCTGCCTCCTGAAAACTTGCAGGCTCCTGGCATCCTGGGCTCTGCAGCACCTGCAAATGAGCCGTTCTGCCTGGACTTCTGAGACTCCAGTGTTCACACTGAAAACAGCTTCTAAGTGATCTGGGTAATTGTGCTTGGAAGAAACCCAGGAGCAGTCATACCCAGAAAGTCTCTTTGCTCTTTACCCATCTTCCCAATAACTAATACGGGGAATTTTCAGATCCTGAAAGTTCCCCTTCTTCTGATTCTGTCCCTCCCTGTTCCCTCATTAAAATCTACAATGCTCCCTGCTTATCCAGTCTGCCATGTGGAAAGTTCAACCCTCTAGCCAAGGCAGCTGCCCTTGACTCTGTAGGGAGGTCCTCAAGGAAGAAAGAGTCCTGTGGGACAGGCAGGTAGGAGGGAGGAGAGAAGGCTGTCACACTGGGCAGTAATAGCATAGCCACCTTCCATAAATAAGCTCCCCAGCACATTCTCTGCCTAGCTTTTAATTAAGCAAAGACTGCCCACTTCACTGACAGACCCGACGCCCCGGGAACCAGAAGTAGTGGTGGCATCTACTACAATATCTCCCCATTGCCTCCCCAATGAGTACTCTTCCAACTCCTGTTAAAACTCTCCTCCTTTTTCATTCATTACATAATCACATTATGCTGTATTTCATTTTTTTATCTTCCTTCTTAAGCGAGAAGCTTTCTTAAAGTCTACAGGTGTACCTAATGCAACCTTGTGGCTCCAATGCCCAACAGCGTCTAGCACATGAAAAAAGTCCTAAGTAAATCTTTGTAGAAGGAAAGAGGAAAAGAAGAAAGAGAAAGGGGGTAGGAGGAAGACTCAGATGCTTATCTTCAGAAGCACACTGGATAAGGCCTGGTTAATACACTGAATGATAGAATCGGAATTCATAAATAATCACTTCTCAGCCTTTTGGCTAAGATTAAGTGTAGAAAAGTGCAGAATTCACAAATATTTGGGGCAGCCTGAAGGGTGAGGCAAAGTAAGCAAGATGAAATTTAATACCAATCCATGTAAATAGCCTGTATTAGATTCAAAAAGCAAACAGAAGTTCAGCAGAGAAAAAGAAAAACAGATAAAGAACATAAAAGCTACCTTCAAATATTTGCAGCTCACTGTAGAGCAAGGCTGTTGTGTGTAGCTCCAAGGAGCAGACCTGGGAAGCCGGCTAGAAGCCCAAGGGAAGGAGATTTAGCAGCAGAAGTCTGTACATTTATTTCATGCCAAGTACAGCACTTGACACATAGAAACGGTGGCTGTGATCTTCGTTGTTATTACTGCAGCGTCATGGGCATAATTTATTATTTATTAGAGCTGTCCAACAGTCTGCCTCAGGAGGCACTGAGCTCCCATCCTTGGAAAATCCACGGTTGTCACTGGGGAACCAACTGTCTAGGGGGTTTGTCGTGCTGATTGTTAACTCCGGCCACCCCTTTTCCATAATCTTGTGATTCTAAGAACAACGCTCTGTATGTCCTGGGCAGTGAAAGCTGTAGATACAATTCCTGGCTGAGTAAACTCTCTTTCCTATCCAGAAGGTTTTGCACTCTCAGTGTGCCTCCCTCACACACCCCCTCTGAAGCATCTCTTTGATGTTGGAAATAAAATTGCTTTGTGCAAAAGCTTCTTTAATCTTATATAGATACAAATGCCTTGTATCTTTGGGGATGAGCCCAACCACTTAGTATTTCAGAATTAATCTTATTAAAGAAAGCTCTGCTTAATCCCATTGCTGCTTGCCAGAGATGTTGGGTAATTCTGCACCAGTTCCTCCTGCCAGTTTACGGCATACCCTGCCTGGATTTACTCTTGTTGAAGGAAACACATCATCAGCAAAATTAGGCCGGTTTAATGTGGTAGTAATAGTAATGCTCCCCTACAAGTCTTTATCTCAATTTCTTAATTAAAGAAAGGGAAAGAAAAGTTAAGGGAAAGGGAGGTTTGCCTGGTGTGAAAAATAATAAATGACACCATGAAGTTGCTTCATAGACTAACTCAACATATATAATTAGGATAAATCATCAGTTTTATGATAACCTCTTCAGAAAAATGGGGCTCATAGAAGGTAACTGTTGTCTCTTTCCAAACAGTATAGGAAAATTTGTTCACTATAAGACCTAGTTTGTGAAATGTATTTTATTTACAAATGTACATTATATACACACACAGAGAAT
>NW_003852438.1:3648265-3664478 GCF_000181295.1 Otolemur garnettii | reverse complement strand
GCTGGCATGAGTGTGTCTTGGAGTTCTTCCAAAGTGAAGTGGAAGCCACTGGGGGATTTTTAGCCAGGGAGCAACATGGTTTATTTTATGTTCTTAAAAGACCACCTCTGAAGTATGGATTACTGGAAAGCAAGAGCCAAATCAGGGCAATTATTGTAAAAAATGCTCATTAGATAAGGATGATTACAGTGGTGCAAATACGAATCGATGCAGATTATTTAGGGGGAGATATTGCTAAGAGGACTTGCTGATTGATGCGTTTAGGAGGATGAAAGAGGAGTCAGGGGTGACTCCAAGCTTCTTCATCTGAGCACTCAGTGAATTATATATACTAGAGGTTCCCAAACTTTGTCAGTTCACTGAGCCCTTAGTGTCTCCATGAATTTTAATGGTGTCCCTTGGCCAAAAGAGATTCCTAATGGTTCTACTTATTAAATAGTTATATCCAAATAATGAATATTTTTCTCATCCTTACATCACATATTCATGTCACAATTTAATACACAGAAAGTGCAGCAAAAAATAATGCTTTTATTTCACTCTTAATAGCCACAATGCCTTAATGATGGAATGTGTGTGCCTGTTGGATATTGCATAACTTCTCAAATCCTGAAATCACTTTGGACACGGCCACCCTCATTTCCTGTTCCACACTGATTTTTGTGTAGTACTTGCTCTTTCTCTTAACAGCTGCCAAAAACCCAGCTTTGCAAAATCTGCCACCATTGAAAGGAATGTAATGTAATCTAGAGTTATCATTTTCCATGACATTCAACAAAGATTATCACTGTTTCCCTCGGAAATTTAAGCTACAGTGAGGCACCCCTATGAATTTTCTGCAGTGCCAGGGGTGCCCCAGTACACAGATTGGTCATACCATTTAGGGATGTGATGAGGGCGGCAGAAGAGGCATGAGGAACACTTGGGTTTGATTTGTTGTAGGATGAAGGAAGGTTAAGGTAGAAACATGTACCACAAAAGAAATTCTACAAACATGCGTATATGAGGTCAGACAATTAAGTCTGCAAAATCGTCCTAGAAAAAGTGCTACATCCCTGATCACTGAATATCACTGTGGGCACCTTCGACGTACTCCCCTCGGCCACCTGGTGACTGTAGTGACAGGCATCAATGAGGTATGTGGTGCTTCTTCTAGGATGAGTTCATGAACTTACTTGTCAGAAAAAATCTGTTTTCCAATATTATTAGGATATACTGTGTTCTCTGTCTAATTTTCTGGTTAACTAACCAGAGAACATTTTTCTTTCAGCTGTTACTGTTGACAATTCTCTTGGCTTGGACTCAGTTCACTCCCTGATGTTGTAAGTACTGAGCCATGAGTCTAACTGGGCTGCACTGTGCCAGCTCCCGAAGACTGCGCAGTCATGATACCAAGTAAGGCTCTCCTTGCTAGCCACTCTGTGAGCCTAGAAACAGCATTGTTAAAATGGATCTCCATGAAGTGGATTTTATTTTCCTATCAAAAAAAATGCATTTTAAATGCACTGTATTTCACATCAAGAACAGGGTACTAAATAAATCCTAGATGTTACCACCAGTAGGGCTTCCAAAGAAATGTTCATGCAGGATTAAAATCTCTTATCTGAGAAGTCTGACATATGAAAAGTTCTGAAGACTGAAAGGCTTCTTGATACACGTGTCAAAGTCATTGCCCACAAAACATGACCTCTTAGAACTCAACATGTCTCTTTCACATTGCCTGCCATACTAGAAAAAAATTTTTTCCTTGGGGCCATGGTGTTTTATTAGGTCAAGTTAAGTCAAGAGGCATGTGAGTTACACATGCTTTACAAGGCTTCAAACTCAAAACTAGTGTGAGTTAAATACAACTCACATGGCAGTAAATGTGCTTGACCTAATAAAACCATGACCCAGTTTGATGAAAATATTTCAAATTGTTTATAAAACCAACACATTGTACCCCATGACTGCATTGATGTACACAGCTATGATTTAATAATAATAAAAGAAAAACTATGACCTGTGGCTTGGCTCCCACAGCACAGTGGTTATGGTGCCAGCCACATACACTGAGGCTGGTAGGTTCGAACCCAGCCCAGGCCAACTAAACAACAATGAGAACTGCAACAAAAAAAATAGCCAGGTGTTGTGGAAGGCGCCTGTAGTCCCAGCTACTTGGGAGGCTGAGGCAAGAGAATCACTTAAGCCCAAGAGTTTGTGGTTGCTGTGAGCTGTGACGCCACAGCACTCTACCAAAGACAACATAGTGAAACTTTGTCTCCAAAAAAAAAACATAACCCCAAGGGAAAAAAAAATTTCTAGTGTGGCAGCAATGTGTTGAAGTTTTTCTTTATTTTCCATATTGTAAAAACATACGTGTTTCCTATAGAAATACTATTTTATTGGCTGGTGCCTGTAGCTCAGTGGCCAAGGCACTGGCCACATATACCAGAACTGGTGGGTTCAAATCCAGCCCAGGCCTACCAAACAATGATAACTACAACCAAAACATAGCCAGGTGTTATCATGGGCACCTATAGTCCCAGCTACTTAGGAGGCTAAGGCAACAGAATCACTTAAGCCCAAGAGTTTGAGATTGCTGTCAGCTGTGACACCACAGCACTCTACCCAGGGTGACAGCTTGAGACTCTATCTCAAAAAAAAAGAAAGAAAGAAAAGAAATACTATTTTATTATAAAACTCACTTTGGAGTGATGCCTCAGACCCCTTTAGGATTGAGATAGATAGATAGATAGATAGATAACATATACAGATATAGATACACACACACATACATACATACATACATAAATATCTGGATTCCACAGCACAAGAAGCCCCAAGAATTTTGAACAAAGGATATTCAGCCTTAGAAACAGGGTAGGAAGGAACTCAGAGCTCTTCCAGGTTGGTCTATTAATTACCTAGAACACATGTGGCAGGAACAGGGATTGTATACAGAATCACAAACTTAGTCTGGAGCTCAGCCAAGACAGTGCCACTTCCCCTGCCTCTGCTGCCTGCCACCCTGTGATGTGACATATACGTGAACACGTGCTTGTAAGTGCTGAAACTCTGGCAGCTCAGCACACCACCAAAAGACGGAGATCCTAAACTGAGCTATCCGAAATCGAAAATGTTATTTACTATATGTTACTAACAACCCTACTTTATTGCCAACAATTTTGATCATTTGAAGGCGTTTAATTGAAAGTTTCTCTATATAATTCCTGAAAATTAGTGCAGTAAACTTTTAACTGAGGAAGTGATATCTTTTCATTTAAATATTTCTCCGTTCTCTTATATAATTGGCCACAAAAGCCTCTAAAGAGCTGAAGGAATCCCTAAGAACTTGAATTGTGAAGACTGGAAAGAAGACATTCTTTGCTTAGCTCTTCTTTTGCAGCGTAATTTATTTAAATTTTGGAATTAGACAGACCTGATGTGAAATCCTAACTATGGCACTTAGTAGCTGTGGTCCAAGGCTGGTTACCTAACGTCTATGAGCCATGGTTCTCTTAGTTGGTTAATAGGATAATGCTACTTTAGCACATTGTGAATCTTTAAAGGAGAAAGAAAACAAAAAAGCAAAATACCTCATTCTGCTTTAAGCACATAGCAAGTGCTCAGCACATGGCAGAAACCCAACTTCTCCCTCCTTTCCTCTTCTTCCTCTCTTCGCTTTCTTTATCCAGGAGAATTATGGTTTAACGAGAGTTTGTGGAAGAGGCGGTGAGAGAACCAAAGCCCTGGAGGGAACCCTGAGAAGGTTTCCTAACTAGTTCTTTCCTGCAGAGCACACGTCTGTCAGACCACAGGCTGCACTCAGTCACAGAGGTGGCCGGGGTCCCATCCTCCTTTGGCCTCTCGTTTGACCCTGGTCAAGTCGTCTGATTTCTCTAATCCTCAGTGCTGTCATCTATATAATGGAGGTGATACAGTTTCCTGCACAAGGCTGCTGTGAGGAACACTTTAAATAGAGCGTGTGAAAGCGTTTTAAGCTCAAAGCACGGTACAAATAGAGCATAGAGAGGAATGGGTGCAGAGCTCCAATCTGGAAATAGGAGACCCTGAACTTACATAAGAGAGGAGGAGGCAGATGTGGTGAATCAGCCTAGTCTGTTTGCTATGGAGGCTGGGCAGAAGTCTAGAACATTTCAGTGTGGTGGCCTGGGAGCACCTGACAGAGATGACAGGCAGCAGGGATCCCTGGAGAGCAAGCCAGGTGAGGTCAGTCCCTTCGGACCACCCCTTAGGGAAGGGAGGATGCCTTGAAGGGGTTAGGGGACTCAGGGAGTCAAAGAGAAGGGGCCTCAGAGGATCAAGGGGGAGGGGTTTCAGAGGCCAATGGGGAGGGGCCTCTGAGTTTCAAAGAGGAGAGGCTTCAGAGGGTTGAGAGGGAAGGGGCTCAGGGAGTTGAGGGGGAGGGACTCAGAAGGTCAAGAGGGAGGAGCCTCAGAGATGCCAGGGAAGGGGTCTCAGGGAGCCAATGGGGAGGAACATTAGAGAGTGGGGTGGGGGGAGTGGTCTCAAAAGGTTGGCCCAGCCATTTACCAGTAGAAAGAGTTGGGTTTTTTAAGACCTTCTTGGGGTTTGTTCAGCAAAAATTCCTGGAGTAAGACAAGGCCTCATTCGGTTGTCCAGACTGCAGTTCAGTGAGTGGATCATAGCTCACCACAGCCTTGAAGTCCTGGGCTCAAGTGATCCTCCTAAGTAGTTAAGAACTACAGGTGCCTGCCACCATGCCAGCTAATTTTTTTATTTTTTTATAAAGATCCCCATCCACATAGTGAGGATCCCCGTCCTCACTATGTCACCCATGCTGGCCTAGAACTCCTGGGCTCAAGCTATCCTCCTGCCTTGGCCTCCCAAAGTGCTAGGATTATAGGTGTGAGCCACCAAGTCCCACCTTGGTTCATTTTAATGCTCAGCAAAAAAAAAAAAAAAAACTTTTTTTCTCAAACTACTTTTTTGACAATAAAGATTGTAAACTCTTCTATTTCCCTCAAAAATTGACCCCCATTTCTTCATCTGTGAACTAGGGATAGTGATGTCCACATCAGGGTGGCTACAACGATTGGGGGGATGTCAATTCCCTTCTCCTCAGTCTCTTCTAAGGGGGGAGGGTCTGTAGCAGCCACCTCAGGGCTTTCTCATCTGACATTTGTGTAAAGATTTGTTTGAAGACACAGATGAGAGGAAGCTAGGGGGATGGGAAATGGCTGGCAGTCCAATGACAAACTATTTGGACAAGCCCAAGAAAAACGTAATGTGCCAATTAGAGCAGAAGCAGCCCACTTGCTGTTTGGAGTGGCTGCTCTGGACACTCTAACAGAGGTGGCAGAGTTCACTGTTCTCAGACATGCCAGGTGGTATGAGGGGAGCAGGACTGTGCCCCTCCCCTCCCTTCCCCTCTGCACAGTCACCCTGGGCCTGGACTCAGCTCTGCTCTGAGCCATGTGCATCAGAGAGCCCTCAGCACCCTGCCACACATCTGCAGGAGGACCCTAGAAGCCTTGACAGCTAGTAAAGGTCACAGTAACTGTGAAGGGGGGTGTCATGACTCACATCTTTGTGTTATTACCTACTGTGTGCTGGGCAGGGTTCTAGGCACTTGAGCTACCTCAGTAAGTAAAACAAAGATTCCTGACCACAGGAAACTTAATTGCTGATGAGAAGAGCCAGATGACGCACATCACAAATAGATGGAGTACATGGTGTGCTAGAAGGTGAGAAGTGTTCTGGGAACAAAGGAGAAAGTAGTGCTGGTTAAAGGAGAGAGAAGTGCTAGGGATGGGCAGGGGACAGGAACAGGGCAGGGCAGACACAAGGAGAGCAAAGGCCCTAAGCAGGGTGGCTGACTGGCATGGTTAGAACAGCAATAAGACCAGCTCAGTGGGAGCCAAGGGAAGGAAGGGAGGTGGTAGGACATTGCAGGCCCCAAAGAGGCTTTAATCTAATCTGGGAGATGGACGTTACCACAGGGAAGTGAGGTGATCTGACCAATACCTTAAAGCTGGTTACTCTGAAGAGTAAACCTGTTAGGAGGTATGATGGTTAATTTTATGTGTCAACTTGACTGGACTAAGTGATGCCCAGATAGCTTTTAAAAGCATTACCTACTTCTGCTGTGTCTGTGAGGGTATTTCTGGAAGAGATCAGCATTTTAATCAGTAGCAAGAGTAAAAAAGATCACCGGCTCCAGTGTGGGCAGACATAGTCCAAGCCATTGAGGGCCCAGACAGAATAAAAAGGCAGAGGAAGGGAAACTTTTTTCTCTTTCTTCTTGAGCTGGGTCATCATTTTCTCTTGCCCTCAGTCCCCAGAGCTCCAGGTTCTTAGGCCTTCAGATGCCAGGACTTAGTGCTAGCAGCCCCTCTCTCCTGTGTCTTAGGCCTTCAGCCTTATTCTGAATCACACCACTAGCTTTCCTGGTTCTCCAGCCTGCAGGTGGAAAATGATGGGGTTTCTCAGCCTCCATAATTGTGTGAGCCAATTCCCACAATAAAGCACCTCTTATTCATTTATATATGTCCTATTGGTTCCGTTTCTCTGGACAACCCTGACTAATACAGGAGGCAAGTGTAGTAATGCAGGCAAGATGTGATGGCACCTCAGAGCCAACTGTTGAGGGCAGAGGACAGGTGAGGCCCTTTGAAGGAGAGGCCAGCCTGATCTCCTGGTGGATTTGACATATGGTGAGAACCAAAGAGAAGGGTGTGTAATGACTCCAAGGCCTTTGTCATCAACTGAAGGGCCTGCGTGGATGATCAGGATCTCAACATGTGCACAATGAGCTTTAGGTGTCTATTAGACGTCCAAGCAGAGATGCTAAGATGGCCATGGCAGCTGAACCTGGAGCCGGGGAGAAAGGCCTGATTGCAGGCAGGGTGTAGTGGCTCCCAACTGTAATCCTAGCATGCTGGGAGGCCAAGGCAGATGGATTGCTGGAGCTCAGGAGTTCCAGGTCAGCCTGACCAAGAGTGAGACCTCATCTCTACTGAAAATAAAAAAATTAGCCAAGTGTGGTGGAAACCTGCAGTCCTAGATATTTGGGAGGCTGAGGCAGGAGGATGGCTTGAGCCCAGGAGTTTTGGGTTACTGTGAGGTAGGCTGACAACACAACACTCTAGCTTGCTTGAGTGGCAGAGTGAGACTCTGGAAAGAAAGAAAAGAAAAGAAAGAAGAAGGCAAGGGAAGAAAGGAAAGAAAGAAAAAGAGAGTTCTGATTGCTACCTGAAACACTGAAAAGGCTGTTGAATGGAGGAAGAGTGAGACTTTATGAGAAAGATTGATTCAATCTGAGGCCTTGTGATCTGCAGCTGTCTGAAAATTGAATGAGCAGCTTCGTAAAGATCAGGCTGTCTTACATTTGCACATAACAACTTCCTGAAATCACCGCTGAGAATCAGAAAACATGTTGACCCATTGTGAGACAATTCTGTTTCAGCAAACAGAACATCACTATGAAAATTCCCTGGACCAGGCCACGTTCTAAGGAGGAGCACCAGCCTCTTAAGGATGAAGGAGCTCAACTCAGGCATCACCTGAGGACTGTCATTTCACCTCCATCCCCAGGCCCAGTCACCAGGACTCAGGCTGAAGAACAGACAAACTCTAATCTCTAAACCTCTTAATGGGGCTGCAGCCAGCACCTGGAGCAGAGTGGCTGGAAAGTGGTCTTGTTTCCTCTTCCCATGCCATGAACTAATTAAGGGCTCAGAAGGACCCAATGCACACACTCTCGCAAATACACATTTCACACACTCTCAGAGCAGCTTAGGAAGAAGTGTGCAACCGCCACAACATAGCTCACATCTCTGCCAGGCACCCCTTATATCTGCACACACTGCCTCAACATCCTCACTGTCCTCAAATGGTCATGCTCTGGATGTCAGGCCAGAGCCAAGACATTGCCTCAGACACTGGGTGTCAGGTTGCTAGAGATTATATAGAATGCATTGCTTTTCTGATCCTGAAATGAGAATGCAGCTGATTGAATCCTTTTTACAAGGTCTGAAGAGGTAGTAGGAAGAAAAGACCCATCATTCTGAACTATAGCATGCTGTTGATAAATGCCCTCTGAGCTGTCCAGGGGACTGGGTGATTTTGGTCTCCTAAACAGTTTTTTAAAAATCTGAGAAGTAGGGAGCCCTCAACTGTGAGCCTTTGATGGAGTGGCTGGTGCCTACATGTGCTACTCACCACTCTGAGGATAGGGCTGGACAGACCTGCTATCATACAATAGCAGAGCTGGACAGCCATTAAAGCAATGAGAAGAGATTTTATTCAGGACTATTGCAGTAGGAGAAAAGAGACCTCAGGATGGAACTAGGATCAGTTTTGAATACAGTAAGGGCAAGTGGGAATTTATGCCCAAAGGGCAAGAATCTAAATCAACATATAGAAAATTAACTCAGAGGAAGCATCAAGATGTCATCAGAGAAGATGGGAAAGTAAGAAGAAACATCAGGGTTAAGGAGGAATTCTGCCTAAATCAACCCAACAGGATTCTGGCTAAAGGCAGACAAAGGGGATCAGACAGTACCCAGAAGGTGGAGGAGGGTGGGGAACCTAATCAGATATCAAGGGTGGGTGGTAGGTCAGATAAGGAGGATGGAGACTGGTTCTCGGTAAAATGACTTAGTGGAGATCTTGCCCAAACTGGATTTTACGAGAAAAACGTCTGGGAGAAGGTTCAAGAGCCTAACTAAAGTTTGGTCAAGCAAAGAATCTTTGTTACTGGGCGGCACCTGTGGCTCAAGGAGTAGGGCACTGGCCCCATAAACCAGAGGTGGTGGGTTCAAACCCGGCCCCGGCCAAAAACTGCAACAACAACAACAATAAAAAAGGAATCTTTGTTACTGTTTGTTACTGTTCTGTGATTGCTCTCAGCACATGGCTCTGGCTTAGGCAGAGCGGTCAGGAGCTAAATTCTGTAGGAGTCACAAATGGACAACAGTAATTGGTAGCTGAGGTTTTAAGTCAAAATAAAGCTGGAGGGACCTTCTTTAAATACAACAGGCTTCTGTACACGTAGCTATAGGCCCCAAGGCTTTCCCATAGCTCACCCTTTTCCTGAAAGGCAGTTTTCTCTACCACCACCTCATGTATTATTCATACCTTACCTCCTCCGAAAAGCATTCCAGGCAGCCTATGGGAAAAGAGGTTCACATACTGCAGAGCCGGAATGATGGATGAAAAGACAAGTCAGCCACAGGCAGAGTTCCCAGTCTCTGCTATTTCTTAACTGACAAATGGCCATGAGAATCCTCTTGCTCCAGAGATGCTTTAATCATAACACTTTCCCCATCACCACTGTTAAACTAAAATGATGGGAGGGAGGCCATTGTTTTGGACTAGGCTCCTGCATAGGCCCCAACAGAGTAGCCCAAACCAGAATGGAGTCACTCAAGCTAAATGCTGCATATAGTTAAAGTCCCCAACTATTATGGTGTTATGGTATATCATATTGTTCAGATCAAGGTCTGTTTCATAAATCTGGGAACATTTAAGTTGGGTGCATAAATATTTAAAACTGAAATGTCTTCTTGTTTTATTATTCCTTTAACCAGTATAAAGTGTCCATCTTTGACTTTTTTAACTTTAGTTGCTTTAAGTCTGCTTGAATTTAAAAATAATATTGCAACCTCTCCTTTCTTCTAATTTCCATTTGCCTGTAATATTGTTTTCCATCCCTTGACCTTGAGTCTTGATTTATCCTTCAAGGCCAGGTGTGTCTTCTGGAGACAGCATATGGATGACTTGTGCCAATCTGTGCCTCTTCAGTGGTGAATTCAGTCCACTGACATTTATTGAGATAATTGATACATGTGATGGAGTTCTATTCTTCTTATTTTATGAAAGTCTGTTGTGTAGTTTTATCCTTTGCACCACTGTGGAAACTAAGTTTTGACCTTTAGCGTCTGGGCATTTACTTTGCTAGTAGTCCATTGTGATGATCAGTGTCGAAAATAAGTCTCAGTATTTCCTGTAGAACTGGTCTTGTTTTGGTGAATTTCCTAAGTGTTGCCATTAGGGTCTTACAGAAAAGCGATGTCACAGAGAATAAGCACGTTTATTGAAATTGTGTTTTAAATAAAGGTGACCATTTGCTCATTCAGGCAAAATGGCGAACTTCTTTATTTACAGTTGGTTTATATAGGGAATTTTGTACATGCACACTATACAGCAATGACCTCATTGATCCATTTAAACATCATGTGACTACCTCGTGATTAGCTTCTAGTAATCTGATAATCCACTCAACATACACCTTTTAACATAACCCTTTCAACATAACCCAATTTAACATAACTTAATGGAGAACGTGTTGTCAACCATTACTTCTTTGTTCTTATCTGATGAAGCCTGAGGCTATGCAGGAACAAGGTAGATGGAATACCCACCCTTGCTGGCCTTGCCGTTTGGAGGCTGTTACTTTGGATCTTTAAATAAGGCATAAAGAAATCTCTTGGGCATACAGAAATTTGAGTGCAAACCTCTACTCCCATGTGGGCCTTCAGGGGGTTTTTGCTGGAACCTTTTATAAGGAATTTTCAGACTGGACTTCTCAAAAGCCTTTCACGAGCCTAGGTTTCATCTGTGCCATTAGATACCTGTATGCACTGGTAAATTCCTCTTCTCTTGAGGTCCCCGAGCACATTTCCATTCTGAGGCCCATCAGCAAGCTACCTTCCTTACTTACCACAGATCAGGAAAGGTTACTGATGGGTTTCTGGCCAATTTTCCAAAGGGCTTTTTTATTTGTCTTATGAAATCAACCTTAATTCCTTAACACAGTCTGGACATCTCTGGAAATGCTATTCCAGCCAAAGCCTTGGTCATGTTAGGCCCGCCACTAACCTGGCCACATGGGATTCTGCCTCAGTATCTCACAAGTATGCCTGCACAAAGTCTTTTCACTGCTCTCTCTTAAATGGCTTTTTTTGGCCAGCTTGTATATCCATAAAAGATTTGATTTCTACATCAATTTTGAAGTTTAGTTTATCAGGATACAGAATTCTGGGCTGAAAATTGTTTTATTTAAGAATGTTGAAAATGGATGACCATGCTTTTCTGGCTTGGAAGGTTTCAGTTGAAAAGTCTGCTGTCATCCTAGTGGCTCTGCCTCTGTAGATCAGTTGGCACTTACTCTTGGCTGCTTGCAGAATTTTTTCTTTCATTCTGACCTTGGACATGTTCATCACAATATGTTTTGGAGAGGCTCTGTTTGAGTTGGGATGAGCCAGTATTTGGTACTCATTTGAAAGGAGTGTGTCAGGGCCTTTAGTAAAACTGGGAAATTTTCATTTATGATTGTCTCCAGTAGGGCTTACATTCCTTGGGACAATTTTCTTCCCCTTCAGGAGTCCCTATCATTCATACATTTGAATGCTTCATGGAGTCACATAGTTCTCTAAGCACCTGTTCTGCTTTCTCTCTCTTCTTTTCTGCCTCTTTAACTACCTGGGTTAACTCAAAAACTATATCCTCTAGCTCTGAAGTTCTTTCTTCTCCATGTTCTAACCTATCTTTAATACTTTCTACTGCATCTTTACATTCCCTGATTGTCTCCTTTATTTCCTTAAGCTCTGTCATATCCTTTCTCTATTCTATATATCTCTCATCCAACTTTTGGTTCTGTCTTTCCATTTTCTCATTCCTTTCATTGTCTTTATCATTCATAATTTAAATTCCCTTTCTGTCAAGTCCATTAATTCTTTATAGATGAAATCTTCTGCAGTAGCTGCCTCATGGTCTCTTAGGGAAGTTCCTCTGTTTTTGTTTTTCATGTTGCCCGAATTTTTCTGTTGATTCCTCCTCATATGTTCTGTTTTCTTGTTCACCTCTTTTTTCCTTCTCACTGCCTCCTTTGCTTCAAACCTTGTTTCAGATCTTAGGTCTTGAAGTGTCCTCAGGCTAAGCAAAGCCAAACTCTTCCTCCTAGCCAAATAAAGAAATCCTTGCTCTTTATGACAATATTTTACAATATGTCACCAGCACACCAGGTGGTGCTGTAGTTTTTTTAGGAGACAGCACAGCTAGCTACCTCTATGGTCCTTATTCCAAACTTAGTTGCCTTCGGTGATCACCTGATTGTTTCCTCAGCATTCAGACCCTGCTAGGTTGGGACCTTAAAGCTCACAAGAATTCTTCAGGGGCAGGTCTCACAATGCCCCCTGAATGTTCCCATGGAGTGTGGGAATCACTCAGCTGTCCCAAGAGTGGACAGGCAAGATTGAGGCTTTACCCTCAATTTTGTCCCAAGAGTGGCAGGCAAAATTGAGACAGCAGTGCTTTAGGTCCCTGCTAAGACCTTTTCACAACCTTCCCACAATGGCAGCCTCCTGGCCACCAAGAACTTCTCAGTATGGCTGCCTTGCCAGCCACCAAACCTATGGCAAGCCCACTCCAACCAGGATTCAAATCTGGAATCAGACTTGAACTGTGCGAGTCTGCCCACTCTTTCAAGCCTTCCATTCAATGCACAGCTTCCCCTAACAATTTAAAACTCTGGAAAGGCTTCCTTCCATCCCCGACCTCTGTGGGGAGCCAGCTGATCCCAACCAGATACAATCACTTGCCTAATTCATCAGATTTCCACTACTCCAGATCATACTCTGTATTCAGCTTACCACTTCCTCGCTGTACTCCATGAGCCACAACTCTGGATAAGGTTCCCCAGGTATGGCTGGGTTCTCTTTTTCCCCCAGTTGTTCTAGGAGAGCTCAGCTGACCAGTCCTCTGGTCCACCATCTTGCTCTACCCATCCTGTTGGTTTTTTCTTAAGCTGGTCTTGAACTTGTGAGCTCAAGCAATCAACCAACCTTGGCCTTCAAGAGTGGAAATATATTTTTAAAAAGAAATAGCCCCCATTCCCCACCTTTAAGAACTTTACACTGTTGGGAAAACAAACATGTAAACAAGAGAAAACTAGTTACTTTAATAAAAATATAGAAGGCATAGGATGGAGCTTGGAAAGTTTCCTGCAAGAGTCAAAATCCTCACAATGTTAAAATATAAGTAGTGTTTGTCAGGTGAACTAATAGTGGGTAATGTGTCTAGCCAAGATGACAGTGTATGTGACAGCCATGAGAATGTGCCTTGCAGACCTCCAACCAAGGGGACCTTAATTGACCAAGTGCCCAAGTGCTGTATGTATACCACCCTGCATGTTCCTCTTCCATTGCATTTGTCACTGTGTCTAGAAATCTGTATAACCCCATTTCTCCCCAAACTTCAAGCTCTTAGAAAACAATCTCTATCTTGTTTATTGTGGCAATAAATATTTCTTAGTGAATAAGTAAAAACTTTCTCCAATGATTGCACCACTAAATGCTGGTCACTTTCTAGCCCTCCTCACTTACTTCATTTTGTGTGATAATTTCAAAAGTTTTACCTTCACATGTGGTCACTCCATCTAGCTCATTGAGAGTAAAGCCTCTTTTGTTTCTTTTTGTGCCTTTTCAAGGGCTACCATGTACTGATTTGCATAATTAAAGAGACTTCTAAAGACTATTGAATAAAATGAGTGAACAAAAATGGGTTTATATCAACAAGCAGTTGCTGTTACTGACTAATAAGAGTTTATTCCTTTCTTGGTTACCAGGATGAGGAGGTGACTTTGCCTGCTGTTGAAGGAGTCCATCTGCTCACTGCCTCCCCAGTATGTCTGCTGAAAATAATCAGCCATCAGGATCATCATCTCCTCATTCTCCCACAGCTTCCCCACATTCCACACAGACCTCATCTACAGAGGAAGAGAATACTGAAATAAAACTAGATGAGGAAAGTTTTCAGGATGAATCTCTATTTCCTACAGAGGAAGAGTATCTGGAGGAGGAAGAGCACTTGGGGGAGGAAGAGTTTCAGGAGGAGCAGGAGCATCTGCAGGGGGAAGAGTATCTGAATGGGGAAGAGCATCTGGAGGAGGAAGAGCATCTGGAGGAGGAAGAGTACCTGGAGGAAGAAGAGCATCTGCAGGAGGAAGAGTATCTAAAGGGGGAAGAGTATCTGGAGGAGGAAGAGTATCTGGAAGAGGAAGAGCATCTGGAGGAGGAGTACCTGGAGGAGGAAGAGTATCTGGAGGAGGAAGAGCATCTGGAAGAGGAAGAACATCTGAAGGGGGAAGAGTATCTGAGGGAAAAAATGTATCCATATGAAGAGTTGTATAAAAATTATCTGGAAAAGGGTGAGTATCTAGAGGAGAGCAATTATCTAAAGGAGGAAAAGTGTCTACAAGGGAAAGTACCTGGAAGGAGGTGAGTATCTGGAGGAGAACCTCTCAAAGGATAGTAGCTGTAATTCACCACAATACCCAGGTGGGGCGGGGGACCTGAGATATAGCCAAAGCTCAAATTTTCAGCCTGATTTACAGTGCCGACAGGTAGAACACCCATTACTGTCCAAGTTCTTCTCACAGCTACAATACCATGCCCCAAAGTGCTGTGTCAGCAAAGCTGATGGGGAGACATTGTGAACATAAAGAACCTGTTTAGAATAATAATAATAATAATAATTTGTAGCTGTGCTTTTTCTTATTGCACAAGTAATACATGTTTATTGTGGATATTTTAGAAACTACACATGAGCAAAAAAGAAGAAAGCAAAAATTACTGCCACCCAGAGATAATAATCACTTTCCACACTTTTAGTTACTTCCTTCCCAGGCTTATTTTATATATACATGAGAAACCTCCATAGTTGACCACTTCCCTACATGGAACCCCCTCCTTAAGTTGACCTAATTTTTAATAGACTAGACATGCACCATATGTATGTATCAGTACAATGGGCCTAGTTCCTTATGTTGACCACCTCCATATGTTGACCAGTATGATATAGTCCCTTGGGTGGTCAACTTACAGAGGCTCTATTGTGTACACACACACACACACATTCTCTCTCTCTCTTTTTGTAAAAGAATTGTACTTTATATAGTGTTTGTAACTTGCTTTTAAAAATGCCTTTATTTATATATTTATACAAATATTGTAATTCCATATAAATAGTATGCATTTTTATGAATATCACTTCATAATTCATAAGTTTAATTTACTATGTTAAGTTTTCAACAAATCATTTTAATGTTCCATTGTATTTTAACACCCCATTGTTTTGGATTGATATGCTGTAATATTTTTCTTCTTTTAAATGTTTTTGTGCTAAGACATTTCATTGATCCCTTATTATTGATCATTTATTGCTTCTGATTGTTTGGAATTTTTTTTTAAAGTACTTTGGTGAATATCCACATAGCTAAGTTTTATCAGAGCTCTCTAGTTATTTCCTGGAATACATTCCTATGTTCTGTCGTCAACAGACATAAGTATACTTCTCATGGTACTGTTTGGTCCCCTTAAAGAAATCATCTTGATCTATGGGTATGTGACTTTGAAGAGATTTCTCTTATTCTATGGTTAACATTTTCCCAATACTGTTTCAGCAATTAGCAACACTTCCTCAAGTTGGGCTTTATTACTTGGCAGCAGCTTCCTTATGTGGTTTGCTAGCTATGGCTGATGTGTGTTCAGTCATAGACGCACATGGTATCTGGTCTTGATGTTGTGTCTGTATGGCCATATTCAACTAGTACAGAAATTTTAAAATCTAGTTAATTTCTATCATCTTAATTTTGGCTTAGAAGTAGAGCCAAACTATTTTCCTGTATCTAGTCCTACTACCAACTTCAAGGATCCCAAGCAGCTTGATTTTTTAAAATGCTTAGAAATCTGATCACACACAATCTTCATCCTAAAAGGTGAATGCTCTCAGCAGCTATATAGGTATTATATTTTTACGCCCCTTTCCATCAAATTAGATCTATCATCCTTGCTTCCTACTCCCCTCATGAAAGTTTAGTTGTTGCAATGAAGAGGTAATTCTTCTATGGCTGGGTGACTCTATTCTGTGTGCCTCTACCACTCGCTCTTGGAATCCTACTATCTCTGCTGTTCAAGTACTGAGTGTAATTCTAATACTGAAGAATAGCATTCAGGGTTTTTTCTCTTGCACAGTATGAATCAAGTATTCCTAACATGTGCCCTCTATGCACTGGATCTTTGTAAATATATTACCCACTAGAGTAGGACAAATACAATGCTGTCAAGTGAATGGAACTGTGCATAAAGCAAAAGCTTTGAAAATAAATGCTCTGCTAGTAAAAATGGGAGAGGCACTGAAAAAACTATAGGGGATGCTAAAATGCCTTTCAAGTCACATGGGAAAA
>NW_003852438.1:3645572-3647129 GCF_000181295.1 Otolemur garnettii | reverse complement strand
TCACTGTAAATTAGGAGCAGCAATAGGCCCACTTCATAGGATGTTTGGGACGATTCAAGGGGTTACATTATGAAATGCATTATGAGCTATGCCAGACACATCACATTTTCAGCCCGTGCAAGTGTTAGGCTATTAGTAGTAGGATTACATTACCTTATATATTATTATTCTCCTGCCATTGACTTGTGACGGCCACACTCCCTTGGCCACATTTCCCCCTCTTCATGAAGTGGACATAACCAAAAGACAAGATGCAGTGAACTCAGGTGTGGGAGGGATCTGCATCCTCCCCACAACTACTCTGCAGGCAGGTCAACTCCAGAGATTCCCAGTGCCTAGATGAACTGGGTTAGTCAGACTAATAATCCCCACAGTCCCATCTTCCTTAAAGGGATGGTCTTCTCCTATAGTTTGTGCAGGAATCCAATAAAATTAAATTAGCAACTTGGATATACATGCAGCCTCATTGCTAATGACTAACTGATAGTCACATCTAACTGGCCTCCCAGGGAGGTTCCAGATATAGGACATAGAACATGGGTGTGAACACCATGGTGTCAGAGTCAGATGATCCAACAGTGTGCCTGTGACCTCGGGCATGTCAGTTGCCTTCTCTAGGTTTCAGTTTCATTTCCCCATGATCAAAAACACCTTTTTCCCAGTGTGGTTGTGATAGTTAAATGAAGTAGCATATCTGAAAATGCTTTCCAATTGTAAGGTATAAAAAGACTCAGCTCATGAGAAGGAAGGTGCTAGACAGGAGTACAACCTACATCGTTCTTCTGCTGCCAAAGAACCTGCTATGGAGTGAAACCACCTCATAACGAGACCTCTTTTGTTTTTGTTAGAACCCAGACCTTCCTAATGATGGAATTCTGCTCTGTGGTAAATAACGCTGTAAAGAAGTCACAGTACGTTGACTTTGAACCATCATGGTTTTGCCTAGTAGTATTTTGATACGTATCATAGGTTGGATTTGATTTTCTTTACCCTGCTAGCTCATCGGCATCTCCAGTGCTGTTTGGCCTAAATGCTATAATTCAGTTTCCATTTCCAATTGCAAGTTGGTGATCTGACTACAATTTCCAACAGGGAACCTTCTCTGGGTATTTTAAAAGAAAGGTGTAAGAGATAAGGCAGGGATGGGAGAGCCGGCCAACTCTTCAGGAGGAAGGCTCATAGTTTGTGACCTTGATTTGGCACCTGGGGTTGAGGGGCATGGGCTGAGCCCCAGGGCCAGTTGCCTCCAGCCTCACTGTGCTGCCTACAGACAGCATCACATTCTGCCCCTGTCTCGTCCCAAGGGAGGTTGGGGAGCAAAGTCCAGGGGCCTACGGTGCATGCTGTACATGTCATAATCTCCCTCTCCTTTAGTTCTTCCAACCATAAATCCCCTCCCCTCCACTTCACAAAGGAGCAACCTGGAGTTAGAGAGAGGGTATGAGCGTAGCTCAAGATCACAGAAAATGATCAGAAGATCCCAGACAGGCTCCTACACTTTCTCTTCTCTTCTAGTGACTTCTCTTTCTTTTCTTCCTTCCTCCCGCCCTTCACCCT
>NW_003852438.1:3642780-3645314 GCF_000181295.1 Otolemur garnettii | reverse complement strand
TTTTTTGCATATTTGATCGTGGCGGTCCTTGTCATGGGCTTTGATTTGGTTTTTACTGTTTTAAACATGCTGTTTATGTTTTACTTTTTAAACTTAGTATTGTAAGTTCATCATTTGTAGTATTCATCATTTGCCCATGTTCCTTAATTTTTATAGACATGATTTTAATAGCTAAGAATGTGCCCCCAGTAACATTCTGTTGCATGGGCAAACTGTGGATATGTGGAAGCGTTCAACATTTCCGTCTCAAATGCAAATTTTCTGATTCTTATTCTTCTGTTGTTTCCACTGTTGCCATTCTCTATTACTAGAATTGGTGGCATATTTTATCCCACCTGTACATAAAGTTCCTGACCTTATGTTATTGGAGACAATCAGGTGATTGAATTACATAAGGAGGAATCTTTAAAATTAATAAAAGTTCTTTAAACATTTATATCCTGTGCACCTAAGTCATCTCTGCTGGACAGATGTCCTTTGTCCCAAGACGGAGGGTAGCTTCTATAATAGCCAAAGAGATTAGCAAAGCAAACTCAACCTTCTAACAGCCAAGATTTATTAAAACTTATCCTCTTGAGTTAACTTTAATATTATAAAATTTCAACCTGATAACTTTTAATGGAACCATTCGCAGAAATAATACTGATGAAAAGTGAAAACAGGAAATGTCTGTAATGGGGACCCTCTCCACCCCAACCCCAGCATCACGTACTGAACAGCACATTTTGAAATAGAAAGAAATATGCTGTTTTTTTTTTTTTTTGCCAATATTGCTTTTCTGTTCCTTTTTTTTTTTTTTTTCAGACAAACTCAAGGCATTGAAAATAGAGCATCATCTTCAGACACGGTAATAATTTTCTTTTGGGATAAATTAGGTGGGAACTCACACTTAGACACTCAGGCACCTTTGGAGACCCAAAGATGAGAAGTGGGATTGGACAGGGAGTGGGGCAGGATAGGGTGAGGGGTGCAGGTCCCCTGAGGAAGGAGTGTAGTGGGGACTCCTGGAAGCCACAATCCTGCTCACACTGCCGCTCAGTCACTCACTAGAGAGGGACAAGTCCCAGGCTCAAAGTCCTGGGCACCGAGAATGTTCAGAGTTGAAAGGGCAGCAGCCGTCTGAGTCTAGGGAGACGATCCCAACCAGGGCAGTCAGCACAGGGCTCACAGGCGGTGCTCTCAGAAGAGCAGATCAATGATGCTGGAAAGAAGTTGCTATCAATCTAGGAGAAGAGTAAGCTCAGGCGTATTTCCAAACTCTGAATTATCGTTCAGTGAATATTCATTAAAATGCTGCTACAGGACTCGGCTCGCACTAGATGGTCAATAAAACATCTGGGGAATAAGTGAGCGAATTCCTTCTACACACCCAGCTCCAGAGAAACCAGTGTGGGGGCGCACAAGGCTCCTAATCCACGGCCCCGTCCCTGGGCCTTGTGCCTTACGATTCCCCCCAAAGAGTGCTTACAGGAGGTGGGGGCATTCATCTCCACTGATGAAGTGGGCCGGCACTCACTAGACCTAAGGAAAGCACAGCCAGTTTGGTTATGGTGAGGAACAGGAATGAAATCCCAGCTTTGCTGAGTGAGGAAGCCACAGAGCACGACTGGGAGCACAGGGCTTCCCACAGGGCTGCCCCTCAACCTGGCAAGGTGGCCCTCTACTCTGACTCTGTGCTGGCCACTTTGTTACCTGCTTCACATCTCCAGAGGCTCAGCAAGGCATCTGACAGGTAACTCTCCCAAAGCAAGTTTAGCAATGTGGCCAGACAGCAAAAGGGCCTGGAACTGAGGTGACCTCTTTAAAGGTGATGGAGAACTGGACCTCTAGTCCTCCACCCAGCCAGCTGTGCGCTACAGCTTAATCTCCTGATGCCTCATTTTATCTATAAAGTGGGGAGAAAAGCTGTCTCCTCCTCTCCCCCTTCACCTCCTCACCCAAGTTCCATACTCCAGCCCTCACTCCCTCTCCACTCTGCATCAGGAACCCCGACCTGGATAGGGAACAGGCACATCTCACTTGCCCTGTGAGACCAACAACAGCAAACAAGTATCCAAAGAGCCTCTGCGGTAACGCAGGAGCCAGCATTTAAGCTCAGGTCATCTCGCACCGAAGTCTATGTGTTTTCTACCAACCATAGTCACCACTCACTTATATGTTGGGCATTTTCCCTGCGCCTGTCTCTGCCCATCAGGACAGTTTACATGAAATAACTCCAGGGCTTAAACACCCTCAGAGACTCCCCTTATTCATTTGTATTATAGTTTTTTGCCCCCAGGTCAGAGCCCGGGATTCCTGAGCAGGAACTCAGTGTAGTTGGGGTGCTTGGGTCTCCCCTCTTGATGCTAGGCTGCCAGATAGCGGGGCCCCACCTCACACCTAGTGCCCTGCCCTCAAGCCCTTTGGCAAACTTTCTTAGTGGTGGTATTTCCGGTGGGCCTGCTGCAGGAACAGACCTTGGTGCTTGCTTTTAAACTGCTGTGCATTGGATTCAGTATTTTTTCCACTCAGCTTGTAGCCACTGTGAGGCAGGA
>NW_003852438.1:3642033-3642409 GCF_000181295.1 Otolemur garnettii | reverse complement strand
GTTCCCTGGCCGCCTTCTCCACCCCACATGGTGGACAAGGCCAATCAGACGGAGTGGACCTACCAGGGCGTTCTGGGTAAGGGCAGCCACCCTGCCGCTGGGCCGGGCTCTCTGCGAGCTAGCAGGGTGGCCTGGCGGCATCTTAAGAAACAGTGTGGCTCGAGCCTCCTCTCTCATGCTAACCATGTCCTCTGCTTCCTGGCCATCTGAACTCAAATTCTGGGTAAGGAGTTAAGTCCTTCACCAGCCCTGCTACCTCTTCCCCCAACCCAGACCCTCCTCGGAGGAAGATCGTCAGCAAAGAGCTGAAATAAACAGCTTCTTCCATCTTTCTCTGTCTCCTCCCTGTCCCTCCATCTTTCTCTGCCTCCTCCCT
>NW_003852438.1:3641019-3641996 GCF_000181295.1 Otolemur garnettii | reverse complement strand
TCCATCTTTCTCTGTCTCCTCCCTGTCCCTCCATCTTTCTCTGCCTCCTCCCTGTCCCTTCATTAGTCTCCCCATCTTGTTCTACATGAACACGGCACCATTTCCCTCAGGGACACAGGCCATTTTCTTCCCAGATTACAGACTGGGGGGAGAGGCCATATCTGCATTATCATGTGGACCGTGGCAAATGGGACTCGCCCACCTCAGACAGTCTCAGCTTGCCACCATCCTGATGCAGAACCTGCCCAAACCACCCACGTAGTGAACGTCTAGGAGATGCACAGGAGAGAATTCAGCAAGATTGCATGAAGGGTATTAATTGTCTACCCGATTAAGCCCCCAAGCCCCTCACTCTTGGGTCCTGGGGAAGGAAGCCTGAGCAGCATGCCTCACCATTATTAATCATTTAAATCCTGCCTTCGCGGGGTCGATCCATCACTAACTCACAGATTTATTTCACATCTGTAGGCATGGCGGCAGGAAATTAGATTCCCCACCACCTCACCTCTTGGCCCCTATCTTGTGCCTGCTAAATTCTCTAGCAGAAATATAGTTAAATGAAATTAGGAGCCAGAAATCCTATAAGGGAGGACAGAGAGGCAGAGGACAGGCTCACACAGCCCGCACGTGCCAAGGAGTGTTCAGCAGGCTGCACTGGCTCATCTGGGACATTTCTCAGCATGTGTGCCCTCAGGGAGCCTGGAGAACTGGAACCATTGCAAAGTCAGTGAGCGTGACCGCTGGGGAAATCTGAGCATATATCTAAATATTCATAAGCAGGATTCCGAAAGTCATTTACTAGGTAATCACCAGTGAAGTGCCAATGCCAGGCTTGAAAGAGCACGGAGAGGAGAAAGGGGATCGGAAAAGGCTGGCTGTGAGATCCTGTTTGTGCCAGTGTGGGCCACCCTAGAGAGGGGCCACACTGAAATCCTTATTTCATTTCTCTGCTCGCTCAGCCACCATCCTTTTGGTCT
>NW_003852438.1:3639986-3640669 GCF_000181295.1 Otolemur garnettii | reverse complement strand
AAACACAAAGAAAAGTTGGCAATTTCCTGAACTCCATGAAGGTTTTTCTTTCCCCTTCTGCCTATGGTTTTCAGTCTCTTTCTGGAAAGCACTGGTGGTGACAGATACATGATTGTGTCCAGCCAATGGAGTGGAGAAAGTATGAGAAAGAGTGACCAAGAATGTGTAGACTTAGCAGCCCTCAGATCACCACTAATGCCAGGAGGATATGTATGGGCTGGATAGCCCGGTCAGCTCCCAGGAAAGCCCTGGAAAGGAATATTCCATCTCTTCTGGAAGCCTTTAGGGTCATAGGAATATCCCATCTCTTCTGGCATTCCTTTAGGGAAGCCAAGATTCTGTGACCCAGGCTAAGAGGGAGAGAAGCTGGCAGATGAGCCAGTCATACTTACTGCCACACCGTCCACCTGCTGATTTTGAAGTGGTCCCAGTTCTCAGCTCCCTCAGAGCACCTACACTAACAAAATCCCAGCTTCAACAGGAGCACCAAAAAGGACCGTCCACGCTCTGACACTTAATCTCCAACTCAGGATGACCTCATGCTTAAGGAGGTGGCGAAAGAGCAGGACTTCATGAGGATGACAAGAAGGAAAGCAGGACATGTGGCATTTCAGGAAAGCAGAGGAGCCAAGAGGAGATGGGGAAAGGGACACAGGGACCTCAACCCACCCAGGGGGTCCAGC
>NW_003852438.1:3638825-3639458 GCF_000181295.1 Otolemur garnettii | reverse complement strand
TCCATAGAAGGAGGTGTGCAGAAGGCCCCGAAACACTATTTATGGTTTCACGTGTCCATCTATCCAGACACAGAGCAGGATCATAAACCAAGGAGACTAGAAACTCTCCCACGGAGCGTTTTATCCACGCTCACAGAAATCCTCAAGATTTAGTGCCTGGCACATAGTCAGTGCTCATAAATACTTGTTAAATACTTGGATGTTGTTGTTGAGCCCTCATCTGACTCAAGATCAGATCGTGGTAATAAAAGGATATATCCTACTCCATAGAAATAGTGTTGGTAGGAAGGGGGCTAGAGTTAGAAATATGTGTACCTATGCTATATGTAGAGAAATGGGGGTGAAGCTTAACAAGAGAGGGGGGAGGTGACACTTCAAGCCACTTGACCAGATGGAAAATAAGCCTGGAAAGCTCCCCAAAGTGCAAACTAGTGTGTTTGCACAGACCTGACTTCAGGGGAGTGGGATTTTGAAAGATGACTTGACATGTGGAGGTTAAAAAGACAAGGATGATGGCTCAGCGCCTGTGGCTCAAGTGGCTAAGGCGCCAGCCACATACACCTATGGTGGCGGGTTCAAATCCAGCCTGGGCCCGCCAAACAACAATGATGGCTGCAACCAAAAAAAAATAGC
>NW_003852438.1:3633936-3638358 GCF_000181295.1 Otolemur garnettii | reverse complement strand
GGCACTCTACCGAGGGTGACATAGTGAGACTCTGTCTGAAAAAAAAAGAAAAAGAAAGGAAAATGGCTCTGAACTTTAAGAATAGTGTCAGGCAAGCTGAATTTGGGATAAACATTCTTACTAAAAAGTAACAATAATAATAATGATAATGATAACACCTGCAGCAACACAAGACAGAGGCCCTTTTAAGATATGATTAGGGCAAAAAGATCAAGATTGGTAGGCAACTGCTGTGTAGTGCAGTATTGATGAGTGATTCGGAGAAAGTCAAGTTCTTCAATCGCTGTTTAATTGTGACTTCACCTTGAAGGAAAATTATCTTCAGATGGAAAAGGGTACAACAAAATTAGGTAAGAAACAGCAGAAACCAAAGATTGGGGGATAAAAATCAGAAAAGAATGATAACGCCTGTCTCCTCACCTAGATAAAATACACCCCAGAATCTATAGACAGAATAGCTTAATCATGTTTCTGGTTTTTGAGGAACTGTTAGAGATTGGGGAAATGAATCTGTGACCAATCTGGGGCAAATATTGAGAGCAAAATGACCACAAGAAGCTGGCCTCGGATCAATAAAAGCAAATCATGTAATACTAGGTTTTAGGTCATTTTTTTTGACAAGGTTATTAGATCAGGGAATGGTGGAAACCCCTAAGGCTGAATTCCATTACGCATTTCATTTCCAAAGGTGTCCTGATATTCCTGGACAAGATAGAGAAATATTAGGTGGGTGCTAATGTAAGATGATATTATCAGTAGTAGTAAGTGACCGAACACCATCTGGCTTAACAGATCAGAGTCAACCCAGTGTCCAGTGACAGCCATGGGGCTCTGTCCAGTACAACACTTTTATGATAGACTCAATGCAGAGGTAGAAGAAATATTTATATTTGTAGATGCCCTGAATCCATTGGAAGACGAGGATAACATAATCAGATTCTGAAAGATTTTGACAGGTATAAACATCAGAGCAGAATTAGCT
Source organism: Otolemur garnettii (assembly GCF_000181295.1). NCBI lineage: Eukaryota > Metazoa > Chordata > Mammalia > Primates > Galagidae > Otolemur > Otolemur garnettii. The sequence goes on along the minus strand of NW_003852438.1, from coordinate 3,637,376 downwards.
AGATGAAAGAAACTAGCAATTGATATTAGATCCTGCTATTTATTAGGTCCCCCAAAAACAATGGGATAGAGAAGTACACAGTGGAGAAGTCCTGTTTGTTTGTTTGTTTGTTTGAGACAGAGTCTCAAGCTGTCCCACTGGGTAGAGTGCCGTGGTATCATAGTTCACAGCAACCTCCAACTCTTGGGCTCAAGTGATCCTCTTAGGATCACTCAGGAGCTCAGGAGTTTGAGACCAGCCTGAGCAAAAGCAAGAACCCCCCTCTACTAAAAATAGAAAAACCGAGGCAAGAGGTGGGTGGCACCTATGGCTCAAAGGAGAAGGGTGCCAGCCCTATATGCCAGAGGTGGTGTGTTCAAACCCAGCCCCGGCCAAAAAAAACCTGCAAAACTGAGGCAAGAGGATCACTTGAGCCCAAGAGTTGAGGTTGCTGACCTCTAGCCCTGCAACAGAGCACGATTCTGTCTCCAAAAAAAAAAAAAGGAAGAAGAAGAAAGAAAGTTATATAAAAGGGATTTCGTCCTGCTTTGCCCTGCACTGGAGAGCCAGCCCTGGAACAGCACACTCCACTTAGGGGACACCAAACTCCCTGAGGACTGGCAGCAGCTTGGCAGGGCAGCAGACCAACTGTTGAAGCAAAGAGAGATTTGAGTCTGGAAGACACACGACTTTGAGATATGAAATTACTTTTAAATATTTGATGATCTGCCATGAAAAACTAAGACTAAAGTCTTCCCATCTGGATGAAGGGCCAGGACCACTAATGGAATCTCAGGGAAACGTTTTAAGGAGGTGATTGCTGACGGTCAGAACGATCGCATGGTGCAGTGAGTTTTCTTAAAATTGGAGAGTTCTCCGTCTGTGACGCCCTCAGCCTCCTGCTGAAGATCTGATAGGCACTGGCCGGCACTTGTCCAGAGGCCCCTGCTCCCAACACCACAGGCCAGAATGGAGAGGACACTCTCAGAAGCAAACGGAGCAAGCGCTTTTGCTTTGTTGTCGTGAACCTGCTAGTTCCTGCTAATAAGAATGAAATGGAGGGTGGGTATGTGCGTGGATATGTCCACACACATTTAGGAGTGGGGGAAAAGAACAAATGTGGATGGCGGTAGCAAAAAGGAGCTGGCGTCACAAAATTCCAGAAGACAGAAAACAAGGGTAACCAAGAACTTACAGAAATCCAAGCCAAATACATTTTCCTCCCATTGCAAATCCTGGAGGATCTAGGCTGTTTATTTCCCAGCCAGCCCCCATTTTGCACCCCTTAGGGACCGAACACAGACATCCACTTCCTACAGTGACAGGCACACCCCATTGTGTTCCTACACGGCTTTGGAGCTGCCTGGCCCTGTGGCTTCTACAGCAGGAGGAATCTTTTTAAGGTCTCCTCCCATACCCACCCCAGCCACTCCAACTATCCTGAGGCCCCAAACTAGCTTTGTGGTAACCAGAGGAGAAGGCCACAGAACGCCTACATTTTTCTGACCATTGATTTATTGCAGTCCTAGAGTAAGTTACCAAGCCGCAGAGGAGGAGGAGGAGGAAGACGGGCAGAGAGGGCGTCCATATGTGCTGGCTACACCCACCAGCCGTAGTCCTTCTCCACTGTCCATCAGCTTTGGGGGCCAAGAAAGAACTCCAGCCCCCAAATGTCCAGTATAAGCCCAATGGAGAGTGTAAGGCTAAAAATCATTAATGCCTAACTTCTTCTGCCTTTTACAGTGACACGTGTAAAATCGAAATTAGAAACACATCAAGAAGCCACCATGAAGCCTGGTTCACAAGGTATAATGTATAATGATGCTTAATGTAGACGTTAACTAATCTATCCATGAGAAGGTAAGAAGCACAGAATTGTCATGCCCCTAGCCAAGAAGCACCTGCCACCTGCATTTTAGACCAGGGCAACCTTAATTAAGGCCAATGGCCAACACATTGTTTCTGGAATTTGGAGTCAAGGCTCAGCCAAGATGTGGAGCCAAAGAGTAGAGTGCTCTGCCATTTTGAAAGGAGAGGAAACAATATTTACTACTGGAGAGAGGAAGGAAGATAATGTGTTATCCATCCTTAGTTCAGTTAGTGACATTTAATGTACCCCTACCATATAGGGAAGAGATATAAAGATAGACAAAACCCACCTCCCCCTCTCTGACCTTAAACTCTACTGGGCAAGATGAAATATAAACCAAGGGAGGAGAAGGATTGTTCACTGAGCTTATGCTTCAGGCTTCAAACTGCTGAAGATCAAGGAAGCTCTTATCCCCAAATGCATGATCTCCACCCTGAGTCTCCCCAGCTATTTAGGAGATGTTTATTTAAACTGATGTCATCGGGGATTAAAAGGTCTGGGCTAGCTCACCATTCCACATCCTATTAATAATTTTTATTATTTTTCAGTGTCTCTTCCTGATATTATGATAACAGAGGAAGAAAATGGTAAGAGTCCAACATAATATATCCAAAGATTCCTGCTTTCTGCAGAGTGTCCTGGGCTGGGGAAGGTGGCCCAGATGGGTGGCTCCCTCGCTGGTCCAGCTTGCTCCAAGTCCTAGAGGGAACCTGGAAACATGCTGAGCACATACACCAAAACATCCCAAAGGAGGATAAAACAAGAAACAGAGAAAGGAGTTCCAAAAGACCAGGGCCAGAAGTCCTTCTCCCTGCTCAAAAGCTCTAGTCTAGAGGTTCCCGCATTAAAGAGTGTCCAGTCGGGTTCTGAGTTTCCCGAGGTCTGGGAAACAGAGCTTTTTTCAGGATCCTATGGCACTGTGGTAGTGAATAAATTAGAGCCCCTACAAACAATGCCCTTAAATGTTGATTAGATGTCTAAAAAGGAGTTAGTTGAATCCTACCAGGGAGTAGAAGAGAATCTTCAGGGAGGTAGATTCCTACTCCACAAAACAAAATCCTGAAATTAACCACACCCATACTTGCTAGAAAACAATCTGAAGAGTATGGGCTGTTGTACTTGAGCATGGGAGTCAGGGGAGAGGGATTAGGTCTTACAGACACACATGCCCCACTATCAAACAAACTCAAATTCTAAACTATGCATCCCACCCACCCCACTGCACTCTCAAAAGAGTTATGGATAAATACAGTTTTCTCCACCTTATTCCATCTTGTGGATTTTTCAGAACTATGCTACTCAAATTTTAGGGTGTGGGACAACCTCCTGGGCGTCTTGTTTTAAGTGCAGATTCTAATTCAGTAGGTCCAAGATTGGGCCTGTCTAACAAGCTCCCCAAAGCAGATCCATGGCCCACACCTTGAGGAGCAAGGTTTGAGAACAGTTTATAGATTTGTGCACAAGCAACCACCGGCCCAGCCCAGAGTTTGACCTACCTGCCTGGGCTAACAAGGAGTCCACTGTGTGAGGTGAAAGCGGGGCTGGGTTTCACCTGTGTGCTCTTTAATAGGAGCTGGCCCTGGGCTAGTTG
>NW_003852438.1:3580792-3633518 GCF_000181295.1 Otolemur garnettii | reverse complement strand
TAAACTCACTCTTAACAGATACAATGCGCTCTATCTGGGGGATGGTTACAATGGTAAGATTGACTCAAACCTACAGAAGTAATGCATGTAACCAAAACATTTGTGCCCTCATAACATTCTGGAAGAATAAATAAATAAATACAAACAAATGAAGCATGGGCAAATGGGAACTTACAGCCAAAGAGCGGGGTGGGAGGTCAGCGGATGGAAAGTTACTCAGAGGAAACGTCAGGGGAAAGTCTGGCTGAACCAACCCAACAAGATTCTTGCTAAAGGCAAGCCAGGGCGACCGGACAGCACCCAGAGTGGTGGTGAAGGAGGAAGAACCCAATTAGACAATAGCCGGTGGTCAAATATCAAGAGCGGAGGGTTCTTGCTCAACTAACTCAGCAGGGTTCTTGCTAAAAATGGACTTTTCAAGGAAATGCACAGATGGGCCTGGGAGAAGGTTCGGGAACCTGTCTAAAGTTTGGTCAAACAAAGAATCTTTGTCATTACAACATGGAAATTATTGTATATAATGTGTGGGGCAAATACACACTGCTCAAACATTTGTCCCCAACTTGGGAATTATAGTTCCATCAAGAAAATGTTAGAGGAGACACACTCGGATGAAGCAGAATTAGTTGTTCTTAATCAGCCTGGGGAAAGACACTCCACATAGGGAACGGCGTATGCTGGCCCTGACCCTAAGCCACCCTAAGATCAGTCTTGTCGTCCCCATTGCACCCCAGCCCCAATGAAGCGTTGGGGTGCAAAGGGACTGGCTGAGGAGGTGGAGGTGGCCCAGGTCCCGTATCACAGGGCCGCCACTGGAACCTGGCCTGATGCTTCCCCCGGCCCTCCCCCATCCTCCCAGGGAGCAACTGTTAGGAGGAGATAAAGATCTCACCAGAACAGAGGTAGAGGTTGACAGAGGTCCCAAAAGAGAAAGGTAATTAGAAATAAACCTTCTCCTTCTTGTGCAGCCCCAGTTAGAGCTGTGTTGCTGTTTACTTACTGTGCTTGATGACATGTTGACAGTGCCCACTGATGTTAATAAGCCTAATTACTACGTTGACTTCAACATCCCTGAGCACAGCTATTCAGTATTCAGAGCTGCCAAGTTCCTCTTCTCCCCATGATAACACCTACTTTTTCTCCCCTCAAATTAACATGTATTATTCAAGAAAGTCTGGTAAAGCACAGAAAATACAAATGCTGGGGCTGGCTGAGCGGACTCATTCTCCACTCAGGGCGAGCAGCGCAGGGAAGGTAGCCTGCCCCTCGCTCAGAGACCCTGCGGCCTGCTGCTGGGTCTCCCCGTAGGTCATGTCTCCTCTCCGGGGCCACACGTAAGGAGCTTCCTGAGTCCTAGCTTGAATTCCTAAGGATTCTTGTTGAGTTTCCCTAACTGGATTTTCAAAATGTCCCTTGGTTGTTTCCGTGGCAGATAGTTCAGGAACACATTGTTTTTAGAATTAAGCCACCTGTTCCTCCTGGCTTTGCCCTGCTGCAGAACCCCAGTGGAGGTGGTCTGAGTGTGTGCCCCTGGGGGGCAGTGGCAGAAAGACTAGCCAGGAATCCGCGGGAGCATGAGGTCAGCCTTAGGCACCTTGGGTCTCTGGCACCAAATGAGGCTGCAGTGAGAGGCGTGCAGGGGGAAAGCAGCCTGGGCCTATGTGGGAAAGGCAGCCCCAGCTTTGCGGATTTCGCCATCCCACCAGGAGCTCACAGGAGTCAGGGCTTCTGTTACAGAGCCAGACTTGGGAAGGAGTACCAAAGTAAGGTGTGGAGATCACCAGAATGCCCCCTCTCCACCTCCAATAGAAACACAAAATCAGGCAAGTTAGACCAGCCCAGGGCCAACCTGGTGTGTTTTCAGGGCTCTCGGAGGGGCCAGCTTGAAAATGCTGGTGTCACCTGAAGCTGAGACAACAGACCACTGTAATTTCCCTGGGGGCCCAATTATTGTGGAAAGCCGCTTCCTCCCAGCTCTTCCCCCTGAAGCCGTACCTTCCCAGGAATAGTGAGGACAGGCCCAAGTTATAATTATCAGTTCCACAATTTAATTTGCACCCCTTCTCACTGGAAGCAGGAAGCTCTCTCCTGGCCCGAAAGCCACGAGGCTATGGCTGGCCTTTAGAAACAAAGACTGTCAGTGTCTCGGGGACGTTCTCTAGCTCACTGGCAGGGTGCTTCACCTCCTATGCTCTGACTACCAATTGTTAACCATATGCAATTCTAGAAATTGGCAATTTTTGACAAGCCTGGTAGAAGGCAGATGTATTTCTTAAAATTTCCAAGAGAAAGTAATGCTCCGAATAATTATCCGTCAGAATAAAATCTAAAATCCTTTCCACAGCCTGCAAGGTCCTTCCCTCAAGAGGTGGCTCCCCTCTCATCTGTTCTACAGCTGTGTTCTTCATACTCCTGCCCTCTAGGCCTGATCCCCTTATGGTTTGTCAAATATGCCAAATGCAGCCCTCCCACACTCACCCCAGGGCCTTTGCACCTCCTGCCAGGAGTGCTCTTCCCCACCTCTCTGCTTGCTCCTCCCCTGGCTTCATGCAAGACCCAGTCAAATACTGCTGTGTCAGACTGACCCTCACCAGCAAGCAGGAACACTCTTTCTTAAGCCAGCCATCAAAACAGACCCTTGTATTCCTAATCGTATTGGTACCCCCAGCCTGAATTTTAGCTAATTTGGTGAACTTTATTTGAAGTCTTATTGATGATGTATGCATCTTTTGAAGGGCAAGGGTAAATGCCATAAATGGTATTTCCAGTGCTCCAGAGTCCGGAGAACTGCAATTCACATTTCTCAGACTCTCTTGTGTGTAGGGTCCCCCGTGTGGCCTAGGATTAGAAAAACCCGATGCACATTGCTGGTAAGTATAGTTGAAGATGTACTTTGGGGGTTTTTATTTGTTTGTTTTACATCAGTATTAGTAGAAATTTCAGGGCTTAGTAATTTCTCTTGGGCATCAATTGACCAGGAATAGAGCACACTTTTTCCTAGTGGAGATCATAGCAAGTTCTGGGAGCCAGTAGACACATCAGATTATTATCACTATGGCTGTGCATTTCTTCAGGGTGTGGCTCTGGAGCCAGCGGGCTCCCAGCCATTGAAGAGTCAGGAGCTCCCTTGGTGGCCCAGTTCTGCAATGTGCCTTCGAACACATTTCTGAAAACTCAATGGGGTCTGTGTCTTCAGCACTTCTAATGATTCTATAAGCCATTTAACACCCGGTAATAAGTTCTTTCCTGTGTAAACCAGCTAGAGATTATTTTATTCTTAGAAACACAATCTTAGACATAAATACAATCCTCTAACCATGGATATCCAAGTTAGGTAGTAAGCTGACCATCTGCTGTCGTCAGGATGTGCCTGGAATACCTCCCCTACCTTCTTTTCAAAGTGAATTTCTATCTCCTTTAAGACCTAGCTCTCTCTTCTGTAACTGTGTCCCTCCTCTTCAGGGTTACTAATAACCCCCCCCCCCATTGCTCACCACATTTTGTCTGTACCTTTTTTTATTAGATTTTTACATTATATCACATTATATGTTCCTGATAGCATGTCATGCTGTTTTTTCCTGTCTTTTTTCTCCGCAAGCCCACAAAATCCTTAAGACTACAGAATATTACATTCATCCCTATACCCCTGTACCTAAGAGAAGATACGATACACTGCACATATTCAAAATGCTTGAGATAAATGAGTGTGTAAGGGAAAAGCTGACAAGTACATATACCTATTTTTAGGCATGTACATAATTGTGTGTATTGTCTAATCCTCCCAAATTATATCATAATTCATTAACTGAATTTTATTTTATTATTAAAATATTTTCCTTTTGTTTTCCTTTCCAAATGCCTTCCTTTTGATGTGCCTTCCAAAATTGAAAGCCATAGAGTTTGTTTCAAATGAGAACTTCTGGGAGACTGTATCCGAGGACCACATGCAGGCTGAAGACTTTGAGCAAAGTGTAAGTTGAAGAAAGACATTTCTCTAGATAGCAGAGAAAGCTGTTCTGAGACTGGCCAGGAACTGCCCCCTGATCTCTGGGATTCATAGCTTCAATCTGGGGGTTGCACAACCTGAGTAAAGTCCTCACAGAAACAGATATAATTGTGAGTGGGACACATTAAATCAAAAAGGAGTAGAAGAAAAGCACGTGTGGTATTCCAAGCCCCTACTCTTGGAGTTTCCTGCTTGTAATGTGAACAAATACCCCCCAGATTGCTTTTGAAGGCAGCAAAGTGAAAAATAAAACACATAATACTATCCAAGTATCAAGGCAAATCTTTCTTTGCAGAAATCCTGTGTAAAAATAAACTTCAGGAAAGATGGAGTCGATGTAATTTTTCTGATCCTTCCCACTAAATACAGCTTAAAATCCTAGACATCATATATAAAATGAACATGAGAAGGCTGTGAAATCTAGAGAGAGGAATGCAGGCCAGTCAGGGCCCTGAGACTCCAGGACCAACACGGCAGTACGTTCCCTGGGTTCTCTTTTTGCCTCATCTATTTCAGACTGGGTGGTAGAGAATACAGCAACCCAGAGACCCCAAGAAGCACAGACAAAAAGAAGTTCCAGGAAAGCCTGCTCTCTCTACGTGTGGGGCAACCTGGCAAAACAGAAGACTTTGAACTATAACTTCTGTGCGCCACGCAGACTCCACAACAGATAATGGCGGGGCATCTCCCCTAACTTTGCGGTTCTGACTCAAACCACCTTTCAGAGGGTCACAGAACCAGCCCTGTCAATTGGACGGGCCCCCTCTCTTCAGCTGTACCCAGTAACCAGAGATGCAACAGGAAGTCGTAATAGTTTAGTAAGCCTTATGTCCACCGGATGTTGTATTGTCTTTAAAACAAAATTTTTGTTATGATTTTATGAATAGGCCAGATGAATGCTTCACCTACTGAGGCAGGCTTAGGGCTCTAATTTCTCGTGTCAGCTTATCTCTAAGGCTTACAATTCATGTTGACTTAAGTGGAAGCATTACTATTTATCCTCTACTACTAAGATACGCTCTCAGAATTACAGGTACTAACTACGATCAGAAAAGTCTTGTGTCCTTGGAACTTCAAATTAAGCATATTATGGTTTGGTAAGCTTATGAAAGAAAAAGAAAAAAAGTAGATATTTCGTTTTTCAATGTTTTTCATTGAGAAATTTTCTGGTCTCTATTCATATTTAACCCTAAATTCCTTACTTTTCTAACGCTTGCTTCTACACACCACGGTATAAGAAGATTTACGTTTAGAATACTGAAATACGACATTGAAGAGAGAATAAAGATAGCAAACCCAGCCGTTTTCAAAAGATTTTCAACTAGAGTTGAAACCTAAAGAAACTGTTTGCATTAGATACAAATTATTCAGAAAGCTTTGAGGCTTCTGTCCATGGAGGTTTTGGTGGCACTGCGTTCACAGGTGACACACCCTCTGAGTAGCTATGAGAGGCCCAGAAAGGGCCTGGCACCTCTGAGGGCATTCCTTGGGACAGGCGGGTGGGTCAGGGGCACTCTCTTCACCAGCTCTGTTCCAGGGCTTTGCCACTAAAGGATTTTAATCAGGGGTATGACACAATCAGATTTTTAAAACTGTTTTTTTAGGTATTTTGATTCTAACTAGATTTTGAATTGTGAAGCTTCCGTATGTACCTGAGCTTTAAATACTGAAATAGTAGTGAAGTCTATAAAATCAATGTTTCAAGTCTCTACCGCCTTACTTCCCAGAAAGAACTACTGCATACTGCTTTTTATGTCTCTTTCTGGACATTTTAATGCATATATGAGCATACCCATCCTTAAAAACACATGCATATCCACAAATGGAATCATAACATACATTCTGTTCTATAGCTGGCTTTTCCCTTAATAAGATATTTTGAAAATCTTTGGTATTTCATTATATCCTGTACCATAATTTAACTAGCATCTTATCTGGGGATGTTTACGTTGATCCCAGTTTTGTTTTTGTATTTTGATGTGTGTGTGTATATATGTGTATGTGTTTGTATGTATGTGTATATATATGTATATAGTTGTTTATTTTAAATTGCACACAAACTTTATGTCCACCCTGTATAGCAATTAATTGTGCATATATTGTCACATACAAATGCTAGAGTATATAAAAAATAAATTCCTAGCAGTTGAATGCTGGGTTCGATGGTATCTGCATCTTTAATTCAAAAGGCATAGATAAATTTCTCCCCAAGTAGTGTGTGCCATTTTCCCATTCCCACCGAGACAGCCTGAGAATGTCTGCTCATCACATCCTTACCCACCAGGGATCATAATTCTGGCCCACCTGAGAAGGTGAAAATAACAAGACCTCATTGTCATCGTCTTCCCTCCGCACCTGTCTCTCTGTCCAACTGTCCCCTTTTCATAAGAACTCCAGTCTTATTAGATTGGTGCCCACCCTGATGGCCTTATTTTAACTGGATTATCTGCAAACACAGTCACAGTCTAAGGTACTAGGAATTAGAACTTTGAATGATGGGGCTCAGCACCCATAGCACATTGGGTACGGCGCCAGCCACATACACCCAGGCTGGGGGGTTCAAACCCAGCCCAGGCCAGCTAAACAACAATGACAACTGCAACAAAAAAACCACCCAGGTGTTGTGGCGGGCACCTGTAGTCCCAGCTACTTGGGAGGCTGAGGCAAGAGAATCACTTAAGCTCATGTGCTGAGGTTGCTGTGAGCTGTGACATCACGGCACTCTACCAAGGGCGATAAAGCAAGAGTCTGTCTCTAAAAAACAAAACAAAACAAAAACATATGAATAATTGGGAGGGGACATGATTCAAACCATAATGGGCATGTAACCATAAATTCTTAGCATGTAGTCAAATCCTTGGGACAGGAGGGGTTCCTAGGGCATTTCTGTCTGACTACTGCATGTAAGCAATACCCCTTTTCCCCAACCAACGTAAATCATGCCAGCGTTAGCTGGTTTTACATATGAGCCCAGAGGTTTTGGTTTACACTTAGTGAAGAAAGGGTTTGGAAGGGAAATCCAGGAAAAAACGGTGGGAGGGGATGAAATTGTGTCCTGTTTCTTATCTAAATGCCATAGATGGGCCTAGAACCCCCTGCAGTTAGGGTGTGAGGACCAGCAGCTGGGAGAACTAGTCACAGTGAACACTGGAGACTCTGGACACAAGGCATGCTGCTCCAGGGCCCAGGGTACCACACAGTGTTGGGGGTTCTGTCCCATTGTCTGTACCCCTCTGTCCCCCAAGGGGGTAGGCATTCAGGACAGTGAGGCACCACCTGCAGCACAGATGCTGCACTGTCATGATTGGCAGTGACACGGCCAGGGAAGCTGACCTTCTCCAGGGAGCATGGTTGGTGGCAGAGGTAGAGGAGCAGGCCAGCACCGCAGCAGGAGGGTGGTGTGAATGCCACAAGGAAACCTCAGCTGTAAGACTTGCTTATGTGAACTTCTGAGGCCCCTTCCGAGGGAATATCAGAAAACACTGTGGGGTAGGTGATATCTTAGGGTGGTTTTGATTTGCATTTCTCTGATAATTAGTGACGATGATCATTTTTTCTCATTTGTTAGCCATTCATCTGTCTTCTTTAGAGAAGGTTCTATTCATCTCACTTGCCCATTGATATAAGGGATTGTTGGCTCTTTTTATGTTGCTTAATTTGAGTTCTCTGTAGATCCAAGTTATCAAGCTTTTGTCCAATTGGTAATATGCAAATATCTCTTCCCATTCTGATGGTTGTCTCTTTACTTTGGTTGTTGTCTCGTTAGCTGTTCAGAGGCTATTCAGTTTAATTAAGTCCCATTTGGGGTTTTTTGTTGTTGTTGCAATTGCCACTGGAGTCTTCACAAAGTTTTTCTCCAGGCTGATACCTTCAAGTGTTTTTCCCTCACTTTCTTCAAGGATTGTTATTGTTTTATGCCTTAGATTTAGATCTTTTATCCATCTAGAATCAATTTTAGTGAGTGGAGAAAAATGTGGATTTAGTGAGAATGGCCCACATCACAAAGTCTAAAAGCTGCAGATGCTGGTGTGGATGTGGAAAGGAGGGAACACTTTTACACTACTGGTGGGACTGCAAACTAATATAACCTTTTTGGAAGGAAGTATGGAGAATCCTCAAAGAACTCAAACTAGATCTCCCATTTGGTCCTGCAATCCCATTACTGGGCATCTACCCAGAAGGAAAAAAAATCATTTTATCATAAGGACATGTGCACTAGACTGTTTATTGCAGCTCAATTTACAATTGCCAAATTGTGGAAACAACCTAAATACCCACCAATCCAGGAATGGATTAACAAGCTATGGTCTATGTAAACCATGGAGTACTATTCAGCCACTAAAAAAGATGGAGACTGTACATCTTTTGTATTAACCTGGATGGAGTTGAAACACATTCTTCCTAGTAAGCATCACAAGAATCCAGTGTAGTCAATTCTGATATGAGGACAATTGATGCTAATACATGGTGTGGGGTGGGGTAATGGGGAGGCGGAGAAAGGGAAGGAGGGAGGAGCATGGGAAGTCATGGTGTATGACACACCTCTTGGGGGCGGGACACAATTATAAGAGGAACTTTACCTAACAAATGCAAGCAGTGTAACCTGGTTCTCTGTACCCTCATTATTCTCCAACAATTAAAAAAAAAAAAAAAGGAAAGAAAAGAAACCACTGGGGTGCTGGGCACAGTGGCTCACGCCTGTAATCTTAGCACTCTGGGCACCTGAGGCAGATAGATTGCTTAGCTCAGGAATTCAGGGTCAGCCTGAGCCAGAGCAAGAACCTGTCTTTAAAAATAGTGGGGCTTTGTGGCAGGTGCCTATAGTCCTAGCTACTCAGGAGGCTGAGACAAGAGGATCACTTGAGCCCAAGAATTTGAGGTTGCTGTGAGCTATGATGCCACACCACTCTACCGAGGATGACAAAGTGAGACTCTGTCTCAATTTTAAAAAAAAGAAAGAACAAAAAGAAACCACTGGGGTATAAATAGGGAGGGGAGCTCTGATTTGGATGGGGGTTATCAGCCTATACTGTGGTTATTCTGCCAACTTGACTCCTTTTTGCTATTTTTAGTTCACTATCACATGCTCATTTTCATTTCTGCGACACACTGATGCATCACAAACCTTGCTATGCAGATTCTTTTGGTTGCAAGAACTAGAGATTTACCAAGAGAGGTTCCTGGACATGGGAGGCCTCAGTACAGAGGTGTGTGATTCACCTCACCTGATGAGGATAGTTCTACCCTAAGGCTGGGCAAGCGGATGGGACGATCCTCTAGGACGTCGCATGTGCTGCTTACTAGAGAGGGATAACAGAGTTTACATGGGATTAAAACCTCAACTAGAACCAGCCAGTTGGGGCCACTCTCCAAAAGACTGCAATAGACTCTGTTGTTTTTGTTTGTTTGTTTGTTTTTACTTTGGTGAACAGAACTTGAAATGCAAATGGGATGGTGACAGAGCACTGGCCTAGCCAAATATTTAACAGAAAGTGACTCTACCCCAAAAGAGGGCTTGTCAACCATGAGGGATTTAGAGGCAGGAATATGAGCAGCCAGGCCCTCAACCTGCTCAACGTCCTGCCCTGAAACAACAATTTGAGTAATGGGGAGCAAAGGGGTGTAAAGCCTGGAAATTATGCAAGCCAGGCATAAAGCACTCCAGCTTTACCCCAGCCTAGAAACACCAGCCAGCCACAGGCCATATTCATGCGCCTGTCCCAGGTTTCATGCCACTCTGGATGTGCTGATCTTGTACTATGAGAGGCTAAGTAGTTCATAGGATTCTGGCCATTGTCACACATTGAACAACAATATTAAAAACCTAACCTTTGTAGGTGAGCAGGAAATAGGCCACATGACAGATCCCTGGCTTTCCTCTGTAGAAAACCAGTCTTTACCTTCTACCAAAAAGGATCCAAAGGAATTTGGAAACTTCTGTGAGGCCCCACCTATGGGTCTCTCTTGGTAAGCAGCACAGTATCAGGAAAGAATGACCAAATTTACCAAACAAAAAGGCAACTTGTAACGTCATGGCTTTAGAAGCATCTTTAAACGTGGAACTGTGCAATCCATGCTAGGAGCCACACTGCTTTCCTGAACTCAACCTTCACGTTGAGTACACAGACCGCCCCTGGGAGCTCAGCCATTCGCGGAATGCAGAAGACCTCATACGCTCTCAAAGCATGGAAGAGTCTCTATGTCCCATAGCCATTTGGAAAAAGAAGATAATTTATTTTTTCCAAAGATTTCTTGGCATACTGATGTTTAAAAAAAAAAAATGCTTGAAGGAACTAAGCAGCCAGAATAGGATATGATAATAACAGAAATGCTTGCTAACCACTCTACTGTTCCCCAACACTGCAGTTTTTGAATAACACGTTGAAATGTCACCTGGTAACTTTGGTAATCAGAAAAATGATTAATTAATGAATCATTAACTCCTATATATATATATATATATATTTCCTTTTTTCCTTTGGTCCTTTTGCAGTTTCTCAACACCTCCTATCAGTCAATTTTTAAGACAATAGTCAAAGAAATGACTGCTCTCAACGAAGTGGATGGGGACGTTGACATTCCCCTGAGTAACCTAATGGAAAGTGGAAACAGAAGGAAACTGGCAACGCTGTAAGTAACTGGAGAGATCAAGCCGCTGATCAGTGGTGGCAGCAGGAAAGTGTGAATTGGGCCACCCAGGAAAGAGCAAAGGCAGGCCTAGGCATTTCCCCCAAATCAAGGAACAGGCACAGGCCAGGCACAGGGTGAGCACAAGATCCAGGTGAGCAGAGTAATCCAGCTGCCAGACCAAGATCAAAACTCAAGAGCAAGGAAATAGCAAATCTGGGAAGCACAGGATAGGGTCAAGGCAGGCAGCAGCAGAACTTGGAGATCTAGGCAAAAAAAGGGTTGGAGGGCCCATGAACATGTACAGAGTGTAAGGAGCAAGTCTCAGACCCCGGGCCTTTGAGGGGATCAATGGATGTCAAGATTCTGAATCTTTGCCCAGTAAATTCCCAACTTCGAGTGAGGCTGGCTCTTGCTCTTCCATGCTCTCTGAGGGAGGAAGAGCCTGGAGCCTCACTGCCCTGGGGGTCATGGCCCCAGGAAGTAGGTATCCTTTGCTGGACAGGGCCATTGCTCTCTGCTAGCTGAAATAGTGCAGCCCTTTCCAGCAAAGGATGTCCATTTCCTGGTTTACAAGAGGTTAAATTATTATGTTCGCTCCATGGAATCTAATCTAAGAACTTAAATTCTGTCATGTCAAAGGCCTCCTTCTCTGATCCAATTAAGCCTGGGAAGCTCACTCTTTTTGGCATTTTCTCTTTCAAAAAGGATCGGGTCTGAAAACCAGAAAACACAGCTGCCCTGTGTTATACCTTTATTTGGAAGTAAAATAGTCCATGCCATTGATATGTCAGGATAACTCACTTTGAATACTGACATGAGAGGGAAGAAAGGGCTTGATCATTTTGAAAGGCTAGGCCTTGGGCAACTTTCATAAGTCATTTTGAGAGAGGCTATTTGAATATCTTCTACTATATGAGGGGTTTCAAGTGGCTCTGTCCAGTTCAAAAACAGTGCTATTTTTCCAAGCTATTTCCAGATGTAACCCTCCCTGGACATGGACAACACACAGGAAACCTAGTTTCTTAGGCTGACTCCCAGAGCCACCTTTGCATTTGGACGTTCTGAAGCCCTCAAGGTGACCATTGTTGAATTCATCTGGAAGGGTTTGGGGGTCAGCCATGTGCCCAGCTTGAAGGTCAGTTAGACAGCAGGAGTCAATGCCATGTGGCAACTTTTACTTTTGAGCATTGCCTGGAAGGAAAGAAATCTGGGTCAGAGGCAGAGCCATTGACTCAACTTTCTACCTGTGTCAAAGACCCAGCAGGTTCCGGCACCGTCCGCACTGTGTAACATGACATGTAGGTCTGAAATGAGTCTTGGCTTTTAAAGATGATTCATGTTCCTTTTAGGCTGAAGAAAAATTATGAAAAGTACAAGGAAGCATTACTATGGTTCATGAAGAAACGTGATGGTAAGCCCCACTCTGTCGTTTTCCAGCCCGACTGTCCTGTCCGCATCTCACTGCCTCTTACACTCTGAGTGTTCTATAGAGGAGGTAGAAGAGCTCATTCACTCACCTGAGTGCCTCCCGGCTGGTGCAATCCCAGCTGATGGGGAGGAAATACCGAACATGACAGACATAGCCTGGGATCTCAGTGGCTTATCCCTTGGTTGGGGGGAGAAGAGACAAGAAAGTAGGAAATGATCGTACAGGAGGGTCAGGCCCTGAGGAACGAAGGTGATGCCGTGGGCCACATGGTGAGGAGCTAACCTAGATTTGGGAGACTGGGGCAGGGAGCTCCAGGAAGGCAATAGTAATGCAAAACTGGGGACTGAAATAACCCCTTCGCCAGGAGACTAAAAGCGTTTGGTATCCAGCTGTTCAGATTTGCCAGTGATAAAGGTTGCCAGTTTTTTAGATCTAATTAAAAAAAAAAGTGTGGGTCAACGGCCCACGCTGTTAAGATACCTAATTCAAAAACTCAAAACCACTATACAGAATATCTTCCAGGTTACCAGATCCAACTTACGTAGAAATGACAGCAATACCCATAGGGAATACACCTAATCAATCATCGGGTTTTCCCACGCTGAGCCAGCTCACAGTGTCCGGTCCCTTCTCAACAGAGTGTTCCCATCTCCCAGTGCCTTTTCGTCCCCTAATCCAACTCCTCAGGAGTGGCTGCTGTGAGCCAGGTACTTTCACAATCACTCTCTGATGTAGAGGAATCTTTACGACCATGTGAAGCAGGATAAGCTAAGGTCAGAGTTGCTAAGTGGCTACCTAAGACCATCCAGCCATTAAATGGAAAAGGCACATTCATGCCCAAGACCCGCCGGGTCAAACCCAGAGCCCATCCCCTTAGCATGCACAGCAAACCACAAATGCCAGTATGTCTGCAGAAGAAAATGTGACAGGCCATCTAAGTCTAGGTCCCACGTCCTCTTCAGAGCAAGGGGGCAGGGAGAGAGAGGAATCACCATCTCCAGCTACTGAAGTGGGACCACCCTGCCTCCCACCAAGACTCACACAATTGGGGTCCCCCAAACAAGGAAAGGAGTTCAGATTTTCAGCAGCCGAAAACACAACAAATGTCTGTTACACTTAATGGGTCATACTTGTCAACTACTTACGTTTCCGTTCCCCCTTGCCATTACGCATCTTTCTTTTCTTGGGACCTTAACAAGGCACACAGTAGGTGCTCAGTATGTGTTTCTTGAATGGATGTATGCATAGTTTTTTGCTCTGTTTGGGGAATAAAGGCCTTTCAGGCATTTATGAAATTAATATAACACAGATGGCCTCAGACTCCCCTAATCCCCCATTCCTAGCCACGCTCTGCTTCTCTGGACAACTAAAGCCTAGAAGACACGAGCTTTTTTAGAAACACAATATTTCTCATTGGCACGAGGCAACCTCCTCACATTCCTGCCATGGCTGGTCCCAAAGATATCTCCCAGCCACCTCTAAGATGCAAAGTCACTTGGAGTATTCAGCCCATTTTTCTGTATTCCCGACCCACAGCCCCATGTCTCTGGACACTCAATTTCCAAACCAAGACCAGGTTCCCTCTTGTCCTGTGACCTCTGCTGTCACACAGGGCTCCCCACATGCAGAAGGGCCCTGCACTTGGTTTAAAGCTCAGCTGTTTTGAAATACTTAATGATTTAAAAACAAGGATCCCTACGTGTTCACCCTGTATTGGGATCCTCATATGATGTAGCCTTTCCACCATTTAGGCTGGTGACTAGAGGGAGGAGAACATGGTGTTGCTTGTATGATAAACCATCAAAATGCAAAGCTTTGGCTCAGGGCCTGTGGCTCAAGTGGCTAAGGTGCCAGCCATGTACACCCAAGGTGGCGGGTTCGAATCCAGCCCAGGCCCGCCAAACAACAATGACGACTGCCACCAAAAAATAGCCAGGCGTTGTGGCGGACGCCTGTGGTCCCAGCTACTTGGGAGGCTGAGGCAGGAGACTCGCTTGAGCCCAGGAGTGGGAGGTTGCTGTGAGCTGAGATGCCACAGCACTCTACCCAGGAGGACAGCTTGAGGCTCCTGTCTCAAAAAAAAAAAAAAAGCAAAGCTTTTCTTGTTGAGAAGGACACAGATACATTGACCTTCTATTGGGTGGCAGGCACGATGCATGCATGATTTCATAGTGACTTCACATGTATGTAGGCAGCATTTTAAGGCAACCGAGGCTCAGATACCATCATCTCTACTTTGGAATTCCTTTTTTTTTTTTTTTTTGAGACAGAGTCTCACTTTGTCACCCTGCCTAGAGTGCCTGGCATCATAGCTCACAGAAATCTCAAACTCTTGGGCTCCAATGATTCTCTTGCCTCAGCCTCCCAAGTAGCTGTGACTATAGGCACCCGCCACAACACCAGGCTATTTTTAGAGATGAGGTCTTGTACTGGCTCAGGCTGGTCTCGAATCTGTGAGCTCAGGCGATCTACGCCTCAGCCTCCCAGAGTGCTAGGATTACAAACGTAAGCCACTGTACCCAGCCTCGGGGCTGTACTTAAATACTACTCAGAGATTCTTTCCTTGGCTACTCTTCATACTTGAGAGTAGTACACACACACCCCAACACACACATCACTCTCCATCCTTCCCACCCTGCTCCATTTCCCTTCAGAGCACATCATCACCACACTCATCACATGTTTATCTGTTCACTTGTTTCACATGTGTCTCCTCTGAGACAGCAGAGATTACAACATCCCTGATAGTTAGGACAGTTCTTAGCACACAGAGATGTGATTGATATTCAATGGGTGAGCAAATGAATGACTGACCTACTCTGCCTCTCCTGAATCGTGTGTCACCACTACCCCATTCCCACTCTAGCCTTCAACTATGCAGAGCTTATGTTAGGATGCCCACCTCACCCCACCCCCATGCCTATTAGAGACCTACCTTCCACCGGAAGTCTCAGCTTCAAAGCCTGGTGAAGTTCCCTCCTGTGAGCTCTCATGGTGGCCCATGGTGGCCCAGTATTGGGCAACCCAGAGCTCCCTCACCTGACCTGTCCCTTGCAAAGCTTCTCACTCCCACCAAGAACATTCTGGTGGATGCCACAGTTGGAAGCTCTTCTCCAGGCTTCAGTGTCTACAGATCCCACTGTTGTGACACAGGGAGCAGGGAGTGTCCTTCAATTGTCCTTACTAGTTTAGTTCTAAAACTCAATTTTCATAAAAATGGACAAAAGTGAATGTAAAAAGAAACTCATTGCTATGAAAACGAAGTTGAAGCCAGGCTTGGAGGCTCACACCTGTAATCCCAGCACTCAGAGAGGCCGATGCAAGAGGGTCCCTTGAGGTCAGGAGTTTGAGACCAGTCTGAGCAAGCAAGATCCTTGTCTCTACTAAAAACAGAAAAATTAGCCAGGTATTGTGACAGGTGCCTGTGATCCCAGCTAGTTCGAAGACTGAGAAGGAGGATTGCTTAAGCTTAGAAGTTTGAGGGTTGCTGTGAGCTGGCTGAGGCCACGGCACTCTAGTCCAGGCAGCAGAACAAGACTCTGTCTCAAAAACCAAAAACCAAAACCCAAAAAACCACGAAGTTGAATTTCTTTTAAAACCTCAATAAGAAAATAGCTTTTAAAGAATCTGCTTTGAATTAGCTGTGGAAACATATAACATATACAAAAGATGGGGGATGCATAGAAATCTTTTTTTCAAAATTCTATGATTCTGCACTTATACTATTTTACACTCCCAAAAGTCAAAATGATAAATAATAAATTATGGGTGTGATTTGAGCAAAAATGATAAAAGCCCCAGTCATCTGACCGGCACACCAAGGAAAGATCTTGGCCTGTATTTTAGATGGCACGTTCACATACAATTGTGCTTTACGTTACAATAACGTGTTTAAGGTAGGGGTTTGTTTTAATGACTCCCCACTTTAGGCTACTTTTTCATTTACCAGCCACACTGTTGTTGGCTGGGTGAGTGCTCAGCTCACCATGGTGCAGTTGGCACATTGCTGCGCGGCTCTGTCACACCCCCACATCTAGAAGACTAGGTGGTCTTCACTAATGCGTCAGACATTTAGCACTGGGATGGCAACATGAGGCTCTTGATCAACGTGTGTTGAGCGAACGAATGGCAAAAGCGAGTAAGCTAGAATTCCAGCCACTTCGAAAGTCTTGCTCTCCCAGCTACCTGCAGCCTCCCAGGAGCCCTCCAACTTCGTGGGGCACCTTGAGAGAAATGGATCTAAATTTCTTTTCTCTTTTCCACTGAAATTTTATTCAATCCGATTACTGGATTGAATGAGCACTAGGTGCCAAGGTGACCGACGTGAACATGGTTGTATATCGTTCCTTGATGCAAGCACCACCCTCGGAGGAGCTTGAGTTTGTGAAAAAAGTAAGAAAGAAACGTCCTCGTCAAAGGAAGAAAAAACTAGATACAACGTGGATGAGGATGAACACAAAAGTGAGTACAGCAGTGACTGGTGATTTGACTGTGCAGGGATTTTCTTTGGCTCAGGTGAGACACACACACCCCTACCCCATCAGGGAGCGAGAGCGGTCAGGACCAGTCTACAATGTGAACACAAGCAAGAAAAATGTATCCAGTGTACACACATAAGGGGTACACCTATTGGAGGGGGTTATTGGCTAATTGACAAGGATTTTTGCTAGGATTTACTTACCCCCTCAGGGTCTATATTCAGCAACCGGCTGGGGGGAGAAGTGGAATAAAGGATGTGCATATATATCATTCGTGTGTCTATCTTATAATACATAAGTCCCAGCTAGGCACAGGTGGCCAGCCCCCGTGTTGGGAGGTTGGAAGGGAGGTTCACTTGAGCTCAGGAGTTCGAGGCTACAGTACGCTATGATGGCGCCTGTGAACAGCAACTGTACTCCAGCCTGGGCAACATAGTGAGATCCCACTTCTAAAAAGAAAACAAAAAAATATATAGAGATTATAGGTCCATCTTCTTGTAAATTGGAATCCATGTCAAAAGTCAATCACATAGTGAATGGATAAACTGTAGTACATTGATACAGTGAAATATGATTCAGCACTAAAAACAAATGGACTGTCAAACCATGAAAAGACATGTAAGAATCTTAAACACATAATTACTAAGTGAAAGAAAACAATCTGAAAAACTTACATAACAGATCCCTACTGGACGACATTCTGGACATAGGACTTTATATGTTTGTCCAACACCAAGAGTGAACCCTAATGTAATCTATGGACTGTAATCTATTGAGCATGGTGTGTCCATTATCAATTCATTGATTATAGCAAATATACCAGTCTGGTGCAGGATGTTGACAGAAGTTAAGTTCTGTGTTTATGGGAATCTCTGTACTTTCCACTTGATTTTGCCATGAACTCCTTTTAAAAAATGAAGCCTATAAGTAAAATCAATCATGAAACCTATTTGTGAAGATGGATACTGCAAAGTCATAAGTGAAAACAAGTCTCAAAATGTTAGAGTCATTAAGAGTGAGCTAATAATCAGGTCTGAAGTTCAAAAAAGAAGCCTTAAGATTAGAGTTATAAAGAAGCCTTCAGTAAATATGTACTGAGAAAATAGCATGTTCTAGGCATCCTTCTGGGTGCTGGAGAGACAGAGATAAATAAAATAAAGCCCCTGGTCCGGGGCAGTGTGTGGTCTAGGTGGGGAGATAGCCAATATACAGAAGTACTACACAAGCCTGCGTCCTCTTGTTACATGCCATGTGGGAAAACCAGCAGAGGGGGCTCCAGTTGTCAGGCTGAGAGAGGAGCTGCTCTCTTACCTATAGGACGATCAATCACAGAAAGCTGGTTGGACCAAGAGCCATTTGAGCCTAGGCATGTGTGAAATGAGGGAGCCATGGAGATTCCTGGGGGAATGGGATTCTAAGCAGACCTAACAAGTACAAAGGCCTTTTCCTCAAGGACAGCTGTGAGCAAGAGAGAGAAGGGTAGGAAATCAGCTCAGGTGCCCAGGCCAGGTAGAGCCCCTGCCTCCAGGACACAAAGCCTGTATCAGTCAGGACAATGCTCATTCGCTGCTGAAACAAATGCTTCCCTAAGCTAGTGGCTCAATAAACAGATGTGTGTTTCTTGTTCTCATCTCATCTATTTTGAGTCTTGTAGCCTTTTGAGTGACTTACCTCCAATGTGAGCCTCTGGGCCCTTTCTTCATGTGTTTCCACTATCTTGAAGTTGTTGATGTCCAGTTGCATGGACAGGACGTGAAGCCAGGGTCCGAGCGTCAATTCCATTGACCAGAACGAGTTACTAATTCCACCTAGCTGTGAGAGAGCTGGGAAATGTTCTCCTACTGTGTATCCGGGCGGGAAATGGAAAGAGTTTTCACTAAGAAATTGGAAAAGCAATTAAACATCTAAATGCGATTAGGACGGCCTCACTGCTGAAGAAGTGGAAGAGAATAGGAAACTGACATTTGGCCAAGATGTGGACTCTTCTGGCCTCCGGACAAGGAATGGCAAGTTCTGTATTCCTTCACCTCCTGCATGGGCATGGAGAAAGGAAGTCCATGGGACCAGTCAGAACCCCTATGGATAGGGGAGTTCTCAAGGTCATAGCAGACAATGGGAAGGGTGTTGGAAGCCTTCATATAGAATTTTCAAACTTTCTTATCTCCTGGGCCTCATCGCCAATAAATTAAAGAAACTATACTTGGTTTCTGGCTAACTCCATGTCCCTTCCACTCACTGTCCTACCTGAGAGCTTTCGCACCTGCACCATCTGTCCCCACCCTGCCTCCCAATCTAAAATGTACTCTGTGCAGCCAGGAGGAAGTTTCTCACCAAGATCTACAAGCAAAGGTGCCTTCCCAGCACACACCATTCATGTCAGGCTGCACCGAGGGCCCATGAGATATGATAGGTAATAAATTCCAAGTCGTTTGCGAGTCCACTAGCACTGTTTGTAAGTGTGTGCTGGTATTCGGGCCAAATCCAGCCCTTAGCCCAGGGCCCAGTGGCTCCCCAGTGACAGATGTGGCTCTAGCACAGAGCAGGGTCTGCCTGGAAGCCATTGTTCTTCCTCTAGTGGAACTGAAGGAAGGGCCAGAGACATAGCCTCTTCTCCCTTAACTTTACTTCTCAGCCTCATGCTCTGTCTCCAAGCAAATGGCAGGGAATCTCAGCCTTTTGAACATGCTGTTTATTTCCCAGTGAGAGAAAATGCACCAACTCCACCTCTTTGTCAGAGATTTTGTTTTGCCCATGCGGTACTTATCATCAGAATAATGTCATTACGTGGTGAGTGAGTTTGACAAGCAGCAATCATCTTGAGAAATGTTGGCTTTTGAGAGGCTTTTGAAAATAAGACTTGAACTATAAATACCCTCTCCCATGAGAAATAACTGGACACTTTCTACACACCTCCAGGATGAACCAATGGTGGGTGCCTTTACTACTCTGTAGCCGAAATGTCCATCAAAAGAAGGGTGAATAAAGCACATG
This sequence comes from Otolemur garnettii, assembly GCF_000181295.1. Classification (NCBI taxonomy): domain Eukaryota; kingdom Metazoa; phylum Chordata; class Mammalia; order Primates; family Galagidae; genus Otolemur; species Otolemur garnettii. The sequence goes on along the minus strand of NW_003852438.1, from coordinate 3,613,984 downwards.
TGCTCTATGTACACCATGGAATACCATTCAGCCTTAAAAAAGGACTTCCTGTTATTTGTGACATCATGGATGAACCTAAAGGACATTATGCTAAGCGAAATAAGCCAGGTACAGAAAAAAGTCAAATTTATAGAAGCAGGGAGTGTCCAAGGACTGGGAGGAAGGAAAGAGGGAGAGACTGGTCAGGGGATATAAAATTTCAGGTAGGCAAGTCGAAGAGACCTGGTGTACATCACGATGACTGTAGTTAATAACAATACATTGTATGTTGTAAGCTGCTAAGAAAATAGATTCTAAGTGTTTTCACACCACAAAGAAATGTCCATGAGGTACAGTATATGTGAAATAATGTGATATAGCTCCCCCACAATGTCTTCACATAGCCGAACGCCACGTTGTAGCATAATTATATGCAATTTTTCATTTTTAAATAATATAAATACATTTTCTTTAAAGGGCATTCTTTTGGGTTTTAAGAGGAAAAAAGAGCAGTGATTTGTAGACTAAATGTTCGAGGTGATCAGGAGCTTAATGGTAAGGGCAACAGCAGGCACCAGCCTGCAGCTTGGGGCTCAGATTGCCAGAGCCTGGGTCTCTTCCTGCTGGGTGACTTTGTGTAAGTCATTTCGCCTCTCGTAAACAAGGAAAATGATAGTGCCTACTGCGTTTCCCCGCAAATAAGACGCTATCTTATATTTATTTTTTCTCAAGAAGATGCACTAGGGCTTATTTTCAGGAGATGCCTTCTTTTTATTAAGTATAACAATCTACATTTATTCAAATACAGTTAAGTCATCTTCTTCTAGAACCTGACAGGGGGAGCTGACCTTGTTGGTGGGGCTAGCAGTAGCGATGCGTGAACTCCTTTCCCCTAGCCGTTCGCACATGCCCAATAGGATGCCTGTGACCACGATTAACACACGCACACCCGTACAAGTGTGAATGGCTCAGAGAAAGGAGCTGTGGCAGATAAAAGGTATTCCAGTCTTCCTTACCGCTCCCTGCTGAAATGCAGGGTGTGGCTATGCAGCATATATATCTACATAGCCATGCCCATCACTAGGTCTTATTCTCAGGGTAGGGCTTATATTTAACAAATGCATAGAAAATCCTGCTAGGGCTTATTTTTTGGGTAGGGTCTTACTTTCGGGTAAACACGGTATTTTGTATGGTCACTCTGATGTGGCAGTAAAAGTTAGCACAGAGCAGGTGCAGTGGAAGGACTTTGTATTAACTGTACTATCATCATCACCTCCAGGAGCGGTTTCCACCCCACTGCTCAGACTGCTGGGCAATTAAAGGTCATGACCTGGGGACCCCCCAGCAGCTGCCCATCAAACAGAGCTGCACCTCTTTCTCTGGTCAGCTTAGGTTTTGCACTCTGCTATAAGCTGTCTTTAGACAAGGATTCTCCAATTTTTGTTAAAAATTAGGGTTTGAGCCTATCCAGTGACCACAGCGCCAGCCCCACCCTCCCGACTCAGCTGGCAGCACAGCCCACAGCCCTGTACTGGTGTCCGACATTAAAAGCCTGTGCTTGACTGAGAAATGGGGCCTCACTGGAAATTTCAAACCAAAGGTTCGACAACAACAGAAAAGACACTCATGCATCAGAAAAGTGATTAGCAAACTTGGCAAAACAATATGGCCTGATTTGTACAAACACCAGAATCTGATAAAATAAAAGGATTTAAGGAATTTCTTGAAACTGAGATAAACTTAACAGAAACCTGCTCTTTGGCCTGTGTTAAAGACTTCGCAACAAGAAAGATAAAGAGAGAAGAGATCATCTGTTTAGAACATAGCTTGCAGAAATAGTCTTAGCCTGGTGTGATGGCACACGTCTGTAGCCCCAGCTACTCAGGAGGTTAAAGCAGGAAGATTACTTAAGCCCAGGAGTTTGAGGCTGCACTGAGCTATGAGATGCCACTGCACTCCAGCCTGGGCAACAGAGCAAAACCCTGCCTCCCAATCAATCAATCAGTAATTTTTTAATAAAAAAATTTTCTAAAAGAAAGCAAAAATAATAGAATAAACAAATCAAAACCTGTTTCTTTTTCTTTTCTTTTTTTTTTTTTTTTGACAGTTTTTGGCCAGGGCTGGGTTTGAACCCGCCACCTCTGGCATACGGGGCTGGTGCCCTACTCCTTTGCGCCACAGGTGCTGCCCCCAAAACCTGTTTCTTCAAGAAGACTAGTGAAATAGGCAAACTTTCTGGCAAGGTCAATCCAGAAAACAAAGAAAGAGAAAGTATAAATAATATAAAGAATGAAAACAGGGAAAGAATTCTAGAGACAGCAAAGAGATTTCTTTAAGGCATTATTTGACCTAAAAATTTTATGACAATAAAATTTTAGTTTAAAATATATTTATAACTTTGATAAATTTTAAAACTTACATAGAATGTAAGTTTTCAATTATATTTAAAATGTAATTTACTAAAACGAATTAAAGAAGAATTTTTAAAAACCTAAATATACCGGCTCCGGCGCCTGTGGCTCAAGTAGCTAAGGCGCCAGCCACATACACCTAAGGTGGCGGGTTCAAATCCAGCCTGGGCCGGCCAAACAACAATGACGGCTGCAACCAAAAAATTTGCAGGTGCCTGTGGTCCCAGCTACTTGGGAAGCAGAGGCAGGAGACTCGCTTGAGCCCAGGAGTTGGAGGTTGCTGTGAGCTGTGATGCCACGGCACTCTACCCAGGGTGACAGCTTGAGGCTCTGTCTCAAAAAAAAAAGAAAAAAAAAACCTAAATATACCAGTGTCATGGGTTAAATTGTGTCCCCTCAAAAAGATACACTGAAGTCCTAACCCCTCAGGGCCTCAGAATATGACCTTACCTGGAAATAGGGTTTTTGGCGATGGAATTAGTGAAGATGAGGCCATCCCTAAGTAGGGTGTGCCCCTAACCCAATATAACTATAATAAATATAGTTATTTATTTAACTATATTTAAAAATATAACCCTTATAAAAAGATAGCCATGTGAAGACAGAGATCACTACATGGAAGACGGAGGCAGAGATTGGCATGATATCTCTCCAGGGAAAAAAGTCAAGGGTCTCCACCCATCCCGTGAAGCAAAGAGGGAGGTGTGGAAGAGATTCTTCCTCAGAGCCTCGAAAGCAGTGTTTTTCAACCTCTTTAATCTCACAGCATCCTTGAACCTACTTCCCAGCACAACTTAAATTATGTTGATCAAAAAAAAATTTTTTTAAAGAATATACCAGCTCAGCATTCATAGTTCAGTGAGTGAGGGTGCCAGCCACATGCACCAAAGCTGGCGGGTTCAAGCCTGGCCCAGGCCTGCTAAACAACAATGACAACTGCAACCAAAAAAATGGCCAGGCGTTGTGGTGGGCACCTGTAGTCCCAGCTACTTGGGAGGCTGAGGCAAGAGAATCGCTTAAACCCAAGAGTTAGAGGTTGCTCTGAGCTGTGATGCTGCGGCACTCTACCAAGGGCAACATAGTGAGACTCTGTCTCAAAAGAAAAACAAAAAGAATATACCTACTGTGCTTTGAACTTATTTTGAAAATAATTTAATTAAGATCTTAAAAAAAATTTTTGTGGCACACCGGTTGAAAATCACATCCTCAGAGAGAGCCTAGCCTGCCGCCAGCTTGATTTCAGGCAGCCTCCACAACAGTGAGAAAATACATTTTTGCATTTTTAAGCTGCCCAGTTTGTGGGACTTTGTTCCAGCAGCCCTAGGAAACTAACACAACCAGTAACCATTGGGATGATTGAAATGATTGTTTAAAATCTCTCTCTCACATACACACACACACACACACACACACACGGATCCAGTTCAGCCTCCTTATTGTACAAGCAAGTAAACTGAGGCCCTGAGAGCTCACCCAGCAAGGTGGTGGGCATGATGGGTGGGCCAGCATATGGGCATCGGGCAGCAAACAGATGTGATCCCAGAGCTCTAGCGACCCCACGACGCTCTGAGTAGCTGAGGCGGCACTGTGCACTTTCCACACTTTTCATAGGTTTGTCTTTTCTTCCCAGGAACATCAAGGTGATGGAGAATTTGTTCTCTATCCCAATAAGAATGTCTTCCAAGTTCTCTTTCCTGATAAGACAGGCCAGATATAGTATCCTCTGGAGAACAGGGATGCTCCTATCGACAGACACTGGCACCTAAGTCTGTGATTCGAGGTTGGGGTGGGGGTCTCGCCGAGGCCTGCATCCTCTGCAGGGCCCTGCCTTCCCCAGGGGGTTCTCAGGGACTGCTTATGCGGCTTATGCCTTAACCACCTCCCAGTTATCCATCAGGAAACCTGGCTATGCTCATCTTCTGTGCGAAAAGCGAAATGTTCACGTACATCGTCCTGGAAGACAGTAAGAACCCGCGGGTCCGGGCCCTTATCAACAACTCTGGCCATGCCACCTTGTATGATGAAAATGGAGATATCTGGTGAGATTGGGTCATGGATCCCGAATGCCCCTGCAGGTGGGGCAGCAGCGTGGGGAAGGTTCAATTCCCCATCTCACAGTGTTGGGAATGGGAGATGGGTACCATGAGGGGCCAGTCTGACGGGGCCGACCCTCAGGGCAGATGCAATGTCCTTGCTGCACCACTGCCCTCCCCGCTCCAGGTGGAGCTACAGTTGGTTGAGGATCCAGAGTCACCACGCTATGTAGCTTGGTCTTCTGCACACCTCTTGTGCCCCAGAGAGGCGGGTTGGTAAGGGCTTGGGAGATGCATTATCTTCTATGCAGAGTCTGCGGTGAGAAGGGCAGCTTCTAAATAGCTCGTGACAAGTGCACTTAGTTCTTCAGTCCCCATTTCTGGTAATGGTGAAAACCGTCCAATGTAAGGTAACTCAGCCACTTCAAAATGTTTCTCCCTTTCTTCTAGGTAAGGGCTCTCTTTTCAGGCTTTTCCCTTCTGTCCAAAATGCTCATGGCATGGGAAATGTATATTATCTTGGACCAAGTTTATTCTTTCTCCTTGATAGTCAAGGCCAACCTTTTTTTTTTTCTTTTAATTCCAGAAAAAAATTTTTTCACTCTCTAGGTTTTTAAGAATATTTTCTCTGCTGTGAGTCTTTTTTAGACACCATTTCCCGATTCACTCCTTTGTTCTGGCAGTGTCTGCCCCCTGGCAGGGCCCGTTGTGACCACCAGGAGGTCCTAAGAACAGGCACGGGGGAGTAACTCAGCTGATTATCTCTAGTAGGCTCTGGGGACTTACAGTCTGGCCTCCTCTCCTTAATGACACACTCCACCATGGGACCAGAAGAGACCTGGGGTAAATCTAGAAACAACTTTTATTTTATCGAAGAGGGAACTTAGGTTCAGAGAATACACTAAGCCACTTGCCCTGAGTCATGCGTGAAATTATAGACAAATTTTATGACTTTTTGACTCAGCTGAAAATAAAGCATTTTTTAAATGATTGAAGGACATGTACAAGAGCTATCACTCCTCCTTATCCCTGAATCTCAGCCCACCAAAACCCAAGGGGAAGGTTGATGTTCAGAGTTGAGGTAAGGGCTGACTCTCCCCTGCCCTAAGACTGATTCTCTAGGTTTGGGGTAGGGCCTGGAGGTCTGCATTCTTTCCAGATGCCTCTGTGGGTCAGCCAGTTGTGGGTGGCCCTGCCAGAGTCCCCTGTACTGTGTCTCTGTGCCTTGAAGGCTGTGGAAAGGGGTGATGACCAGGCTGACCCTGCCCTGTCTCCCAGGGGTATGATGCCCTCTCAGGGCTGCAAGAGAGAGACAGAGAACCCAAATCCACAGAGAGCCATGCCTTGGCCCTCCCCAGTGTGCTGACACCCCAGACTGTTGCTAGGGCCCTGGAAATGCTTCAACTTCACGAGGAAATGAGACAGGTGTCCTATCCTGGGGACAGCACAGGCCAGTTGTTTAAGTCTACCTTGCCCAGAACAGCCTCATTTCTGGGCTTCTGGCACCATCCTTGTAGCCAGTCATGGTCCAGAGGTCCCTGACTCCTTGTCTACCAGTTCATCTTTTGGAAGCTGCTGCCTTTCTGCCCCTGGAGGAATTTCAGAAACTCAGGAAGCAAACTCATGTATTTTCAAGAGCGGGAGAAGCACTGACAGCTTTCCCTCCTAACCCTAAGCTCCTCTGCTGGGGGAAACGGGGCGGCTCACGATTGGGAGGCCTTCTTGTGTTCAGAGCTCATCAGGTAGGCTCAGAGTGGGCCCCACAAATCTTAGCAAGTGGCCAGTGCAGTGTCCTGTCCACAAGGACACAGGCCAGCGCTCAGGCCACCCATTGGGCCTCAGCACTCCCCCTGCCTTTTTGATCCGACCCACTGGGAGGCCTCTGACTCTTCCTTCCTGGCTGCCCCCTGGGATGAAGGGACCCCAGTGGTATCACTGATGTCTTCCTTGCCCTTCTTTCTTGGTGCTGGACACATGGCCAAGCTGCCCAAGCAGAGGGAGAAAGTTCCCTGTTGTCAGTCCCTGCACACAGCCACCGGGGTGAGAGATGACTGTCCACATCCCCAAACATCATACCGCAAAGCCAGATCTGCTTCCTGAACAGGCTTCCCACGTGCAAGCTGCTTCCTTCCACAAGGACAGCTGGCCAGAGAAAAACAAGGTGCACAGAGGGAGGACTTGGTCTCTGAGGGACCTCATCCTGCAGTCCCTTTGTCACTAGGAATCATTAGGGAACACAGAGCTGTGTGACCAGGGCCCCTGACCCTATTGCACTGACAGAGAGCTCCTCCACGGTAGCTCGAGTGCCAGGCAGGATTTAGCAGTCCAACAGGTGCATGGAGACTGCCAGCTGAGGAGTCTGAGCCAGGCTCAGGACGGGGCTCCAGACCTGCCTCAACCAGGTCCAGGGCAGGTGGGTTCTATCCACTCCGCAGTTCAGGGTCTTCATGCTCTCTGAGCATAAGCCACCTAATTTGACCATTTCTGGGCATTCCCAATCCTATCCCCCAAAGGGAGCCTCAGCCCAGAACCGGGTACTCCCAGGCAGGGGCAGATCCCCACCCCGGGGAGTGGGTTGGCCTAGTGCAAGAACTCTGATGGGAACCATGTAAGGGTGAAAAGCTTGCTGGAATCTGGTCCCTGTGGGGTGAAGTAGGATTGCTGTTTGCCTTCCTTTCCATCAATGCTAATAATAAGGAAATTGTTTTCTGAGTTATTGCTTCCTATAGGCAGTACTATTATCATCTGCATTTTACAGTTGAGTAAACTGAGGCCTAGAGAGATTAAGTAACTGGCCCAAGGTCACACAGCATGCAAGCAGCACAGTCAGACTTTGAACCCAGGAGGGTCTGGCTCCAGAGCCCAGGTGTTTAATTCATCCCTGTACATACAGCCTCTCACTCAGGTAAAGAGGAATGAGATTGGCCCCGCTGGGGCCCGACGGTGGAGGGACTTAGGAATTTGCTCTTTGAAATGGGAAGACGGGAGGGCCTGGGTTTGGGCGTGCCTGGGAATCTTCCCTCCTGGAGGTGAGCAGGGGTGTCTGCAGCAGGCCCCCAGTCAGCCCAGACAAGCGGTGACAGTGTCAGAGTAACCCAGCTTGGGCACGAGCTCTACCTTCATCTAACTCCAGCCTCAGCTTCCTTCCCTTGACTCCCCATAGACGTTGCTGCCCAAGGGCACCAATTCTAGGGACAGTCCAAGTGGGATTTTAAAAGCAGAAGCCAGGGCTAGAGGAACGGGTGGGTTTGAAATGTCAGGAAAGGACAGCTCTTATCTCACTTGATTAGTCACTGTCCCCCCTTCTCACCAGAGCACTTGACTAGTCTTAAAAAAAAAAAAAAAAAAAAAGGAAAGAAAGGACAGCTCAAGGGGCAGGAGAGCCCCTGGAGAGTAGGGGTGGCCAAGACAGAAATCACCCACCCCCCCCACTCGCTTGCACCTGTTTATGTGGGTGCCCAGCACAAAGCTGGGTGACAGGAATTCGGGAGGTACTAACAGATGTGTCCCTGCCCTACAGGACTTTATATTTTGGTGGGGAAGAACAGATGATAGACAATCATAGTCGATTCTCCTTATTTGTAGTAGTTATGGTCTATAAAGTCACCGAGAACACTGACCTGGCTGGTCCTGGAGGAGACACGTATGCACCCTCACATCTCACATGGAGTCACGCACACACACAGAGGCTGGACGTGAGTCCCAGTGTGCACGTTCCCATCTGAGACTGAGCAAGGCCACACTCTGCCTTTCTGCTTCAGCTTTCCCAGTGAGGTGACCAAGTGACAGACATGGGGTGGGGGCATGGCCAGGGAAGGGCAGTCTAGTGCAAGAAGCTCTGGCCCAGGGCCAGCTGGACGGGTTTGAATCCCGGCAGCACCTGTGGAGCAGACTCAGGCAAGTCACATGACACTTCTTTTTTGTTTTTCTTTCAGACGGTATAAAAGTTCTGAAACATGACACTTCTTTAAAGTAATGATACAGTATTTTTTAAATCATTTTTATTTCAAAATATTAATTAAAGGGGTATAGGAGCTTCTATTACCTGGACAGCTTGTATCAATATGCTCAAGTCGGGGCTTTCAGTACGCCATCACCAAAACAGTGCTCACTCTGCCCGTTAGGGAAGCTTCCCATGCCCACACTCCTGCCCTCACCACTCCTTGGTTTCTCTTGTCCTTTATACAAGGAACATGACACTTCTGAGCCTCTTTTTCTCCTTGTAAAATATAACAGAATCTAGCAGGATGGAATGTTTGGGGATTTGAGATTATAATCTAGAGGAGATACGTATGCGTGTGTGTCTATATATCGATGGCATATTTCCCTGAACAAGCTACGGGTTCAGTATTCACTAAATCTGGCTTTATAGAGCACTACTGGGAATAATGAGAATTGACCATCTCTATCTGTAAATTATCAGAAGGAAACTAACACAGAGTGGCAATAGAGTCCCAGCGGGAAGCAGAGGGGCTAGACAGGAGTACCCTCTGAGGAGGTGACGCTGAGCTGAGACTCAAAGCATGAATAGGCACCAGGCATGTCACATCGGGCAGGGGACCTTTCCAGGCAGGGGAAGAGCGTGGCAGAGCTGGAAGAGGAGGAGAGAGAGGGAGAGCAAGCATGTGGTGGGGCTGGGGGCAGTGCCTGCCTTGGCTTAGCCTTCGTGTTGGAACTTCTTCCACCCACCAAGCTCCTGTGGCCAACCGGGCATAGGGGCGGACAGGGTACCCTGGGCTGAGCCTGACGTGCCTTCTCTCCTCTAGGGTAAACGTGAACCTCAACCTGGGCTACTACTTCCTCAAAGACCAACAGCAGAAGGCCTGGAACTGGTGGAATCTGGACATCCACATCCACGCACCCCCTTTCCAGCATATCTCCCTGAAAATCAACCAGTACATCCAGGTTCACATAAGGAGCCAGGATAAGATCATCTTCCGCTTTGCCCACAAATGGAAGCGGATATCTATAAATATGGGCACCAAGTATCAGGTAAGGCAGCAACACCCCCCACACACACACACACCTTCCAGGCAGGGTGCCTACTGTAGTGAATACAGGCTTGGACCACAGTGCTGTGCCACAGTCCTCTGGGCCCTATTCTGTGGCACACAGATATGTAGAAAAACAAGGCCATCTTCATTTCTCCAGTGCTTAACCACATGGAAGTACATTCATGTAACTTCCCCACGCCCAGGTCTCCACGGCCTGGCCAGTGCTGGCCCATCTTCTGTGGCATGAACCCTGGTGTTATCTGGCTTAAACAGATACGCTAAGTCAAGGACACTGCAAAGCTAGTCACCTTGCAAACACAGAATATATGCGTATTGGCCTTCACTATTCCCCTCCAGGAGAATCCTTTCTCCATCTTCGGTAGGTTACAAACTAAGGCAGAACTGGCCAGAGGTGGCCTCACTGGGGCAAACCCAGACAGAAGCCAGGGAAGCCCAAGATGGAAGCAGGGCTCGTAGGCCACCATCATGAAGTCCCCTGGCCCCAGCAGGGTGCAGCCCAGCCCCATGAAGGAGCGTGCAGCCTTTGGAAGGCAGGGGTCAGCCTGGGGTTTGGCCTCAGCCCACATCACCATAACCCATGTGGCCACAAGCACAGGCCAGATATGAGCGAGAGTATTTGGGGAGCAGCAAGAAGGTCACAGGGGGCAAGGCTGGGAACACAGGTTTGCTCTGAGAGCAAAGGTTCCAGGGAAGACTGGCACAGAGCTGGGTGGAAGGTGTGGCACCGGGCAGCAGTGACCCTCACCTCGCCTTTGTGAATCCCCACAGTTCATAATCCCGGAGGTGCTGAGTGAAATGAAGAGCAAAGCAATCCTGGAGGTGGAAGCCAGGCCCCTGGGTCGGAAGATCCAGATCCTTCTGGGAAAAATAAGTAAGGTCCTGAGTTACCAGACTATTTCTGATTTGGAAAACTTCATAGAAGACGCCAAGTTCTTGCTAACAAACACTAACTCAACGAACAGGCAGTCTCTACCCTGGTATTAGGGTAGTTACCAAATGATTCCGGGGCTTCTCCAGCTTCTCCAACCCAAATGTCTTGGGACGGGGCAGTCCTCAGGAATTGCAGGGAAAACCCCAAAGACCTATTATGTCTCTTGAGAGTTGGTTTGTAATTTGAGACTCCTTTGTTTAAAACACATACACACACATATTTGCAGGGGTGGACAGGATCTGGCTGGGTGGTTACCAAATGGTTCCGGGTCTTTTCCAGCTTCTCCAGGCCAAAAGCTTCAGCAGTCAGCTCTGACTTAACAACACTGGAACAAACAGTTGTTGTTTCAGTGGGCAACACATGTCAATGCCTGTCCTGCTTGTCCCTGCAGGTCTCATACAATGCAGCAGTTCTCTTGTGGCTGTGAGTCCTTGCCTTGACCCAGGACACTAACTATCCAGGCTTGAAGCCTAGCTCTGCCCTTTGTTGGCTGTGTGATCTTGGGCAAATGGCTTTCTACCTCAGTTTCTTCATCTGTAAAATGGATCTAGAAATAGAAGGTACCACCATAGAGCTGAGAGTTTTACATTGCTTAATAAATGCAGAGTCCCTAGAATAGTGTCTGGCTCATAGACACCACTCAGTAAGTGCCACTCCAAATTGTTGTTAGCTTGGCCTTCCTTTCATATCTGGGAAGCTCAGGGAAGTGTTTGTCCAACATGCTTCTCTTGGGTAAGGCCAGCAGAGCACAGCCCCACACAGCGTTCTCAGACCTCCTCATGATACTTGGTATTATTCACCAAGCCCGTGTCATGAGCCAAGTGGGCGCTGGGCTCAGTACTCTGCAAGTTCTAGCTCGTGTGGCTGTGATGTGGGCAGGCTTTTTTCAGGGACACTGGGGCTCAGAGAGTTTAAATGACTTACCCAGGATCACACAGAAGTCCGTGTAGTAAAAGTGGGCATTCCAGCCCACTCAACTACAAAGTGGCACCACTCTAGTGACAACATGGGTATTTTAACGACTCTCCACCCCAAGGTCAACAGCTCAAGGCATCTCCAAATGCTACTGTCCCTAATCTATTTTCTGGCACCAGCCTCTGTCCTGGGCCAGTCCCAGGAGCAGTCCCAGCCACTAAGCTGCTGCTTACTCTGCACAAATCATATGTCAACCTCTATGCAGCACCCCCCAAACACAGTGCTTCTTCCTAAAGCTAAGTAGGAGGGGAGGGGAAGCTCAGCGCCTGGGCCTCCCACACTTCCTGTACTGCCCCAAGGCTCTCTCCAACCCTAACCACATCACAAACATCCCTGCCCACCCCCACCAAGGCAGAGGGAAACCCAGACAGCAAGCCCACACCAGCCTACACTGTGACCCCAAACCAGGAGCCCAGCAAGACCCCCACGCCAGCTCCCTCCAATAGCTGGGACGTCGGTCACAGGTAACAATTATAAACACAAGCAGCTGAAACACAACAGGAAATGTGTAAACTGGATAGCGAGGGACATAAGGGGCCTCAGCAAGGATGGCCAGCCAGAAGGATTTTCAGCCTCCCACTTCCGTGGCGTGTTTTCTAAGCATCTCATTAACACGCCTTTGTCTCCCCTTCTCTCTCAAAAGAGGCCCAATGACCCTGGTTGATCCTGTTTGAGTGAGACTACTTAGTCCCATCCAGGGTGGTAAGAGAGGGTGGGGTTGTGTCTTATAAACACAGCTACCAACAATGCCTGAGCATAAGGAGAGGCAGAAGTTTCTAGAAATGGGAGGCTCAAGCCGGACAGCTCCAACAGAGTGCCTTTTACACAACCCCAAGACACCCACAAACTTCCCAGGATGACCTTCACTCCAGCATCAACCAAAACAGTATAGAAAACCCCTTCCCCAGGCTCAGCCTGGCAATGAGCCATTTCCTGCTATGACCTGTGACACCCAAGTGCCACCTCCGTGCTGATCTCCACTACCAACCTTCACTGGTGTCTTGTCTCCCCCCAGACCACCCCCACGCAGCTGAGCCAGACCAGAGCCTGACAGGGGCAGGGCACCAGACAGTCACTCTTGCTTCCGGCCTGTCGCCTAAAACACTGTTTCTTTGGTGCAAGGCAATGAGCCACAAATGGCATATGTGACTCCTGTGGCAGCGTCCCTGCACATACCACCGAGTCTGAGTGTCTGCTCAGTTCTGCACCCATGCTCAGTGTACACAGCAACCCAGTCCAGCCACACATCAAAAGCAGAAGCCCGGAGCACACGCCAAGCCTGCAGCCATCCCTCAGCCCCACCCCCACCACCGTCCCTCACCACACACCAGGATGGAACTGAAGTCACATGCTCCCTGGACCCAGATGGCCCTCAGTTTGGGTCTCAGCACTACTGCTTAGCTATGTGACTTTGGGGAAGGTAGTGAGCCCTTGTGACTCAGTTTCCTCTTCTGTCATATAAGACGATCAAAGAATATAGCTCAGAGTCACAATGAAGATTAAAGAAGATGACACAGGTGGACCACTCAGAGCAGTGCTGAATAGATGTTGGCTCTTATTATCACCACCCAGTTCCTCTCCCGAGCCTTCTCCCTGCCCGAGACTTCTGACATTATCTCATAGACATGGAAGTTGGAAACAGTCAGACTTGCAGAGGCATTTTCTTTGGACGCACCCTGTTTTAAAATCTTCTGTTGCCAAACATTTAAAAGACAGGAGATTTCACAGAGAAATGTGGATTTCCAGCTCTTAGTATAACTGCTGCCGTGTGGGGGCTGTTATCCAAGGCCGGGTAGAGCCCCACAGTCCTCAGGGACTATTTCTATAAGGAAGAGAATCACAACCCCTCATAGACCATGGAGTAAGGAAGTAGCCCACAGGATGGCCAGGACCAGAAAAATCCACGTCCCATCTTCTGTATTCGTTGCTAGGCTGCTGTAACAAAGTACCACACACTGAATGGCTTGAACCCATGGGAAGTTACCGACTCACAGTTCTGGAAACTAGAGTCCAAGATTACAGGGTCAGCAGGGCTGCGCTCCCTCTGAAGGCACTAGGGGAGGATCCGTCCCAGCCTGTGACAGTTCCCGGACTTGTGGCAGCACATTCCAGCCTTCACGCGGCGCTCTCCCTGTGAGTGGGTGTACATGTCTATCATATTTCCTTTTTAAAGACACCAAATGTATTGAATTAGGGGCCCACTCTACTCCAGCACGGCCTCATTTTAACTAAGCACATCTGCAATGACCCCATTTCCAAGTAAGGTCACATTCTGAGGCACTAGGGGTTAGGACTTCAACATATGAATTTGGGGGGACCAAACTGAACCTATAACACTCTGCCGCACACCCCAACCCCTCCCAGTCCCCCACATTCCTGAGAGAACAAATGCTCTCTGATTCAGCATCTTTTTATTTTCAGTAACTTGGCAGAAAAAGCACTTCTAGAAATGAAAATTAAGTTGGGCTGTTTACCAACAATATTGCCCTGGTAGGTTATACTCGAGGATTTCCTGATGGGTAAATAATCAGTAAACATCCCAAGGTAATTAAGGGTGTTTAGCTGGGCCATGCAACAAATCCACACTGAACACCCACCATGTGCTGAGAGTGGCCCTCTGCTCTTGGAGATTAGAGCCAGGGGACAGAGACGAGAGCAGCAGCAGAATGATGCCACTATTGCCTTATCAGGGAAGCCCAGTGGAGCTCAGGAAAAGGGGCACCAGGAATGGCACTGAGCTGCAGGATGAAGAGGAAGTTGGGGTGTGGCATTTCTGGGAGATCCAGGGAGAGGCAAAGGCAACGTGTGCAGAGATGCAGAGACCCAGACGACTCGGAGAGACAGGTCATGGCATGTGGAGATGCATTGGACACGACTCTTCCTTTGGCTGTCCAAACCCCAGTCCTCCTCTATGAGGAATCACCCTGAGAGCATTTAGTAATGGGCAGCAGTACCCTGCCTCCAACCACAGAAACAAAAAAAATAGATAGATTGTATCAGTTAAGGTGTAGTCAGAGATCAAACCAGTTATTTGAACAGGAAAAACTCCATGTGAACCAATACCAGGTTAATACTAAAAAGGGTAAAAGAGAACTTTAAGAATTGAACAGCAAAAGCAGGGTGCAACTATCTCTGTGTGGGGCAGCAAGTACGCAGGAAGTGGCTGCAGGGGCACAGAGGCTGGTTCACAGATGCTGCTCACTGGGATGCCAGGAAAACTCACCAGAGGGTGAGTGCCACCAGGAGTGCCGCCAGACCGCCCAGCCTCTGCTGGCAGCACAAGGAAGGAAAAGCACACACCAGAAACAGAGTAGACACCTCCCCCAGGCCATACTGTGTCCCTCCACCACCCAGCAAAGCCTAGCACTGCACAGCTGGTGAAGAATCTCAATGTAGGGCAAAAATGGGGAATTTGTAGCTAAGAGGCAATAAATTAAGTGACCCAAAGAAAATTGTCCTCCTTTGTTCCAGCACTTAAAGTTTAGAAACCAAACACACACACACACACACACACACACACACACGCCCCAAGGGGTGGGGGTGGTTAGCTGGCCTAAGATAAAAGCAAGCTGCAGTGACCAAGCCCAGACTCTGCCATAGCAGTGGAAATAGTATGGACCAACTTTCTCTGCTTTGAAAACAAAACGGACCTGTGAAGCCTTCCGTTTTTATCCTTCTGGTTCTCCAGCCTCTGGTCTGTCCCCACAGTCCCCTGTATCTTTCCAATAAAGTCCTTTCCTTCTCAAGGTAGACAGTGATGGCTTGTTTGCATTCGAGGACAATGACAGGCACAGAGGATGCATGGGGAGTAGACCAGGGCGCAGAGCCTGTGCATCTGCAGGAGGTTAAAGCTTTCTAAGACTGGGCTCTTGTTGTAAAGATATTTCAATGTTCTAAGCAAAGAACTGGGAATGAGGGCCTTGACCCAAGGCGAGGCCATTGGAAATACAGGGGTGGGGAGGAACTGCAGTGCTGTCTGGGATAGAGAAAGGGCAGCACCTGGTAGCCACAGGATGGTGTGGGACTCAGGCAATGGTCCCTCAGCAAATATTTATGGGCACCACCGCACACATTGCTCCAGGTGCTGGGCATGAGCAAAAAAAAGTTCCTTTCCCACGGAGCTTGCAATCTGGATTAGGGTTGAGGGACAAAAAACAAAACAGCAACTAAGCCAGGTGAAGGGAATAGCAAGTGCTGGAGCTCGGGAGGCTCCTACTGAACAAGCAAGCTTTCCGACCTCTGCATTATCGACATTTAGGGCCACGTGATTCTTTGCTGTGGGGACTGTCCTATGCAGGCACCTCGGGCCTCTACCCACTAGAAGCCAGTAACACCCCCTACACACCAGTCATGCAACCCAAGTTATCTTCAGACGCTGCCACGTGTCCCCTGGCAGAGAGGGACAGATCACCACTTGCTGAGGCCACTGCTACAGATCACGTTTGGGATTTTTTGTTGTTTTGTTTTCTTATGGCCTGGCACATCTATCTTGGCAAATGTTCCATGCATTTGAAAATAATGCATGTCCTGCACTTGTATTCTGAATTTACTAATGGGAAAACTCAGGAACATTTAGACTGTGGCACATTCTATAAAATAAGACTAAGACTCTTACCCGGTCCCCCCCAAAAGCCAGTATTATGAAAACAAGCAAACAAATACATAAGAGGAATGGCCTAAATTAAAAAAGGACGAAAGAGAAGTGACATCCAAGTAAAATGTGTGAACTTGAGTTTTAAAAAAAGCTGAGACATTTTAGGGAGACAATTAGAGAAACTGAAATATGGACCACATATATTATTGAATTTATTTTTTTAAGGTGTGATCACGCTATTGGGATTATGTAGGAGAATACTCCATTCTGAATTATTTAGGAGTAAAATTTAGCGGTAAAAAGAAATGAAGTCCGCAACTTACCTTCAGAAAGTTCAGCAACAGAATATGAACATCTGTATGTGTGTGTCTGCATACACTGATAACCCAAACCCACTTGGCTTTCATTTAAAATGTGTAAAAGAATCCAACCTTGTATGAAAAAATATTTTGGAATATACATTTAAAAAATCTGGAAGCTATATGCCAAACATTTAATTGTACTTTACAACTGAAGGTTCATTTATGAAAGACTTTCACATTTTAAACCAAAATTTAAGCACTACAGAAACGTCTAGTAGTGAGCACATATCTACAATCAGAAAAAAAGGTTTTTTAAAACCTTTCATTTAAAAAAATACATATATATACATCTATCAGGCTGTACTGGGTTTCTAGCAGCTGTTTCCTTTTTGTATAAATTCAGTGCTGAGGAACAGAAGACAGCTAAGCTAGCAAAAGAACCAGGGCCAGAAAGGGCAGCACATGCCTGTATCTCAGCAGTTTAGGAGCCTGAAGTGGGAGGACAGCTTGAGACCAGGAGTTCAAGAGCTGGTCATTGAACTATACCCCAGCCCGTTCAGGCAAATGACTCCTTGTCTCAAAGAACAACCACAGTAGAAAAGTGCACCAAAAGGGAAGCAATAAGGTCCCTCTTTTCTGAGAAGCAGAATCTCCCATCAACATCCCCAGGTTCCTTTAACTAATGGCTTTTAAGGTTGACTAAGGCTGACTATTCCCTCTTACTCATGATGTAACAGTAGAAGAGAGCTGTAAGAGATGGTATTGTTAAAACAGGTGGGGGAGAGGGTTGGTGCCCATAGCACAGTGGTTATGGCACCAGCCACATACACTGAGGCTGGTGGGTTCAAACCCAACCCTGGGCCAGCTAACCAACAATGACAACTGCAACAACAACAAAATGGCCGGGCATTGTGGTGGTCACCTATAGTCCCAGCTACTTGGGAGGCTGAGACAAGAGAATCACTTGAGCCCAGGAGTTTGAGGTTGCTGTGAGCTGTGACGCCACAGCACTCTACCAAGGGTAACATGGTGAGAGACTGTCTTAAAAAAGAAAAAAGAAGAGAAAATGAAAATGGGGGTGGGGAGATGGGGGGAATGTGTGTTTATTACTACTACAATAATACTAAATTTTAATATAATTATTTGTGCTGACAGTATTCAGGAAATTGGCAGTTTTGCAAACAAAGAAACAATGAAATTGTCTTTTAACAAATGAAGCATTAGGATGCTTCAAAATAAATCTTTCCAAGATAATTATCTTGCCAAAGGAATTCACACAGTACAAGTAAAACGGGGGAGATGTGACTAAGATTGGTGGAGTGTATTAACATCAATATCCTGGTTGTGATATTGTGCTATAGTTTTCAAAGATGTTGTTATAATGTAAGAAACTGGATACAGGGTTCATGGGATCTGTCTTCTTTCTTACAACGGGATGTGAATCTCCAAGTTACCTTAATCAAAATTTCAATACAAAATTTTAACAGAATCTACATGCATATGAGACACATGAAGACAAAGTAGGAAGCAAAAATCTTTATTTTTTAAAAAATTCACATTTATTAAAAACAGCAATTTCTAGCCAAATAATATAAAGCACTTTAAATTAATTATTTGAAAGTATGTACACTCTTTGTATAAGTAAACACTTGAAACTGTACAGATTTAAACAAATATTCATTTAGCAAACAAGCTGGATCACTGTCACCTACTCAGCACTTTATAAAGTGTCTGAGTGTTTCAAGAAATAAAAGATCAAAACACAAGTATGAGTGCCGTTAAATATTTTTATCCTTAAGAATACACTTTTCCCTGTACATCAAATTAAATCAGTCACAGTATTTATAGTATAATAATCATGCCCTCATTTCTTTGGAAAGGCTATTAAAAAATCAAATGTACATATAATACAAAAAACTGGATATTTTACAGTTTATTTCATTGAACAGGTATTTAAAAACAGTTAAGTAAATATAATCTTCCTAATTTATTCATTTCATGGCAAAGAACGAACATGGACCCTCTTACCTTCTACCTTCCCCTATATAGAGTAATAAGCTCTATCAAGCATCATCCATCACCAATTTAAACTGAGTGAACAACAAGTGACCTGTTAACACACGACAGACATCAGGATATAGACGCACCTGTGCCCTACCAAAGTGCTGGCTCGGTCATGACTAGTGAGTTTCAGGCACCGACGGCACCACCGGGACTGCTGGTCCCATTCCAGAACCCTCTGAAGTGTCCCACCCCTGGATTAGTGTTTCAATAACTCAGAATTCCTTTTGAACCAAGAAGCAGGTTACATTTACTGTAACACTGGAAACAAAAGCAGTCCAATCAGGAAATAAGAATTTGTGGGAAAATTCATGGATGTACATAATTTATTTACGATCCCTGCTATGATATGGTACGGTAGTTCTATGGTGTGGGCAGTGTTTGTCAGCCTCATGTCTGGTGGTAAAATGTACTCTGCTGTAGCAGGGCTGGAGATTCACAGAGCTGGTACACGGCACAGCCAGCTGAGGGAACAGACAGGACGTGAAAGTGTTCGCTTTTCAAAGAACTGCTGAGACCAAAGGCAGTGCGCAGAAGGGTGGCGACCCTGACCCTAATTCAGGAGACGCGCTATTCTTCAGGTTTCCTTCTCTCCATTATATGCCAGACTTTAGACACCTAATTGGTACTCTGCACTCACAAACACTGACTATGGGACCAGGAAGATCCTCATTAAAGACAGTGCACGCATCTATCACGAGGAAACTGCAGCTCTCGCTTCGCAACGTTCTGTACCTACCAACGCAAGGAATACCGAGCCGGGAGCCTTACACCAGGTCCCTGCATCTTCAAACTAGCTCACATCAAACGGAGAGAAAGAGAACACCCTGACTTCCCAGAAAAGCAGAACCTGTTCTCAGAAGCAACCAATCTACTCCAAACTACGTAAACTTCAAAATGACAGGAGAAACGTTACAGCAAATAGAGAGTAGAAATAATATTTCCACAAATTAAAAGAACAGTCTGCGGAATGCTCAGTGGTTAAAAGTGTTATAGTGTTTCAGGTTCTAGCAAATGTTCTCATTAGCTGTGTTTCTGTGAAGTTCTTCTTGACTTATCGTGACCTGTTTTCATTGCACATCTTTTGTGAGGAACCATTTCACTACGTGCCGCTACGGCAACCTCTTAAAAACTTTATATTTCTTGTGACCATTTAAATGAGACAGTTACCACTACTCACAGATTAATCTTTGGCATTTTGATGCTTTTAAAAGGGAAACACTAAAGTCTTAACGCTTTGCCTGTATTTCACTTTGCAGTCAGCACCGAGCAGCAAGCTTGTGTGGCTCTCAGGGACGTCCTCACATTCCTCAGCGTTCTGCAGGCTGCAGGACTTCTCAGCCCTCTCCTCCCAACAGACCATGCACGCACACAGCCCGGTGGCCTGCTCACTTAGAAACCGACAGCACGAGGCTCAGCTGAAAAGCAAAGTGAAGAGGCAGGTTAGTCCTGCTGAGGAAAACCATTAGAGCTTCAGAGACAGCACCAGAGAAAAAGACCAAGATTTTTATGAGGCCAACAAACAGGCTGGAGCGGGTCCACAAAGCCGGCTATCTCTGAAGCTGCCACCGGGCACTGAGCTTGGAAGCCCTGTGGAGAGTTACACTCCACCATCAAATCTAGGCTGTTAGTCATCTAAACTCCAAGGAGGATGATGGCAAAACTATACAAACACTAACAAATGACAGAAATACATCTACATAATCTACTGCACACTGTCCTACGCGGAATGTGTTGTGGTAAGAATTGTGTGTAAACTGAATTCTTTACGTGACTTTTGAAATGCTTAAGAACACACATGACAAGTGCATTTCAGCTCCTGCCTACTCTAACTAACCACAGGGGGTGACCTACTTACTCTCTAAAGGAGGGCCAGGACATCAGAGCCAGGTCACAGTGGTGACAGGAAGGGAATGGGAGCCTGCACACTAGGTGCCTGTCACTCAGGACCTGGGGACCTATAGGTAAACAGATCTGGCTATGAACCTTTCTCTATGATACAACTGCCTTGGTAATCTAGATTCCGCGCCCCCCCCCAATCTCTTTTATAAATCTGTGCTGCCAGAAGAAGGATACAAAATATCTGGCCTGTCAAGGTCAAGAAAGGCCATGGAGGACTGGGTACTGTGGCTCACGCCTGTAATCTTAGCCCTCTAGGAGGCTGAGACAGGTTGGAGCTCAGGAGTTCCAGACCAGCTTGAGCAAGAGTGAGACCCCATCTCTACTAAAAACAGAAAAACTAGCCAGACATTGCAGTGGGCACGTGCTAGGGAAACTGAGGCAAAAGGATCACTTAAGCCCAAAAGTTTGAGGTTGCTGTGAGCTATGTTGACACCACGCCACTCTACCCAGGGCAACAGAGTGAGACTATGGCAAAAACAAACAACAGAAAACAAAAAAACAAAAAAACAAAAAAAAAGGAAAGGCACCTGGTTAAAAGAAACTAAAGAGACGCGACACCTGACAACAATGCATAATCTGGGACTGGTCCTGGACTGAGGGGGAAGAATTCTATACAGGGCATTACTGGGACATTAATGAAATGTGACTGTGAACTGTGGATTAGACACTAAGGCAGCACTTAGTGTGTTCGGATAACGGTATGGGAGTAGCGTTAAGAGACTGTCTTTGTTCTTAGGAAATACAGTCTGAGTTACTGAGGCATAAGCGGCACAATCTCCGGTGATGGGGTGCAGGGGGAACAAGCACAAGTGAGAACAAAGCAAACGAAACAAAGTTAAATTAGGGAAAGGATATGTGGGAGCACCTTACACCATTCTTGCATCTTAAGTTTGAAATTATAACAAACTTACAAAAAAATTTGTACTGCCATATATTAGACGTTACGATACAGCTATGCTGTATCTACCTTCATGCAACTGCCTGAGAAAAAAGAAAATTGGACAACTAGGGTGAACGGTCTCTCTTGGATGATCACAACCGTGAAACTCAAGTGAGCCTTCCTCCCCCACTCAGTCTCAGCGATGACCCTTCTTGTCACTCAGAAACATGAAGCACTCAGGTGAGTCTCCACCTGCTCCCCTCATGCCCACCACCTGTATCTGTGCCTAGCAAAGGCCTCCCCCGGACTATTCCTGAGATTCTATCCCACAGTCTACTCAAGATGTTTTCCTCTCTCTCAATCTTCCTCATGAACATATAAATATGCACTTTCCCCTATCTTTAGAAAAAAAAGGAAGGACAATATAGTAACTAATAAAAATAGTCATCTAAAACAGACGTGGTAGGCGGCACCTGTGGCTCAAGGAGTAGGGCAGGTTCGAGCCCAGCCTGGCCAAAACTGTAAAACAAATAAAACAGATGTGGTGGCACATGCCTATGGTCCCCACTACAGGAGGCTGAGGCGAAAGGATTACTTGAGACTGCAAGTTCATAGTAAGACCCCGCCTCCCCAATCTCTTAACAACAACAACAAAGAAAAGTAGTTATCTACAGAGAGGGAGAGAAAAGGCTGGGGCAGATTGGAAAGGGCAAATTTACCTTGTTCTACAACTCTGACTTGGAAATCATAGAAACATTTTAGGTAATTTAAAAAAAATTGAAACAGGGAAAGAATCTCTAAATATTAAAAATAAACCTAACTACACATCAAGTTAGTGGTATAATCACAAAAAGTAATTACTTCAAATGACTTATAGAAAGTATTTTGACTGTACAATTCTGGACCTAAAGATTTTAAATGACCCCTCCCTCATCTGTTTCTCAGGTAACCAAACAAAATGACCCCATTTCACCCCCCAGCTCCCATCCCCCTCCAGAAGATGTACTCCTCAAAAGATGCATCCACACTGCACCATCACCTGTGCCTCTCCCCCAGCTCTACCCATTCCAACCAGGCTCTCAATAGCACGACCACTGTCCCCAACACTCTCCAGTCCTTACCACATACTAAATTTCTAAATCGAACTGAAGACCAGACATAGAACCGCCTCCACAGCACCAGGCTACTCCAAATATATAATGGGTATTCTATAACTTCCATTTTTTTATTTGAAATTTGGGCATCTTATGCGCATTTTAAACAAATTATTCAGCAAGCTACACGCCACTATTTGAGTCTTTCACAAACACATTATTCATAGTAAACACAGCAATATTCAATATTGGAAAGGACTGAAATGCAACTAAACATTCTAAAACCATCCCCCAAAGTTTAAGAGAATTAAAAGTTTGAATTCTTGCTCATTGGAATAAAATAATGTGCAGTTTTTAAAACTAGTTTTTAAAATATGTTTGCCCAAAGACATTTTCTACTCAAGTAAAATACCCAAGGACACATAAAAGTAATAGGGATCTTCACTGTTCTGGATTACCTGTTCCATGGAAGGACAGGAAATGACCTGGACGTCAGCAGGGCTGAACTCTTCCTTTAACAGAGCATGGAACTTCTGGAAGACTTGCTGAATATTATTCTTACAGAGAAGGAGAAGAGATCACATCATATAAGTCATCTTAAACATGAAGCACTATAATGTTAAAGAGTAATGTTATTTGCCAAAATGAGGGAAGGAAATAGATCTTTCATGATATTACAAAAGATATGTATATAATTTGCACTTAATATTTTGTATGCTGGTACAATCCAACTGAGACTTATCAGATAATACTTTCCCTGGAAAAACTAACTCTAGCAAGCCCTGTCCCCCTAGAGAATAATAAGAGTCTTCAACAGTAATTTCTTACACAAAAGATAATAACGTTCCCAGACATATAAAATGCCCAGCAAACAACTGGAAGTTAAGAGTCCAAAATTTGCTCTGACATTTAATCCCTTGGTGGCCGCTGCAAGCCATTTATTTCCACTTCTCACCAGTAAAATGGTGCATAATTCCTGAAATGTTGCTCTCTTGAGTATAGGGACACAGGCAATGTAAGGGTCTGATTTTTACTTGTTTGTTTATTTAAAAATTTCTACTTTCAGGGGTAACAAAAAAACTTAAGACAAATTCAAAGTGAAAAAAAATAGGTATTACACAGATGCAGGCTTTGTAAACCTTTCAAGAATCATAGTAATTCTTAACTTCACTAGAATAATGTATCAACATTTCTAAGTGTTTTCAGGAAGAAGAAAATGGTAGACAAGGCAAGAACACTTGGAAGCCACTGGCTAGAACTCAAAGAATTATGATACTCACTCTCACAGGTTTAAACAAGATGAACTCAGTATCTTTATTGGACAGGTACAAAGACATACTTCTCAATGTCACAGGCAGCTTTGCTTTTATTGTCTTATAGGCAGTTGCTACAAGGTCACTAACCTTTGCTAGAAAGAAATTAACCTCGTTAGTGTCACAAAGAAAAGGAGAAGAAACATTTCCATTTTAATTCAGAGGGGAAAAGGGAAGAGGAACTAAAAGACTCTTTATTTCCCCAAAGAATTTCTTTCATTTTCTAGTTAATTTATCAAGTTTAATCACAAGCCCTATAAACATTCATTAAAATATCTACTATATACAAAATCCTAATCCCTAGGGCTAAAGCAGCAAAAAATAAAAAATTCCCCCAGTATGTTTAATGACCTTCATGGAGGCTATAATATGTTCCTTTGGAGTTTGGAGACAAGAGATTAAGGTTAAAAAGACAAAATCATTTTCAGAGAGATACTAGTAAGAATTACTTCATAAGGAATGAGCATATTCATTTGCAGAACTGACTCACAGTAAGGAATGTTTGCTAACCATCTTGCTTAGATCACTCAGAAAATATCTACACATATATGAGGGGAACTAAATATCCATTGTTACATTCTTAAACTATATCATCACTAAGGGAAAACAATTTCAGAAACTGTAACCAAAATAACTGTAACCCCATGTATTGCCTGAAGAAGCTATAGGGACAAGGGTACTGAACTGTATGAAGCATTTAAAAGGAAAAATTACCTAGAAAGCTACAAAGAAAAAGATGATTAGGCTTGGCACCCGGAGCTTAGTGGCTAGGGCACCGGCCACATACACTGGAGCTGGCAGGTCAAACCCAGCCCAGGGCTGCTAAACAACAACAACTAGAACAACAACAACAACAACAACAAACAGCCAAGTGTTCTGGTAGGCACCTGTAGTCCTAGCTACTTGGGAGGCTGAGGCAAGAGAATCGCTTAAGCCCAAGAGTTTGAGGTTGCTGTGAGCTGTGACGCCACAGCACTCTACCGAGGGCTAGAAAAATGATTAATAACTTCAAAGATGCTCAACCTCACTCATAACTACAGAAATGCAAATTTAAAGCAGTGAGATATTTACAGATTGACAGAAATTACTAAGATTATGCATATCCATGTTTGACAAGGGTGTGGGGAAACAGGCATCTTTATTGCCACTGCTGATGGGATTATAAAACACCTCAACCCCTTAGGAGGAGTACTAAGCAATATCTAGCAAAACTAAAATACACATATTCCTTCCTCTAACATTTCTACTGCTAGAAATCTACTGATGGGTACACTTATAACAATATCAAGATGTGTATAGGAACATTTATTGAAGCGTCTGTGGGGGGAAAAATACTGAAAATAATTCAAGTATCCATTAACAGAATTACAAAGTAAACCATGCTTTGATGACGCATTCTATGTATCTAATAAACAGAATGGACAGAGCTGCATGTGCTGGTACAGAAAAGTTCTTATATACATAAGAAGTTTAAAAAAAAAAAGCAAGAGGAATAGTACAATCTCATTTGGATAACATTTTTTTAAATCCACATGCTAGTATATACATCAACAATTTGGGGGGAAGAACTATGATAATGATTAGCTTTGTGAGAAAGACTAGTCTGGAGGTGGCAAATAGAATTATTTTTTCATTTTATACCTTTTCACAGTTCAAATTTTATACCATGTAAAGATACCTTTTTTTCCAATTGAGAAGAGTTCCAGTAAAGCGGGATAATAAAATGCCAATGCTCTCAAGAAGAAAGAACAAATAAATCCAGGAATTGCTTATTTGTCATAAACTGATGAAAGCGCCTTTAAGACTCTTACTCCCTCCCAGGGGCTCTGGTTCTTTTATCACTAACACACTTCAACAGTGATCACTAAATCTGTTTTCAGAGCCCTTGATAATCAGAAAGTAGGTGTGCAGGCTAGTGAATAATGTGGCCTCTAATTCCTAACAAGGGTGTATTCTCAGAGTTAAATTAATGAATGGGCACCCTAGTTTATGGCTCACTCTCCTGTGAGTTTATCCTAAAATTATTCCTGAGAACCTGGCCAAGTATGCATGAACCAGTAACCCTCGGCTTCCAGGGCAGAGGGGCCCAACACAGTTTCTAGATTGTCTTCCATATTCCTACCCCAAGAGGCCCATAAATCTCTCTTTGACATTTAAGTGTGGGCTTTAAATATTATAGACCAAGAGAAACCAACTTCACATCTCTACTGTGGCAAAATGGGATAGAAGATACAACTACTGCGTAAAAGATAAACTGAACTGCCATTGCTGTGTTCACTAAGATGTTCTCACCAAAACAGCATGCCCTATTTCAATCTGTCCTTTTGTCAGTTTCCTTTTATCTACTCCTGCTTTACTAATAACAATTCTAGTTGTGCTTAAGAGCACAATACACCTAACACTGTGAATTCTATTAGGGTTGTACTTGAGAAAACGGCTTCAATTCTGAGAGAAAGGATATGTCCAAAGGGAAAGAACAATACATTAATTATATATCAAGCACCTTGGCTTAGATATACTAAATATGCCCATGCCTTTTGCCAGTTTCTACCTATTTTAAGAAAGATTTGTTGCACCCAAGAGTTTCATTTACATAAACATTCAAAATAAAAATTAGCTCCCAATTCTAAGTAAGCCCTATAAGTACAATGGGAACCTTGAGCCAGAGGCTCCAATTAATTCTAAAACAATCAGAATTCTATCGAGAGCCACTCTGAGTTAATGAATTGAAAATTCTGCTCCTTGACTATGAGGAATCAGGACAGGTAGTTAACACTACAAGAGATTATGATTAGAATTTCCAGTACTGTCAGTTAAAGAATCTGATTTTCTGTCTTTTGACAGAATGTAATACTCCATCAAGTGTGCTCTTTTGATGAGATGTTGAAGACTTCAACACAAATGTTTAAAATAAGGAAGTAAAACCTTCCCTATCTCTGTCACAGTAAACAAAGGGCCTAAAAGCAAGTCCCAAAGTTTATCTGTGATCCGATCAATTCAACCCTGCATTGACATCATCAAGGTTCACAAGAGGAACTTCTTAAATAAAAGCCTGTCTTCATTTCAAAGACAACTGATAATTCTCTGCTAAGAGACACATAGCTACTCTTTTAATTTCTCAGTTCAACTTCACATTAACCTGCGGCATTAATAATAAATGAACATTCTGGAGGCTTAGAATGGCTCCAATCCTTTTTCCCAAGGGAAATGAACACCTGACAGATACGACATTCTTTCAATATGGAAAATCAATCACATTAAAAAGTTGACTCCAGATGCCTGCAGACAGCCAATTTTCATGGATATAAAGCTAGAATCATTTTTGGTCTTTCTTGTAAGTGAAAAGTCCTCCAACTTGGACATGACTTACCCATAATTAAACATTGATTTTTTTTTTTCAGGTTCTGGCCGGGGCTGGGTTTGAACCCACCACCTCCAGCATATGGGGCCAGTGCCTTACTCCTTTGGGCCACAGGCCCTGCCCTAAACATTGATTCTTTACCATTTTGCCCTTTTTAGTTTCAAAGGATCTCTATCACAATACGGGACAGGGCATGGCCAGAAATACCAATTTAATAAAATGATTTATTCTGGTTTTATGGTAATTTAAAATGCCACAAAACATACCAAGAATAACCCACAAAGTTAGTTTTGATTTTAGATGTCTAATTTCTAAAGTTAAAGACAGAAAGAAAAAAAAAAAACCTCTAGCACAAAAAAATTTACATTTAATAAAGAATAAGATTGGGAATATCTCAAATACATCTGCCAATCAGATGATAATATTGCCTGCCAACTCTCAAACCTCAATTTTTACAATATTTTTTCCAAGCTCTCTAAAATGTCAAGAGATGATGTAACTTGAAGAAAAAGTGGAACAAAATAATAGCCCAACACTGCTTTATATAATTAAAAATAGGTGTACTCTTTTCACAATTTGTCCTATCAAGTAAGATTTTCATCAAAGCTTAAACACAATGAATAGCAGGTATACAGATATCAGCAGAGTCAAAGTGTTTCTATCTAAGCCGTAGTTTATTTTTAACTGAGTATATACTTAAAATTCATCCCTCCTTGGAACGCTTGTTAAAATGGAAGTAGTGCTGGCCAATTAAGACCTGTCAGCTCCAAACTGAGCCTTGCATAAGCTCAGATAGTACCACCCCAGAGTGAGTAGGAAACCTACTCTAAGCTGTCACAGCAAGGACCATATATATACAAATTAATAACATCCAAAAAAAGAAATCCACAATAATAAAATCAGAATACCTGGTTGTGCCCAAGGCTGCTGCGAGAGAGTATATTTGGGGCCTCCCTGAGTGGCCATTGCTTTTAATGCTGAAACCTAGTCCAGGAGACAAAAAGAAAAAGGTTTCATGTCACTGATGCCAATTCAAACTGCTATTGCTCTCAAAGGATCTACAACACCATTTAAATCTATTAAAATGTAATGATAATCAAATGATAACAAAATGTGTCGTATCTCATAATCCTTTACAGCTAATGACATTTTTAGCTCAACTTCTTTTATGATTTCAAGGCATACGTTATCTTGGGAAAAAAAACACACCAAAGTCCTGAGGCATTCTGGCTGGAACACTGCATAGCAGGAAGACAAAACAGAAGCCCAAGAGAAATGTCAGCACAAAGCAGGTCTGTTTTAAGTGGACTGTTATGTTAATATTAAATTATTATCGCATGTTATTAGACAAGTGTCACCGCAGCAGGAACAAAATCTTTTTTATATACTAGAGGATTTTTTTTCCTATTGTATCATAGGCAGTGAGAATGCCATTAAAACAAATAAGATTTGCAAATACCAACAAGAGGCACGTTTGGCCAACGAGTGCTGAAGACAGAGACTTGAAAGCCCATTTTCTATTTATCTCTTTTCACCTGTCAGCAGCAGCATAGGAAAGCAAATACGTTTTGCTGCTTGGACAAGACTCTTCTTAAGACAGTAAACTGTGGTGAAGCTAAGGGGTAGCTGGGAGGGAGAGAGACACAACTGCATAAAATACTGTATTAAATGGACAGTTGTGTGCTAGTGACCCAAGCTTCGGCCCCAGTCTCACTGGAAGAGTCTCACTAGAAAAACTTGAGAACCAACTCTTCACATTCCTCATACAAAAAGCCATATAAACACAGGCAGTAGCTGGGTTACAAATGAGATAGGTTCTGTAGGTTTGTGCTTAAGTTGAATTTGTATTACCTGTAATAGCCTCTATTCCTAAGTGTGACTTGTAGATAAGCTAGATGTTTGTAACTCAGGGACGCACTGTATTCATGCAGAGGATGGGCAGAGAGAGAGTAAAATGCTGACTCGAATCTCTCCAGCCTTCTATTTCTACTTTATTTCTAGTTTCTATTTCTCCTCCTGGACCACTCTAGGCCTTTGCTCATGCTGCCTAAGTGTGTAAAATCACCCCTTTCCTCCTCTCACTCTATTCCTCTATGTGCCTTTCTTTTTCACTGTGAGATGCAGCCTTTAAGAACAAATAGTGTATATAAATTATTAGAAACTACGAAAAAGCAGACACATTCACATTTTAGTGTATATTGTCCTAAATGTTTTCTAATACAAAAACATAAATACATTAACGTGTAATACACATTTATAAAAGTGGAACACAGGCTCAGCACCTGTGGCTCAAGCGGCTAAGGCGCCAGCCACATACACCTGAGCTGGCGGATTCGAATCCAGCCTGGACCCGCCAAACAATGACAGCTGCAACCAAAAGATAGCCAGGCGTTGTGGCGAGCGCCTGTAGTCCCAGCTACTTGGGAGGTGGAGGCAGGAGACTCGCTTGAGCCCAGGAGTTGGAGGTTGCTGTGAGCTGCGATGCCATAGCACTCTACCCAGGGCAACAGCTTGAGACTCTGTCTCAAACAAAAAAAGGGGGGAACACAATGTTCCATGAACTTTTTTCCCTACTTAAGTCTATATTCTGGTTATTTTTATGTGTCAAACAGTTGGGGGTTTTTTGTGGGGTTTTTTGAGACAGAGTCTCACTTCGTGTTCCTGGATAGAGGGCCACGGCGTTATAGCTCACAGCAACCTCAAACTCCTGGGCTCAAGTGATCCTCTCATCTCAGCCTCCCGAGTAGCTGGGACTACAATGCCTAACTATTTTCTTTTTTTTTTTTGAGACAGAGTCACTGTAGCTCAGGCTGGTCTTGAACCCCCTGAGCTCAGGTGATCGGCAATCCACCCACCTCGGCCTCCCAGAGTGCTAGGATTATAGGCATAAGCCACCCGCCTAGCCTCAAACAGTTTTAATAGTACGATTAAATTACTATTAGTTTAATGACACAATTAATTACAACTATGACTATATTAAAAACAAATAGTAACTTATATATTCATCTCCAACTGCTATCCAAATAATTTACTTAAAGTTAAACCTCAAAGAGCATTTTCTTCTGAAGTTTTCCCCAAATATCCGTATCTTTTTAAAAAACCCTACACAATCAACCAAGACCCACTATCTCAGACTGATGATCTTGCTTTTCCTTTAGGTTATACATCCTTGAAATCAGGAATTAAATTTATAGGTCAAATTCTATTGCATGTACTACACCAAGAAATAAATTTAAACTTACAGCATTACTGAGGAAATTAATAACACTTCAGAGCATTCAGAGTAAACTATAGTTGGACGGTGCCTGTGGCTCAATGGGTAAGGCACCAGCTCCATATACAGAGGGCAACGGGTACGAACCCAACCCTTGGCAAACTGCAACAAAAAATAGCCAAGCATCGTGGTGGGTACATGTAGTCACAGCTATTTGGGAGGCTGAGGCAGGATAATCGCCTAAGCCCAGGAGTTGGAGGTTGCTGTGAGCTGTGACACCACAGCACTCTACTGAGGGCGATAAAGTAAGACTCTGTCTCTTAAAAAAAAAGAGTAAACTGTAGTAATCCTAGCACTCTGGGATGTCCAGGTAGGTGGATTGCTTGAGCTCAGGAATTTGAGACCAGCCTGAGCAAGAGTAAGACCCTATCTCTAAGAAAAACAGAAAAGCTAGCCAGGTGTTGTGGCAGGCACCTGAAGTCCCAGCTACTCAGGAGGCTGAGGCAAGAAGATTGCTCAAGCACAAGAGTTTGAGATTGCTGTGAGCTATGATAACACGGCCCTCTACCCAGGGTGACAAAGTGAGACTATGTCTCAAAAAAAAAAAAAAAAAAAAAAGGAATAAACATGTAATACTTTATCAAACTGCTGGAAGGAAAACAAATATTTTCTACATTATAAGTCTGATTTTTCAGCATAAACTGGTCCCACATGAGAAAGCACTTTTAGCTTAGATGTACGCCTAAAGTTATATTTCCCTTAAAATGCCTTACTTTATACTTTTTATTAAAAATTATACTTTTTATTAAAATTATACTTTTATTAAAGCAAAATCTTTACCTCAAATTTGCCATATTTTGCTATAAAATAACATCTCTGCAGCACTTACAGTTAACAACATGCTTTTACCCATAAGCTCTCATATACAGTCCTCACAGTGCTTCATTAAGCAAGGAGGGTGGATGTTAGACCTCTCTCCACCACAGAGATTAGGAACCCAAGGCTTGGAGAAACTGATTTGCTAACAGTTTCAGTCAGCAGGTGTAGTAAGAATTAATGAAAAAGAAGTATCTCAACCAGAAGAGCCGACAAAGAAGCCACGTAAACAGAAGAGGCCAATTTGGAGTAGATGACGGGGATGAGAATCACACCCCGAGTCAAAAACAAGTCTGGCAACCTAAACATGTTCTCCACCACTAGCATGGTTTACTTTACTATGCCAACTCACATATATTTTGAAAAATTAGTCCAACTTAGAAACAAGCTGAAGAAATTTTGTGGTTACATCCTAATGGTAAAGACTGAGACCTGCAAACATATATCCAAATGAAAGATGAAATGCCGTTGCCTTTCTATACTTACGAATATTGTTTTTCCTGTAATCATTTATCATGGTACAAGCACTAGCTGCCTTATAAAACGTTAACTACATAAAAGGATGAGATTCTGCACTTGCAAGTGATTAATGCTGAGGTTTACTTTTGAGGAAAATCTTTTTTTTTTTTTTAAATTGAGACAGTCTCACTTTGTCACCCTTGGTAGAGTGCTGTGGTGTTATAGCTCAAGGCAACCTCAAACTCCTGGGCTCAAGCAATTTTCTTGCCTCAGCCTCCCTAGTAGCTGGGACTACAAGTGCCCGCCATAACACCTGGCTATTTTTTGTTTGTTTGTTTAGTAGGCCTGAGCCGCGTTCGAACTCACCAGCCCCAGAGCATGTGGCCGGCGCCCTAACCACTGAGGTATAAAATCATTTTAAAGTTTTAAAACCTTTTACCCTGTCTCTGCTATTCAGAATGCTAGTATTAATCACCAGGTAAAAAGTGGAAAATGTTTGATCTACAAGTACTAAGATGTGAAGTCTTAAATGATCACGTATCTGAACTCTAGGGCTTATATCTGTGTGCACAAATCTTTGTCTCCAACTCCTGCTAGGACAGGAAAAGACCTGAATCTGAAAGAAGACAAAAGTAAAAGGGATGCTCAGTCCTCCAGGCTGTAGCATTCACTCAGTATTTTGACTAGAAACTCACTGAGCAGCAGAGCGGGAACAGGGTTGAAAGAGGAAAGTGACTACAAGAAGTCTGAACAAGGGGCAGCACAGACTCTTCAGAGACAGGTGAGACTGGTCCCTTCTCCAAGATGAGGGCCTTCCTCGCCCAATCCTATAGTGAAGGGAGTATAAAATAAGGCCACGAACAGCACTCAGGAATCTCTACTATTCACAGATAGCATGTCCTTAGAGAGCCATTATATTACTCAGATTTGAAGATTTTCTATATAAGCCACTATTTATTTCTTTATTTCCTTCCCCTCTCCCTCCCTCCTTCCTTCTATCTGTTTAGAGACAGGTTCCAGCCTGTTGCCTGTGCCATGTGCAGTGGCAGCATCACAGCTCACTGCAGCCTTCAACTACTGAGCTCACGAGATCTGGTAGCATAAGCCTCCCAAGAACTAGGACTACAGGTGTTTGCCGCCACACCTATTTCTCCTTTTTAAACATTTATAGTGTCCAGCGTCTTCTAAAATGTACAACTGCAAAGTTATACCAGATTTGCCAAAATTATACTAAGATCCAACTTGAACAACTATCTCATGAATTTTGATTCACTTGATTTCTAGGAAAACTGTGCTTTTCTAAAATCCTTTAATCCTAGAGTTCATTATAATCAACTTGTTTATTTCAGAAGATTCATTTAGCTATTCTGTTGTATAATGTTGATCTATAGATATAATATCTTCCACCAGTATTAACGTGGATACTCTGCCAGAAATACCAGCTGTTTTTATTTTTATTTTTTGGCAGTTTTTGGTTGTGGCTGGGTTTGAACAAGCCACCTCCAGCATATGGGGCTGGCCCCCTACTCCTCTGAGCCACAGGCGCCGCCACAGGTATTTTTTTACAAGGATAATTTCCATAAAAACTGTATGTATAAATTACAAAGTATCAAATACTAGATTTCTGATTTCTAGACTTTTAAATATCATTTAAAAAATCAAAACCTGGGCTCGGCGCCTATAGCTCAACCGGCTAAGGCGCCAGCCACGTACAACTAAGGTGGCGGGTTCGAATCCCCAGCCCGGACCCGCCAAACACCAATGACGGCTGCAACCAAAAAATAGCCGGGCG
>NW_003852438.1:3576622-3580676 GCF_000181295.1 Otolemur garnettii | reverse complement strand
AAAAAAAAAAAAAAAAAAAAAAAATCAAAACCTGATAGAACACATTTCTGCCACCCTCCTTGTAAATTTTTATGGTGGAAAAAAACACATACACTCACATTCCAAACACTGAAGCGTTAATGGACTAAAATCCTTTAAAGAAGTAATACACCCACCCACCAATGATAAACAAAGGAAGTTTGTTTTGACCTTCTGTATTTGTTTTTGGGGTCTTTTTATTTATTTACTTATTTATTTTAGATTTTTTTTTTTTTTGAGACAGAGTTTCACTTATTAACCCTTGGTAAAGTGCCTTGGTGTCACAGTTCACAGCAACCTCCAACTCTTTGGGCTTAAGCGATTCTCTTGCCTCAGCCTCCCGAGTAGCTGGGACTACAGGTGCCCACCACAATGCCTGGCTATTTTTTTGTTGCAGTTTGGCCAGGGCTGGGTTTAAACCCGCCACCCTCGGTATATGGGGCAAGCGCACCACTCACTAAGCCACAGGCGCCGCCCCTTTTTATGATTTTTAAAACTATTATCTTCTGTCTTTCCTATTAGTGTTGATGGACCCAGCAACAAGTTGCTAATGAACAATTTGCAGTCTCCCTGTCTCCTGGTTGTTTCTTAGATACATCTTACCTGCCCAATTAAGACTGGCCAAATTTGAGGAAAAGGGCCATCATATTTTCTTTTCTTGGAGACAGAATCTTCCTTTGTCATCCCAGCTAGAGTGCTGTCATTATAGCTCACTGCAACTTCAAAATCCCGGCCTCAAGTGATCCTCCTGCCTCAGCCTCCTGAGTAGCTGGGACTATAGGCACATGCCACCATTTCAGGCTAATTTTTCCTTTTTATTTGTAGAGAAAGTGTCTCATTTTTTCGCCCTTGGTAGGGTGCCGTGGTGTCACACATCTCATAGCAACCTCCAACTCCTGGGCTTAGGGCAATTCTCTTGCCTCAGCCTCCTGAGTAGCTGGGACAATTTTTCTATTTTTTGTAGAGAAGAGGTCTTGCTCTTGCACAGGCTGGTCTCAAACCCCTAAGCTCAAGTGAGTGCTAGGATAGGCATGAACCACCACACTTGCCACATTTTTATTGTTTTTAATGATGTCCTCTAATACAAGTCTGGGGTATACAGTAGAGGCTTAATGAATGAAAGTTAATTTCTAGACTTTTTAAACATCTTTAAGTCCTAAGTAATGACATCTAAATTTTTTAAAACTGATTAAGTTGAAACAAGAGTGTGAAAATGGCCAGGACCTGCCTTTTTCTTTGCTGGTATTTACCAGCTGATAGATTTTAGCTTAGGAGACAGAGCTAGATCAACCATAACATCCACTTATACTGTCAGTCTTCCATTAAAGTAGGTGAAATGTCCTTGGAAATTGGGACTTTAAGTGAAACAACATATAGCCTCATATGTCCTCAGATAACGTCATTTCACTCTGTTATATGTCGTTTCACTTAAAGTCACAGTTTCCATAGAGCTATGGCCAATGTTAAGTGAGGACTGATTGTATATTAAATCCATTTGTCTGGTGGTTAACGATGCTGTGTCATAAAATCTTCAACTGTCAATTATCCAGGGAAAATGGAAGAAAGAAATAGTGTATGAAACAACAAGGAAATAAATCACCCATTTTAAGTAACAGAAAACTTTATCCACGACTATGACTGCTGCCATGCAGGCCCTGGAGAAAGGGAGATCCCAGGAAAGTGAGGGGCCCAGTCCACCTGCAGATAACCATCAAGAGGATAAAGGCACACAGCTAACCCATGGGAGGCTCTAACTAGCTTTGTAATATCTGCACTCTTCCTTTTAAAAACAAAAACTCTTCAAGCATTTCTAAAAATCTATAAACCAAAAGCAGCCATAATAGGAAACATGGTGATTTCCTAGACAGAATCATTAAAACATGGGTTTAATATCCTCTGTCAGTTTTCACAAGAGGATAATTCAAAAGGCTATCTACAGAAGAATGCAAAATGACTTTACCAAATAGGCACCAGGTGTATACCTTTGTCATGAACTCCTCCAGCTGCTCCACAAACTGCTTGGTCTGCTGCTGAATGAACTGCTCACAGGCCGATTTCAGATGACGGTCTACATCCTTTTTAGAGTCAAGATAATGTTCTCTTATCTCAGGAGTACCCTTAAAAAGAAGATGATGTCTTCCTGTTTTTACGTGACTAGAAATTATCAACATGTAAAGAATGTCATTTATCTCCCACCACCAATGACACAGACTCTTTCTTACCTCCAACAAGAACTCTATCAAGGCATTGTTGCTATTCAGCCTAAAAAATCTTGGAACAGTCATAGGGTTCAGGATTTTAAATGCTGCATCTGTGAAACAAAATTACTCATCCAGTGAACATGTACAGCTTCAACAGAGAGGCCATGCGTAACACACACTCATTCTCTACCACCACAGAGCAAAAAGCCACTTCATCTCCACCAACTCACCTCCATGAAAGCATGAGAGTGAGATGAGGGCCATTCATGGCTCAGAACCCACAAAGTACAAAATAAACAAAAGTTATTTTCTAGTAGCTGGAACTGCGAAATAACAATCTCAATTATTCATTTACAGAAATAAGGAAAAATAACAAATGGTAACGGACACTAAAAAATTTCACTATTTTACTTTTAGCACATGAAATAGGTTTTTAAAAAATACTCACATACTTACCTAGCTTATTAGTTAAGATCCTGGCTGGCACAGAAATTTATCCACTTGAAGCACAGTAAATAAATTAATGTGTCAGCCAGGAAGAAAACACCAAAAGGACATATTATCCCTTAACCTCCAGACTAACTAGAATCTATGCAAAGTACTAGGTGAGGTTTCATTAATGTTCAAATGCAATAAGATATAATGTTAGTCATGAGAGGTTAGAGGTTTAAAGTAAAGATAGCAAGTATTATTCAGTAACAGTGAGATAAGACCATTTCTTTGCTTTCCTGTGCCAGACTAGAGAAAGCAAAGCATGAGATGCTTCCAACCCCGCTTTTGCAAGCACACATCCCCCTAATACTTAATGCTTTGACTCTGGTCTTAATCAAAAAATATATATATCAGTTTAGTATTCGGAGGTAAGCTTTAGTAAATGGCTCTTTGTGCCTGCTGTCTTTTCTATGAGACAACTGAAAGATTTTGTTTGCAATAAACAGAATCAAGTTACCATATGGTAGGTTTATATTAGCTTTATAACACCTGGGGGGAAAACACACCTTAAACCAAATTTTGCCACAATCTTAGGCTACTTCTACACTAAAATTAAAGAATAAGAAATTATGAATTAGAAAAAGAACTGAAGAAAGTAAATCACAGGCTCAGCAGCTAGGGTGCCAGCCACATACACCAGAGCTGGTGGGTTTGAATCCAGCCCAGGCCAACTACAACCAAAATTAGCCGGGGGTTGTGGCAGGTACCTATAGTCCCAGCTACTCAGCAGGCTAAGGCAAAAGAATTGCTTGAGCCCAAGAGTTGGAGGTTGCTGTGAGCTGTGATGCCATGGCACTCTACTGAGGGTGACATAGTGAGACACTGTCTCAAAAAATAATAGTAAGTAAATAAATAAATACAAAAAATTTTAAAAGAGAAAGTAAATCAATCCTGCTCTATCACATCTTTTTAATATAGTAAGGATTTCAACAGCTAGGAATTCTTCAAGGTTAAGAGCATCATTTCCACACTTGACACTGAAAAGAAAGGAAATCAACCAGAATGATCAGGAGATAGAAGCTTCTGATGAGAATAAGCTTTTT
Source organism: Otolemur garnettii (assembly GCF_000181295.1). Taxonomy (NCBI): domain Eukaryota; kingdom Metazoa; phylum Chordata; class Mammalia; order Primates; family Galagidae; genus Otolemur; species Otolemur garnettii. Next base: position 3,576,922 of record NW_003852438.1, on the reverse strand, counting down.
AAAAATTATGTATTCTGTAAAGACAAAAGTGAGGAAATTTGGCTCCTGTTTAAAAAAAATCACAAACTATATAAATAACACACAAGCTTTACAGAAATAAAATACTCTATGATGTATCTACAGGCTCAGCCCACATACACCGAAGCAGGTGGGTTAAAACCCAACCCGGGCCTACTAAACAACAATGACAACTGCAACAACAACAAAAAATACCCGGCATTGTGGCAGGCACCTGTAGTCCCAGCTACTTGAGGGTCTGAGGCAAAAGAATTGCTGGGCCTTTTGGTCTTTTTTTTTTTT
>NW_003852438.1:3572091-3576024 GCF_000181295.1 Otolemur garnettii | reverse complement strand
TCTGTCTCAAAAAAAAAAAAAAAAAAAGAAAGAAAAGAGGAAAGATAAAAAGCAAAATGTTTTCATATAACTCACGATGAAACTCTGTTGAATCTCAGGTGAATTATGAAAAATTAAGTCTACTATTGACTAAGCACAGTAATTAGAAAATTAAAACCCTGCTACCCTTGAAAATCCTACATTGGAGTTCCTCTGAACCACAGAACGTGAAAATAATATGAGTGATTATTTTCTCAGTTGCCCAAATACATTAGAGACAAGTTAATTGATTACATAAAACAGTGACTTAGGAATCAGACTGGAAATCTCTTGGAAATGGTTTACATAAATTTGAAAGTAAGAGAAATGAGGGATGTTCATGGTATATTTTCTTAAGATCAACACGTTACAAAGTAACTACTTTGATCTTTTAGAAATTATCTCTTATGAATTCAACCAGAGACAAATTATCAGGATGGATGAATCATGATTCGATGTCTACACCAACCCAAGAACCTTATCTATCTGATTACTTATAAACCAACTGATTTAACAATTATACCATTCTTCTAAATTTAAGGCCCTGAAACTTGCAAAGCACTTTCACACACTTTTTTGTTCACTTTCATTTTTAATGATCTTGATAACCTAGTGAAAGTATCATGACAAGTTGATTATGCTCATTTTTACCTAGGTAGAAGGTGGGGTAGGAAAGCTAAAACACCCATCCAAGATCACACAGTAGCCAGGAAGTAGCCTGAGACAGGAACAAGATCCCACTCTTTCAGATTCCTGGACAAGTACTGCTCCTATTTTATCCAGCTGGCCTCCTGAATTTTCATAAACTGATAAACTCAACTCAGTATTTTAAATGATCTGAATTGGCTGACATTTACTACTTACTTAGGAAGTAGTTATTATACTGATTTTTCATTTTTTAACCGGATATAGTAGTATATGGCAGAGTCTAAGAGAGGTAATGCAATTTTATAAATATACCTCACTTCATAAAGAAAATACAGCAAGTTAGAAATAATTAGGATGTTGACAGCTGAGCTTCGTATAAACAAGTAATACATTTAGCAAGCAAAGCATGCAAAACAATTGCAGATGAACATAAAATAAACCTAAACCCTGTGCTGACACATCTAGACAGGTAAGACACAGCCAACTGTGCCAGCCAGGACAACAAAGTACCTCTAGTTTTCTTGAGGTCCAGGGAAATTTCCTTAATGGTGAATTCAGTGTGAAATGGAGCAATTTGTTCTCGAAGAATCAAAAGGTGCTTAATTAAGAAAAGTTGTCCATCAACCTGAGTCTAAATTGTAAGACAGAAAAATGGATATGATCACAAATTAAATCAAAATAGGAGCAAATAAAGCACTTACGTTATTGATTAACACTATTCTACCTCGCCTATGGTCTTATGTTGCCAATACACCTTTGCTGTGCAACGAATTCTCCCCATGTTAGAATTACCTGGCAAAATGTTGCTTCAAACTCTTATTAGCACTGTCATCTGCTCTATTTAGAAAATCCAAGAAAGTCAGACAAAAGGCTATAAGCAACACATTTAGAAACAGAGGTCAAATCTATTTCAACCTGGTGCAGAGGCAAACAGATGACTCAGCCTGACAGCATGAGGCAGGAGGGAAAGAAAGGCTTAAAGAACAAACATGATTCTCACTCTCCTGGCTTCCTAGTTTCTCTTTAGGAACAAGGTTTTCTCTCCATTTGCTTAAAGTGGGTTCAATATCCGGAACACCAGACCAAAAAAGTATACCAAGAAAGTATAAAAGATGTTGCCAAACTTGTGTCATTCTAGAAATAATGATATGCATTCATGGAAATATGAATTATAGTAGAATCTCTGTAAGTTGACCACAAGGGACCGCAACAAAAGAAACCCCCTAACTAGACTGCCGTGGGTGACCACTTTAGATCATCCTCCCCTAACAGAGCACTGACTACCTACACCCCTGGGGGTCCTGCATGTCCTTTTGCCCTCTCAAGGTCTTTCCACAAGAGTTTTATGATTCAAGCTCAGTTCTCAAAGCTCTGACCCAGTCCCAAAGTAGTAAATATTCATGGCTCTCATTTAAGGAAAGAGTCTGTATATTAATAAGGACAATGCAGTGTTTGCTTCTTTTTGTTGCTACTTAAGACAGAATGTTATTTCAAAAATATTTCTTTTTTTTTTTTTTTTTTTTTTGAGACAGAGTCTCAAGCTGTCCCCCTGGGTAGAGTGCTGTGGCATTACAGCTCACAGCAACCTCCAACTCCTGGGCTCAAGCGAGTCTCCTGCCTCCGCCTCCCAAGTAGCTGGGACCACAGGTGCCAGCCACAACGCCCGGCTATTTTTTTTTTTTGGTTGCAGCCGTCATTGTTGTTTTGGCAGGTCCGGGCTGGGGATTCAAACTTGCCACCTTAGGTGTACGTGGCTGGTGCCTTAGCCGGTTGATCTATAGGCAACCAGCCTCAAAAATATTTCTAATGAAAATTTTTACACAACATTAGGAAAATATAAAGTCATCTTTCAGTAAGCAATATAAATTTTAAAGGGATTATTAAACAAAATGAGTTCTCCCTAGTCTCTCTCTCTCTTTTCTCTTATAAACATAATCAAAAGTATGACTTATGTGATAGAAACTTACTTTGTATTCTAAAACACAAAGCATTTATTTTTAAAGGAATTAGTAACTCTGAGGCCAAAAAGAGACCATACACATTTTACTAATCCAGTGGTAGAACCGTGTTTATCGTGGTTAATACCATATTTAGTACCATGACCAGCGGGCGAGGTGTTTAATTTAAGTATGTAAGAGTAATTTTAAAAAACTGGAAAACTCTCTAACACCCTAACCCACTTTCCATGATCACTTTTAAAAAGTTGAAAGACAAAAGTACATAAACTCAGCCATAAAAACAAAGAAGCTAATGTTTACCAAACCGAGGGCTTCCTCAAATATACTTCAACCCCTTGTAATATGTAAGAAACAGAATTAGATAAAAGATGCTGGCTGTGGATAATGAGGACGAACGGCTCCTGACAAGCTAAGGAATACATGCTCACCATAGAGAATCTGAGAAATAAAGAAGTATGCCGGGAATGGGGAAAAATCATCCATACTCACCCCAAAGCTTTCACAGCTACATATTTTCTTCAATGCATTTTTTATTACATAAAGTCATACTCAAACTGTGATTTTTATTCTTAATATGTTTAACTTAAATTTTCTTATTTCATTTTTTAAAAATGAAATGATTGTGTCATATTGTATGATGTTAAATATCTTAACAATTTACTTAACCATTTCCCTAATTTCCCACTTTAACCTATTGCCAAAATAAGACTTCAAACTTGGAAATACTTTTAAAACTTAAATTTGTTGGCTCGGCACCTGTGGCTCAAGTGGCTAAGGCACCAGCCACATACACTTTAGGTGGCGGGTTCGAATCCAGCCAGGGCCCGCCAAAGAACAATGATGGCTGCAACCAAAAAATAGCCAGGTGTTGTAGTGGGTGCCTGTGGTCCCAGCTACTTGGGAGGCGGAGGCAGGAGAATCGCTTGAGCCCAGGAGTTGGAGGTTGCTGTGAGCTGTGATGCCACAGCACTCTATCCAAGGGGACAGCTTAAGGCTCTGTCTCAAAAAAAACAAAACAAAACTTAAATTTGTCTGTCTCTAACTTTGTTTCTAGTCCTCATATGAGAATTTCATTGTAACTCTCCATTCCATGAATGGGAAAATATAGTTGTCACAAAAAAAGGAGAGCATTTTCAGCAATAAGATTCCAAATTCTTTTGTGGGAAAAAAAATGTTTTTTAATTATCTGAAGTCTTTAAGTTAGAAATCAAATTTGTAAAGCTAGAATTAAAAAAAGTTTCAGGCTCGGCGCCTGTGGCTCAAGTGGCTAAGGCGCCAGCCACATACACCTAAGGTGGCGGGTTCGAAT
>NW_003852438.1:3570081-3571665 GCF_000181295.1 Otolemur garnettii | reverse complement strand
CCCGCCACAATGCCCAGCTATTTTTTGTTGCAACTCTCATTGCTGTTTTTTAGCTGGCCGGGGTGGATTCAAACCTGCCCACCCTTCAGTATATAGGGCCAGCGCCCTAGCCACTAAGCCACAGAGGCCACCCACAGCAACACTTCTGACCATGCTTTGCATGTCCTGAAAAGAAAAATCTCAGCTGCCCTCAGCCCCATATTCCTTCTTGATGATAAACTATAAGCCATGTAGTCATAGCAACTACTTCTAATCATATAAGCGAGGGCCACAATTGCCTGTCCTCAAAATAGACCGGCTCATTTCCTCTAAGTGAAGCTGTTCAACTACTGAAACATCATTGTGGGGATGATTATGAATTGCTACAGTTCCTTGAAAATGCTTTCTAGGTATTCCAGGGAAACAGCAGTACTTTCCCAGTTGCTAAGGCACCCATACCTTAAGCACTATCTTTAGTATTTTAGAAAAGTTAGATTCTTTATTTAGCTCTAATGAAATACTAGCTTCTCTCAAAAGGCCTCAAAATTTAATCATATTAAACCAAGAAGTGCTATTGCTAAAATGGTTTTAAGTTTTTGTGCCGTTAAGTAAACACTATATTCCACAATATTACAATAGGTAATAAGATTTCACCTAACACTGCATGCATCAAACCTTTTTTTTGCTGATAGACTCTGATGCTCCAAGTAAAGACTGAATGCAGGCAGACAATGCTTCCTGTGATAATCCTTGGAACACTGCCCTCTGGTGGAATAAAAAAAGAAAACATCAGTCAGTGGCATTCACAAAACATAAAGGGAAATCCTAGGATGTTGAGTGTAGCAAACAATACTTGCTTGCCCTCATCGATGGGTAAATTTATTATTGATACTATTCCTCCTGATTTTCTACTCCCATCTAACCTTTCTAAATGTCTGCATAGTTTTGTAATGTGAAGGCATCTCTGGAAACACTCATGTGACCTTTCAACAAATACTGACTGGCACCTACTGCAGGTGGAGCACAGTACTAAAATGCTGGGAAGTACAGTGCCAAATGGCAGATGTGGTTCTGCCCTCCTGGAGGGATCCCTCACTCCCACACAAGCTCATGTTGGGAGACTGCTTTTTACATCTCCAAAATCAACTTTAAAATAAACCCTTAGGAAATCCTCTTCTAAAAATGTATCCCAAGCAGTCAATATTGTATTTTAAGAGTCACACACATGGCTTTTCATTGCAGTATTACTTAAAACAGTAAAAAACTGTAAATAACATAAGTGTTCAATGATGAGGGATTGACAAATAAATTACTAGTACATCTAAATTCTAGAATACTGTGCATATATGAAATCAAAGAAGCTGAAGAAAGTGGTAAAATTCTTAAAAAATATAAGAGAGTGGGGGGAACGGGTTACGAATGGTATGTGAAGTATGATTCTTCATTGAATTCTGCCATTTCTACACTCTCCCAGAGGTGGGGCATGTGGCTGGGCCAGGACTCACATCAGTCCCCTTGCTTCCCGCCCTGTCTTCATTCTACCTGAGACAGAACTGAGATGAATAGGAGAAAAATATTATTAGGCCACAGTCCCGGGCCCTCATC
>NW_003852438.1:3564298-3569888 GCF_000181295.1 Otolemur garnettii | reverse complement strand
CTTCTGGGTCACTGAGCCTGCCTATGAAGGCTAAAGACAAGCTGCTGAGACTAAGCTGCTCTCTTTCCCCTGCTCAGCCTTACTGTGTTTCCCCTAGATTATCTTTCCTCATCTTTGATCAGTAAGACTGAATGGGTTAAGATCTGAATATGAACTGAGTGAAAAAAGAATATGAGCTAGGTGAAAATAAGTCTATGTCATAAAACAAAAACCCAGCCATAACCTCCTTAGGCCTGTCTGGCTAACATCTCTGTTAAGCACCCAAAAGGCTTCATTCACTGTGGACTGTGATGACAATGGATTCTACATGGAATACACTGCCTGCATATTTTCCCTGGGATCTAGGCTCCACTGCAGGAAGTTTCCTTTTCCCAGACTAATATCATTATGCAGTACACCTAATAGGGAACCTGGAGAAGAAGAGATGCCAAATGCCAAACGCCAAACCTCTCTCTGGAAGAGATCTCATCAGCTAGACAAAAAGGCCGAGACAGGTTAAGTCTGTAGAGGAGATCTGGCTTCATCCCTAAAAGTCCTGGACTAGGCAAAAGGCACTCTTGTCACATTTCAAAATCACCAGCATCAAACTCCAGCAGTTACTCAGTTTAAATTAAACACAGAGTAGTGTGGACTCTACCAAACCAATGAAAAACTATACAACTTTGTTCAGTCCTAGGATTCTGTGGTATGGAATATATGTACGGTGTGAGAGTATATGTATACTCCTTTTGAACCATATCCATAAGAAAGAGTAGCATCTGGACAATTCATTACATGACTGCTGTATTTAATCATTTTACTCTTTATACCACATATGCAGTTGCCACTATAGTAATCAAATTAATAAATTAAAAAGTAAATTAAAACCACCAAATTTTATAAAACATTTTGGTTCAGCAACAAAATCAACGACAGCAAATAAATGTCAACAAATCTGATGCTACAGGGAATAATCTTATCACTAAACTGGAGCGCCTCTCTAACGCCCTCTTTCCTTCTAAAATATGAAACAATTACTTTTTTTTTGTCTCTCTTAAATCCAGCTACCCAGTGAACCTCAGGAGAAGGGTATTCTTTCTTCCTTTAGAATGCCATGCCATCTCGCTGCTCTTTTCTCCCTATTTCTCTCTCCTTCCCTATTCCTCTCTCATTCCCTTTCTCCTTCTAAAATATAAAACATTAAACTGGAATGCTTAACATAACTCTGTCCCCAGTAATAAACACACAAAATTGGTATCTAAAAGTGAAAAAGATACTGTTAACTTCAGTCAATAACTAAACTGAGTCCACAGTTAGAAACACATGTAATCTTAGTACTACTTGTCAAGGATACTGATTAAAATTGAATGCAAAGGGGCGGCACCTGTGGCTCAGTGAATATGGTGCGGGCCCCATATACGGGAGGTGGCGGGTTCAAACCCAGCCCCGACCAAAAACTGCAATAAATAAATAACATTTAAAAAAAAATTGAATGCAAAACTAACTTAGAGTCACTGCATTTAATACTAACTGTATATTATATCTATGTGACACTGTATGACCTTCTGTATCTCTCTATCTTCATCTACAAACTAAGGTAGACAAATTAATCAATTGTAAACTTACTTTCAGTTATGGCCTCCTCTGACTATCACTAAATGCTAAAGCTCTTCTCCTCAGAAAGGCACAAATACAAATACATGTACAAAATTTACCCACAATTTCAAGGTGTTCAAAGACTCCCTAAAGCCCATTAATGAATTCCAAGACGTACAGAAAAAGCTCAAGTTAGGAATCCCTAAATTAGCTTGACCTTCAAGTTACCTCCATATCTAAAAATTATGATTCTAGAAATCTGAAACAAAATGCTGTACCAAGATCTTAAAATATAGATTTAAAAATACTCCAACTGAAACAGTAAGCAATTCAGAGAAAAGATACAAGAATTTACACACGTACATCTATGCATCTGTATAATTTGGAGAGACAGACAAGAGTTCTTCGAACTGTAGGATACCACATTCCATGAAGATCTGCTGGAGAAATTGTGGTCTGTGGTCTAGGATTGAGGGATTCTGTTGAACCTAAAAGCCAAACGTAAAAGAAGACACATTTCACATATGTGGGTGTTTGTCTTATAATAATTTATATGGCAACTATAAACTATTTATTCTCATTAGCTATCAATAGCTAGGGGCATCAGTTTATTCCAGTCTCACCTTCAATCAAGAATATTTGTCATAAGAAATCTAAGTCAGTCACAGGTGAGATTTCACACAATAAATAAGAACACACATGAATATATATATATATATATTCCAGCTTCACTTATGTACTCAGCCCAAATTGCTTTTCCCAACCTATTATTAATAATCTTTATGAAATAAATGAAAAGCACACTCCTATTATACAGCACAGTCATTAAAAAGGAGGCGGATCTGAATAAAACCACATGGAGCAAGCAGGAGCCCAGGGACATCAGGAATGACAAAAAAGTAAAGCAATTTCAAAGCAATTTTAAACAGGAAGATTAATGAAAGCCTGTCTGTCTGTCAGCCTGTCTTCTGTGTTCTGAGTTACATCACTTCCAAGTCTAATTAGTATATCCAATTCCGGAGTGAAGAGAACTGGCCACCCAGCCAAGGTCAGAACAGGCAGCCTCTAAAGAATGTGAGTAGGAACAGGTGGAGGGTGCCATTGAGCAGACAGTCACCTTTATAAGGAAAGCACAGTAACTTCAGGGTCAAGGGACGACATGAGTCACAAATGTGGAGTTGGTCTAAAACTTTGGGATAAGAGGGGATACTGAAATATGGACTGGGTATTAGAGGACACTGGGAAATTTATTAAATGTTTAGTGTGATAAAGATCTATGGTTATAAAAGAGATATCTTTATTTCTGAAAATAATGGAATACTCAAAGGTGAGTGTGAGTGATGTCAATAATATATTTTTATAATGATTAGCAAAAAAAATACATATATATATCTAAGGTCTGACAATTAAGTTCATAAACTCATCCTAGAAAAAGTGCTACACACCTCATTGCTGAGTATTACTATAGTCACCTTCAGGGTACTCCCTGCTTGGGAAGCTATGCACCAAGCTATGCCATTATACAGTTTACCCTTCAAAGCAATTTTGAAACTCTTTTTCTGGAATGACCATCAGAGCCATCATTATAGGAAGGCCTAACAATTAATTTTTTGAACTTGTTCAACTTGCACTTATGTTGACAGCACTGTACAAACAACTCGGTGTGGTTTCATAACCTTGGTATATCGGAGTCTCACAAATATGTTCGTGTCAGGTTGTGGTGGTGTCTTATTGAATGGCATTCATTATTATGGTTGCAGGTTTCTGTGTGCTACATAATGACAGCTACAGCACTGTACAAACAACTTGGTGTGGTTTCATAACCTTGGTATATCAGTGTCTAACAAATCTGTTTGCGTCAGGCTGTGGTGGTGTCTTATTGAATGGCATTCATTCTGTGTGCCATATAATGACAGCTCTTATGACCAATCCAGAAAAAGTTCCAAAATTTCTTTGAAGGGTTGACTAGGTGCTGGTGTTGGTGCATAGCTTCTCAAGGTGACTGTAGTGATATTCAACAATGAGGTATGCAGCACTTTTTCTAGGATGGGTTTGCACTTAATTGTCAGATTTCACATAATATGATAAAATACTAAGTCTTGAATCCAGGTGGTAGGTATGAGTGTTCATTGTATATTTCTTTCCACTTTTTATATATTTGGAATTTTCTTTTTTTTTTTTGAGACAGAGCCTCAAGCTGTTGCCCTAGGTAGAGAGCCGTGGCATCACAACTCACAGCAACCTCTAACTCCCAGGCTTAAACAATTCTCTTGCCTCAGCTTCCCAAGGAGCTGAGACTACAGGTGCCTGCCACAATGCCCAGCTATTTTTGATTATAGCTGGCATTGTCGTTTAGCAGGCCCATGCTGGATTCAAACTAGCCACCAGCTCTGGTATATGTGGTTGGCGCCTTAGCCACTTGAGCTACAGGAGCCAAGCCATGGAATTTTTTTAATAACAAGAAATAAAAATGTATTCATGATATACTGGCAATAAGTTACAGAAAAAATGTAATTCTTTTTTTTTAAAAAAGGGCCAGATCTGCATATGCTTTATTAAAGACCTAGAGGGGCAGTGCCTGTGGCTCAAAGGAGTAGGGTGGCGGCCCCATATGCCAGAGGTGGTGGGTTTAAACCCAGCCCTGGCCAAAAACTGCAAAAAAATAAATAAATAAAGACACTAGAAATACACTTCCTTCAAAAAAAGAAAAAGACCTAGAGGTTGTGTGGCACAGATTTGAGGGAAAGGATAGGGTAAAGGAAATGCTGAGTTAGTTCTTTCACTTTGTAGTTTTATAAGCTCTTTTTTAAAAAAGCAAGTGATACTTGTAGAATTTTTTTTTTTTTTTTTTTTTGCAGTTTTGGCTGGGGCCAGGCTTGGACCCGCTACCCCTGGTATTTGGGGCTGGTGCCCTACTCCTTGACCCCCAGTGCTGCCCTACTTGTATAATTATGAAATCTCTTTCACAAAGCTTTGGTAAACTAAAATCAATTTTAAATAACATTTCTTAAAGAATAATAAACTAAACAAATTATATCTAAGAATAGTTAGGAGATTTATTTACAGTTTTCCTAAGGATTATGCTATCTACAGGATCCCTCCCTCAAAACAGAAAGTCAAGAGTACACCCAAATAAAAGTTTAGTGAACCAAATGTGTTTAAGTACTTTAAAGCCGGAAGTCAGCTTGGGTTCACTTCTCCCTTTCCTGCCTGCGAGTGGCTTCTGCAGCATGCCAGCAAGAGGCAGGTGCCTCCTGGCTGCCCCTTCTGAAGGGCAGAGCAAATCCTAGGACCAGGGCTTCTCCCACAGCTACCCTGCACATCTGCCTCCTCCATCCTTTGCAGCCTCCACCATCCTCTACAGGCTCCCTTTCCCCTCACTTACTCTACACAGCTTTTGCTTCTTGAAGGTACTGATAATCAGTCTCTTCACAGAACAGTCCCTCTACCAGGATGCCCTGACACAACATCCTACCCCGTGTTTAAAGCCTTCCTTTCAAAGGCTTCTCACTGTCTCACTTAAAACATACCTGGGAACCAGAGAAGTGATTGTACTCTTTTTGGTTTTGCTTCCCTTCCTACCTGATTCTGAGTCTTGCTTACCCTAACTTCTATCATGATTCTAGTAACACCAATAAGCATATGAATGGATGATCAGATGGTCATCCTTGACCTTCTCACCTCCAAAGACATTTACTTCCACCTTCCATCCCTATCCCAGAGGGAAACTTTCTTGTTTCTTTTAGAATTACCTTCATATTACTCTCTACAGATTTTCTTCTCACCCTAAACTATTCTACCATGTAAGTATTAAAACATGGCACTACACTCTCTACCCACAATGTTCTCAGGACTTCATCCTTCTCACCTATTTACTCGAACTACACTGCCAACCCCTCCCCCTCCGGCTTCAATCACACTCACTCGTCTGCTTCTGAATTCCCCAAAGCAGCCACACGGTCTTCCACTCCTGAATGCCCAAATACATGCTATTCTGTCTTTTTTTTTTTTTTTT
>NW_003852438.1:3560757-3564257 GCF_000181295.1 Otolemur garnettii | reverse complement strand
TTGGTAGATTGCCATGGCATCACAGCTCACAGCAACCTCAAACTCTTGGGCTTAAGCAATTCTCTTGCCTCAGCCTCGCAAGTAGCTGAGCCTACAGGCACCCACCACAACGCCCACCTATTTTTGGTTGCAGTTGTCATTGTTCTTTAGCCCGAGCTGGGTTCAAACCCGCTACCCTTGGTGTATGTGGCTGGCACTGTAACCACAGTGCTACAGGCACCAAGCCTATGCTATTCTGTCTTAAACAACCTTACTTCACCTGGCTCTCTCACACCCTTTTCAAAAACACACTGCCGGGAAACACCTGTGGCTCAAAGGAGTAGGTGCTGGCCCCATAAGCTGGAGGTGGGGTCTTCCTGTACACAGAGCTGATTTCCCTTCATAACTTCCATGCTTCATGTACATGGCCCAGGAGTGCCCTGTGCATACCATCAGCCTCTCACTCACCACTAAATTATGCCTCTGGCTTGGCAATCTTCCCTCAAAGTGCGGCAAAGCTGTTTTTCATGCTTTGGATATAACAAGTCCTCAATAGAAGTTTACTAACTAAATGAATGAATGCTGGTAGTTAAGACATCATAACATACCAGATTTTGTCAGACTGTTAGACTCTCCTTCTTCTAACTGAACATCTGAAAAGGAAGCTTCTGAAGGTCCCTTCTTCTGTTCATCTTTTAAACTCTGTGCAATTTGCTGCATAGAGAAATCAGAAGGAACATTATAGTTTTCAGCAGTGTTTGGCAATATAAACATGTTCTTTCTACTATTGTAAGTTTCAAAAAATGCTAATTAGTAAACTAAATTAGGACTAATTAAGAGAACCATGTCAAAACAATTCATGGAAATGAAAACATTAAATTAGTAAGAGGTATCCCTACTCTCACAAACAAAAACACAGCCTTTTTACCTCATTTCACAATGGGGTCAAATATTCAAGGCTCATAAAAGAATCATATTTTTCAACTCAAAGTGTAGAAACAGAGTATTCAAATTTAATATTGGATATATTCTGTCAGAAATGCCTTTGTTCATTGGCACTGGCCAATCCAAATAACAGGCTTTCTCTTTATGTGAAAATTGGTGCAGTATGCTACTGTGAAACATTTTTTTTCCTCAGACAGAATCTCACTCTGTTGTCCCATGCTAGAGTACAATGGCGCAGCCTACCTCCAGCAATCTCAAACTCTTAGGTTCAAGTGATCCTCCTGCCTCAGCATCCCAAGTAGCTGGAAGCCCGCCACAACACCTAGTTAATTTTTTCTATTTTTAGTAGAGGCAGGGCCTCACTCTTGCTTAGGCTGGTCTCGTAAGTTCAAAGGATTCTCCCACCTTGGCCTCCCAGAATGCTGGGATTAGAGGGACAGAGCCTGGCTAGAAACAGTTTTGTTTTGTTTTTTTAAAATCAGTATGGACTCACTGTCTAAAGAATATCATCCAATACACACAGGACACCAATGACAAAATCTGCAATGAAAATCCCATAATTTACATTGGTTATATAGGTGGAAATATACAGAAATGAGGACCTAATTAATACCTAGCTACTGCGAAAAAGAAGGGCTAGAGAACTAGTTAGAAGAGAAGACCCTTTCTCACTTGGGCTAGTCTGCTCATTCTGCATGTAGGAATCAGAAAGTACAACTAATCCCTGAATAGCACACATATGTCATAGCCAGACCACTTTTACATCTAGCTCCTCAACAAAAGAGAAACGGTATTATTTACTACAAGTGGTTACCTTTCATAAACCAAAAGTTCTACCACACAGGGAAGCATGCAGGATACTAGCCATATAACTATATGCTAAATGAATCACTAAATTACCCTGGGAGGGGGGCACATAGTAAACTTTATAATCTAACATCCTATCAGACAAAACTATTAAAACAGGCATATTATCAATAATAGAGAAACCTGACATTCATAATGAAGGCCAGGAGGGAAGGGGCCGGGAGGGGAGGGAAAGGAGAGAGCACAAGTCTGAGGTCTGCCTGAGAAACTTTGTATCTCCCTGTATCTCACTACACTCCTCTGCGCAACCATTTAGGGTAAGTAACTTGCAAATGGACTAACCATCTGCTCCCTGTTGTTACTAGCAATACCCAGACACAGAAAGATAATTCCTGCTATAAGCCTTGAGATTAAAAACTAGCTCAAAAACAAACAGCCCCTTCGCATATTGTAAAAAATCAGTAATATACCAATAATTAATATAACTAGCTAAAATGTAATAAATGTAAAGAGAAGTCAGAGGAAGGGACAAGGAGTTTAGAAGACTATCCCTTTTTTCTTTTTTTAGAGACAGAGTTTCACTTTGTGCCCTCGGTAGAGTGCCATGGAATAGATTTGAATTGGAGGTTTCAGTATGAACTGATATTTTAAAATGTCTATCACCTAGTTCTAGCCTTTAAAAGGTGCTAGAGGGTAGCGCCTGTAGCTCAAAGAGTAGGTTTCCAGCCCCATATACCAGGGGGTGGTGGGTTCAAGCCCAGGCCCAGCCAAAACTGGAAAAAAAAAAAAAAAGGTGTTAGAAGTAATCTCTAGAAATGAACACACGTGACATTCAGATCTTGTTTTGTAAATACCACCCTGCTCCCCTTTGAAAGGAACCAGGGGTTCTTAGAGAAATAGCTGACCCTAGGTTTGAGGCAAGGAATAGATACGAAAATTGAGTGCCTGGATCATCTTGTGCAAGGGAACAAGTAAGTCTAGATTAACCAAGAAAACAGAGAGAAGACTCAAATTACTAAGATCAAATGGAATTGCAAGGGGCCCAGAACAATCTTGAAAAAGAACAAAACAGGAGGACTCTCACTTTTCAATTTCAAAATTTATTACAAAACAACAATAATAAAGATAGACTGGTAATAGCACAAGGATAAGACATAAAGATCCATGGAATAAACTTGAGAGTATAAAAAAAAAACCTAGACCTCTAAGCCAACTGATTTTCAACAAAGGGGCCAGCACCATTCAATGGAAAAAGAATACCCTTTTCAACAAATGATGCTAGGAAGAATGGACAGCAGCCACATGCAAAAGAATAAAATTGGATCTCTACCTCACACTCTATACATATACAAAAATTAACTCAAAACAGAGAAAAGACCTAAATGCAAAAGCTAAAACTATAAAACTCTTAGAAGAAAACATAGGGGTAAACCATTATTACCTTGGATCTGGCGAAGACTTCTTAGTATAACACCAAAAGCATGACTGACAGAAGAAAAAAATAGATAAGGTAGCCGTTACCAAAACTCAAAACTTGTGCTTCAAAGGATACCAGCAAGAAAATGAAAATACATTCCACAGAATGGGAATAGTATTTATAAGTTATATATCTGACAAGAGACTTGTATCCAGAATATATGAAGAACTCTTACAACTCTGTAATAAAAAGACAATCTAATTTTTAAAATGAGCAAGAGATCGGCTCGGCTCCTATAGCTCAACCGGCTAAGGCGCCAGCCATGTACACCTAGGGTGGCAGGTTTGAATCC
>NW_003852438.1:3557769-3560646 GCF_000181295.1 Otolemur garnettii | reverse complement strand
GGGGGGGGGGGGGGGGGGGCGCGGGGCGCTGTAACCCCCCCTCTCCCTACGGTGGGAAAGGGAGAGCGTCTCTCAAAAAAAAAAAAAAAAAAAAAATGAGCAAGAGATCTGATTAGATATTTCTCCAAGGAAGATACACAAATGGCCAATAAACTCATGAAAAGATGGTTAACATCATTAGTCATCAGGGAAATACAGATCAAAACCAGAATAAGATACCACTTCCTTCCCCCAAAGATGGCTTTTTAATTCTTAAAAAGTCACATAGTAACAAGGGTTGGCAAGTATGTGGAAAAATCAAGTCCTCGAACACTGCTTAGTGGGAATGCAGAGTGGTATAGCCACTTTAGAAACAGTCTGGAATTTTCTCAAAGAATTAAAAATAGAGTTACCATATGATCCAACAGTTCTATTCCTAGGAATATATACTAAAAAGAAATAAAAATACATGTCCACATAAAAACATGAACATGGGAAGAATAAGTTCTGGCGTGCTATTGCATAGCAGGGTAATATGGTTAACAAAACTATTATATATTTCAAAGTAACAAGAAGAAAGGATCTTAAATGTTCTCACACAAAGAAATGATAAATGTTTGAAATGATGGCTATGCTAATTACCCTGAGTCGACCATTATACAGTGTATACATGTTTCAAAACAGCACACAGCACCCTAAAAATATGTACAATTATGTGTCAATTAAAAGTAAACAGAAATCAACTCTGATTTGTACTAATCAGAAATCATTCTCAGTTATGTAAGTTTTTCATGAATAAAATTGAAATTTTTAAAAAACATGTAAATGAATGTTTATAGCAGCAATACCTCTAACAGCCAACAGATAGAAGCAACTAAAATGTCCATCACTGGATAAGAAGCTAAACAAAATGTGATATATCCATACAATGGAATATTGGCCAGCAATGAAGGGAATGAAGTACTAACATATGCTACTACACGGATGAACCCATAAGACATTACACTAAGTGAAAAAAAACCAGACCAGTGACCAAAAGTCACATTTTATATGATTCTATTCATACGAAATGTCCAAAACAGAAAAATCTATAGAGACAGTAAGTAGATTAGTGCCTGTCTAGGCTGGGGTAGAAGGGTATAGGGTTTCTTTTTAAGAGGATAAAAATGCTCTAAAATTAATGATTGTAATGGTTGCAAATTATCTGTGAATATACTAAAAACCACTGATTTATAAACTTTAAATGGGTCAAGTATATCGTATGTAAACTATGTGTTAATAAGGGGGGGCTTTCTTTAAGTACTCAGAGGCCATAGGGAGGACAGAGGAACATGCCTGAAGGGGACATTTAGAGCATCAAGTAGAATAAAGATGGAAATAGATTAAAAATATATTGACTTTTTTTTAATAGTTTTGTAGACCTTTATTTTAGTTTTTACTGTGCCATAGACTAGAAACAGTATATCAAAATAGTCAAGGTTATGGGTCCTGAGGTTCAAAAATCTGTCTCTTTACTGACATGCGCAGGTCACTGAAGTTCCCTGTGCTGGGGTTGGTATAATGAGAAGAGTCATAGTACCCTCCATATCAGATTATTGTGAAAGCAGATGAGTTAAGATGTCCTAAAAATTTTTTTAATTAAAAAAAAAAAAAAAGATATCCATAAAATGCTTGGATCAATGCCTGGCCCATAGCAAGCATTCTGTAAATATTAGCACATACTGCTGTACTTCCTGATAAGCAGAGGCTATATATTATTGTACTGTAATCAGTCCTCTATTAATACATTTTCTGTTGAAGTAAGATCCTTGTACATACATTTAAGAGTATTTATCTGTTCACTTCTTTATACTTTAAGGGCTTAGGCATTAAGGTTTTAGCTCTTAAGAATTCTTTATATTGATGAATTTTGAGCCAGGTAGTGAGTATAGGGAGAGCTTCTTGGAAATGTTGTCCTATACTCCTATAAACTGGGCTCTCCAGGTCCTGCCCCCATCTTAGTTTCTGCTGCTATAACAAAATACCTTGGACTGAGGAATTTATAAATAGTAGGCATTAATTCATGGTTCTAGGACCAGAAAGCCTAAGACCCTATTGCCAGCAGGTCTGGTGAAGGTCTGTTCCATAGATGGCATTTTTTACAGCATTCTCTCATTACAGAGAAAAGCAAAGAGATGAATGCTATGTCCTCACATGGCAAAAGAAATAGAAGGTCCAGACAGCTATCTGGAGCCTCTTTTTTCTTTCTTTCTTTTTTTTTTTTTTTAATTTATTGTTGGGGATTCATTGAGGCTGGATTCAAGAAACCAGGTTTCACTGATTGCATTTGTTAGGTAAAGTCCCTCTTACAATTGTGCCTTGCCCTCAAAAGGTGTGACACACACCAAGTCCCCACTCCCTCCCTCCTTCTGAAAATCTAGTCTACAGTGCTATATGAAGCAGGGATAGTAAAAAGAAAGGGAGGGAGGAAGAGAAATTAATTCTTTATAAGAGCATGCCAACCACTAAAGTGTAGAAGAATGGCAGATGTCAAAAATCACCATTTGCTACCCCCAGTGTAATAAATGGGTTTGGTTCAGTACCATTAATGGAACCACTGAGCTAACATAATCTCAACATGTTATCACCTAATTATTTATTAACTACAAAGGGAAAATACATTTTTATAACAATGAGACCTAGTAATCATCACCTTAACCAGCAGTGAAACAACCTGACATTATGTTGGCTTTGATGAACTAAGAAGTAAACGTCAACTACTGTAGTATTCTTGCCAAAAAGTTTAAAAAGTTTAATCTGAATCTAAGCAAGACAAATCCATAATATGACACACTTTACAATAAAACTGGCCTGGTCTCTTTAAAAAAAAGTATCCCAAAAACAAAAAATAAGGCTCGG
>NW_003852438.1:3544206-3556789 GCF_000181295.1 Otolemur garnettii | reverse complement strand
AAAAAAAAAAAAAAAATGGTTCAGTAACAAAATATACATATACATAACGTACTGAGATAAATAAAACATTAACATCTGATGCATCTGAAAAAAAAATCCTAGCGTCAACTAGTTATTTGACGATATTAAAGAATCAGTGTTTTTATGCATTATAATTGCCTTATAGTCGTGTTAAAAATAAAAGTTTCCAGCTAAGTGCAGCGGCTTACACATGCAATCCCAGCACTTTTGGCGGCCAAGGTGGAAGGAGCACTTGAGGCCAGGAGTTCAAGCCTGGGTAACAAGCAAGACTCTGTTTCTACAAAAAATTTGTTATGAAGAAAAATCCTTTTTTAACTAGTACAAAAGATCTGAAAGCTGTAGGGTAGGGGGGAGAGGAAGTAAGAAGACCCTACCTCCATCATGACTAACTTATCTGGGTATGCCAGATCTCCTGGAGCCGGCTTGTAGCCCGTAATGTCTGTCTGAATGTAGATATGCGTTCGGTAGACCAGCCGCTCTTGCACATCTTCCAACATCTGCTTGACTCCAGCTGCAAATGCCCCTAGTTGTTCAGCTGATAAAAAAGTGTAATCATCAATTCTTTTAGATTTAGAAAAATACTTTATTTTAAACAAAGATATTAACTAAATTGCTCAGAATCGATATGAACCACTTTTGTTTCAGAGACTGTAGTTATATTTCAGGATGACTCAATGACCTTCGAGAAGTTTAGTAAGTGTTTCAATTTCCTCAATTTTAAAACTAAGAAATAAATTTGTTTCTGTACTTCTTTCCTGGAACTCTGTTAAACTGATTCTATTATTAATATGAATAAGAAAATCTGAATTTTAAGAGTGTTTTTGCTGGGCAGTGCCTGTGGCTCAGTGAGTAGGGCACCAGCCCCATCTACGGAGGGTGGCAGGTTCAAACCTGACCCAGGCCAAACTGCAAGAAAAAAATAGCTGAGCATTGTGGCAGGTGCCTGTAGTCCCAGCTACACTAGAGGCTGAAGCAAGATAATCACCTAAGCCTAAGAGCTGAAGGTTGCTGTGAGCTGTGATGTCACAGCGCTCTACTGAGGGTGACATAATAAGACTTGGTCTCAAAAAAAAAAAAAAAAAGAAAAAGAAGTAAAAAATCAAATATAATTCTTTTTCATTTCTAAGATGTCAGCAATTTAAGATGCTAGTAATTCAGTAACAGTTTTCCAAGGGCTAAGAGATAGTACATTATCACATTAAAAAACTCATATTAATTTAAAAATCATCTTAAATTCAGAAGTATTAAAATGTGAGAAAATGTTCACCTTAGAATAAATTAAAGGTCGTAGAATAATAACCCTGTAAGAGTAACAAATTCAGTGTCTCCCAATGAAAGCCAATGGAAGGATGATAAATTCTGCCAGTAAAATAATTACTTCCAGAGTATTTTTTTCTTTGAGATTGAATCTTGCTCTGTCATCCAGGTCATAGTGCAATGGCACAATCATACCTCACTGCAGCCTCACATTGCTGGGTTCAGGTAATCCTCCTGCCTTAGCCTCTGAAGTAACTGGGACTCCAAGTGCACCAATGTGCCTAGCAAATGTTTGTTTTGTTTTGTTTTTTTGGTAGAGATGGGAAGCTCACTAGTTGCCCAGACTGGTCTTCAACTCCTGGCCTCAAATGATCCTTCTACCCCAGCCTCCCAAAGTGTTGAGATTGTAGGCATGAGCCACAACACCCATCCTTGACAGGTATTTTTTAAAGGTACCAAAGTTAGTGAAATCATGTTCTCTATAACAATCAAATCAAATATTGAAGATTATATCAGATGGATAAAGAAATATTGCAGAGAACTGCTTTTATTTGTAATTTCAAAAAAGATGAATCACTACTATGTATGTATGCTATATAATTATTTTTTATTAATTGGGATTCATTGATGGTACAAAGAATTAGATTGCACTAATTACATTTGTTAGGTAAATTCCCTCTTATAATTGTGTCCCACCTCCAAGAGGTGTGTCACACACCATGACCCCCCCCCACCAACCCTTTCTTTCCTCTGGTCTCCCTGCTCCCTCATTCCCCTACCCCCCACTATGTGTTAGGTCATCTACTGTCTTCATATTAGAATTGAGTACATTGGATTCTAAAATAATTCGCTTTTTTTAATCAAAAATATGCAACACAGTCCATTACTTGATATATTCTGGTCACAGTGTATTAGTAATCCCTAACCTAGAAGCAACTGTCAAGTCCTTCTGAATTCCAGATGCCAGAAAGAAAAGTGATTATAATTATTTTATTACTAACTTTGCCCGGAATTTAAAAATTCTTTCCCTATTTAATTTGTACCTTTAGGCACAGAATAAAGTGTATCTTTATTCAAAAAGGGGCAAGGCATCAACCCAAGCTTCAAAAATATTAATGTATTTAGGGGATGGAAGAAGTAGGATTTAATTTTTTCAAATTCATCAAGCCACCAATATAATTAAAAAGACCCTGAAATTATCATTTCTACTTATTTACCATTGTTTTGTACATGATCTTCAAGCACCTCATTTTTAAGAATCCCACAAAGTTCCGACAGGGTCTCTAAGTGAATGACATGAATGATCAATGGCCTGAAGACATCATATAATGACACACACAGTTTCTCTAACAGCTCACTAAAAAGAAAGAATAAAACAAGGCTTTAGTAGTTGTCTTTTCAGAATTTTCTAATAGTTTTAAAAGCCTCATTGGTTTCTTCTAACCAATAAAAATATCAATGTCTATTGGAAAAGAGTATTTGGGAACACAATAAAATAAGAAGAGAAAGGCTGAAATAATTTTATAACCTATTTTTGCAGTAGAAATTTATAATCAATAAGCATTCCACAATAGTCAGTTCAAACTAGCTGCCCTCAACCAAAAGTCAACCTATTACAACTTTTATCTATTTCAGCAATAATTGTGTATGTGTCCTTTTAAAAACAATGAAAAATATTTCAGTAGACTTAACTTTTATATTCTAGTCACTATGAGTCAAATGGAATTTTGTTCCCCAGGAAAGACAGATTCAAAATTCTTGAATACTTATAGATTTAGATAAGCAAAACTCAAAGTACTTTAGACACAGATCAAGTATTTTTAAAAGTTTTAAATATTTGAAAAGAAAAAATTAAGTTATCTGTATTCTTCATATTGTCATTAATACTCTTCTGTATATGAAGAATATAGACAAATATAATAGAATAATATTCTCTAAGAATAATATTTGTTATTCATCAAAAGTGATCACTCCAATCAAAACCATAAAATATTTTTCTCCTCCCCATTATAAGAGTCACATGAGTCAAAGCAGCCAACAGAAAAAAGTGAAAGTAACAGGAGATCTTTGATAAAATAAAGAAAAGGTTATTATAAATTGCACTTGTATTTTGAATTATCTTTCATTAGTTAGAATCATATGATAGAATCTTGAGGGAATTATTGTATATAATGGAGGTAAAGGGATCTAGATCCCAAGACTTAGTTCCCAGTAGAGTTCTTTCTATCACACTATAATGTCTCCATAATTATATTACAAGCAATATGAAAGCATTTTGGCCTTTAAGCAGTACATTTATCTTAAGAAAATAACCACTGTCCAACCCAATGATATTCTGTTCATACACAGAAAAAAGTTAAAACACTGCTAACATACTATACATTTTATGGTCACTAGCAAATTAAATCTTTATCAAAAAAAGTTATATTCTATGTACCACCTACTCTAATTTTGGTGTCGGTTTTGTGAAAAATTCATTGTAAAGTTGGTGCTCATCCTGGCATACATGGACCATAAAGGCACAGCCACTGCGAACCTGTAGTAAACAAACACATACCACCTACAGTTAAAGGCATATACATTTCTAGAGTTTATGAAATAAGCTTATACTTTATTTGCAAAGAAATTATGCACATGTATTCATAAAATAACTTACTGAAGAACAGAAAATGGCTGGTTTTCAATAGATTACTATATAATGGGATTATAGGTGATTTTTATTTTCTTAATATTTTATTTTCTAAACTTTTGATAATATGTTACTTTTCTAGGCCAAAGGATTATTAAAAACAAAGAATACTTATGTATTTTTTGATGGTATGGATTAAATTACACTAAAGAGAAAGGCACTTCTTCAGCAAAAGCTAAGCTAAAATTAAATTGGCACTATAAATCTACAAACTTTAAAACCTCGTCTTTCAAGGATCAATACTTATTTGTGAATATTCAAACCATAAAAAGCAAATGAAAATGAGACTATTTTGCAATATCGAATAAAGCTAATTACCAAAGCAGATTTGCCATAGGGGAACCAAAACTTACTTATAGCTTCTAAGGTGTCAACATAGCTCAGAGAAAGGTTTAACATTAAACCAAAACAAGCAGAAACTTACCAAGGCACAATGATCTCTGTTATTTTGGCTGGTTAACTCTGTGACAGTACAAGCAATACTAGGGCTCAATAGGAGCTCCCGCTGATCAAGGTAGCACTGGTGAATATCGTTTAGCAGCTGTTGATATCTGATGGCAAGCAAACAAGACTGCAGTAAAAACTTTTGATTCAGATATGTAAATTAAATCTCATCTTAAATCCCAGAGTAGCCTGCCAAACCTCTAAAGCTATAAAGGTCACCTCTCATTTCCCCACATCAAGTACCACAAAAACAGATATAAAACAAGCCATGATGGACTGTGGTGCCATAAGATTTTCTTTTACAAAAGGATTTCTGTTCCAAGAAGAAGGACCTCACAGCGGCCCAACTGCTATTATGTGAACTTGCTAAGTCAGATATGTGACCTTGCTCCCCAAAGAATTGTGTGTTACAAAAACAAACTTAGAGGTAACTGCTCAAAAACATCACGGACATATCCAGACTTGGAAAAACAGCACTACAAGAGAAAGCTAATTTGGAAATCAAAGAACTTCTAGATACTCACTCAGGCATTTTTTCAGATCGTTGTTCTATTTGTTCAATAAGAGTCTGCAAAGAAAGGAAAAATACATTAAAAAAAAAACCTGTTGTTGGCTTGGCGCCTGTGGCTCAAGTGGCTAAGGCACCAGCCACATACACCTAAGGTGGGGGGTTTGAATCCAGCCAGGGCCCGCCAAACAACAATGATGGCTGCAACCAAAAAAAAAGTAGCCAGGCATTGTGGTGGGCGCCTGTGGTCCCAGCTACTTGGGAGGCTGAGGCAGGAGACTCGCTCGGGCCCAGGAGTTGGAGGTTGCTGTGAGCTGAGCACGGCACTCTACCCAGGGCGACAGCTTGAGGCTCTGCCTCCAAAAAAAAAACCTGTTGTAATTATACTATCCATTACTTCTTGATTATAACATTATCACATGTTCAGTTAGAAAACTTTAAGTATAAGAAAATAAAAATCATGAAAGTCACCTAAATACCAAAAAATAGTTAATATTTCAGTATTATTTTCTTTCAGTTTTTGTATCCAGTTATATTCTTTTTAAACACAACTGGAATTACACTATATATTCAGCTTTATAATCTACTTTCTAAAAATTATTTTATAACCATTTTCCTATCATTAAATAATTTTCAATATGAGATGAAAATGTGTTGGAAAACTTAGCCCATTAGCTACTACCTAGTAAACAATGATTCGTCCTTATAAACAGCATTTAAAACATTACATTCAATGGCTATATAATATCCCATTGGATAGAAGTACCGTAAGTCAACTATTCTTCTACTGTTAAGACACCAAGGCTATTTCAAAAAATTAAAAGCTCATTGGTTAAGCGTCTAGAATGAAGCTATAGGGTTCAAGGGCAAGCTCCTTAGTAGCTGTTTAAGCCCAGCCAAGCTGCCTCATTTCTCTAAGATTCCACTTCTTGCTAGATAAAACTGGAATAACCAGAGGAGTAGTGGCTCACATCTGTAATCCTAAACTATGGGAGGTCAAAGTGGGTGGATTGCCTGAGCTCGGGAGTTTAAGACCAGCCTGAGCAAGAGTGAGACCCTGTCTCTACTAAAAATAGAAAAATTAGCCAGGTACTATGGCAGGCGCCGATAGTCCCAGCTACTTCGGATGGAGGCAGGAGGATAGCTTGAGCCCAAGAGTTTGAGGTTAATGTGAGCTATGAAAATAAATAAATAAATAAATCTGGAATAATAATAGTGCTTACATCTCAGGTGGGGACTTCAACATACTGGATCAAAGAGACATGTATTTTTCTAAGCATTTGATCTATTCTCCAAAAATGTTTTTAAGAAAAGGAGCTATTTACATTCCTATCAGCAGCACTACCTGTCTCATCAAATCCTCAAAAGTACAGACTTTAAAATGCCAATTTCTGACAGCCAAAAAAATGCCACCTAACCTAAACTTGCATGTATTTTCCACATTTTCCGAGAGTGATTGGGTCATTTTATATTAGATATTCATCTTTCTTATACTGATTAACCTTCTTATCTGTTGCAAACATTCTCTTCAGTTTGCCTTTACTTTATTTTTATACCATTGTGTAGTTTTTTTTCCAGTAATTTTTTCTAGTTTTTTGTTTGCTTGGCTTGGTCTTCATTTTTATATTTAAAACTCCTTAGCTCAGTTGGAATGTATTCTTCTGGTAATGTTATAAAATGAAAAGCTTATTTTTATTTCCCAAATATTTAGCAAAGCTTCCCAATACCATAGAAAACTTCAGCTCTTTCTTTCTGATTTCTTTCTGATGTTTCTCTATATACTAAGTTCTAAAACTTTCTGTTCCAGGGATCACCCAATGAATTCTTGAATCAATGACACAGTGTATTTTTCAAAATTCTCTTGTTTAGTCTCACCTGTTCACCAGACAAAAGCTTAGAAAAAAGGAATTTCATTGGAATTTTTTGCTGGGAGTACATTCCAACCAATACATTACACTGGGAGAAACTAATATTTTGAAAAGTTAGTCTCCTCTGTCAGGAACAGGATGGGCTTACTATTCAATATTTTATGACATTCTGTCTGGTTTTGTCATTTCTTCATCCTTGTATCTCCACTAACGTTATTGGTAAGTATGCTCTCTGTCACTAATACAAAAGGGCTTTATCACATATGCTAACTGGCTACTTACTGGTACGTAGGAATGCCACTTACATAATTATTTTATAATCACCCACCATACTAAGCCCTTTTACCTATACCATTTCTTTCCTAATCAAACTTTTATCATTAGTCTTTGGCTAATATGCAAAAGTAATCAATCAGGTACAATCTATATTTCATGCCATCCATTATATTAATATCTTCCATAAACAAGAATAAGTATTTTCCCACTTCAAAAAAACTTCATTTCAAATGGCTAACTTTTAAAAGGAAAGGAGGGAATGAAATCAGAGTCAGCAAAAGTAGATCTTTTTTTTTTTTTTTTCAGTTTTTGGCTGGGTTCTGGGTTTGAACCTGCCACCTCCGGCATATGGGGCCAACGTCCTACTCCTTTGAGCTACAGGCACCACCCAAAGCAGATTATTCTTTCTAGCAACTTCACAATGAGTAGAAAGAATATACATGTACTACTAGCTCCAATTAAACATATTTCAGATATGTTATACTCTGACTTCCACTCTAATCACTTAATCAGACGAATACAGGTGCATTCTTTTATGTACCAGATACCACTAAGATGGATAAATAAGGCATACACCCAGCCTCATGGAATATATTACCAATCCATTAGTTCAACCCTTACTTCTTATCTACATTACTACAAAATCTTCTTGTTAATTAGGCCTCCCTGTCTCAAATCTTCTCTTTACCATAATCTATTCTTGATATTATTGTATCTTTAAACTTTTTAAATCGGTAACAATTATATATATTTAAGATAATTATATATCTTCTCACATGTGGGTGAGAAGATACTGTGGTTTTGATTTGCTTTTCTCTGATGATTAGTGACATTAAGCATTTTTTTCACATACCTATTGACCATTTGTATGTCTTCTTTTGAGAAATGTCTATTTGTGTCCTTTACCCACTTTCTTTTTTTTTTTTTTTTTTTTTTTTGAGACAGAGCCTCAAGCTGTCCCCCTGAGTAGAGTGCCATGGCATCACGCTCACAGCAACCTCCAACTCCTGGGCTCAAGCGAGTCTCCTGCCTCCGCCTCCCAAGTAGCTGGGACCACAGGCGCCCGCCACAACGCCCGGCTATTTTTTGGTTGCAGCTGTCATTGTTGCTTGGCGGGTCCGGGCTGGGGATTCGAACCCGCCACCTTAGGTGTACGTGGCTGGCGCCTTAGCCGGTTGAGCTATAGGCGCCGAGCCCTTTACCCACTTTCTAATAGAATTATTTGATTTTTCACTGTTGTATTCCTTGTATATTCTAGGTATTAGTCCCTTGTCAGATGAATAGTTTGAAAATATTTTCTTCCATTGTACAAGTTATCTCCACTCTGGTTATCAATTCCATTGCTCTGCAGAAGCTTTTTAGTGTAATACAATCTCACCGGCCTACCTTTGTTTTTGTTGCCTGTGCTTTGGAAGTCTTAGCCATAAAATCCTTGCCTAGAACAAAGTCCTAAAGCATTTTTCCTATGCTTTTTTACTTTTAGCCAGTCAAATTTAGCAGTGGGGGGGGGGGAATTATATACCAATTATAGTGACACTAATGTTATTAAGTTCTGATAACCCACTACCATCGAACCAACCCCTCCTATGCCTTTGTATAGTAGTTTTATAATTTGGGGCCTCATATTTAAGTCTTTAATCCATTCTGACTTGATTTTTTTATGTGATAAGAGATAGAAGCTTAGTTTCATTTTTTTGCATATAGATATTCAGGAGCTTTTTCCATCTTTTTTATTTTATTTTTTCTTTTTTATTCTTTACTTATTTTTGTTAAGAACTGTCAGATATTGATACTGAGTTTTCCCAGCACCATTTTTTGAAAAGACGGCCCTTTCCCCATTGAATATTCTTGATGTCTCTGTCAAACACCAGTTGGCTGTATGTGAATTTATTTCTGGGTTCTCTATTCTGTTCCATTGGTCTATGTGTCTGTTTGGCAAACCTGACCAAATCACTCCCTGTTAAGATATTACTTCACTAACTACTACTAACTATATTACTTGAACTAACATGACATGTAATATTCCCCTGTGAGACTGTCCTTGTCATCTTTCCTAACTTCTTTCTCCTCATACTCCACTAATGTCCTATGTTCCCATCATAACAAATTACCAGAGCACTCCCCAAATGCAGGTCTTTTAGGTCTCTACAACCTTCCCTATATGTGCTGTTCTCTCTATATAAAATGCCCTTCCTTATCCATTCCTTCAAGTCCACTACCTGAACTTTTTAAGCTCAACTATCACCCTTCATCTAAAAATCATCCCTGAGCATCACAGGAAGAGCTAGGTGTTTCTATCTCTGTGGACTTCAAGCACCTAGGACGCACCTCTAAGATACACTGCTGTAATACAGAATTTCCCTGGCTTAAGCAAAGTGCTTAACATACAACAGTATTTCAAAAGGCCTGGTTGAATAAATTTCATAGCAATATCCTATGTATGTCAATAGACTTACTCTGACTTTGGGGGCAGCAGCTCGAAATTTCACATAAAATAGTGTAAAGGCATTATCTGCATTAGGTACAGATGAAGGATCCTAAAAGAAATGTGAAGGAGGATAGCAAATAATTATTCAAATTAGCAAACAATTATTCAAAAACTGGACACTAACCATTTCATATGGCTAATGGTTGGCTACATTCCAACCAAAAGCTTAGAGAAAAATCTCAAAAGAGAGATTAAATACCATTACTGCTACAAATGAGTAATAATTAATTGGTTCTGTCATCGCTCTTCTTTATAATTAAAATTTACCCCATGTTATCTGAATTTGGGTGGTAAGCAAACCCAAATTCATATTCATACTGTCATTTATTGAGTGTAGGACATTGGCCAAATTACTTAATCACTCTGCGATTCAGTGCATCCGTTAAATTACCATATATTTACCTTGCAGAGGTTTTGTGTAGCTAGTCCTTATTAGATATTAGTTTCCTAAATTTACTAGAAATTTTGCTGAATAGAAAAATATATAGTTCAACTGTTATGTCAGTTAAGAACAATGTAAACAGTAAAAAGGCAGCCTCCAAATTACTGGCTTTGAATTGCAAGTTCAAGCAAATATTTCATGCTGTTTAGAAAGCAACTTTAAAAAATAAAACATGACCTTTATGGTTTTATCTGCTTAGAAAAGAAATATGACCCATGACCATCCTAGCTAGCTCAACTCTTATTTTCTAACCCAACATCCTACTAATTTTCTACCCAGACTCTACTATGAACTATAATTAATGTTTCCTTCTCTACAGATTATTTTTCCTGAATATAAGCTCCATGATGGCAGAGACCTTGTCGGCTCCTCTTTGCTATTGCATAGTTCCTAATACAACACCAAGCACTAAGAGATGCTCAACAAAAATGTGTGCTAAATATAAAAAAGAAAAAAAACAAACAAATATAAAGAAGAAAGGTTTAAATTATCCAGCATATCCTATCATTCAAACCACTTTTATTATTTTGGTGTATTTCCTTCTAATATTTTCACAAAAAAGACAGAAAGGAAATGTTTTAAGAAACAAATACAGGGCAAGGTGCAGTGGCTGATGCCTGTAATCCCAGCACTTTTGGAGGCTGACGTGGGTGGACTGCCTGAGCTCATAGGTTTGAGACCAGCTGGAGCTAGAGCAAGATCCTACCTCTAAAAATAGCCGGGCATCGTGACGGGTACTATAGTCCCAGCTACTCCAGAGGCTGAGCCAAGAGAATCGTTTGTGCCGAAGAGTCTAAGGTTGCTGTGAGCTATGATGCCATGGCAGTCTACCAAGGGCAACAAAGTGAGACTCTGCAGTCTACCAAGGGTAACAAAGTGAGACTCTGTCTCCAAAAAAAAAAAAAATACAGTAGAACCTCCATAGTTGACCACCTCCCTACACTGACCACCTCTTTAACTTGATCTAATTTTCATAAACCAGACAGGTACCACATGTATATATCAGTACACAGAACGGTAGGCCTAGTTCCTTATGTTGATCATCTCTGTATGTTGACCAGTTCGTTACAGTCTCTTGGATGGTCAACGTACAGAGGTTCTACTGTTCTTCATATCTTATTTAACTATTCATCATATATTACCAGATATTTCTCACACTGATAAATATTATTTGAAAATAAGATTGCAAGGGACATTTCTAAAATGGCTATTTTTCCCTATGTACTGCAGTTTTATATACATAGGGAAAAATATTCTTACTTAATAAATGGTACAATTTTCTTAGAATTGCATAGTATTAATTTCAAAGATTATGGAATATAAATGAATCAAACGTGAAAAAAACTTGCTATTGAGACAAGTTAACTTACCCTTTTTAGTAACTGATTTGTAAGAGTCTGTAGTGTGTTCACAATATATGTCTTCATGAGGTGTAAAGCTTTAGAAAGACATTGTTTAAACTTCAGCAAATATACAGGATAATCTTTAAAATTAGGCTGTAAGGAAAAGAGAAAGACTTACAAAAGGAAACAAAATTGACAAAAAGCAAGCTTTTAATGAAAACTAAGGAGTCCTTTATGTAAAATAATATATAAAGCCCATAGAAAGCTTAATGCAGATTATAAATCCATGAATATGAGTCTGTGGCTATCTTAGTTATAGCCAAGGCCCCAATTCCTGGCACAAAGTAGGGGTTCAATAAATATTTACAGTTGTTAGCATAACGTATCTGCAGCACCCTACAGACTTTAAGGCTAACATGTAAGGACCAACCAGGAAAAGAATAGGATTTAGGGGAAATATATACAGCAATAAATCCCTGGGAGATAGAAATAGGAGGTGATTATGTCAAAAAGCTTGTCTGTTTACTTCTCCCCAAGTTGATCCTTTCTGTTTCCAAAGAAATATACTACATATCAGGACAACCTAAAAATGGCTCACTCTTCTAGGTAAAACTGGGTCAGCCAGGACCCTTTCCACTTCAAGAGACACCTCAGGAACTAAAAGTACTTTTTAGTCCACTTCTGATAACAACTATGAATTCACTACATTTCTTCTTCAATACATATTTACATAATTATTTTCTTTCAGTAAAAATAATTACAACACAAGTGACAAAACAAGAATATTAAGATTTCTTAAAAACATAAAAATACCACGACTTACATGAGATGATATGTATGTTATACAATCGTCTAACTTGGCCAGCATGGGTATAAATCCTTCACTATTCACAGACAACGTAGGGGAATTCAATTTCTTTAAGGAAAAAAAAAATCAATCTTAATTCACAAAAAACAATATAGGTAAAAGTTGAAAACTATAGATTAGAATTACTATATTCCTATATAGGATATAACAAAGTTGTACTAACATCTTTATAATATATTTTAAAAGTCACCAAAATATCCTCAAATATAGCCCACATATAACAATAAAGAAGGGGGAAATGGGAAAGAGTAACGATTAAATTCAATTTATTCTTAACAAGCTTTAATGAGGCTCTTCATGAATGAGGAAGTATTTTATATTACTCTATTATACAATATTACGCTGAAACAATATATCAAATCCCCAGATTTCGGCTCGG
>NW_003852438.1:3540714-3543165 GCF_000181295.1 Otolemur garnettii | reverse complement strand
TTTTGAATACATGTAATAATAATAATAATATTTAAGATATAATACTACTAGATTTAAAAAAGACATATTAGTACTTAAATCACATTTGAAAAAATCTGAACTGGTAATGGCATCTCCATTGGCTACAAATGGGAGTATCAGCAAGCAAACTATTAAGTTATATACTCAAGTCAATTTATAAGTTGAAAGATTATACTAAGAAAAAGAAATATAAAAGTAAAAATCACTAACTTTACAAAAAGCGAAAAACAGTACTTACTGTGTTAATAGTCTCCAATTCATTAAAATACGAAAGCTTTTGTTGAATGTTTTCAGCCAGATCGACAAGTTCTGACTTGCATTTTTTAAAAGAGAAAAACCAATTATTGTAAGAATAAGAGAATCAACACTCCAGTCTCAATATTACACTGAATAAATTTATACTAGACATGGATGTTTATATCAGACATAAGATTTCAGAATAAAGCTCAAATATAGGGTTTCTGTAATCCTTAACTAAAAAAGGCAAGAATTATTACAGTAAATCTTGTATGATCTTTTGGTAAAATAATAAATGATCACATTTTAAAAACACAGACGTATACAGAGAAAAATCTGGAGATAAATAAAGTAATTTAAATGTTCTAACTCTAAGTCATAAACTGTAAGCACACCCTCAATTGATCTTTTCACAAACTCCACCATTATTACAGTCACTATGCTTGTCTGAAAAGTGTCAATAATAAAGAGTGGACAGAAAGAAAACTTACATATCTACCACAATCTGAAACTATACTAATACCTAATAGATCAAAACATAGGAAAGCTTGCTTTTGCCCTTGTTTACATGAACTTATTTAGAATAAAAGTAGACTGTCAAGTTAACAATCTGCATAATTAGCACATGGCCTCACACAGTACAGTGTTCCCTCAGCATCTACTTCAAGAAATTAAGAAAATTAAATCGTATTTATTTAAAAATAAAACATTAAATATAACTACTGACCCTCTCTCTACTCCAAATTACCTGTTCTTTCAGGAGCTGTTCACAGGCTTCATGTAGGGTTCCTGTCTTATTGGACACAAAAAGATACTGTTTCTGCAATGACTCCAGATGCTGAAGAGCACTGTTTACATCATTCAATATAGCATCACACTGCTCCTGAAACCCAGACAAGTAATCCCTCATCTGTCTAGAAAACAGAACCAAAAGGGGATTGGCAATAATATTTTCCCCTAATAAGCAAAGTCAATAAATAACAGTCTCATTTTTCCCAAAATGGTTCAATTTCAGGAGGGAGGTCTGACCTACTCACAAAAAGTTGTTTATATTCAGAAATGTACCAAAAGCTGTCATAACCACTGTTTCAAGACTTAAAAAGGCAAATCATTGATATTATATGCAACAAAACGAGCTCAATTAGCCCTGAAGCCATAATTTGGGTTTTCAAATATAAAGCAATCAATCACTGGCTCAACTTCCAGAGAACAGGTCACCAAAGCCATCCTGAAGCATCAAGTAAGGTCAATCCTCCAAATTATTTACACCTTTGAAGGATGGTTTGATATCATGGGAAGAATTCTGGATTTGGAATTAGAAGATCTGATCAGTCCCCAGTCTGCATGACAGTGAGCAAGATACTTAGTATTTCCAGGCCTCAGTTTGATCTTGTAAAATGGGGCTAGTAGCAGCTTTCCTCACACAGTTGCTATGAAGATTAAATAGGATCATACATCAAAAAACCTTAACACGTTAAAAAAGAATCTTAACATACCACCTAATAATAACAGCCATCAATAACAGCCTAAAACAACACACTGAATTGTGAACATTCAACCCACAGCCCCCAAATCAACTAGAAAGAGTCCACTGTCATTCCCCCCATGCTATCAAGATACACAAACAGAACTATGAAGTTACACACAATCTAGGTAGCCATCCTTAAACTCTCTTAGGAATGTTTCTCCTTCTAAAGAAACACAATACAGACATCTTAGAACTCCTGTAAAACTCCTATTTGAACTTAGTCCTTTCTGGAGTTATCCAAAAATCAACCTCTGTCCCTCCTAACCTATTAATAATAAAGTAACTCTTTTTGTTTTAATCACACAACTTCCAATTACTGTTGTAATGACCCCAAATCTTCTCTCTGGCTGTTGTCAAAGAATATGTGGCTAGTGGGAGTTTTCCTTGTACCTTAATTTTGTTTGTATAAAGACATGGATTTTGAAATACTTCTGATGATTGTGATCTAAAAATTAGGATATCCAATAAATGCAAAAGCCACACATACCTGTATTTAGTTCCTTCATCCTGATCCATCTGAGTTTGCAGTTTTGCAAACCATAAGAAAAACTGGAAAAATAAAGATTATATTGTCAACAAAACTAAAAAAGGCGAAATGAAAATGGCTTAACAATAAACAGCAAGTCAAAAAGGTAGAGACTATCTAATTCAGGGGTCGGCTTGGC
>NW_003852438.1:3537394-3540587 GCF_000181295.1 Otolemur garnettii | reverse complement strand
ACTTGGGAGGCTGAGGCAGGAGACTCGCTTGAGCCCAGGAGTTGGAGGTTGCTCTGAGCTGTAAAGCCATGGCACTCTACCCAGGGGGACAGCTTGAGGCTCCGTCTCAAAAAAAATAATAATAATAATAATTCAGGGGTCCTCAAACTTTTTAAACAGGGGGCCACTTCACTGTCCCTCAGACCGTTGGAGGGCCGGACTGAAGGCCCCAGGATGAGTCGGCTGCTAAACAGGACAGGCAGTGGCGACAAAAACACCCAACGGGCCGGATAAATGTCCTAGGCGGGCCACATGTGGCCTGCAGGCCATAGTTTGAGGACACCTTATCTAATTTTTAATGTTTAGGGTCAGAAATTAATAATAGTTTTAAGCCAAGAGAAGATAATTTAATTACACGAACAGTATCTATATATTAGGAAAAGCAAAGGACATTAAAAACACTAGTCATTTTCAGAGTCAATTAAGAGTTTGAAAGATACAATGTATAAAAAATGTTTCTTCCTAAGAGGCTAATGCCTACTTGCTAGTTCGTAAAATTTGAGTAGGTAATACGGGGTTCTGGGTAAATATCATTATTAATGTTATCTAATAAGAACTGTGAGAATACAAACTCAGAAATAATATTACATAGTGGTTTAAGAACATGAACCCTGGAATCAGCTAAATATGAATTTGAATTCTAACCCTATTATCAATGTCATAGAATATACCTCTTATTAAAAAGAAGTTAGGGGCAGCACCCATCACTCAGTGGGTAGGGTGTTGGCCACATACACCCAGGCTGGCAGGTTCAAACCCAGCCTGGGCCTGCTCAACAACGACAACTGCAACAAAAAAATAACTGGGTGTTGTGGGAGGTGCCTACAGTTCCATCTCTTTGGGAGCCTGAGGCAAAAGAATCACCTAGGTCCAAGAATTTGAGGTTACTGTGAGCTGTGATGTCACCGCACTCTACTGAGGGAAACATAGTGAGACTCTCTCTCAAAAAAAAAAAGTAGAGGGCTTAAACTTAAATGAGTATCAAGCAACTTTTTAGAATGATAGAAACATTTATATCTTAATTGTAGTGGCAATTATACAAGTATATACACTTGTTAAAACTTATTCAGCTGACACCCATAATCAGTGTTATTTTATTGTATAGTAAATGTATATAAATTATATGTCTTATCAATTATAACCTAATAGATTTATTTTTATTTTAAAGAGAGATGATATTCAGGTACCAATTTAATCTAGAAGATTTCTTTTTCCAAATAGTCTAAACAAGTCCACAGACATCATGCAAGATGATCTTCCTTCTATAATTCTCAAGTCAGATTCAATGCCCAGGGTTTGCAAGCTTGCCATGTACCTTGGCTATCGTTCACTGAGCATGTATTGTGTGCATGCCACATACTATATTTACACATACATTATTTTATTTAACACTCACAAAAACTCTATGAGATAGGTATATAATTATCCTTGTTTTACAAATTAGGAAACTAAAGATCCAAGATAAGTATTTATTTGCCTAAGCTCCCAAAGATGATAAGGAATGGAGCTGAATTTCAGATGCAGGTCAGCCCAACTCAGGAGCGGGAGCTCTTTCTTAATGGCTTTAAAGCACTCCGGCCTAGGCTTACCATATATATAACGCAGTACACTTGCTTTGTTGTTTAACTTGTTAAAACAAAACCTTGTCAAAGACTCAGCTTTGACTCTTAACAGTACAAAAAAGAGGACACAAGGGAAGTGGCAGAAGAAATTGCTACACATTAGGTTTCTAATTAGAAATAAGCAAAAACCAAGATAAAATTACACATGCTAAATTACTGAAAAATAATTATAAGGGTTAAACTAAAGAGAATATTTAGGTTTTTAAAAAAGGGATTACCCAGCAACAAACAAGGAGAGTAACCCGTCCACACACAGGAGGACAGGTTAATACAGATATAGTCAGGGCAAGTCTAAAGAGCACAAAATATTAAAACCTTAATAAATACAATAAGCTATCCAACATCTGAACTTGGAAAATGATATTTTTTATCTATATTGCAAAAATAATTAGACAGTAGATACATGGAAAACACTTAAGAAATAGCCACAATTAACACAAGATCAAGAATGTTCTACAAAGACTTGATGTTAACTATATGTGAAATGTTCAGAACTTTTAATTAGAACCTTTTTTATTAGCCTTGTCTTGAGACATCTAAAATAATCAAACATCCTTCAAAAAAGTACTGCAATTCACCTGTTGTGCAGTCTCGATTCTTTCTTCTTCCATTTCTAAGGAAGTGAAACCCTTCAAGAGAATGTCCTCAGTAGATTCAGGCACTATTGAATGCAGTTCAGTGGACAGTGAATGGGGTGGTAAACTGCACGAGTCTTCCACTGGGAGCTTGAAAAAGAGAGCCACAAAGATAAAAATTTAAATAACCTGAAAATTCTCCAAACTTAATTCAAGACTGGGTTTTTATCTCAGTTGTTTTAAAAGAGAAAGAAATGTTTTCCATTAAATCACATGAGGTTAATAAATACCACATAATACTAACACTTTTACCTGGCTCTATGCTAAATGTTGGTTTCAAATTGTGAACATGGCTAGGTATAGTGGTGTATGCTTATAATCCAGCTAGCTGGGATAGGTAGACTGCTTGACCTAGTAATTAAAGACCAACCTCAGCAACACAGTGAGACCTCATCTCAAAAAGAAAAAAAAGTAAAACATGACACTCATCTCCCACCATTCATAGGTATTTAGCTTTCTAATGGGGTGAGCTCTCCATACTAAGCCATACACATTTTCGCACTTGAACTTCTTATGAACTACCATCAAAGGGGAAACCTGTGTGCTGTTAACAGTAGCTCGCTCTCCCCAGTATTTAACACAAAGGTCTGACTAACCAACAAGATTAACAAATCACACCTCAAAATTAAAAACCAATAAACATTATCACCTCCTACCATTTCCACCCATTGGCTCACATCATCCACACCTCTTTGTTGACAAATTTTGAAATTATAATTTCTAGCCAGGCATCGTGGCAAGCACCTGTAAGTCTCAGCTACTTGAGAGGCTGAGGCAAGAGACTCACCAAAGCCCAAGAGTTTGGCTCGGTGCCTGTGGCTCAAGTGGCTGGGGCGCCAGCCACATACACCTAAGGTGGCAGGTTTGAATCCAGCCCAGGCCTGCCAAACAACGACA
>NW_003852438.1:3528987-3537350 GCF_000181295.1 Otolemur garnettii | reverse complement strand
CCTGTGGTCCCAGCTACTTGGGAGGCTAAGGGAGGAGACTCGCTTGAGCCCAGGAGTTGGAGGTTGCTGTGAGCTGTGAAGCCACAGCACTCTACTAAGGGTGACAGCTTGAGACTCTTGTCTCCAAAAATAAAAATGAAATTATAATTGAATAGAAGAATTTCAGACTTTCCAATCCATTTCAGAAGAAGGCCTCACTCTGATACCAAAAGACCTACAGTACTTTCTAGTTCACTACTAAAGATAGCCTGGGTGTTAATTTACCTACAGTCGTACAGACAAGCTGTTTATAGACCTAAAAGAAAGGGGAAGCAGATGGTGGGTAAAGTAAAAGGGTCTAATTGTTTAGGTTCAATTCCAGCCTTGAGTCCTTTGTTCATAATATTTAAGGTCCACTAATATAAGACATGATCCAAGGCTTTAGGAAGTTACTTCCCTATTTTTCTAAATACAGAAGTTTCATCTGAAGATAGCATTTTTCTCTTCAAAACTAAAATAAACTAGATGCAAAATGTAATAACACCACTAATTTAGAAACAGTCCTTTAAATATAGGATTTTGGCTGGGTGTGATGGCTCACGCCTGTAATCCTAGCACTCTGAGAGGCAGAGGCGGGACTGCTTGACTTCAGGAATTAGGGATCAGGCTGAACAAGAGCAAGACTCTATCTCTATTTTTAAAAGTTATATAAATACAGCATTTTCTGTGAAATGGTTCAAATGACATGGTAAAATCCATTATAGTGCAGCCTGGTTAGAATCAGCTCCTGCTGACTTATAATCTGCACAACATTGGTCAAATTACTTAAGGCTTCCAATACCCCATTTCTTTTCTGATCTGATACAGATACAGTATCTGTAGCATAAGACTACTGCAACAAGTAAGGAAGAAAACACAGGTGTGGGGAAATCAGCTTCCTGCAATGCTGGGTAGCTACAGACACAGTGTTTAGGAAGGTCCTTGATTTGGTTTCTCCCTGCAAATGAGTCTGACTCAAGAGTCAGGAGTATAGGTACATGTGTCTTCTTAATAGTATCACTTGTTTATGTAAAGTCTTCCTGAATGGTAACATAATCCCTGAGTATAAAAGGACTGTGGCCCAGCAAGAGTTAAGTTTCTCAAATTCAGTGAGAACCTATCTTGAGTATTAAGTGTCACCAGCAACTGTGTACTGCCAGTAGGGGTTCTGGAGGTCAGAGGAGGCTGTGCTGAGATAAGGTATATCTGCACCTGCTCTGTGGAACCACCACAATTACCAACAGAGAGCTATCTCCTGGAGGAGGAACTGTAACCCACCTAAGACAATGCTGCATGTATAGCACTGAGCCTAAGAGAAGAAACAATAAATCCTAGTTACTGCTCTCACCTTCCCCTACCAGTCTAAAAAGCACCAGCAACCTGCTTCTGAGGGAGGGGACCAAAGTAGAGAGAGTGACATTCTCTGAGGCACAAGCTCGCAAGACACCAAAGTTAAAGGTAGAAGAGGAAAACCTGCAGCAACCCATTCCCCAACCCCACAGCAAAAGGCTACTCTAGAGAAACTTTTTTTTTTTGGAGACAGTCTCATTTTGTTACCCTGTGTAAAGTACTATGGTATCACAGCTCACAGCAACCTCAAACTATTGGGCTCAAGCAATCCTCTTGCCTCAGCTCCTGAGTAGCCAGCACTACAGCTGCCAGCCACAATGCCCGGCTATTTTTAGAGCGAGGGTCTTAGAACTCCTGTGCTCAAGCAATCCACCCTGCCTCAGCCTCCCTGAGTACTAGGATTACAGGTGCGAGCCACCGTGCCCAGCTACTTGAAGCCAGAAACTTGAAGCCAGTGGTAAACAAAGATAACCAGAGCAACAACAAAACCTAAAACCAGCTCAGTTCCTGACTAGACTGACTCAATCTCCCACACTATCAACCTAACAAAAGAAGTGTGCCTTTCCCAGACATTAATACTGTATCCCTCCTTCTCTTCTGTTCTGTATACAATCTTCTGTATTCAGTAGAGAGTTATAATCTCTCAACTATCAGGCACAATGTAAGGGTAAATGACAAACCTCCTGGTGAGGAACACAACTACAACTTGGACGCTACCTAACAAATGCAAACAATGTAACCTAATTCATCTGTACCCTCATATTACGCTGAAATTCTTTTTTAAAAAGCAAACAAAAAAACTTAGAATTAGAAGAAAAGTACAATGTAGAAGCAGATGAAAAAAGATTTAATTTTATAAAGTTGATGATGTCTCCCCTTCTTGTCAAAAATTATACAACCCAGAAGACCACATAGTGGCATATTTAATGTGTCTAATTTTAGTAAAAATTCTATAGAGAGATTCTAGAAAATTGACATATATACTTAGATTTTTCTAAAATGATAAAAGAATATCTGATAATATGTTTAAAAAAGACTAATATAATAATTTATCTTAGAAGACAATGAAAATCCTTTTGAAAATATTTATTTAAAAAAAGGTTAATTTACCAACAATCTATAAATACTTACCCAATCTTATTCTTATATAAAAATTGCAAATTATACATTTTTATACTGATACTAATTTAATTACTTTAAGTGGTACATTCTTGCTTTATTAATAAAAAGAAAAAAAAATAAGGCCTATCAAAAAAAATTACAATAAAAAGGCAAGAAAAAACTACTCACTGCCAAAAGACAAAGTCAAACTCGACCTAGATACTTGAACTAAAGAATTTAAAATAACCATGATTGGTATACAAAAGCATCTGGTGTAAT
The DNA here is from genome assembly GCF_000181295.1 of Otolemur garnettii. NCBI lineage: Eukaryota > Metazoa > Chordata > Mammalia > Primates > Galagidae > Otolemur > Otolemur garnettii. The sequence goes on along the minus strand of NW_003852438.1, from coordinate 3,534,602 downwards.
ACATAGATAAGAGGTATGAACAGATACAAAATTTTAGAAAAAAAATGAAAACCCTAAGTGTCAAATGAAAATGCTAGAAATAAAAATCATGGTGACAGAAATGAAGAACATTTACAATGGCTCATAAGTACACTCAACACAGCTAAGGAGAGAATCAATGAACTTGAACATGAGACACTGAAAATTACCCAAAATGAAACCTAAAGAGAAAACACAGGATGGGGAGAGATGAACACAGAGCCCAAGAATTGTAGGATGGTGTCAAATTATATATGCATAATTGGAATCCCCAAAGTAGGGGAGAATAGGATATAAGAAATAACTGAGAATTTTTCCAAAAATAATAAAAGATATGAAACTACAACTCTAAGAAGCCCTTAAAAATCAAATATAAAATTTTAAAGGCAGCCAGCAGGAAAAAGACATCATATACAAAGGAACAAAGATAAGACTTTGTTCTTACAGCAGACTTCTCATCAGATAAATTATGCAACCCAGAAGACAATGTAGTTTTGACATCTATAAAGTGCCAAAAGAAAAATGATCAACCTAGAATTCTACACTTAGTGAGAATATCATTTCAAGGAAATAAAGACTGTTTCAACAAACAAAAACTGAAAGAACTCATTACCAGCAAACCTGTACAAGTAATGTTAAAACAAGGGTGTCCAACTTTTTTATTGTCTGCTGGCACATTGGAAGAATAAGAGTTGTCTTGGACCACACAGTAAGTACACAAACACTAACGAAAGCTGATTAGCAAAAAAAATTTAACAGGTCTGTGCATGCTTTTCATGATATCCAACAGAATAGATAAGCAAAAAAGTCCTCACAAAATCAGCCCACAGACTGAAGGTTGGACATCCCTGTGTTAAGGTTAACACTAACAACCATTCCCTTTAACTTGAGTTAAAAATTAAGTTCTTCAGACAGATGGAATATAATACCACTCAAAAAGAAATGTCAAAGGCAAAATAGTTGCAATGTATTGTGGATTTTCTCATATATGAAAATAAAACAATACCACAAAATAGGGAAAGGAAGAAATAGAAGTATTCTGTGGTAAGGTTCTTATACCATACATGAAGTGGTATAATATTTATGTATATTTATAATATTTACAGGCAAACTGTGACTAATTAAAGTCGTCACAGATGCTCTTCAACTTACAATTGGGTTGTGGCCTAAAGTAGTCACAGTCACTAATTAAAGTCACAGAGGCTCTTCAACTTACAATAGGGTTGTGTCCCAATAAACCAGCAGTTCTCAACCTGTGGGTCCAGACCCCGTTGTAACAATGAAAATACATCCTGCATATCAGATATTTACATTATGATTCATAACAGTAGCAAAACTACAGTTAGGAAGTAGCAATGAAAATAATTTTATCATTGGGGGTCACCACAACAAGAGGAACTGTATTAAAGGGTCATGGCATTAGGAGCCATTAGGAAGGTTGAGAACCACTACAATAAACCCTATGATTTTCTTTCTTTCTTTTTTTTTTTTTTTTTTAATAGAGACAGAGTCTCACTATGTCACCCTTGGTAGAGTGCGGTGGTATCACACAGCTCACAGCAACCTCCAACTCCTGGGCTTAGGTGATTCTCTTGCCTCAGCCTCTCATGTGGCTGGGACTACAGGTGCCTGCCACAATGGCCAGCTACTTTTTGTTGCAGTTTGGCTGGGGCCAGGTTTGAACCCGCCACTTTCAGTATATGGGGCCAGCGCCCTACCCACAGAGTCACAGGTGCTGCCCAAACCCTATGATTTTTTAAATCATAAATTGAAAATATCCTAAGTCAAAAACTGTGTTGCTAATGAAGAGCTGTACTACTGCCCAGCATTGCAAAGAGATGTATACCTTCTACTGAATTAATACATGTTGCTTTCACATTACAGCAACATCAAAAAGACTGTTAAGTCAGACTACCATTAAGTCAGGACTAATTGTATGCTGTAAATCCTAGGGCAAACACCCAGAGAACCTGACAAACTTCAGTCCTCGAATACCACCTAGCCCCATACCCATCTTCATTGAGGGTACACAGAAGCAGGTTACATTAATTGCTTTTGTTAGATAAGGACCCTCTTATATTTGTGTCCTGCCACCAAAAAGTATACCACATCCCTTGACCCCCCCCACCCCCTCCCTAAACTCAATTTCTTTTAAGAAAAAAAAAATTATAAATCTTTTCTTTCTTTTTTTTTTTGAGAATGAGTCTCAATACGTCACCCTTGGTAGAATGCTGTGCCATCACAGCTCACAGCAACCTCTAACTCTGGGGCTTATGCAATTCTCTTTCCTCAGCCTCCTGAGTAGCTGGGACTGCAGGCACCCCCACAACACCTGGCTATTTTTTTATTGCAGTTGTCCTTGTTGTTTAGCAGGCCCAGGCAGGGTTTGAACCCACCTGCCTTGATGTATGTGGCTGGCACCCTAACCACTGAGCTATGGGCACTAAGCCTATAAATCTGTTTTAAAGAATATAAATCAATGTCAAAATCCTGGTTGTGATACCAAATAGTTGTGCATAATGTTACCACTGGAGAAACTGGATATAGTGTACTAGGGATATCTTGGTATTGTTTGTATAGCTTCTTACAACTGCATGTAAGTCTCCATTGTTCAATTTTTTTAAAGTACTGCAATAATTACATTCTCCTATCAGAATTTATGAGGTCTTACACTAATTTTGGTACTATTCATAATATATAACAAATTCCTCTTGTTCTAGAATCATTTGTAATACACAGAACTGTCCTTTTAAATGTATTCATTTGACTTAATTTTCATGGCACAAAATTTAAAAAAATAATCAATGAACACTCAGTTACCTTCCCCCAGGACTCTTCTCTAGCCATCCAGTTCCCTCCTTCTTATCATTATTGTTGGTTTCTTCTGTGTTTTTTTTTCCCCAACACAGTCCATACACATACAAAGGAAGTGTACACTTTTTTTAACCCAAGTTAACAGTTTACTATAACACCTTGCCTTTTTCATTTAATATACAGCATTTTAAATCGTCTCTTTAACAGAGTATAACTAAACTACAAAGGGCTTATTATTTTAAAAATCTAAGAGGAAAGAATGATATTAAGTAAACAATCAATCTCGCTTCTTCCCCTCTTCCCTAATTTTTCTCTGAAGCAATAGCAACATTTATAATTTGAGAAGTATTTTCTAAGGAATTTAAGGATAGAATAACAAACTTTCAAAATAGAAAGAAACTTACAGCTTTGTGTTTAAATTAATCAATTTTAGGTCTTACCTGTTGACTCTCACTTCATCAGGTAAGATGAAGAAATTATTTTCTTCCATATTTACTCTCAAATTTGTCATCGATACCATCTCTTTTTTAGATTGTCAAATTTCTAATATTTATACCTTATTCTGTAATTAGGTCTTTAGGTAGATTTTTAAAATGATTTAATGATAAAATTATATAAATCTGCCAAAATTGCAGGCTCATAGACATTGTCTTTGGTTTTGGTGCACCACACATTTTACTGCTTTCATTTCAAAGGAATCCAGGGGTATCATACATGTGTTCTCAGTCTGTTACCTTGAAACAAACAAAATAAAAAGTTTCTTCTAACTCATTTTAAAAAATCATTATAAATCACTTTATCAAATCATATGGAAACTATGGACACCTGAGAAACTACTATAAATACTACAGACGTGTTCTGTAATCTAGATGTGGGTAAACAATTAAAATTTATGAAAGAACATTCCATTTAATTACTTCAACCACAAGTACTGCTTTCCAATCACAAGAACTTTAAATACCACAAGTAGGAGGAGACTCCCTGTTCCCTTGATAATAGTACTACATTCTATGTCATTTTCTCTCAATCCAAGCAAGAGAAAAGTCACAATACATCCACTTAAAAGAAATAATTTTTAGGGTGGTGCCTGTGGCTCAAGGAGTAGGGTGCCGGCCCCATATGCTGGAGGTGGGGGGGTTCAAACCCAGCCCCAGTCAAACATTGCAAAAAAAAAAAGCATTTTTAAAGCAGCAAAACAAATTGCTTTTTTAATAGAATATACTAAAATGCCCCCATTAGGTACACTGCCTTCAAAAAGGGGTGTGGTTGTGCTGGTGTCACAGACTTTCCTTATTCTCACCTCTCAAATGATTTCTTAGGAGGAGGTGACTAAATGCCTCCCAGCACTGGCCTGGCTTCCAGATGGAGCAGAGAAATGCCACAGATCTAGGCGTCTGGTGAGCAGTACTGGAGAGCTATCGTGTACTTTTTGCAAATAGGAATTCTAATGTATTAAATAACTACGATAACCTACCAAGCATTGCCTGACTAGCTGAGCAGGCCCAGGAAAAAACAAGTAAATATGCCTTTCTCTCTTGTCTTACTCCTTTTGTGTTGCTATAAAGGAATATCTGAGACTGAGTAATTTATTAAAAAAGGTTTATTTGATTCACAATTCTGCATGCTTTACTCATGGCAGAAGGACAAGGGAAGCTGGTATGTACTAAGATCATACTGCAGGAACGGAAGCAAGAGAGTGAAGGTGCCAGGCTCTTTTCAAGAACCAGTTATTATGGGAACTAAGAATGAGAACTCAAGCTAGAATGGCACCCAGCCATTCACGAGGTATCTACCCCCACAATCCAAACACCTCCCACCAGGCACTGCCAGCAACACTGGGGACCAAATTTCAACATGAAGCTTGGCAGGGCCAAACAAACCTCCAAACCATGGCAGCCCACCAGTTTTACTTCTTGCAAACTTCTGAGTTGAAAAAAGATCACTTTCATAGTCACCTGAACAATTCATTACCTAAATGAAACCTGATGCTACTTTCTCTTCCTCAGAACCTTCCTCAAGGAACCTAACCTCTTCTTTTCTTATCTCTGATCTGAGAGACACCTATAGCTGCTCAGGATCACAAAATTCTAATCTGCTCTTTTAAGGTGTGCTATAGTTTGTATCTGGTTTGTCAGATACCTCCAAATCTCATGTTGAAATCTAATTTCCAATGTTAGAGGTGAGGCCCAAGGGGAAGTGTTTGGGTTATGGTGGCTGATCCCTCACCAACAGTTTAATCCCCTCTGGGGTAGGGGTTGGGTTGAGTGAGTTTTTTCTCAATTCATTCCAGCAGGAGCTGGTGTTAAAAGGAGTCAGTGCCTCCCTCCCTCTTATTTCCTGTCTTACCAGGTGATCTCTACACAAGCCCTTTGCCTTCTACCATGAGTGGAAGCAGCCTGAAGCCTTCATCAGAAGCAGACGTTTTTCACACAGCCTACGGAACTGTGCACTTTACATATCTCATTCCATTTAATTCTTACAACTTCCCATGAGATAAGTACTCACTATGAAATAAGTCCCCATTATGTAAAGAAGAAAAGTAAGCCGGTAAGAATACCTATAAGTGTAAACCATAGGCAAATTTCAGGGAAAATTATAGTAGCATTTTATCAAGAATTACTAAATTCAGGGTGGCGCCTGTGGCTCAGTGAGTAGGGCACCAGCCCCATATACCCAGAGTGGCAGGTTCGGAGCCAGCAGCTGCCAAACTGCAACAAAAAAAATAGCCGGGCATTGTGGCGGGCGCCTGTAGTCCCCGCTACTTGGGAGGCTGAGACAAGAGA
>NW_003852438.1:3525135-3528403 GCF_000181295.1 Otolemur garnettii | reverse complement strand
GCCTCCCAAGTAGCTGGGACTACAGGCGCATGCCACAACGCCCGGCCATTTTTTGGTTGCAGCTGTCATTGTTGTTTGGCAGGCCCTGGCTGGACTTGAACCCACCACCCTAGGTGCATGTGGCTAGCGCCCTAGCCACCCGAGCCACAGGCACCGAGCCAAGGTATTCTTTTTCAGGGCCAATGTTAAAAGAGTGGTAACAGGAATTAAAAATTAATTCCAAAAGTCTTCCCACTAGACGTTCGAACACTTTAGTAAAGGGAAATGAGGACTGTAGAGAGATGAAGAGCCATGAGAATTATTTCATTCTCACAGGACTTCAAAACCAAGACTGCAGGCACCAGCAGACCCTCACTGAATTCTTGAACTTGTTAAGCTCATTCTCTACCATGACTATTTTTTCCTACCGCTGGGATGTTATTTTTTTAGTCTTTGCAAGGCTGGCTTCATGTTTTCCATTTGTTCTCACATTAGACTATCACTTCCTCAGAAAGGCCTTCTCTCCCTCCTTATCTAAAAGGCCACACCCATCCCTTCGAGGCACACCATCCTTTTTTATTTTCCTTCTACCATGTATCACTATCTGAATTTACCTTCTTTGTTCTTTTTCTGTATGTTCTTGTAAGGGCCTCATCTTTCCTATTTAACTTTCTATCCCCAATTCCTAGCTCAAAAACATTGAAGTTGGCATGCAGCTAATGGTGGGTATCATTATACTACATAAATATGAAAGAATGAAGTGACAATGAAAGTATCCATTTACTTCACTCCAAACCTTCTCCCTCAGGCTCAAGGAGAATAAAGAACAATAGGTTATTTCCTCCAGATCATGTAGAGCAGATAAAAAAAAAAATAAAATTAAAAACAGGCCAGGCACAGTAGCTCACACCTGTAATCCTAGCACTCTGGGAGGACAGGGCAGGAGGATGGCTTGAACTCAGGAGTTCAACACCAGCCTAATCAAGAGAGAGACCTCATCTCACAAAAATTAAAAAAAAAAAAATTAGCCTGGCATTGTGGCAGGCACCCACAGTCCAGCTACTCAGGAAGCTGAGGCAAGAGGGTTGCTTGAACCTAGGAATTTGAGGTTGCTATGAGCTAGATGTTATGACACTTTAACCTGGGCAATGACATCCTGTCTCAAAAAATAATAATAGGTTATGACTCGTAACAATAAAAAAATTTACTTGTAGAATATGTGTATCTTCCCTCCCTTACCCTGCTATGAAGTCCAAGCATCCTGCTTCAGTTACAAGCCACATCAATTATAAACAGACTGGAAAATGTATGGAGCAAAAAACTTCTATTATCCAGAGTATAAAAAAGTTTGATAGCTGAGCCCAAGAAATTTCCACCTGTCTCCTCATTTATTTCAGACCCACTTCTGGCACAACAACCTACAGAGGGACAGAAAAACCCAAGAAAGAACACCAAAACATGCAAAAGTAAACAAGAATCAAACCTTCAAAGTTTGAGGACTGAAAATGTTTTAGACTTTAAGCTCTATCTGCATTTGGACACAATTCCAAATCATGTAAAAGGAATGCTTCCAACATCGAATATAACCATAACTGTCTCTAAAATAATCCTCCTAGATTATTTTGGGACATATCTTGGCACTAGAAAAAGTTTGTCAAACATGACAATTCATAAAATGTACTTCTTGCTATTATAACTAATTGAATGAATCACACTAGCAGTAATCTGCATAACATTCCAATGATAGTTGGATTAAAACGTTGACACTAAAACTAAAAACCAGCATTGCTTAACAATGTACTAAACTAGCTTTCAAAGAAAATTCATTTTTATTATTTCGCTATAGGTCAAATAAATCTGATCTCCCATAGCCCTCACTTGATCAACAACTCATAGCTCAATGTGCAATGAATGAAAACTGTCGCTTAGAATCAACTTTTGGTCTCCTCAAGTCCCCCCACGGAAAAAGGCTAAATTATCCATTAAGATGGCAAAGGAGCACCACCTGGAGACTGTCTTGCAGCAAAGCACCTCCGGTGCCTCTTCTTGGGAGACGGTGGGCAGCATCTAACTGAGACGAGGGACCTCTGGGGCCAGACAACTGGGACAAGACTCCAGGTCAACCGTCCCATGTTACGGAGGGAGGACTGGATGCCAGCGGGCACCGGGCACTGGACGACCCCGCAGCCGTCCGGGGGCAGAAGCAGAGAGCAGGGGTCGCCCGCAGTAGGAGGCCGGACAGTCCAAGGAGGTGAGGGGCCCCTCCCACCGGATCCGCCACAGTGGCCAGGAGGAAAGGAGAGAGACTCTGGGCAGAGGATGGCGAGGCCGGGGTCCTTGCCAGGGCACCCGAGCATCCTATCCCCGTCGCCCAAGCCCGGCTGCCGCCCGTCACCTCACCTCAGCTGGCATCGGCAGGTTTTCTGCTGCCGCCTTCAGCTCCAACACCGAGTCCGTCTGCCTGTCGGTCAGCGGCGCCGTCGAGTCCGGTCTCCTATCCCAGAGAGCCAGCTTCTCCCGAGTGTCCCGCTCCGCCGCCCCCTCGGACAGCAGAAGCAGGGCCGCCTCCGCCATTGCCGCCGCCCCCGCGGCCCTCAGCAGCAGCGGGGTGAAGGGGACCCCGACAGAGAGGCCCGGCCACTTCCGGGAGAACCGAGGCTTCCAGCACGGCACCGGCGGAGGGGCGGGCCGGAACGCCCTGACCCCGGAAACACTTCCTCAGTGTGGGGGCGGGACCGAGGCCAGAACAGACGTGGCTTTAAACAGGGGCCCACTATTTCCGGTCGGGATGTAGAGGAGGGTGGAGACAGGACGTGACGGAAATAGGAATGCCCCTACCGGAAGTGTCTTCCTCAACCTTGGTAACTTTATTGTTGCGAGTTGTTCATATTACTGACTACTACGATAAGTCACCCTGCCGGTAGGGGGCTTCGTGAGCTCCGAGGTCTGGGTAAAGTGTGCGGGTGTGATTTCCATGTTAACGTGTTAATAGTTTGCGTCACTTACATCAAAACCAAGAGCTTTAGTATTCCAACATCCAATAATTCTCCTGTTAGTAAACTAACTTAAGAAGGACATCAAAAAGTCAAAATGAGAAAAAAAAAACCTAAAAATTCAAAATGTTTATCTTGGACATTAATAGTATCAAATATCAAGAAACGGCCTAAGTGTTGAACACCAAAGAATAGGATCAATAACTAGTGGTACGAACATGTAATTAGAATACTGTTTGGGCTTGGCGCCTGTGGCTCAATCGGCTAAGGCGCCAGCCACATACACCTAAGGTGGC
>NW_003852438.1:3513749-3524487 GCF_000181295.1 Otolemur garnettii | reverse complement strand
GGCAGAAATGTTTTTTATCAGGTTTTATTTTATTTTATTTGCAGTTTTGGCCAGGGTCAGGTTTGAACCCACCACCTCCGGTATATGGGGCCAGCAGCAGCCTACTCCTTTGAGCCACAGGTGTGATTTTTTTTTTTAAACCTGCCCAGGTTTTGATTTGTTTTTTTAATGGTGTAAGTATTGATACTTTGTAATTTACAGATAATTATAGTTTTCACAGAGATTATCCTTGTAAAAAACAGCTGGCATTTCTGGGAAAGCATCCACACTAATAGTGGTGGGATATATTATATCTATAGATCAATATTATACAATAGAATAGCTGAATGAATCTTCTGAAATAAACAAGTTAATTATAATGAACTCTAGATTGAAGGATTTTAGGAAAGCATATGAAAGAGAGGCACTTGGACCGGCAAAGATTTTACAGAACACCAAGGCTTGCATGAAAGGTCTTTATTGGTAGGGGGAGGGAGGCTGCAGAGCAGCATCAAGGAGGAGAGAAAAGAGGAGAGAAAAGTGGGAAGAGAGATAAGGAGAGAGTGGGGAAGAGGAGAGAGCAAGTAGAGAAGAGCGAAGGGGAAGAGGTGGAAAAGAGAGAGAGCAGAGAAAGAAGGCAGAGGGAGGCGGGAGAAAGAGAGAAAGATGGTGGGGGGAACATATTCTTATATAGGGGAGTTTTAGAATGGTGACAGGCTGGTGGGATAACCAATAAGGAGTTATTCCTCCAGCAGAACCAGCCATTAGGGGTGGGCAGCGGGAAATTGGAACAGGGTGATGAGGTAGCAGGCCACTCCCTGTTCTAGGGAGGTGTTGTAACTTTAAGGGCAGGAAAGGACTTTTGGGGGGAAGGGGCTTTCTGAGGCAATAATCTAACGGCATAGTTTCCCTAGAAATCAAGTGAATCAAAATTCATGATATAGTTCTCCAAATTGAACCTTAGTATAATTTTGGTAAATCTGGTATAATTCTGCAGTTGTACATTTTAGAAGACACTGGACACTGTAAATGTTTAAAAGAGAGAAATAGGTGCGGTGGCAAACACCTGTAGTCCTAGTTTTTGGGAGGTTTATGCTGCCAGATCCCTCAACATGAAACTCCTGCTATCAGGTGGCACCTGTGACTCAAAGGAGTAGGGCACCGGCGGCCGCATATGTCAGAGGTGGCAGGTTCAAACCCAGCCCCGGCCAAAAACTGCAAAAAAAAAACCCTCCTGATATCACAACAATCTACCACTATTTCCTAAAAAAAGTCACCTTCCAAATGTGTACAGCCACATGGCTCTGTTTGTCTAAGTGCCTAAAAGACACTTTCTCTTCTTCAGGCCTGACTGATTTCTAGTTCCACAAATCTCTAAAATTAATCCCGTTGAATTTTGTGATGACAGTTTTTTACCAAATATCCCTCTAGGGCCAAAGGTAAGCATCTTCTCTCCCAAATGTGTTTCTATTACAGATTTTCCTAAATTGATGATCACTCTACTTTCTTCTAAACATTATCTTTAAGTCCTTAAGATATTTTTACCAACTGTTGATTCATGATGCAGAAGGCATGCAATGCAGATCATGATACCTATGGAAAAGATGTGGGCCAAGGCTGGAAATTGAATCAGTGGCTTTGAGGTCAAATGAGGGAAGAGAAAGGTAAAAGTACAACACAATGATATCCCATCTATTTTTGAACTGAGGAATCGAGGGAGCCAAAAGAAAACAGCTGTGCCTGAAGGATTCGGCCGTCACCAGATGGCTTTGCAGCGGCAAGGGAGGAACCAATGAATCAGGGTAATGGCAGTTTTATAGGGTGTTCTAATTTTTAGCCCGCTAGCATGGAAGTGTATGCATTTAAATAATTCAGTGTTGCTCAAAATCTACTGGAAAGTGTCATGTGCAACATACTGAAACTTCTGCTTCAGACACTAGTGCTTTTTTTCTGTATGGAGAAATATTGCCTAGTACCCTCTCCCACCCCCACCCCCCAAAAGTACAAATTTCCAGCTCAGCACCTGTGGCTCAAGTGGCCAAGGTGACAGCCACATGCATCTGAGCTGGTGGATTTGAATCCAGCCTGGGCCTGCCAAACAACAATGACGTTGCAACCAAAAAATAGCCAGGCATTGTGGCGGGGGCCTGTAGTCCCAGCTACTTGGGAGGCTGAGGCAAGAGAATTGCTTAAGCCCAGGAGTTGGAGGTTGCTGTGAGCTGTGATGCCACAGCACTCTACCCAGGGTGACAGCTTGAGGCTCTGTCTTAAAAAAATAAAATAAAGATTTTTTTTAAAATGGTACAAATTTCCTATAATGAATTCACTTTTATATTCTGTATACAAGTCAAATTTCTTGCTGTTGCTAGGTAGTGATTAGTTTAATCCCTGAAGCAGCAGACATGACAAATATTATACAACAGCAGTTTTCATTTTCTACTACAATTCTTTTTTTTTTTTGCAGTTTTTGGCCGGGACTGGGTTTGAACCCGCCACCTCCAGCATATGGGGCCACCACCCTACTCCTTTGAGCCACAGGCGCCACCCTCTACTACAATTCTTACACTTGACTCCAGTATTCGTAATTGTTCTCATAAAAATCATGCATATAGATATAGTAAACACTCATTGCATATATCTATACACAGAAGATACACGTGTATTCATTGCGTGTGTTACAGAGAGAGAGGGAAGGTTGGAGGGAGGGAGGAGCGAGAGAATGAATGAATGAGAAGACAGGAAAGGACAAAGATAAAGTCAGAGCAGCCCCATCCCCAAATGACTGAGATCCTCAGATCATAATAAATGACATCTTGTTTGTATGATCTTATTCTGATTTCACTTTTGACCTCTTGATAACAACCCTATAAGTAAGCAGAGTTGGGGTTATTTTCCATTTAGAGCAGTGGTTCTCAACCTTCCTAATGCCGCAAACCTTTAATACAGTCCAAAGGGGTCGCAACCCACAGGTTGAGAACCGCTGATTTAGAGACAAGCAAGGGAAACACAGGGAGATGAAGTGAATTGTCAAAGACTTTGGGGAGAGCAAAGGAAAAGGTAAATGTTCTTTCTAGAAGGAAACTGGCCAATACCTATTAAAGAGGGTAGAGAATATGAAATCCATAGAAAACAACTATACGGCCACAAGAGAGAAAGACACAAGTATGCGGGGTGTGGGAGAGAAAGGGGGAGATTGGTAAACTCGCACCTTATGGGCACAAAGTTAGGGTATACAGCATGCCCCTGGGTGAAGGATTCAACCACAACTTAAACTTTAGAAGAAACACAAACAGTGTAACCTAATCATTTGTAACCTCAAATTAATCCCAATGTAAGTAAATAAGAGGCTGGAGGACTGAGGGGAGAGAGGGAAGAAAGTTCTTAGATCCAGCCGTTCAATCTCTAGGAATTTATCTAGGAGATATTCTCACATATTCAAAAAAGTGCCTGTACAGGGAAGTGTGTAATAGAGAAAACTCAGACACAATTTAAATATTTATAAATAGGGGACGAGTTTTGTTCCCGTTATTTAGTGTAGCCCATCCAAAACTAACCCAAAAATCATGTCCTAAAAAAATCATTTCATTATTTTCTGATGATTTTGTGGGTTACCAATTTCAAATTTCATAAGCAAAGGCCTGCCTCTGCTCACGGTGTCTGGAGCCATAACTGGAATGACTCAAATGGCTACAGGCTAGACAGTTGAGGACCCGCTGTGCTTCTCTGTTATCTTCACGGGGTCTGACAGCCTCTCCACGGGCTCTCTCCACCTGGTCTCTCAAGCATAAAGACCTCAGGGCATTTGGGCTCCTTATAAGGTTCAGGAATGGAAGAGATTGTTCCCAGAGTCCTCTTTTGACCTTCCCAGTAGGCTGCTCGTGCTGCTGTCTTTGTCAAAGGGTTCGAGGTAAGCTGACCAGATTCAAGGGGAAGAGAATAGCCAGGCGTGGTGGCATACAACCACTTAAGCCACCTACAATCACTTAAGCCCAAGAGTTTGAGGTTGCTGTGAGCTGTGATGCCACAGCTCTCTACCTAAGGCAACACAGTGAGACTCTATCTCAAAAAAAAAAAAAAAAAGAGAGAGAGAGAGAGAGACTCAGGGTTTATTGAAAGACCTAAAAAAGCTTTACAGAGTTAAGGCAAAGCTTAATAGTAGATGGGTGGCAGAAACAGCTCATCACCTCCACTCAGCCTTTTACTTCTTATATATCCTATAAACTACATTTATTTCTTGTAACATTCTCACTTAATCTTTACTTTCCATCTTAGCTACTCCTTATGGGGTGGTCAGTACCAGTGCCATCTGGCCTTTGGCTCTGCCTGCCTGCTGTAGGTAAGCTCCTCCCTTGGTGGAAATGCCAGGTTTTTCCCTGCTTGTCTGCTCTATACCTTGTTCTGTTCATTTTTCACTCTTTCCATCAGGGCTGCTTCCACTTTGTCAGAGATCCCCTTCACTTGGGGTCGTGCTGCCAAAGCAGTGTGGGATTTCAAACCCAGAGCCCACCATTCAGGCAAGCCCTGAGTCACTCCCACAGGTGAATGTGGGCAACTGAATCCTCTGGGCCTCCTTGTCCTGAGGGAAAATGTGAGCTAAATATTATAATGAAAGGACTCGCCTCAGAGGATGTGTGGTGAGAATAAAATGAACCAGGTATGAGGGCCTGGGGACCACATGGTAAGTGGCCAGTAAAGTCCGGCTCTTGATCCCTCTGCAGTTCCTAAACAGGATGATTGGGTTTTCACACGCCTGTGTGGAATGTGCCTCCCTCAAACCTCGTTGCACAGTCAGCACATTATCTGTCTGATATGAAAGAAAAAAAATTATCTATTAAAGATGGGAGACAGAAGGGAGTAAAACGAGGAGGAGGAAGAAAAAGAAAGGAGGCTCGGCACCTGTGGCTCAAGTGGCTAGGGCGCCAGCCACATACACCTAGGGTGGCAGGTTCGAATCCAGCCCGGACTCGCCAAACAACAATGATGGCTGCAACCAAAAAAATGGCTGGGCATTGTGGCGGGCGCCTGTGGTCCCAGCTACTTGGGAGGCTGAGGCAGGAGACTCACTTGAGCCCAAGAGTTGGAGGTTGCTATGAGCTGTGATGCCATGGCACTCTACCCAGGGGGACAGCTTGAGGCTCTGTCTCAAAAAAAGAAAAAGAAAAAGGAGAAATCTTCGAATTGTTTAGATTTTAATCCCTCTGGAATTCTCCAGGCTTGACTTCCCAAAGCTTCTAGGATTTGGTTCCCCACTTCTACTGCCTGTGACATATTCCAGAATTTCACTTAGTAGTCTCCGACTGCTTTGCTGCCATTTTCCAGCCATTTTTCCATGCCACACCCCGGAGGGATTCAGTCCGGCAGGAGTTGCATCATGGTTCTAAAGTGGGACAAGTCTTCAAACAAGGAGCTGGCAGGACTGAGAAGCCCTTGGGTGATTCTGACAACCCCCCAACCCCTCCAGCCCCGCCTCACCCCCATTCCCACCCCTGTGGGCCCTAAGGAATCATTGCTCTAGGCCAAAGCAACCAACCTGTCTGAGCCAGCAACACTCATGAAGGCCTCTCTCTAGTTCTCTCTGGGGTTAGGGCAGCTTTGAAGCACTTTCCTAGCAATCTTGACAGTCATCTGATTCAAGTGACCTCAGGCTTTATTCTCAGAGTTCAAATAGCTCAAACCAGTGCCTGACTGTATTCCCAACTGAGGGCTCTGATCTTTCAAGAATAGAATTTAGAAGGCTGAATGTGGTGGAACACGCCTATAATCCTTGCACTTTGAGATGCCAAAGCAGGGGGAGCACTTGAGGCCAGAAATTCCAGACCAGCCTTAGCAACACAGCAAAATTTTGTCTCTACAAAAATAAAAAAATTAGCCAGGCGTGGTGGTGCACCCCTGCAGTCCCAGCCTCACTGGAAGCTGAGGCAGGAGTATCACTTGAGCCCAGGAGTTGGAAGTTACAGGGAACTATGATCACACTACACTGTAGCCCAGGCAAAGAATGAGATCCTGTCTCAAAAAAAAAAAAAAAAATCTTATAATCAAGCCCTTTATTTCTGTAGATAAACATACTGAGATCTATGGAGGTGAGTTGAATACCCCAAAATCCTACAAGTAGGCAATTAACATCAAAGCCACAGCCAGAAACAGATACCCTGACTGTAGCTGATACTCTTTCTACTACCACAGTTTCTCCAAGTTGAGTGATATACAAAGCCCTTTAAAAAATCAGAGCTCCCCAATGTTGACATAAATAATTATGTTGCTAAAGTAGGAACAAAAATGAAACTTAAGCTTTACACCAAAATAAATTTACAAGTTACATGCCAACAGAAATAGAACATTTACAATGTATAACCAGTAAGTCAAATTAACAACATTAATGAAATGGAGGATATTGTTTTCCTGGAAAACAGAATCTCTGCTGGCCACATAAAGACAGTCCTGACTACCCACACACAGCAGCATGGGGTTAACTTTGCTTTCGAATTAATTTGAATTACCAGGAAGCCTTCACTCCCCATAGATCCCAAATACCATTTTGCCTTTGAATAGCTTGTACATATCATTTGCATATTATAACAACCCTGCTCTTAGCTTTATTAAAATAGTCCATATGCATAAACAAGGAGGATAGAAGCTGAAATCATGTGGTGATCCTAAACTACAGAACAGTGGCTCACACCCGTGATCCCAGCACTCTGGGAGACTGAGGTGGCTGGATGGCCTGAGCTCAGGAGTTCAAGAGTGGCCTGAACAAGAGTGAGACCCTGTCTCTAAAAATAGCCAGGCATTGTGGCAGGTGCCTATAGTCTCAGCTACTTGGAAGGCCAAGGCAAAGGAATCACTTGAGCCCAGGAATTTGAGGTTGCTGTGAGTTGTGATGCCACAGCACTCTATGGAGGGTAACAAAGTGAAACTCAGTATATTAAAAAAAAAAAAAAACCCAAACTATAAAATAGTTGTATTATTGATCCAGAATATGCATAAATATAGTTTTAAGAGGATATTGAAGCTTGGCACCTGTAGCTCAGCAGCTAGGGTGCCAGCCACATACACCAGAGCTGGCTGATTTGAACCCAGCCCAGGCCTGCCAAACAACAATGACAATTATAACCAAAAAATAGCCAGGCATTGTGGCGGGCACCTGTAGTCCCAGCACCTTGGGAGGCTGAGGCAAGAGAATCACCCAGGGGTCCTCAAACTTTTTAAACAGGGGGCCAGTTCACTGTCCCTCAGACCGTTGGAGGGCCAGACTGCGAGCCCTGGGATGAGTTGGCTGCTAAGCAGGACAGGCAGCTGCAGCAAAAACACCCGGAGGGCCGAATAAATGTCCTAGGTGGGCCGCATGTGGCCCACGGGCTGTAATTTGAGGACACCTGGCAAGAGTTTGAGGTTGTTGTGAGCTGTGAGGCCACAGTACTCTACAGAGGGCAACAATGTGAGACTCTGTCTCAAAAAAAAAAAAAAAAGATACTGAGAAACACAAATTTAAAAATTTGGCCCACAGGCATGAGTTTGAGAAATACTACATGCTGTGCTACCACTTGCTGCCCTAAAGGTCAGACAATGGTGATGCTTCCCTATCACCTGCTACCAGTATCTGAAATTCCACACTCTTGAACCATGCCTTGACTTCCTAAAGCTTTTGTCCATTGAATGTCTTAGACTGGGCCTCTGGAAATGGAAGAAACACCTAATGAACAAGGGCCGGGGTGCTCCTAGTTGAAGGCTAAGGGGGTGGGGAGTGAAGGAGATGGAGCAAGGGGTTCAAAGACCCCCTTAGGTGGGTGCTTCATAGACTGGCTTGGTCAGCCCTCCTTGGTGACTAAAACACACATTGCAAGAGATCCCTGCTAATGATGTAACATTGCAAGAACAGCTAACGTGACGGTTTCCAAAGCACCTCTCATCTGTGCCTCACTTCAACTAAGGTAGGAAGTTGGTGGATGTTATTATTTTCAAGCCATCCTCCTGCCTGAGCCTCCCTAGTAGCTGAGGGACAGGTGTGAGCCCCTGTGCCCAGCCTGCTCTGTAGTTAGGATCACACATGATTTCCGTGTCTAAGTTTGTTAATGCATATGGACTTGGCATAAAGCTAAGGTTCACAAGCTGCTCAGGATGACAGTTAGTGAAGGGCAGACCTGTCATTGGAACCAGGACACTGGACAAGGCCTTCTTCCTTCCCACCAGGCTAACATATGAAAGTGAGCAATGTGAAGACGCACATTTGAGCCCGGTAGCACTTTTTTTGTAACTGGGTATTTTAGCAAGCATGAGTCCTAAGGGTGAGTGTTACAGGCTCATAGAAACACCTCTGAGCATCCTATTCCACTACAAGACAGTAGCAGTTCAAATGCCAAAACCCTAAATCATGGCATCATGGAGGAGGAACGGTAGAACACACATGCCTTTCAGCTCATGCTCCATTTCACCTCATTGCTTGTATTAATAAAACAATGAAGTTACAAGACGAAATAATTTAAAGGAAATTACCCTAGTACACAGCTGCATGCCACAACTGCCTCTTGAATTTTCAGAGTGCATTCTAGTGGAATTGAATTTCTTTATGTGCAATCCTCCAGCCTATTATCAGAGCCATTTATCTTGCTATGAGTTTTTATAGCTTTATGAAGTGTTTGAAGGTCTGTTTTCCTATTCAAATTATTTCTTTGTTTATTCTGTCAATTTCTCATTCACACATCAGTGGACTGTATAAATCACCTTGAAGCTTAACAATTTATTTAAAGAATAACTAAGGCTTACTTTCATGATCACAGGATTCCTGTCCTGGATCAGAGTCCCTCAGCTTAGAATTTAGAACCTATATTTAGAATCAAGGGGCCAGGAGTGGTGGCTCATGCCTGTAATCATAGCATTCTGGGAGGCCAAGGTGGGAGAATCCCTTGAGCTCAGAAGTTCAAGATCAGCCTGAGCATGAGTGAGACCCCCCACCTCTATTAAAAATTGAAAAATTGGCTTGGCGTCTATAGCTCAGCGGCTAGGGCGCCAGCCACATACACTGGAGCTGGTGGGTTCAAATATAGCTCGGGTCTGCCAAACAACAATGACAATTACAATCAAAAAAATAATTGCTGGGCATTGTGGTGGGAGCCTATAGTCCTAGCTACTTGGGAGGCTGAAACAAGAGAATCACTTAAGCCCAAGAGTTTGAGGTTGCTGTGATGTCACAGCACTCTAGCTGGGGCAACATAGTGTGACTGTCTCAAAAAAAAAAACCCAAAATCAAAAAAAGGAATCATAGAGAACTAAAACAGGTTAACATCCAGGAAAGGAAAGGGAAAGGGAGGGGAGGGGAGGGGAGGGGACAGGAGAGGAGAGGAGAGGAGGAGGAGAGAGGAAGGGGCATATTTTGAAGAAAGACATATTACATTTTAGGATTTCAACCTCAAAAAGTTATGAACTGCATCTTTGCCAATAATAAAATTTTAAAAAGTTCAGTAAAACATCACATACTAGTTATGATATAAATATTGATAAAAACATCTTTGGAAATATCAAAGATATATTGATGACCTTGACATTTTCACTATTTTTTAACTTCCTCTTCTGGGGCTTTTTGATAATCTTTTTTTTTTCTAAAAAAAGAAATAAAAAGCTTTATGTACAAAGATGTTCATAGCAGGACATTCACAAATACTTGGAAACAATTTAAGCATAGAACTGTCATAAATTTGTTTGAAGAGTTATTAGACAGTCATAATCATTGTAAATGTTTACATTTTACTTGTATTTGCCTTTGGTTTATATATTATTTACATGAGTATGTATTGTGTCTAATGATGTTCATATATCATAATTATTTCTATGTTTGTTGTATGTGTGCATACATGTGTTGTACAGTGTTAGAGATCTCATAACATTTCAAATTAATGGCCCATTTATTCATTCACTATCTAACATTTATTGCACCTACTATGTGCCAGGTTGTATACTGGTCTGAGTGTTCAATACTAAATCATAACATTTCCACTCTTCAAAGAGCTTATAATCTGATTCTGTAGACAAACACCAGAAAGTGCAACACAATATAGGATGTGATGCCAGTGAATGACATAGGGTCAGATTACAGGAAGCACAGAAGAGAAGCATCTAATCCATTCTCCGTAGATGAGCACAGATTTCCTGGAGGAAGGAACCTCTGAGCACAATGCTTGGCACACACTGTGCTATTGATGCTCCATAAACATGCTTTGAATGGACTGGGACCTGAAAAGCAGTAAGATGAAAGAAGAAGGTGAAACCCTTTCAAGCCAGAGGGAGCAGCACGTGCTAAGGCCTAGCAGTGAGACTACAGAACATGGAAAGGAAAAAAATTGACAATATGGCTGGAATTTGAAATTGGAGGTGGAAAGGTGACAAAAAATGAAGCCAAGAGGTGAGTAGGGACAGGACACTGAAAGCCTGGGTGCCGTGCTAAGAAGTTTGGCCTCTGTGCTGAGGTGAGTGGGCAGTAAGGACGTTGTTCCATTGGCCTTATTGGAAGGAACAGAATAACACGTGTGTTGGCAGGAGGACAGCCCAGGGGTGGGGATGCAGAGGGGAGGCTGTGCCAGTCATCTGGACAGCCTGAACTCAGTAGCGTCCGTGGACATGTGAAAAGGAGGCTATACGGAGGAGGTATCAAAAAGATAAAGTCCACAGGGCTTGAGCTACGGACACTTCCCATTCAGTTGGAGTCAGGGTATCAGGTTTGGACATATGGGTGTGTCCTTCACTGAGAGCGGACAACAGACAGTGGTTT
>NW_003852438.1:3494380-3513441 GCF_000181295.1 Otolemur garnettii | reverse complement strand
AGGAGCCACACTTGAGTATCCGCCACTGGAGGGGAGGGCTGTCGAAGCAAACAATCCTTTCAAATCAACAGCTTTTGAGTTTTAAAAGCAGCCACTCAGATGTAAATGGATATTGGAAAAATGTCCATTTTTGTCCTACCCTAAGAAACCAGAGAAGAGAGGGAGGCCACACAGGGGAGCAAGATAGCTTCTTGCTACAGGTGTTTTTGAAAAGGGAGTCCTACTGCCTGGGTGGTGGGGACAAGGGTTGTTCCTGAATGTTCTGAGACGGAGAAAATGTTTCTCTTGCTTTCTAAGTATGGTGGTAGAGAATTTAAAAATCTCAGAGTACTCCGTAGTCCTACCGAAGGGTGTAAACAATGGCATAGAAATGCCTGAAAAATTCTCAAGGTGGCCTCACAAAGACCCCTCACACAGACTTCAGCACACTGCAGGAAGCAACCAGGTGTTGTTCTAGCTCCATGGGTGGTGGAAGACACTCTGGACTAGAGGTGGGCCTGGAGAGGCCTGGGGTCCAGCACTTGGGTTCTGCTACAAGTGGCTCGGCATCCCTCAGTTCTCAGTCTAACATCTTTCTCAAGGAGGTCTTCTCTGCCCCCTGTGACTGTCCAGCCTCCCATACACTCCCATACACTCCAGCCTCCCATACACCCTGTACTTCCCCTTGGTAAAGGATCATTTTCAGGCACAAGTAGAAGCATGGCTCTCTGTACATGGGAAATGGAGTAAACCTAACGGGGGAAGAAGACTATCAAAAGTAACTAGGCCGATTATAATCATGTACAACGATAATTATAAAACGATAGGCTTTTAAAAACAATCCTTAAAACTAAAAAAATATTGTTGAAATTAAAATAGATTGGGTAAATAGTTGAAAAGAGAATTAGTAAATTGAAGAACAGATATAGAGAAATTTCTCCAAATACAGTATGCGACAAGGAGATGGAAAACAGGAGAGGTTAAGCAGCATAGAGGAGAGAATTAAAAGGTTATATTTCAACGTATATATACTACGTTGATGACGTAGCATACAGAGGGGGTGGGGGAAGGGGATAGCAGAGAGAGGGAAGGAGAGAGGGGATGGGGGAAGGAAAGAGCAGAGAGAGGGAAGGAAGGAGGGGGTTGGGGGTGACTGTGTGTGACACACCTTTTGGGGGCAGGACACAATTTCAAGAGGGACTTTACCTAACAAATGCAATCAATGTAACCTGGTTCTTTGTATCCTCAATGAATTCCCAATTTAAAAAAAATCATAAAATGAAGAAAGACCTTAAAAAAAAAAAGGTTATAGTTGGTCAGGGTACAAAATCTATCTGAGATGGTCCAAATGCAGGTCTATAATGAAGACAATAACTGCATAGGTGTGGGCAGAGTTAAGAAGACTAGTAATGGCCGGGCTCAGTGGCTCATACCTGTAATCCTAGCACTTGGGAGGTTAAGGTGGGTGGATTGCTTGAGCTCACAGGTTCAAGACCAGCCTGAGCCAGTGAGACCTCACCTCTAAAAATAGCCAGGCATTGTGGTGGGGGCCTGTAGTCCTAGCTACTTGGGAGGCTGAGGCAAGAGAATCTCTTTTTTTTTTTTTTGAGAAAGCCTCAAGCTATCCCCTTGGGTAGAGTGCTATAGCATCACAGCTCACAGCAACCTCCAACTCCTGGGCTCAAGCAAGTCTCCTGCCTCAGCCTCCCAAGTAGCTGGGACTACAGGCACCCGCCACAACGCCCGGCCATTTTTTTGGTTGCAGCCATCATTGTTGTTTGGCGGGCCCGGGCTGGGGATTCGAACCCGCCACCTTAGGTGTATGTGGCTGGCGCCTTAGCTGCTTGAGCCACAGGCGCCGAGCCAAGAGAATCTCTTAAGCCCAGGAGTTTGGTTGCTGGGAGCTGTGATGCACTCTACCAAGAGTGACCAAGTGAGACTCTATCTCAAAAAAAAAAAAAAAATAGAAAAACTAGCTGGGCTTCATGGCAGGCACCTGTAGTCCCAGCTACTGGAGAGACTGAGGCAAGAGGATTGCCTGAGCCCAAGAAATTGAGGTTGCTGTGAGCTATGGCACTATGGCACTCTACCAAGAGTGATAGAGTGAGACTCTGCCTCAAAATGGAAAAAAGAAGACCAATAATATGAATAGATGTTGAGGCACCTACAGAATAGCCACAGTGAGGAATCACTATCTGTAGGGCTGAAGAGGCAAGGTTAGGAAACAGTGTTTCCAGAGCCCAGTGAAAAACTGTAGTTGTGGAGGAGGGGCCGTTTGGCAGGACCTGTGATCATAGAGGAACACAGCTATTAACAGGGACAGAGCAGTGAAGCAGTGAATGAAAGCAGAGCATGAAAAAATATGACCTTCCCTCTCGCCCTTACTTCCCACTGGTGCTTCCATTGTAAGGGAACCTGAGTAATACAACCAGCACTGAAGGAGACAGAATCCAAAAGCACAGAGCAGGGCACAGATGTCATGGGCAAGGGCAAGTGGATGTTAATGACCTTGTCCTTGCTCGTGGATTCAAGGCTCCCAGTCCTGGAAATACACATGTACTGTTTGAAGTTCTGAGCACCTGCAAGATTTTCTTTTCCAGCTATTATTCAGGGACACTCATGACTGGGGCTGCCAGGGTGCAGCAGTTCATTTCTATCTGGTCCCTACACGTAGCATATTGTTCACAGCTATCTACAAATGAGGTCTCAGGTTTTTTCTTCCTCTGTCAACTGGTTTTATGGAAATCCCCAAGATGCCACAGGTGTGGTCCAAGGCAATGCAGTAGGTGGAGTGCCATGCAGCCCTGAGCCACCAACTCATGCTTTCAGGAAACTGTCCAGACTGTGCCCTTCCATTTGCTGACAGTGTTGTGCACACCCGACTGCACGCCTTGTGGGATTTGCTAGCACCTAGCTCATGAAGGCTGGCTCGGATCACAAGATCAAATGCCCAGTAACAAGTCAAGAGCTATCGCCTTAAAGGAAAACAGTTATCTGCATAAGATCTTTGCTCCAAACCCCAGGGTTCCGCCCTGATTCTCCCAGCATCTCCTGTGTCCTGAGTGTCGGAGCATCTTATAGAACAGGCTGAATTTGCTGCAGCCTTCTCTCGCTCTGATCCCCACTCAAACCTTACAAATTCCTTCAAAAATAGGTCAGGGCAGCATGCCCAAATATGCTACCTACCACCGCCCCAGGGACCTGTCAACTATGTTAATGCTTTCCCAGTATAGGAGGTGCACAGCGCTGCAATCTGTTTTCACTGTGGCGGGGATAAGCAACATGCCTCAGACTGTCAGACTCCTAGCAATGTCACATGCTCAGCATGGGACCCACACCATGGACTAGTTTTATGTTCTGTGGGATGCCGTGATTATTAAGATCCACGAAGCCTTGCTTCTGTCGGAATAGGAGATTTGCCACAGCCCTAAGCTAAAATAGTGAAGATGTACTATTGTCCTGCTGTGAAAGCAAACACCTTCCAGAAATGCCTGCTAACCAATACAGAGGAAAAAAGCATTTATCTAGATTGCAATGCTCCGTCCCAAATAACCGGGGCCACTTGATTTACTCTGGTAAAGGCATTACATTTGGAAGGGTATCAGCAGCAATTGACTAAATTTACTATGTTCTCTAAATAAGTCTCATTTTTTAAGACTTGTTTGCATTTTGCATAGGCTGAGTAAGCAAGTTAAATGCAGAGATACTCGGAAATCACCCGTGTGGTAGAATGTATCACTATTTGCCAAGTACTCTGGTTCCTGCCCTGTGAAAGAATCATACTTCCCTAATTCCAGACAGTCTTGCCCATGTGACTTGCTTTAGTAAAGAAAATAGGAACAGGGCAGTGCCTGTGGCTCAGTGCATAGGGTGCCGGCCCCATATACCGAGGGTGGCAGGTTCAAACCCAGCCCCAGCCAAACTGCAATAAAAAAATAGCCGGGCATTGTGGTGGGCACCTGTAGTCCCAGTGATGTGGGAGGCTGAGGCAAGAGAATCGCCTAAGCCCGGGAGTTGGAGGTTGCTGTGAGCTGTGATGCCACAGCACTCTACCGAGGGCAACAAAGTGAGGCTCTGTCTCTACAAAAAAAAAAAAAGAAAGAAAGAAAAAGAAAATAGGAACAGAAATGACATGTGTCCCTTCTGGAGAAAAGCTTTCCTATGGTGAATTTTTTTCCTCTCTGCCCTGAGACTAGTAAGGCTCCACGTAGAGGTTGCTCTACAGCCGCATCTTGGAGTGAAGCCAAATGGAAAACAGCCTCAGTCAAACTGCAATGGACAAGAAATTAATGCCCCAGAAATTTTTAGTATTGTTACCAAAGTATAATAAAATGGCCTGACCCAAAGCATGTAGTTCCCAGAGACTAGCATCATTTCAGAGTCAGTGTTCAGCCGTTCCAAAATAATCCCAAGTATTTCCCCTTCCTTGGCAATGGCCATGGGGCTCTTAAGTGTTTGGGGACAGCCCTAAGCTAAAATAGTGAAGATGTACTATTGTCCGCTACAGCGCAGCAGTTCTCAACCTGCGGGTCGCGACCCCTTTGTAACACTGAAAATACTTTTAGTACGTATTTGCAGCAATGTCAAGGGGCTCTAGGTTTGCAAACTTGTTCAGGTCTTAGAACTGGTAAGAGGCCATGACTCTGTTATGGTGATGCAAATAAGATCTCTGCTTACCTGATAATTTCCAATTAGGCAGGTCAAAATATATTTTACTAAACCGGCCATATATTGCTTTCCTAGAGACACCACCAACGATCCTCACAAGTCAAAGCATCTCTTTTGCCACTGTGGCCCAGCTGCTGTCACAGTAACTACCCCCAAATCAGGGAGCCCATTTAGATGGCACGTCTTACCATCAGCCAAGCACGGAGAGGGCCCCACTGCAAAGTTTCCGAAGGAAGATGGTGTAGTCCTCAGATCATTTCTTCATACCTCATTGAAAGTAGTATCCTCTGGGCCCCCTTGGGGAACAGTCAAGGGATGATTTTTTCACCCTCTTGGTGTGGAGGTCCACATATGATATAAAATAATAATGGCTGCACATGCCATGTGGTCACTAGGAGTGGGTGACTAACTTCAGAGAATATTCTATGTGGTTCTGTCTTCCCCCCTACTCAGTGGTGAATAGTATTCTGGTAAATGTTTAACAACCAGCACTCAAAGACAAAAACAAAACGAAAGCCCTGACTTGTAGCACCTGTCAGTATGGGCAGTGTAAGTATTCCCACCAAGGCCGGTGTTAAGCTGCCAAGACACTTCCTGCAAGGTTGGGAAGGCACTCAGTAGCGCATCATTATAGAGCATAGCGGTTCTCACGACTGCTTTGTAACAATGAAAATACAACACATTAGGAAGGTTGAGAACCACTGATACAGCGTCTCCACCATACACACAAAAGACGGGAATAACCCCAACAGCACAGGTCCACGTAAATAATTAGGCAGTGGTAAAACTTATTATGACCTTTGTCTTGAATATATTTAGCTATAAATTTTTATAATTTAATTTTTAGTAATATTTGTAACAACCAGCTTGCAAAATTCCTGACAACATGGCATTCTGTCCTTGTGCCCTGTGGACCAGCTCCAACACGCCATTTATTTGTGAGACCTGCCCTCCCCTCCAGCTGCCTCACATCTCAGCAAACAGGCAGTCCCTGGGTTACCAATGAAATAGTTCTGTAAATTGGTTCTTAATTGAATTTGTATGTAAGTTGAAACAGGTATATTTACCTATTACCTGTAATAGTTGGTGCATAAATGCAAGTTGCATGTCAGTCACATGTTGAACTAAAGGACTTACTGTAATGTCTTCCTTTTGTAAGTGCTAGTTGTATGTAAGTCAAGTGTTTGTAACTCAGAGACTGCTTGTATTATCACAGTTGAGGCAGAGCAGGCAAACTTTTCCTAAGTTGCTTGGCCACAGTGACCAGCATTGTAGGATTTAAAAGCAACTGGGTACTGGCGCACTTAGTACTGTGCTCAGTGGAGCCTTGTGTATAAATGAAGGAATGCTTAGGGGAGCACTTGGAGAGTTCTAAACAGCAGTCACTCGGCCGGCACGGTGGCTCACCCCTGTAATCCTAGCACTCTGTGAGGGCAAGGTGGGTACATTGCTTGAGCTTTGGAGTTTGAGAACAGCCCGAGCAAGAACAAGACCCTATGTCTACTAAATATAGAAAAACTAGCTGGTCGTCATGGTGGGTGCCTATAGGCCCAGCTACTTGGGAAGCTGAGGCAAGAGGATCTCTTGAGCTCAAGAAATTGAGGTTGCTGTGAGCTAGGATGCTACGGCACTCTACCCAGGATGATAGAGTCTGTCTTTAAAAATAAATAAACAACAATCATTGGTATTGGCTTTATTCCTTATCTGAAAGGATTAGAAGTCCAGGGGATAGGCTGGTGAAATGAGAAATGTTTGCTCACACACAGGAGTTTCTGTTTCTAGATCAACTCCGGGAACCTCACGGTATCAACAACCTGGAGGACTCAGGTGGGAGCTGGGGCTCCTACCTTCCAGCGTGGGCCTGTCCTGGGGTCACAAGGATACACAAAGTTAAATGAATTAAGGAACAAGATGTGCTTAACACCATCTCACAAAAGTTCTTTAGACAGATAGTAGTGATGGTTGCACAATAGTGTGAATGTACTTAATGCTATAGAACTATACACTTACAATGGTTCGGATGGATAATTTTATATTATGTATGTTTCACAATTTAAAAAGAACTCATCGGGTGGCGCCTGTGGCTCAAGGGAGTAGGGTGCCGGCCCCACATGCCAGAGGTGGTGGGTTCAAACCCAGCCCCGGCCAAAAACTGCGCAAAAAAACAACAACAACAACAACAACAACTCATCTTGGCCTGAAATGAACGCTAGCTGAGAGGTTTTGATTTCTTTGACCATAAAGAAGTATCAGCAGGCTAAGAACAAAGGCATTCTTCTCAAGAAGCACACAGTAAGCCACTGTGTGGTTGGACCATAGTCTCCGTGAAGCAGGGGATACTTAAGAGACATACAGATCATTTCCAGTTTTGTGCTTTGGGTTCTCTTGGTTTCATTATTTACATCAAGCTTTAGAGAAACCGATTTACACACTGGTTTTGTCTTGAATTCCCTTCCTTTGCTACACAACGAATCTTCTTATAATCTATCAAAATTTAACCCTGTCATTTTCCCAGCTGCTAGTTTAAAAATAAATATCCTGGATATAAAGACAAATGTGTTTAACAGGTGCCACCATCCCACTGAGGGTTCCACCACTCGCAGGCATTTGAGACACACCAGAGCCAGCTGTTCTCACTGTCCTTCATCTGTAGTCAGCCCTCTAAAGGGTTGTCATTCAATCTCTGAGAACTGAGACCAAAAGTCTCTCCCCTTTTAGGGCAGTGAAACTATTCTGTATGATACTACAGTGATGGATACATTTCATTATACGTATGTCCTAACCCAAGAATGCACAATGCCAAAAGTGAGCCTTAATGGCAACTTACGGGCTTTGGGTGGCAATGATGTGTCAAAGTAGGTTCATCAGTTCTAACAAATGCACCGCTCTGGTGGGGGATGTTGATAATGAGGGAGGCCGGGGGTACATGAGAATTTTTGTACCTTCTGCTCAATTTTGCTGTGAATCAAAACTGCTCTAACAAGTAAAGTCTATTTTTAAAATGGCTCTCCTTTTTCCCCAATTTGAGTTCATTAACAAAGAAAGCACTATGTTTAATTCAAATGTTAAGAAGACAGACACCTACAAAATACTTTCAAGTAAAAAAATTAATGAGCCAAGTTCACATCTAGCTCATTGGTTGTTTTCTGTCAACCAGCTGTCCCTGCCTGGTCCACAGCTAACCAAGACTCCCTGCTCCCGCCTCTAGGAACTCAGAAAACTAGAAGAAGACTGAAGTTCACGACACTGACATCATCCTGCTGGTGTTCTGAACATCCAGGCTGCCTTGCCAAGCCAGCCCACAAACCAAGTTCACCGTGCACGGTATTTCATATAATGGGGATTGGGGAGGGGGGTCACATAGATACCAGGCAATAAGCAAAATGACTCCAATAATTTCTCCAAGCAGGACGATGTGTCTATAGTCACTTACACGAACACTATTTCTACTCCAGCATTCTAGACTCTCTGGAGTTTGCCTTTATTTAAATGTCTCTAGTTATCTGAAATAACCACAAATCATTTTTATACAGATCTAGTTTATTAAATAAAGGAAAACAAGGTTTATGCACATATTGCAACAAGTTTAAATAAAGAGCTTAAAGTATAAAGCCTTTATGACAAATTTCTACTCTTCATATAATGTATACTATTTCTAGCATGGGAATAAATATGGCGAACAGGAGTTTTGTTAATATTATGGATTGACAACATTTAACATCAATGATTACACAAATCATAAGCAAAAATCAGAAGAAACCCTTTCTTCAACTTGGTTATAGAAGCTAAACATCCTTTTGTCACCTTTAAGCAATATCCAAAGGTAGGATGGACTTGGTAGCCACAGCTCTGAAAGCAAGGAGACCAAGTCTCCCAATTCTTTAAGTTGTTTTGTGGTTAGAAGCTTCAACAATGGCATTAACTCTTTCAAGAAACAGAAAAAGCAGGTTAAGAAAAAGAGCAAGTTAAGACCCTGGTCTTTAAGGCACTTCATTAATCTACATTGAAGAAATATTCTATTTTTGTCTTAAAAGAAGCTTAAGTTTTACATGAGAGGTCTGAATTTCTTTTCATCTTGGTGTGAACATGTACATAATTTGAACAAATTGGTAATAATGAACACTGTCTGACATTCATTCTTTATACAGTCTTTAAAATGAACTTGCTTCTACTGTTATGTTTCCTACATTTAAAGAGTGGTTCCTAAACATCCTTTAAATTCAAAGAACTCAAAAGTGAAAGCCTCTCTACAGAAAGTCCTTATCACATTAGTGGAATGTTTGTGTGAGAAGGCAAAAAAATCTAAGTCTAAGGGGTGGTTCAGTCCCATGAATGAGCTCAGTCCCACGAATATGCTCTATCGCCACCTAGAGGCACCTAAGGAGAGGTGGACTTTCATCTGAGTCTTACAGGGGTCCTCAAACTTTTTAAACAGGGGGCCAGTTCACTGTCCCTCAGACCGTTGGAGGGCCGGACTGCAGACCCCAGGACGAGTTGGCTGCTAAGCAGGACAGGCAGCGGCGGCAAAAACGCTCAGGATAAATGTCCTCAGCGGGCCACATGTGGCCCGTGGGGTGTAGTTTGAGGATGCCTGCACCCATTAATACCTACAGGTTGCCCCCCAACCCTTCTTTCTTCCTCTCCTTTTAATGATTTTTGTCTTAGTGCTTTTGGAAATAAAAAGGAAATCTCAAGGAAGAAGGCAAAGTGAAAATGGCTGGGAGGAAAAACTGCCCTATCCCTAAGAAACACATACATGCCTTTCCTTCTGTTTCATTAAAGGAAGGAGCCAGAGGGGCTGGGCAAACTGGCAATACCGTAGAAGTGGTCTGGCCTCTGAAGCCCCAGCTAGAATGTGTTAATGTCCTTCTCAAAGGGTAGAACGAGAAAGACACCCGAGTAAATATATCCCGTTTCTTAGGGCTGGCTTCCAGAAGTGTAAAGTTCTCAGGGCTCTCACAGTCACCTTTTGTTTTCAAAAGAACAAGGCAATGACAATAATGGAGAATGATTTATCGTGTCTTTAGTAAAAAGAAAAATATCATGTACCTCTTGTCCAAATAGATAAACAGATATACTAAAGAAATCATTTTTGAAATTTTAAGCAGGCAATTTCCATCCAAACTAGGAAGTCCAAAACAGGAAATATGTTAACACATAGGACATGAACTAAACTAAAAACCGGAAATCTAAAAACATCAACTCCTCCTCTTCAATTCAATTAAAAACATTCTGCCAAGGACAATGTATCAAATCCTTCAACAGTGCTCTTTCTTTAACAAAGAGCTTTCCTCATAATTACGATGAGAAGCTCCTAATACAACTCTCTTCTATATACACAGACTGTTTATTGAGAAATTGCAGCTGTATACAGCATGATGTAAACATATTTACCTTTCAAGTCAAGGTGCAGCAACTACTATTTCTTCTTCATTTGACCCTCTACATCAACAGATATGCATGTCCATTTTACAAACTGAGAAACAAACTTTGCTAAAAACAAACTTTGCACAGTGGCTCACACCTGTAATCCTAGCACTTTGGGAGGCTGAGGCCGGAGGATCACTTTAGCCCAGAAGTTGAAGACCAGCCTGAGTAACATAGCAAGATCCTGTCTCTACAAAAGAAAAAAACCCAGAAAAATTGGCTGGGTTTGGTGGCACACACCTGTCGTCCCAGCTACTAGTGAAGCTGAGGCAGGAGTATCACTTGAGCCCAGGAGTTTGAGTTTGCAGTGAGCTATGATGATGCCACTGTACCCTAAACTGGGCGACAGAACAAGAGCCTGTCTTGAAAACAAACAAAACAACAAGAAAAAACACACACACACAAAACAAAAGCACAGAGTTAATTGTTAACATAACCTAAGACAGAATCTAAGCTGCTTGAAAATACCTCCCCATAACACAGACCTTGCAACCTTAAAAGGCAACACACAACATCACCATGAATTCAGATACTGGTACAGTGTAACAATTCCTCACAAAGGTTAAGTCCTCAATGATTTAAAATCACTTATTATAAGTGAAAGATCCTGCCAAAATAGGAAATTATAAGCAGTGCAATATTCCAAGGATCTATTTCCTGCACTGTTTTATACCTGGGGTTGAAAAGTCCAGGTTTCTATTCACATTTCTGCTGATAAGAAGCAAAAATTCCCAAGAGTTCAGAACAGTAATACCCTCTTGGAGACTCCATTCTACCATTCCAATGAGCTTCTGTAGAGCGGTCTGAGATACTCAGCTACAAGCTGGATGCCCCAGGGTGACTGTCCCTGAAGAAACTAGTACATAGCTCCAGATTTTCTTGCAAGTTTTCTATAGCAAGAGACAAGCATTTCATATCTTTGATGTCAAAGAGTGCTTCAGTGGTAAAGACTAGAGTTTGGACGTTACAGTTTATGCCATTAAACTTTTGGTGAAGAACATCAATGCCGACACACAGCGATCTGAGCCCAGTCTTCATCTGTCACTCACACCCTGTAATGTGTGATGAGCCAAGCAGTGAGAAGCAGAGTGAAACCCAGGAAGCTTTACTGTTTCAGAAGGTAGCATTTTCAGAGGCGTGTCTCATGCAGCCTTGTCTGGTCACAAATCCAGTTTCTTCAGCTGCTCATATGTCACAAAGAACTGCCGTTATGGGTTAAGAAAATGCTATCTTAACAACTCTACTGTATAACAATAGACGTACAAATAGTAGACCTAGTAACAAGTATGTCCAGAGTAACCCACGCCATGGACGTCATTAAATAGGAGGAGCTCTATCCTTAACCACATCAAATTATCTCCCTGTAAGCACTCCCCAGGTAAGCTTAGACCTGAAAGATCATAGTCAAGATATAGAGCTCCCCAGCCTCTTTGGAGATGACACCCACACTGATTTGCCTGTGCGGTTTTGCTGTGATGGGAAGACTTTCCAGAACAGTAAACTTCTGCCTGTGTGAGAGGGAGTTAGCAAGCCCTGGAGGCACTCCTCAAGGGTTCCCGCCAGGCAGCCTTCCTTGGGAGAGAGGAGCAGACACAGAGTAACAAGAGGAGGGCAGAAACCAACAGTCTGCACCTTTGCTGGTAATGAACTGCTACTACTTCCCTTCCCCAATCAGCCTGTTACGGAGCTGCAAACAAGCATTCTTACCCAGGGTGGCTGAGACTATAAAGTCAGCTCTTGGAGCTGCAGACAAGCATTCTTACCCAGGGTGGCTGAGACTATAAAGTCAGCTCTTATTCCCTCTAAAATATCCTCAGCTTCTAGAACACAATCTGGCAAAGTTTTATTGGTATCATTACCTTTTGATAACATCACAATTAAACTAAGATCTAAGAAGGCCAGGCATGGTGGTTCAGAGCTGTAACCCCAGCACTTTGGGAGGGTGAGGCAGGTGGATTGCTTGTGCTCAGGAGTTTGAGACCAGCCTGAGCAAGAGCGAGAACCTGTCTTTACTAAAATTAGCCCACCTACTAAAATTAGCCAGGCATTGTGGTGGGTGCCTGTAGTTCTAGCTACTCAGGAGGCTAAGGCATTGAGGATTGCTTAAGCCCAAGAGTTTGAGCTATGATGACGCCATGGCACTCTTCCCAGGGTAAGTGAGATGCTGTCTCAAAAAAATAAAAGCCTAAAATTTACAGGGTCTAGCACAGAGCTTTATATTTCCTAAAAAAGAAACTGAATAGGGTGGCACCGGTGGCTCAAAGGAGTAGGGTGCTGGCCGCATATGCCAAAGGGGGCGGGTTCAAACCCAGCCCCAGCCAAAAAAACTGCAAAAAAAAAAAGAAACTGAATAAGTTATTTCTTAGAACCGGAGGAACTCAGAAAAGTACCTATTTCTAAATCCTAAGTACTAACATGATAGTTTATACACATACAAACAGTATACTTTAGCTACAACTTTTTCCAGATCGATTCCAACAGAAAAGGATACAATGATATTCCAAGGACCAAGTCTCAACCAATTTGGCCAAAATCCTTTATATAGAGCAAAAAATCCTTCATTCTTCCATGTCTGTTAAAAGAAGGAAAAAAAAAAAGAAGAGTCAAGTTCCAAATTTCTTTTTTTAAGAGACAGAGTCTCACTTTGTCACCCTTGTTAGAGTGCTGTGACATCATAGCTCACAACAATCTCCAACTCTGGGGTTTAGGTGATTCACTTGCCTCAGCCTCCCAAGTAGCTGGGACCATAGGCGCCCACCACAACGCCCAGCTATCCTTTTTTTGCTGCAGTTTGCCCGGGGCCAGGTTTGAACCCATCACCCTTGGTACATGGGGCTAGCACCCTACTCACTAAGCCACAGGCACCGCCCAACTTCCAACTCTCTAATTTGACAAATACATGTATATTAGTAATTACTGGACAGATTGATCTGTACTGCTAAAAAATAAAGTCCTGTTTAGAAGGACTTAAGAAATCTTTGCCCTCGGCTCAGCGCCCATAGCACACTGGTTACAGTGCCAGTCATACACACCGAAGGTGGCAGGTTTGAACCTGGCCTGAGCCAGCTAAGCAACAATGACAACTGCAACAAAAAAATAGGTGGGCATTGTGGTGGGTGCCTGTAGTCCCAGCTACTTGGGAGGCTGAGGCAAGAGAATCGTTTGAACTCAAGAGTTTGAGGTTGTTGTGAGCTGTGACGCCACAGGACTCTACTGAGGGCGACATAATGAGACTCTGTCTCAACAACAACAAAAAAAGAAATCTTTGCCCTTTCTTTGTCCTATAAAGGCTTCTGCATAGATAGAGGACTAAGGCTCCATGCCAAAGAACCCCACACAAACAGGTGAATAAACCCCATGGAAGGCAGAGGAGTAGGAAGTTAGATTGAAATCCAGTTAGGGTCTTTTGCTTATATCCTGTTTGGGCTTCTAAATAGGTCAGAAATGAAGCAATGTGGCAAGGATGTCATTGAGAGCACCATTAACACCTTACGTTGTTGGGTGGATAAGTATGGTTAAGTATATATTTGCTTCCTTAAGGCAACAATTGAAGTATAAAATGCGCTAGCATCATACTGAAGAACAGAAACCACAAAAAGTGGTCCCTAATATTCAGCTCCCGGCAATGTAGGAGGGGAGATAGTTAAAAACTTTCAACCACTCGCAAACAGCGAGTCCAATTATTTAAGCTGAGAATTATAGCAAGGTTGACGTGTTCCTCTGAAAAAAATGTTTTGAATGTTCTTTCCAATTAGACTCAATAGGAAGAAAGTTTATTTTTAAAAGAGAAACAGTTTCACTGTTTCCACTCAAGAGTAATAGTACTATTTTCTCACCCTTCATAGCAGAGTGGAAATATAAAAAAAGCAAACTTTTGTTTTTAAATATTCATCTATATATTTATAAAAGTTAACCCCAATGTGGCAAAAATTGTATACAGTATGTACATCTCAGGGGTTTAAAGGATCACCCATCTTAGTTTTAATAGCTCTCAAAATGTAGGTCAAAAAATATGTAATTCACACCCCTACACAGACATTCACTCTCACCTGTAACAAGCAATCCAGGGTACCTGAGTAGCCAGAGCACGTGCCATCTCGAAGGACTCTCTGATTCATCATACGTGTTCTCACAACATCAACAGGGTTTGAGGCCAAGGCCCCTGCCAGACCACAGGTGAAACTTGAGCTGCGAAGAAGGTATCATTGGAAAAGAAAAAGTTAACCACCCCTGAGCTACAACCATCATCATCAAAGCAAAAAGTTAACCATCCCTGAGCTACAATAACCACCAAAGGCAGAAACAGCCTCCTCCCAAAACTATGTTAAAATAGCATGTAATGACATGAAATGTACCAAGAATAAGGTCCATATTCTGAGAACGGAATATACTTCTGAAACATCAGAACTGATTACACTGGTTTATAAATACCAGACCCAGCTAAGAATGCCTTTGGGGTTCTGCAATGTCCGAGAATCATAGAGGAACATCCTCCAAAGATGATCTACTTATCTGTAAGTAGGCTCCTTCTAGCCATATCATAATCATGTACTTAGAGATCAAAGAAAAAGCTCTCCTTTCTATAATGCCCACTAGGGGGTCTAAGGTTCTACTACACTTTGTCTCACACGGCTACCACAGACCTCAACTGGTATCAGTTAACTCAGAGCAAGGATTCTCAGCCTCAGCTCTATCAATACTCCTTGTTGTGGAGGTAGGTCCTATGCCCTCTAAGATGGTTAAGCGGCATCCCTAGCCTCTACCCAACCTGCTATATGCCAGTAAGACTCCCCCTCATTGTGATAATCAGAACAGTTTCCATATGTTGCCCCAAAATGGATTAAATAAATGATGACACATCCACATGATGTGATAATCTGTAGCTATTAAAAATACATAAAGTTGGCTCGGTGCCTGTGGCTCAAGTGGCTAAGGCGCCAGCCACATACACCTAAGGTGGCGGGTTCGAATCCAGCCTGGGCCCGCCAAACAACAATGATGGCTACAACTGAAAAAAAAATAGCCAGGCATTGTGGCAGGCACCTGTGGTCCCAGCTACTTGGGAGGTGGAGACAGAAGACTTGCTTGAGCCCAGGAGTTGGAGGTTGCTGTGAGCTGTGATGCCACAGCACTCTACCCAGGGGGACAGCTTGAGGTTCTGTCTCAAAAAAAAAAAAAAAAATACATAAAGTTAGCTGGGTGTGGTGGCTCATGGCAATAATTCTGGGAGGCTGCGGAGGGAGAATCACTTGAGGTCTGAAGTTTGAGACCAGCCTGAGCAAGAGTGAGACCCATCTCTACAAAAAGAGAAAAATTAGCCAGATGTTGTGGTAATCCCTGCAGTCCCAGCTACTCAGGAGGCTGAGGCAAGATGATCACTCAAACCCAGGAGTTTGAGGTTGCTGTGAGCTATGTTGGGGCCACGGCACTCTAACCTGGGGCAACAGAGAAAGACTCTGCCTCAAAAAAAATTGTTTTTTCCGAAGTTGGGCACAAGTCTGAGAAGCAAACAAACAAAAAAAAGTTTTTAAATCAAACAATAAATAAATTAAGTCTGTAAGGACTGACATAGAATGATATTGTGAATATATTATTAAATTTTGAAAAGCAAATAAAAGAAAGCAAAGCAGGCTCGGCACCCATAGCACAGTGGTTACAGTGCCAGCCACATACACCGAGGGTGGTGGGTTCGAACCCAGCCTGGGCCAGCTAAACAATGACAACGGCAACAAAAAATTGTTGGGCATTGTGGCACGCACCTATAGTCCCAGCTACTTGGGAGGCTGAGGCAAGAGAATTGCTTAAGCCCAAGAGCTTGAGGTCACTGTGGGCTATGATACCACAGCATTCTATCAAGGGTGGCACAGTGAGACTCTGTCTCAAAAAGAAAGAAAGAAAGAAAGCAAAGCATGCGCTTATTTGTATAATAAAGTATATATTTGTATATACATAGAAGATGCCTGGAAGGGACATAGCAAACTGCCAACAACAGCTACCTAGATAGAGCAGTAAGGACCTTTATACCCTGTTCACTTCACGTCTGTATTGTAATTTTTCAAATAGAATAATACTTTTATAATAAACTTTCTTTAAAATTTCTATAAGTTGGTACCAATTTTCCATCCTGAACTCATGCATACCTAAAATACTAATTTTTAAAAATCTATAAACATACAGAAAATGGGTATATACGGTGTCTCCCATCAGGCCGGAGAGAATCAGATGCTTCTTGGTGAAGTCATAGACCGGCAGCTCCACGCCGACAACAATAGCAGCCCTCTGAGCGGTAAGGGACACGCCCTGGGTAAAAATACTAATAATAGTAAAAATATTCCCATATGCCTCTGTAGAAGAAGCCTTGCATATGTGTAAAAGTTCTATTCCACAAACTATGACCACTTTTCACGTTTTCCTACTTGTAGACAGAAATATAGATTAACAGAAAGAAAAAGACCACAGGGCAAGAACTCAAAAGCTCTGAAGTCTAATTCTGATGCTGGCCCTAACTGTACAACCTTGAGCCGGACCGTGGCCAGGAGGAGTCGCGTCCCAGAGCCTCACGTTTCCTTGTACAAGCTGAGGGATCATACTGGATGATCTTCAGGCTCGATTTTATGAACTGATAAGTCAGTAGAATACTCGGAAATAGCACTCGGCACCAGCATTTGCCTAATAACACAGACTTCACTTAAGAGCCATGGAACCATATAAATCAAAGCACCCAATGGAACTGTAACCTAGAAACCTTCTCCAGAAGAATCTGGGAGGCAGGAGAACAAATGATCAAACAAAATAAAAAGTGCTCAAAAATTTAAACATCAGGGCGGTGCCTGTGGCTCACAGGAGTAGGGTGCTGGCCCCACTTGCCAGAGGTGGTGGGTTCAAACCCAGCCCCGGCCAAAAACTGCAAAATAATAATAATAATAAAATTAAAACTTAAACATCACAGAACTTCTTATACATAAATTACCCAAAAAGTACTTTAAACTCATGACATATTCCTTATACTCCATTTTACAGATAGGAAATTAAGGAAGAAGATATTTTCATGGACAGATTCTTTTTCCTTTACTTTTTCCTTTACTTCCTTTACTTTTCGCCATTCTTTTTCCTTTACTTTGTTAGGCCACTTGGATTAAAGTAAAGGGCTGGAAGAGGGAAAAATGAATTCAAAAAAGGAAAAAAGAACTAAGTCAGTGGATCCATTCGTCAAGCTTACCTTCCACAGTCCTCTTGTTCCCTCCTGCTGGTAAATGTTAATGAAGTTGCCGATCATTCCCCCTTGAATGGTGTTGTTTTGTGCTTGCATCCGTATCTAGAGAATATTTTAAAGACCAATGTGAGATGGAAACTAGTACACACCCCCAGGTATAACTGAAAATCATTCAGTCTGTGGCTTACTAACCATTAATAGAAAAAAATTATAATATAAATATTACTATGATTCTACTTTGAAATGTCCTCAGTAGAGTAAAAATGTATAAGGATTAGTCTTAGGAGCTCTGAAATATCCAAAAAGCTCTAGCAGAGACCCAAGAGTCCCACCTACAGCAGTTCATGTCAAAAGAGAAATTAATTTCTTTTAAAAACTCTTTCAGAAGGACAGAAAATAGTATATTTCCCTATAGGTTAATCTGTAGGAAGGAGAGAAAACGATGATAACTTCAAAAGAGTTAATATAACGAATAAGAATTATCCAGAATACTTGGCAGCACAAAGCCCAGGCAAGCATAGCTCTTATATTAGCTGCTCCAAGCATCTACTGTTTCTAATCAGCTGAACCAAAAGATATGCAGGCCAGCTGGCCATGTGATGGCCACATGGCCACATGACACCCGTTACACTCTGTTATACTTGAATTTACTAGTCAATCCACATCGCTGTGATTATAACAAGTATTTGCATTTTTAAGAATGAAGGAATTTGCACTATAAAGCTGGAGTTTTATTTTTGTTTAGGAAGCAAATACAGGGTATTTTACAGCTAACTTCTAAAGGAAACTCTCACTACACTAAAATGAGAAAATAAACTAAGATAAGGGAACTGCCTTGCCATAAGCCTTGTGATGTTTAAGAAACATATAGTAGTATGGGCTTCTTTCTCTAGCTTCCCTACCCCAACACAGGGTAAACTTACGGCAAAAGTACCTTATACTTCCTCACACTTAGGGTACCTTCACTATAGTGCCCTTGTTTAGCATACCCAACACACTGCAGTTTTATGCTTATCAAAATCATCAATGAGACTGAAGGCTCTCTAAGGCAAGCTCTTTGTCTTACTCGTTTTTGGATTCCAAGCATATAGTACACCAACTGGTACAAGATTAGAACAGTGATTTTCAATTGGTGTGCCATGAGAGGATCTTAGGTGTGCTATGAAAAAAAAATTTTTTTTTTTTTTGAGACAGAGTCTCATTTTGTCACCCTAGGTAGATTACTGTGGCATCACAGCTCACAGCAACCTCAAACTCTTGGACTTAAGCGATTCTCTTGCCTCAGCCTCCCAAGTAGCTGGACCTACACGTGCCCATCACAACGCCCAGCTATTTTTTTGTTGCAGTTGTCATTGTTTTAGCTGGGCCAGGCCGGGTTTGTACCCGCCACCCTTGGTGTATGTGGCCGGCACCCTACCCACTGAGCTATGGGTGCTGCCCTACTGTGAAAAAATTTAAAGATCATTAATTAAATTGTTTTTGAAAGAAGTTCAAAGCGCAGTAAGTGTATCTTTACTCTTTTTTTTTTGATCAACATAATTTAAGCATGGCATGGAAGTTTAACCATAGGTTCAAGTGTGCTGTGAGATAAAAAGGGTGAAAAACACTGACAAGATAGAATACTAATTAATGGTGGAGGAGGAATACTCTTAGAAGGCTCAAGAAGTAACTCGTGGCTTGGCGCCTGTGGCTCAAGTGGCTAAGGCGCCAGCCACATACACCCAAGGTGGCGGGTTCGAATCCAGCCTGGGCCCGCCAAACAACAATGACGGCT
>NW_003852438.1:3490890-3493374 GCF_000181295.1 Otolemur garnettii | reverse complement strand
GCCTGTAGTCTCAGCTACTTGGGAGGCTGAGGCAGGAGACTCGCTTGAGCCCAGGAGTTGGAGGTTGCTGTGAACGTGATGCCATAGCACTCTACCCAGGGGGACAGCTTGAGGCTTCGTCTCAAAAAAGAGTTGTCATGGCACTTAACTTATAAACAGATTCATGGTACATTCGCAGATTTTTCATAATCTGAATGTTGTTCTCAACAAGCAAATGTGAAATGCGCCTATGCCTATAAGATGTGGACAGTACAACTTACTTTCAAAACATCAGTTGGATTAGCAATGGTTGAGGATATGACTCCAGAGAGAATTCCACATATGACATTTATTGGTAAGGTTTCATCTGTAAATAATGACATATTATTTGACTTTTCATATAGAGAGCTCTTCCTGTGAATAATTCAAAAATAGGTATAACTCACTGACACATCACTTGTTCACCATAAGCTAAATCTATGCTTCGTGTGTTAAGTAATTCTAAAAGGATCAGGAATTTTGCTGGCTAAGGGATTTTGCTTAGCAAATTTCTTATCTAAAAAGGAATGTGAATCATCATGCAAAGTGATCTATCAGTTCGCTTTTGTGTATAAATGTAGACTATCTTGATTAAGAGGAGGTATCTGTGAGGAGAATATAAAAGATACAGTCCCATGACATAGCCTGGAGGCTGATTTGGCACAGAAAGTTTGTAAGTACATTGTACACATTTAGTTTGAATACTTCAGTATTTCCAAAGCATCTTAGCTCTTGTTCTCACAAAACACTGGCAGGTGCCTATCCACTGTAAAAAAGAAATAGGTTTATGGAACGAACCAGCCACAGAGTATCAGAGTCCAACTTATTTATTTATTTTTTGTCTTTTTTTAAAATTATACTACATTTTTACCGTAAGAATTCCGAGCTCTTAATACTAAGAAATGTATTCACTGCTTTCCTAAAAAACAGATGATAACTCATATGATTTTAGAAAATGTTAAGTTGGATATAAAGGAAACAACATATCCTCTAGCCCAGGCATTTCAGAGTTGAAGACAACTAGTTAACATGTTTGTGGAGATGGTTCCTCTTAACAGTTACTCCCTGCAGTTCAGCTGATAACTTACTTGCTCTAAGCACAATTTGTTTAGACTTTCTATCCTGAGTTCTCCTTAACAGTAGTCAAGTCACAAATAAGCTGAAGAAACTCTGCTCCAAAACCACTTGAACACAAAGACAGACAACCCCACAACCCCCAACCCGGTCCACAGTGGAAAAAGAGTCCCCACCCACCTTCTGGACGTTCAACGAATAGTCGCTTCAAGCTCTGGTAAGTGCCTATCTTGATGGTGCCATAGGATGCCTGGCGTAACATTGCAGGGGCAATCCTGTCAATGCAAAGCACAAAGGGACAAAAGCAATCTAAAAATCACTTTACCACCTCTAAAAGACCCAAACATAGGGTGCCTTCCATAATCAAACTACAAACTCTAAAATGGTTTGTTAGGCTGGGCCAGGTGGCTCATGCCTGTAATCCTAGCACTCTGGGAGGCCAAGGTGGGTGGATTGCCTGAGGTCACAGGTTCCAGCCCAGCCTGAGCCAGAGATAGAGCAAGACCTCATCTCCAAAAATAGCCAGGCATTGTGGCAGGCCTTTGTAGTCCCAGCTACTTGGAAGGCTGAGGCAAGGGGGGAGGGGGGAACTTAACTTGGGCTAACTCTCTTAAGCCCAAGGGTTTGAGGTTGCTGTGACACAACAGCATTCTACCCAGGGTGACAGTTTGAGACTCTGTCTCAAAAAAAAAAAAATTAAATTAAAAAATAAAATAAAATGATTCCTTAAAGTTCAAAATTATACAAAAATCCAAGTGAAT
The DNA here is from genome assembly GCF_000181295.1 of Otolemur garnettii. Classification (NCBI taxonomy): domain Eukaryota; kingdom Metazoa; phylum Chordata; class Mammalia; order Primates; family Galagidae; genus Otolemur; species Otolemur garnettii. Next base: position 3,491,521 of record NW_003852438.1, on the reverse strand, counting down.
TTGTGCCAATTATTAGTTTACAAAGTGAAAGCTCAGCTTGTCATATTTACCTTCAGGGAAAATGTACGAGAACATGGATGGAGTTCCACTTGTTCCTTCCTGCTAAAATGCCAGTGCTTTCCTTTCTCAGTACAAAGCGCCTGGCCTCACCTAGGCCTCACGCAGGAATCTGAAATCCTTCCACCACTGCTCTGGAGCTCACCTCCCACCTCTTTGGGGGCCAGTTATTTCCTCTCCCTGTAAGTTTTCCCACCATAATACTGCAACAAGTTCAAGACAATCCCAGGAAAAACAAACCAACTTTCCCCCATCCTATGTTCCCCTCCGGCTATCCTCCCCTACCCATGACACCCTGTGGCACAAACACTCCTTAGCTCTCTTCCTACAGGTCCCACTTCCTTCCTGAATTGCAGGCTGGGTACCTGCTACCCTCTCCCTCAAAACTCCCCGCCCCAAGGTGACTGAAGACATCTCTGTTGCTGAGTTAAATCCTTTCCCAGGAGGCTCTTGTAAATCTCTGCAGGGTTTGCAGCTGTCCATCCTCTGTCTTACCTGTGCTGTCTCCCTCCTGATCTGCCGTAACAGCATCGCTGCTGTCCACCCTCTGTCCTACCTGTGCTGTCTCCCTCCT
>NW_003852438.1:3489876-3490426 GCF_000181295.1 Otolemur garnettii | reverse complement strand
CATCGCTGCTGTCCGCCCTCTGTCCTACCTGTGCTGTCTCCCTCCTCACCTGCCGTAACATCATTGCTGCTGTCCGCCCTCTGTCCTACCTGTGCTGTCTCCCTCCTCATCTGCCGTAACATCACTCCCTCCCACTGCTTTCTTTTTTGTCTCCATAGCATCCTACCTGTGTCCTCCAGGCTTGCCCAAAATTCTTCCTTACTCTTTTTTCTTCCACACACTTCCTGAGTGAGCTGACTTATTTTTAAGGCTTCAACTACCATCTAAAGCAGTGGTTCTCAACCTTCCTAATGCCACAATGTATTTTCATTGTTAAAAAGGCATCAAGACCCACAGGTTGAGAATCGCTGATCTAAAGACTTATGGCTTGGCACCCAAAGCACAGTGGTTACAGTGCCAGCCACATACAATGAGGGTGGCGGGTTCAAACCCAGCCCCAGCCAGCTAAACAACTGTAACAAAAAAATAGCTAGGAGTTGTGGTGGGCACCTGTAGTCCCAGCTCCCTGGGAGGCTGAGGCAAGAGAATTGCTTAAGCCCTGGAGTTTGAC
>NW_003852438.1:3487599-3488865 GCF_000181295.1 Otolemur garnettii | reverse complement strand
GTGCTTTGGTGTCACAGCTCACGGCAACCTCCAGCTCTTGGGCTTAGGTGATTCTCTAGCCTCAGCCTCCTGAGTAGCTGGGACTACAGGTGCCCGCCACAACACCTGGCTATTTTTTTGTTGCAGTTTGGCCGGGGCCAGGTTTGAACCCACCACCCTCAGTATATGGGGCCAGCGCCCTACTCACTGAGCCACAGGTACCACCCAGGAAAGGACTATTTTCAAAGAGTGAGATGGGGATAAACAGGATGTGTTTAAACAAATATAACTTTTGGGTTTTTTTGTTTGTTTGTTTGTTGAGACAGAGTCTTACTTTGTCACCCTCCGTGGAGTGCTGTGGTGTCACAGCTCACAGCAACCTCAAAACTCTTGGGCTCAAAAAATCCTCTTGCCTCAGCCTCCCAAGTAGCTGGGACCACAGGTATCCGCCACAACACCCAGCTGTTTTTAGAGACAGTGTCTGGTGCTGGCTTGGGCTGGTCTCTAACTCCTGCTCTCAAGCAATCCACCCTCCTCAGCCTCCCCAAGTGCTAGAATTACAGGCATGAGCCACTGCACCCAGCCCTAAATGTAACTTTTGTACTGTTATGTGGAATTTGATATAATAAAAACACAGTTTCCGGGCGGTGCCTGTGGCTCAAAGGAGCAGGGTGCCAGCCCCATATGCTGGAGGTGGTGGGTTCAAACCCAACCCCGGCCAAAAAACTGCAAAAAAAAAAAAAACAAAAAACCACAGTTTCCCAAAACATTTATTACATAAAACATATACCTACAAAATAAAGTTAAAACTGAAAGTGGAAAATCTACCATGCTAACTACTCTTTACAAATATACCTCGAATTTTTATTTCGCCTGTGAAGTCTTAGTCTGAAGTCTATCTGCTGGAAAGGGTCAGCAGTGACACAGAAATGCACAATGGTCCACTCACCCCGAATACAGCGCTCTCAGCCCCTCTTCTCTGCCTATCCTCACCAGTGCATGTAACATTCCTCGATACCTAATTTCTTTAAGGTTTGCATCATTCGTCTGGCCTTGAATCTGGAGGCGTGTCTTCGTTAAATCAATTGGAAAGGTACCTTAAAATGTTAAAGAAAGGAATATTTTTCTTAATTCCACTAAATAAAGGATACATCGTGTTATATTATTGACAAAACATAAGGTAAACCAAGAAAACAGATTATGAAATGGCAATCTTTTTCTTTTCTTTTTTGCAGTTTTTGGCCGGGGCTGGGTTTGAACCCGCCACCTCCAATATATGGAGCTGGC
>NW_003852438.1:3486064-3487577 GCF_000181295.1 Otolemur garnettii | reverse complement strand
CCCTACTCCTTTTGAGCCACAGGTGCCGCCTGGCAATCTTTTTCTACTTTAAAAAAACTGAGGAAGGGGCAGCGCCTGTGGCTCAAAGGAGTAGGGCACCAGCCCCATATGCCGGAGGTGGCCGGTTCAAACCCAGCTCCGTCGAAAAACTGCAAAAAAAAAAAAACAGTCTATACTTCCCAAAGCAATCTACAGATTCAATGTATTCCCCATTAAAATCCCAACATTAAAAAAAAAAAAACTGAGGAACTAAATGATTCATAACCCCCCTGAAAATGCATAAATATATTTTCTTTTCTTTACATTTTTATGTATACTTCATCTTACTCTACGGAGGATTCGATAGGCTGCACTGCTCTACAAAGTAGATATGTGGAACAAGAAAGCCATTTAAAAACATAAGTAACTGTTGTGTACATATATAAGGACTAAAATTGGGATCAACATGAATGAACAGAGGTAGTAAAAAAGTTCATTTCCGAAGGATTTCCACTAAGTGGGAGAGTATAGCCTAAAATTAAATCTTATAAAGCAGGTAGATGTCTAATAGTCCATCTAAATATATAAAACCCATCCTCAGACAGTAACCTGGATCCACTGTGCCAACCGGAAAACCCACCAGCACAGAGAGCCTAAGCCAGCAGGTGGGTGGTGACTGCATCTCAGCCCTCGCCCCAGCCCTCCTCAGTACCTCATGGGCAACGTCTGTCCTGGGCAGCAGCAACTGAGCCCTGGAAGCAGTGAAATGTCCAGCCTGGCACAAGGTGCTCAAAAGCTGCTCACTCAGTACTTGCTGAATGAATGATTCCAGAGAACAAACAATACACAGAACAAACATGACCGGATATGGGACCCAACTGATGTGGAAGTCACAAATGGGATCTGGGTAATGTGTATAATTAGAAAGTGATTGAACGGGGTGGTGCCTGTGGCTTGAAGGAGTAGGGCACCAGCCCCATATGCTGGAGGTGGCGGGTTCAAACCCAGCTCCAGCCAAAAACCACAAAAAAAAAAGGAAAGTGACTGAACAATCACATCCATTTAACCCAGATTGGTGAAGACCCTTCAGCTTCTCAGACCTTTTTACAGCCAGATGGGTTAACAGTGGCAAAATGGGGGAAAGGTCAAGGAAAACGGACAGCTGCAATCCAAACACGATTCACAAAACTTCTGTTTGGCCAACAGGCTCAATTTTTTCCCCACTAAACTTTGAACCTTAAACTGCTAATAAGTAGCCAAAACAACAATTTTGTCTTAAAAACATTACCAAAAGAAGAAATGTTTGAATTCTGAGATTAATGTTTCAATAATCTCACATTCTGTACTTGAACTACATTCGTATCAAACACCAAATGTCAAGTCAAAAGTTTCAAACACCACCGTGTGCTGCAGGCAGAGTGTCCCCAGCAGCCCCAGCCCCTTACCGCACTCGGCCGTGATGGAGGCCAGCCCTCCATACACAAACGGCTGCCAGTTGAAGGCTGACATTCTCAGGCTGTCTCTTCTTTGCTTC
>NW_003852438.1:3476276-3483436 GCF_000181295.1 Otolemur garnettii | reverse complement strand
AAAAAAATAAGAATAGAACTTGAAAACCATCTTTTTTTAATGTATTTCAGTACCAAAGAGCAAGCCCTGCCTCCCAAATTCCTCTCACTTCCCCATTATCCTTGAAAACATTTAATAATTCCCGTACTGAACTAATTATTTGCCTTATTAAATTCAGAACTTATGTAATAATTAACATTGTAAGTTATAGACTGTAAGTAATGTAAGAATATGTTAATAGTAAGTCTGATAATTAATTTACTGTCCAGTACTAACTTCTTCAACCCATTCTGAGACTTTGCTAACTGCACTGAACTGTAGTCCCTGTTACTTGGGAGGCTGAGGCAAGAGAACTGCTTGAATGCTTGAACCCAGCAGTTTGAGACCAGTCCAGCAACAGACAACATAGCAAGACCCTGTCTCCTCCCTTCCAAAAAAGGCAAAACATGCGAAAGTGCTGTAACTAACACAATGTGTGATATAAATGATTTCAGTGGATCCCTATAACAAGTTTGGGATAGGAGAACAAATACTACTATCCCCACAGACTATGAAACCCAGTCTCTGAGCTGCTGTGCCTAAACCACGCAGCTGATATGCAGGGCAGAGCTGGGCCTCCTAGCCCAGGTGTACTGACTTCAACTGCAGTATTCTTCCTGCTACAACCTGAGGCTGTATATAACCTATACCAGTGGTTCTCAACCTTCCTAAAGCTGCAGCCCTTTAATACAGTTCCTGTGGGTTGCGACCCACAGGTTGAGAACTGCTGACCTATACTATCAACTATAACTACCATAGTATTTTAAAAACAAAGACTTCATAAGGAGGTTGTGATGATTTAAGATAATCTATTAATTTTAGTTAAAGAGAAAATATTACTAACCTGGCTTCTAAGCTTCTTAAAAGACACCAGGACTCCACCTATTAAATGAAGATCTCAGGGACGCAGCCCAAAGCCCTTACTAAAAATGAGTTAAAATGACAGCCAGTTCATTCATGCATCTTCTAAACAAAAGTAATATGCTTAATTTAAAAGAAAAGTCTTGCCAAGCATGGTAGTTCACACTGGTAATCCCGGGACTCTGGAAGAACACTTGAGACCATGAGCTCAAGTCCAGCCTGGACAATAGAATAAGACCCCATCTCTACTAAAAAGAATAAAGAAAATCTTGAGAAAAACATAATATTCAGAAGGTAGTCAATCTAAACAGCAATAATTTATTTTTCTAAGAAATAATATATAAAGATAGTACTCACGTGACTGTTAATTAATTAATTAATTTATTTATTTATTTTTGAGACAAAGTCTCACTTTGTTGCCCTCAGTAGAGTGCTGTGGCTCACAGCAACCTCCAGCTCCTGGGTTTAGGGGAGTCTTCTGCCTCAGCCTTCTGAATAGCTGGGACCACAGGTGCCTGCCACAATGCCTGGCTATTTTTTGTTGTTATTGTTGTTGCAGTTTGGCCGGGGCTGGGTTCAAATCTGCCACCCTCAGTGTATGGGGCCGGCACCCTAATCACCACAGGTGCTACCCAATTTTTTTTTTTTTGAAACAGAGTCTCACTATGTCGCCCTCAGTAGAGTTCTGTAACATCACAGCTCACAGCAACCTCAAACACTTCAGCTTAAGCAATTCTCTTGCCTCATCCTCCCGAGAAGCTGGGACTACAAGTGCCTGCTACAACGCCCAGCTTTTTTGTTGTTGTTGTTGTTGCAGCAGTTGTCATTGTTGTTTTAGCTGGCCAGGGCTGGGCTCAAACCTGTTAGCCTCAGTGTCTGGGGCTGGCACCCTAACCACTGAGCTACGGGCGCTAAGCCTAGGGGGGTTATTAAGGTGAAATTCACATAACATAAAACAAACCATTTTAAAATGAATGATTCAGTGGCACTCAGTACATTCTCAATGTAATGCAATCACCATTTTATCTAGCTCCAAAATATTTTTCATCACCCCAGAAAGAAACCATTAAGCAGTTGATCCCATTCCATGCTCTCCCAGCCCCCATAATGATTTTTATTTTGGGGGTATGACACTGTATTTACATTAAGCACTTGTGTGGAACACAGGCTTCCTTATTAGTAGTTCTTAACCTGACTTCCAAACTTCTTAAAAGACATCAGGGCTCCACATATTAAATGACGATCTCAAGACGCAGCCCAAGCATCTATGTCCTACTGAAAATGAGTTAAAATGATGGCCAATTCATTCCATGGGACAGTGTGATCACTTAACTTCCTGGTTTTAAGTACTTAATTCTCAGTGACATTATGGTTGATTCCAATTTTTTTGACTTCTTTTTTAGATAGAGTCTCACTTTGTCACCCTGGGTGGAGTGCCGTGGCATCATAGCTCACAGCTATCTCAAACTCTTGGGCTCACCATGGCACTCCACCGAGGTTGACAAAGTGAGACTTTGTCTCCAAAAAAACTCTTGGGTTCAAGCAATTCTCTTTCCTCAGCCTCCCAAGTAGCTGAGACTATAGGTACCCACCACAACGCCTGGCTAGTTTCAGAGACAGGGTCTTGCTCTTGCTCAGGTTGGTATCCAACTCCTGAGCTAAGGCAATCCATCCACCTCAGCCTTCCAGAGTACTAGGATTACAGGTGAACCACCTTTTTTTAACTTTTTGTAGAGACAGGGTCTCACTATGTTGCCCAGACTGGTCTCCAAATCCTGGCCTGGAGTGATCCTCCTGCCTCAGCCTTCCAAAGTGCTGGGATTATAGGCATAAATGAGCCATAGTACGCAGGCTGACCTTTTTTTTTTTTTTGAAAAAGTCTCACTCAGCTACCCTGGGTAAAGTACCATGGCATCACAGCTCACAGCAACCTCAAACTCTTGGGCTCAAGTAATTCTCTTGCCTCTGCCTCCCGAGTACTTGGGACCACAGGTGTCTGCTACAATACCAGCTATTTTTTTTAGAGACCAGATCTCATTCTGACTTTGTCTGGTCTCAAACTCCTGAACTCAGGCAATCCACTGGCCTCGGCCTCCCAGAGTAGTAGGATTACAGGCGTGAGCCACTGTGCCCAGCCTAGCCTGACCCTTTTTATTCATCTTACTCAGCAGTAATTGTTTTTCTACAATGAATATACATGCATGTATGTGTATGGAGATACACATACTATACACAAAACATTCTCTAATATGTCAGCAAAAATTTAAGAAAAATGAGATTATAATTAATCTTTAACTTTAAAAACATTATTAACTACACTGCTACGTGACCTCTGTTATCTCACTAACTTTCTGGTTTTCTGCCACTATTTATATTTATTTTGCTAGCTTAGTTTTAATGAGATTTGGCTACGTTTTTCTCTGTTAGCTTTGGTATTAAGTTTTTAGTTAATCAGGTTAAAACCCAGAGGCTTACTGTGGAATTGCCTCTTCACAGTTTTGAATCATGTGGGATGAATCATATCCATAAGTTCCTATTCAGAGGTTCTGCCAAATTAAAACTTATATTCTAACAAATAACTGTCCACTTCCAGAATTTTTTTTTTATTTCATACTATTACAAGGGTACAAGTTTTTTGGTTACACAGATCGCTTTTGTAATGCCTGAGTCAGGGCTGTGTACCCATCACCCAGAGTGTCCACTGCACCCATTAGACAGTTTTTCACCCATCACCTCCTGCCCCTTCCCCTAGTTGATGTCCACTGACAGTGATGTTGATGTTTTACTTCCCTCTGTGCACATGTGTGATCATCTCGATTATAATTTTTGAAAGTCAGCTAGTTAGAACAATTCTCTTTTCATTTCCAAAGTCTAGGACTAGATCCCTAAGCGGTTAAGACTACTACTGGGTCTTCCCAAGTTAATGTTCACTGAGTAAAAGAAGAATTTGGCTTAAATAAGAACCAGACAGCCTCAGTAGTCGGACAAACATCAAACAAGAGAAGGTTCTAGTTAAGATTGGAGTAGGTCCACCATGCTGTACTGGCCACAGCAAGATGTGACAGGGTTTCTTATGTTTTAGGCTGAAATCTCTGTTCCATAAACTAACTTATTACTTAGTTTTTGAGTTCTTTGGAGGGGTTCTACACACACACATACACACATACTCCTTAACTTCCAAGTATAGTTTTTGGAAAAATTTCAACTCTACCTACTGAAGTGCCAAGACTGACAGGCCAAGACAGTCAAGAGATTAATGGGTCCTTATTAGCAGTCACTGGTCTCTGGGCAGCATCTCAGGGAAGGGATTACAACTTCACAGAAATTCTAGTGTCAGGCAGTGGCTGTAGATGCCATGCCTTCCCACTTTGTGCTCCTCTTTCAGCCACACTCTCTAAGCTACACTAAAACCCAGGGACCACTTCTCTTTGCTGCATTATGGACACAATACTAATAGTAATAGTTGTCATGAGGCTGGGCACCCGTAGCTCAATGGTTAGAGTGCCAGCCCCATGCACCAGGGGTGGCAGATTCAAACTCAGCCTGGACCTGCAAAAAAGATAAATAAAAAAGAAAATAGCTGTCATTGTCAAATACCTGCTGTCAGGCATTGCTATACACTTTCCACAAAAATGACTTTATTTAATGCTCAAAATGTTATAAAATAGGTATCAATCTCCACACATCATAACTAAGGAAAGAGCATCGGCAAAGAAAAGTGACTCTTCCTAGTCACAGCTATGGAATATTTAGACTAAAGTCTCTCTAAAGGATCACATAATCTTTTCCTTTATATAGTTCTTTGCAGCCAAACACTATCTTCCAACAGCTGTTAAAAAATACTGGTTGGCTGGCTGGGCGCCTATAGCTCAGTGGCTAGGGCGCCAGGCACAAACACCAGGACAGGCGGGTTCAAACCCAGCCTGGACCTGCCAAACAACAATGGCAACTACAATAAATAAATAGCCAGGTGTTGTGGCAGGCACCTGTAGTCCCAGCTACTCGGAGGCTGAGGCAAGAGAATCGCTTAAGCCCAAGAGCTTGAGGTTGCTGCGAGCTGTGATGCCACAGAATTCTACCGAGGGCGACATGCTGAGACTCTACTCTTTAAAAAAAAAAAACAACATTTAGGGCGGTGCCTATGGCTCAAAGGAGTAGGGCGCCAGCCCCATATGCTGGAGGTGATGGGTTCAAACCCGGCCCTAGCCAAAAACTGCAAAAAAAAAAAAAAATTAAAATTAAAAAAAAAAAAAATATATATATATATATATATGGTGGTGCCTGTGGCTCAGTGAGCAGCGTGCCAGCCCCATATACCTAAGGTTGGCGAGTTCAAGCCCAGCCCCTGCCAAACTGCAACAAAAAAATAGCTGGGCATTGTGGTGGGCACTGTAGTTCCAGCTACTCGGGAGGCTGAAGCAAGAGAATTGCTTAAGCTCAAGAGCTTGAGGTTGCTGTGAGCTGTGACACGACAGAACTTTATCGAGGGCAACAAAGTGAGACTCTGTCTCTAAAAATAATAATAATAATATACATTGGTTGGTAGAAGGGCAGGGAATTCTACTCATTCAGAAAAAATGTAGGCTTTTTTTTTGTTTTTTTTTTTTTTGGCAGAGGAAATACAAATGTAAATATCTATACAAATTAAGAATTCCAAAGGTTTTTCCCTGCATTTAGATGCTAAGTTCCACGTCTTCTCCACTACATTTTCTCTTACATGGTTACTTAGTATTTATTTTCTCCTGGCCTCATCTGCACAGCTGTAAAAAGAGGTAATTAAATACAGTACTTGCTGCCCCTACTTTTGAAAGCTTTCCAAGTTTCCCTGATATGGTTAATTCTCGGTAAGTTCAATTTTACTTTCTGTTCTCTTTTCAGTGTGCTATCTTAAACTATAATCACAGTCCCTAAAAGTCTGTGCTCTCATAAATTTTCGTTTCTTGCTGGACAGCCTTTTCATAACCTTGTCCTATTTCCTATTCTTTTAAATTTTTTTAACAAAAAAAAATCCTATTGTTTTTAAAGATGCAGAATAAAAAATAAGCTCATCACAGACTTAACAAAACGTAGGGCTTAAATGGAACCTTAGCAATCATCTCATTGCATATGAACTGAGCCCAAGGCAGTGGCAAAGCCAAAACCAAATGCACGCCTTTCAACTTTCTCACTACGCAAGTAAGAAGAACGTAGACCGCACAGCAGACCTGACATTGCTTTGCTATTCTGCCACCGGAACAATAATGCTGACCATCGCCTCTGCTTTACGTGAAATTACATCTAGAAAGACCTTAAAACCCAGGGCTACGTTCACTTTGCGAGCAAATTCATTCAACCGGTACCAACAAATGTAACCCAACCTGGCACGTTCTACGAGCAATTCCAAGTGTAGTTAGTTCCTTTTCTCAGACTAGGAAGCTCGCCGGGGCTGACTGCACAGACTGAATGAACCTACGAGCCGGAGGGATGTGCCAGCAGAAGCAGCAAACTGCGGAGCAAACGCCGAACGCCAGAATGGGCTCACACTGGATCTTAAGGATATTGGAACAGGGACCGCCCGACACCAACAACAGTGATGAGCACCCTGCAGGACTCGCCCCACCTGAAACGGCAGCCGCCCGAGAAGCAGGGCCCAGTCCCCGGTGCCGGCGAACCGGAGAACACAGGCGGCGGTAAGCACACCTGGCACCACACGGGTTCTCCGAAGACTGCAGCCTCAACAACCCCCAGCTCCGGGTTCCAGGCGCCCCAGGGAAAGGCGGAACGGACAGGAGGAGGCGCCAGCCAGGCACTTACCCCGCAGCGGCTGCAGCGGGAGCGACCCAACTTCTCCCCCACGGATCTGGGGCTGCCGGAGAGCCGGAGGCCGCGCGGGAGGAGGCGATAAGACAGCGGCAAGCCCGGCCGGCCCCGGCGCTTGCGCGCAGCCCCACTTTGACCCTGCCCCCACGGCCCCGCCCGCTTCCTCAGCTCCCATTGGTCCCTGTCGGCACCAGTCACGCCCAGGTCACGCCCCTGGCCACCAGGAGCCCCGCGTATTCTCTTTTGGGATCTAACGCTTTGAGCTGGGCCGGATTCAGAGACGCCGCTTTCAACTTCGAGTCTCCACTGGGCAGTAAAAGAGAAACTTGCTGAACGCAATGAAATCTACGGAAAAGGCTCCTTCTCAGGGGGCTGGCTCTCTGCGTCCCGGTTGAACCCCCACAATCAGAAGGAAGTAAACTTGCACTTATTTTTTGTACTCCAGCTTTTTAGGTTGAAAGTGTACAAACCGGCTCGGCGCC
>NW_003852438.1:3475095-3476256 GCF_000181295.1 Otolemur garnettii | reverse complement strand
GGCTGGATTCGGACCTGCCACCTTAGGTGTATGTGGCTGGCACCCTAGCCATTTGAGCCACAGGCACCAAGCCTATACATATTTCTTAATAGTCAAAACCAAATCTTACTCAAGTTACACTTAGAGAAAGTTTACTCCCGTTCTTATTCCTTACACTCATTCCTGCTCACCTATTAGTAATTAACCATTATCAGTTTCTAGATTATTCTTCCATTACCACTCCAGATTAAGAGTTGGTGTGTTATCTATTGCCATATAACAAATTATTGCAAAATTTATCAGCTTAAAACAACATTATCTCAAGAGTTTCTGTGGGTCAGAAACCCAGGAGTGGCTTTAGCATAACGTTTACCGGATACATTTTTAAATCAGGAACTCATACTGATACCTCCAGTTCAAAATCCAACGTCATAGGGTTCGTTCCAGCCTTCCCTTTCCGTATCTGTTATCTCCCTTCTCCCTCAATTAAAACTCTGGTTCACATCAGCAATATATTCGCTCATTTATCCTGTCACAATTTACACAAAATAATTAAGACTTACATACTTCCACCAGCAACAATTCTTCTCATTTCAAGATTTCTTTCTGTCTTTAGACTATATCCTTAAATGGGGTATAGTGCAGTGCTTGAATTAATTTGCTTGTCAGTGTGATTATGTTATCAACTTGATATAAGATGTATTGTTTTTATATACATCAATTTTAGAGTTTCATTTTTTCATCTCTGTTATATAATTTTTATTTTGAGGATGTGTGAACCATTCATATGGTTCAAAACCAAATCTTTTTTATTTATTATGTTTTAAATTATTTTCTGTTAAATCATAACTTTGTACATTGATGTATTTATGGGGTTCTGCTTTGATATACAATGTGAAATGCTTGCATTGAACAAAGTAACACATCCATCACAATTATACATATTTCTTTTTTTTTTTTTTTTGAGACAGAGCCTCAAGCTGTCACCCTGGGTAGAGGGCTGTGGTGAGAGGGCCAGACTAGCTCCATTTTGTTGTTTACTGCACAAACCCTATTCCTAGCTGTTTACTGCATAAGCTCCATTCCCAGCTGTTTACTGAACCTGCAGGGCCACTCCCTGCTGCCTCCCCCACCCCTGGTTCCACAGCCATTGTGAACCATAAACTGAGTCACCTTAGGCAA
>NW_003852438.1:3470611-3474030 GCF_000181295.1 Otolemur garnettii | reverse complement strand
AATAATAATAATTAAAAAACAGGAATTTATTTCTCACAGTTCTGAAGGCTAAAAATCTGAAACCATGGTGTGGACAGGGACATCTCTTTGAGGGCTCAAAGAGAGAATCCTTCCTTGCCTGTTCTAGCTTTTGACAGTTGCTGGCAATCCTTGGCATTCCTTAGCCTGCAGCTGCATCATTCCAATCTCTGCCTCTCTGCCTTCACAAGATGTTTGAGCCTCTTGTGTCTATGCTCTAATTTCCTTCTTATAAGGGCATCATTCATACCGCAATTCAGTATAACTTCATCTAATTTGATCACCTCTGCAGAGATCCGTTTTCCAAGTAAGGTCATATTCACAGGCACCAGTTAGGTTAGGACTTGGACATATCTCTTTTTCTCTGGCAGATATTGGGAGGTGTGCACAATTCAACTCACAATAGCTAAAGACATCAGTTTCTCAAAACATGGGCCTCTTCATAAAACTACTCACAACACAGGAGCTTGCTTCACCCTAGAGTGAGAAAGGGAGAGCTTTCAACACAGAGGCCACAGTTTGTAACCTAATCTAGCAGTGACATCCCCCTATCTCTGTTGTATTTTATTTGCTAAAAGTGAGTCAATAAGCCCCACCCCACATTCCAGGGGAAAGGATTGCATAAGAATGTGAATACCAGGATGTAGGGATCCTTGGGTGCCATCTTACATTCCTGCCTACCACAATAAATTTTTTGTCTTACTTCCTCTTTTGTTACAAGAAAGGTAGCACACTTTATTCCACCATGCCTTTTTTCTCTTAACAATATATAATGTATTCTGCAAATCACTCTGCAGTTCCCAGAGTCTTCCCCATCCTTTATTACTACAGGATAGTTCTCATGGCATGAATGGCCCCTGGGAATTCATTCAGCTTCCTGTGGTGTGACAGGCAGAATTCTCCAAGATTCTTGGCCCCTGGTATGTGTGCACTTTCTCACCGTTATTCAATCCAACAATAATCTCCACACTGCTATGAAAGGATTTTGAATATGAAAAGAAGGTTTCAAATTAGTTGACCCTCTGATAAAGAAATTATCCAGTAGACCTTAGCTAATCACATGAGCCCTTTAAAACAACACATTTTCTTCTGCTGATCACAGAAGTGGAATTCAGAAATTCAAATCACAAGGAAAGATTTTTTTGATGTGCATTGCATGTCTCATGGCAAGAAATGGAGGTGGCCTCTAGACACCAGCACCCAGGAAGGAACTAGCAACCTCAGCCCTACTGTTGCAGGAAGACAGGGCCCAATGGAGAGAAAGAGCACCGAAACACCATAATTATAAGAGGAAGGGCTTTATTCATCAGCCAGGAACTTACGGCATAGAAGATTTCCAAATGGCCATACTCCCCGAATGGCTTGGTCTTTTCCTTTTTATTGACAGTCAAAAAGTTCCACCCCAGAGGTACCCTTCTCATTGGCCAGTTTGAATCAAGCCGGAGATGCTACTCCAGCCCCCACAGAACTATAGGATTTCACTGAACTTGGAAATTTCTAAGTTCCAGGAGGTTAAGCCTATAAATTCCCAAGAGCTGAGTCACCATGGAAAGGGCCCTGCAGGTGCATCCTCGTGGTCTCCCTGAGAAGACCTGTTCTCCCAGACCTCGCCCCTCTCACTACCATCCTACCAACAGTGAGGAGACACTTGGAAACAGCCATTGTTCTCAGTTTTCTAGATGAAAACTAAACCCAACCAACACCTTGATTTCCAGCCTTGTGGTACAAGTACAGAACCGAGACACGCCATGCCACTGATCTACAGAACCACAAGCCAATAAATGGCTGAGGTTTTAAGCCTCTAAATTTGCAGTGACGTACATGGGACATTACAAAAGTTCTGAGACACACAAAAATCAAGAAATGTAAAATCTGTGTGGACAGAAACAAATGAAGCCCTCACAGCAACACTGGTAAGCCAACCAAGTTCAACCTTGCTGGGATGAATTAGAAAGGACACTATTGACTACTGTTTCTTGGAAGTAAAATAATGGACCACAACGTAGTCTGTCTCAAGACTTTCTTAGTGACTTTTGTACTATGCAGAACTTTCCAGATATCTGGAAAGTCTCCATCCATTTAATTGTTCTCATTAATATTAATAATGGCTGGATACTTTGCAGACAGCTCTCATATATAGGTAGGGTGACCAGACGAGACGTCCCACTTTTGGCGGGACAGTCCCACTTTTTAACAATTTGTCCCGAGTCCCACAGCGTTTTTAAAAAGTCGCGATTTTTGGAAAGAATGCACGAACGGGCAGGAGAACAGGAAGGGAATATACGGTTTTCAGCTGCCATGTGGCTATTTTGCTAGAATATGAGTTTTATATTATTTTTGTTAATTTTATAATGTTAAACTGTAATAACAACAAATAATTGTTGAGAAGTGATTATGGAGAACTGCTTATCAAAGTTTGCACTGTTGTCAGGCCCTGCCCTGTCCCGTCCCTGCCCCGCCCCCGCCCCACTGCCATCCCGCCCCCTGCCCCTGGCCATATTTTCCCACTTTACAAATGTTAAAATCTGGTCACCCTGTATATAGGTTGTCTGCAATATTTTGCTGTGACAAACAAATGATATAATGAGCAGATGTATCCTTTTTATTGGGGGTGTGGCTTTAGGGTAAATTCCAAGAAGTGGGATTGCCAGGACGGAGAGTAAATGCACAAGTAAAACTTACATGGACCGACACAGTGTGCTGCTCTAGGAATCTATACATTCATTTGGTCAGTCAAAGCAAAGCACTGTTATTTCCATCTTACACAGGGAACAGAGTTTTCATGAGGTCAGCGGCCTGTGCCAGAACCAGAGCCCAGAGCCATCTCTTGAGTTCCCTTCTCTAGTTTCTTCAGCTCAGGCCCCAGGTTGGGTTTGAACAATCCCTTCCCTGTTCTCTAGCTTGAACTCTAGGTGAGTCCTTGGATTTTTGTCCATACTTTGTTTTGAAATCAATACAGTTTGGACAGTTTAAAGTATCACCTGAATCCTGGCCATAAAACCAGGCCAGAGGCTTATGGGGGCAGTTCTTTGGAATGCTCTTCTTTCTAGGGCAGGGAAATAAATACATGGCTTTTTTTTTCTTGAGACAGAGTCTCACTCTGTCACCCTCAGTAGAGTGTTGACAGGGCTTGGTTTGAACCTGCCACCCTCAGTATATGGGGCTGGTGCCCTACTCACTGAGCCACAGGTACCACCCAAGACTTTTTATTTTTATTTTATTTTATTTTTTATTATTGTTTCAGGCTAATTTGAGGGTACAAAGAATTAGGTTATAATGTTTGCATTTGAGGTAGAGTCCCCCTTAAATTTATGTCCTGTTCCCAAGAGGTGTGCCATGTACCCTAATAATTGTGCCCATTAAGTGGGAGCACACCCATTCTCTCCTCTCCCCATTCCCTT
>NW_003852438.1:3463780-3468610 GCF_000181295.1 Otolemur garnettii | reverse complement strand
AAAAAAAAAAAAAAAAGAAAAGAAAAAAGGAATAACAAACTCATTGCAGTCAGCTAGAATTTAAGAAACACTGAACTGTAGGAATGATGCTGATACATCATAATATGGCCTGACATTGTGTCGGGAAAAAGTCTCTTGGGGTTTTCTGTATGCTTGGTGCCATGCAGAATAAAAGGCCTTAATCAGACCATTTTAGGAGTAGCCTTCAGCAGTTGGTTGCATCTGACTCAGATGACTGGTCACCACCACCCCACCCCACCCCCGCCCATTGGCAAAATAAAGGAATAATGAGCCATACCTACTCTTACCAAGGACACCTGCTGGGTGAGTGTTCCCAGCTGGTATACTGGGAATGGGACAGTGAAATTCTTTATCATATCTTATTGCATGGTTCTCGAGGAGATATCTGACAATGTTTGGAGTTTTTTGATTATCACAGCTGCATGCTTGCTACTATCTAGTGGGTAGGGACCAGGGATACTGATGAAAATCCTACAATGCTGGGTGGTGCCTATGGCTCAAAGGAGTAGGGCACCAGCCCCATATGCCGGAGGTGGCAGGTTCAAAAAAAAAAGAGAAAATCCTACAATGCCTGGGACGGGCTCCCACAACACAGAAGTTTGAGAAACCCTGTTTTTTAGAAATGTTGCTATAAACATTGGTTGAAAACTTGGTTACAGGTACTTTGTCGAGAACAGATATTTTGCGTAAGTCAGTGAGTGGTTATATAAAATACTCACAGCTCCCCAAACATGGCAACACTCCCTTTTACATCCACAATTTGGCACCACTGAGTTCTTTCTCTTACTAATTCCTTCTCATCCTTCAGGCCTCATTTTGGACATCTTCTTCAGGAAGTGTCTCCTAATCTTTAAAAGCTGGGTGAAGGAGATGCCTGTCCCACATACATCCATGCTGTAGTCAGAACTGTTACTGGGGCCAGGCAGTGGCTCAAGCCTATAATTCTAACACTTTGGGAGGCCAAGGCAGAAGAATCCCTTGTGCTCAGGAGTTCAAGACCAATGGCCAGTATGAGCAAGAGTGAAACCCTGTCTCTACTAAAAACAGAAAAATTAGCCTGGTGTAGTACTGTGTGCCCCTAGTCCCAGCGCTCAGGAGGCTGAGGCATGAGAATCCTTTGAACCCAGAAGTGTGAGGTTGCTGTGAGGTAGGCCATGGCACTCTAGCCCAGGTGAGAGAATGAGACTTCAGTAGAATGATTTTCTTGTCATCCCACAGGACAGTAGAGACCAGTCCCTGGGTAGAGACCAGTCTCACTCACTCTGTATTACAGATCCTCAGCACACCCCTGGCATGATGGGCACCCAAAAATATAAGCACATTTGGAGAGTCCATATCATTTGGGAGAGGTAAGAGACAGAAGCCAAGAAAGAGGCTTTATCAAATGTTCTATCCCTTCCCCATTGATATCACATGAGGTGTAAGCTCTGCCCAAAGCACATCTGCTTCCTTAGCTGTGCTCCACAGCTGTCCTTGAAAACCTAGTTTATTTAACTTTATGTTACTCTCTGCATAATTTTTATGCCCAGGGGTCATAGCAACCTATGGTCCATAGACCAAATCCTTCCCATTACCTATTTTGGTATACCCCAAGGCTAAGAATATTTTTATTTTTTCAGTAATTTCATTGTATTACTTTCTTTACTTTTTTTCTTTTTTAATGGCTAGTTCTCATAGGTAAATTTAGGGTGGGCATAGCGGCTCACTCGTTAATCCTAGCACTCCTTGAAGCTGAGGCGGGAGGATCTCTTGAGGTCAGGAATTTGAGACCAGCCTGAGCAAGCGTGAGATCTCATCTCTACTAAAACTTGAAAAATTAGCCAGGCATGGTGGCAGGCTCCTATAGTCCCAGCTCCTTGGGAGACTGAGGTAAGAGAATCTCTCTCTTTTTTTTTTTTTTTTTTTTGAGACAGAGCCTCAAGCTGTCCTCCTGGGTAGAGTGCTGTGGCATCACAGCTCACAGCAACCTCCAACTCCTGTGCTCAAGCGAGTCTCCTGCCTCCGCTTCCCTAGTAGCTGGGACCACAGGCGCCCGCCACAATGCCTGGCTATTTTTTGGTTGCAGCCATCATTGTTGTTTGGCCGGCCCGGGCTGGATTCGAACCTGCCACCTTAGTATATGTGGCTGGTGCCTTAGCCACTTGAGCCACAGGTGCTGAGCCAAGAGAATCTCTTAAACCCAGTAGTTTGAGGTTGCCGTGAGCTATGATCACTCCATTGCACTCCAACAGGAGACTCTGTCTCAAAAAAAAACCAAAAAAAGTTACATTTTAAATGATTATGTAAGTATCTAAGTATCTACACAATGTTCTCTATTTTGCCTCCTGGGCCCCAAAGAGTCAAATATTTGCAATCTGGTTCTTTACAGAAAATGTTTGCTGACCCCTATTCTAGTCTTGGGCAGAATTTCCATTCACATATTCTGGTCTGGCCTCACTTGTGCGTTAGATACTGTGTCCTTAACTTCTTCCTTGAAGGGAGACAGCACAGCCTTGTAACAGCCGGCAGTGGCATGAGCGGCTATTGTGACACCCTCACAAAGACCTGGCAGCCCAACAGGACAGATTTACAACACAGTTCTCTTAACACAACAGTGCAATCCGCACACTTTTACCAGATTCTCTTGTACTTTCAGTTTCAAAATCACGTGTATAAAATCAATTGTACATTTTAAATTGAAATCACAAGGTAATCTATGAGGTTCTCTAAAGAGGGTAATTTTTGTCTTTACTATTACATTTCACATAAATAGCAAATACCTGCAGGTTATCTTATACTTAATGGTTAATACTACAAAATGTTAGTAGTATGGGTTTCAGGTAGCTCATCATTGCTATATTGAATTCTAAGTCTGTCCAGAGTTACATAATCATTTAACTAACAATAGATTCAATAGCTCGGATCTTCTGAGTAATTGAAACTTACTGTTTATCTTGAAGAGATGACAGAGTAGGACTCAGAACTTGGGAGATACCCTACGTTGGGACTCAGAAACTGATACCCGCCCTCAGAATAAAGTGCTTTGACCAGCTGAACTGAAGAACCCTCAAGCCCTCTTTGAGATGTCCCCACTCTCCTTTCTCAATCCTCTGTCCCTCCCAAAGCACAGGAGGAAGCTATTCTCTGAAGTCCAGGCTCACCAAAGAAGAAAGTAATGACATCTGGTCCCTTCCCTGAGTTTTCATTAACCGATCTCATATTTCAGGAGCAAAGACTGAAGTCGATTAACATACCTGGCCAAACTTTTGTCTGTCTTTGGGCCAAATGTACTTTATCCCAGGTCATTGAATGTTCTAATTCCCCTAAAAATCATTTACTATCCCACTAAAATCATCCACACTTCCCCACTCCCTTTTCCCTAAGAAGAAAGACATATAACTACCTGTACCACATTACATGGTGGGTGATCACTCTGTGATTTTCTCCACAAGCATATTAATAAATTTGAATGCCATGTTTTCCTGTTAACCTGCCTTTTGTCTCTTGATTTTTAGGTGACCTTCAGAATCAAAGTGAAAGTTTTCTCTTGGCCTCTACAAATGTTATGTTTATAGAGGGGCTGTGTCTGATACACCAGAAGCAACCTTGAGTGTAAGCCTTTCAGTTAAAACTGAATTTCTCTGCCTTTATCTTTCCCCCAATTATAACCTTACCCAGTTTGTTTGTATTCTTATTTCTTTATTTATCTTATTTTCTCTTTTTTTGAGGCAGAGTCTCACTATGTTGCCCTTGGGTAGAGTGCTGTGGCATCACAGCTCACTGCAACCTCGAACTCTTGGGCTTAGGTGATTCTCTTGCTTCAGTCTTCCAAGTAGCTGGGACTACAGGCACCCGCCACAATGCCCAGCTATTTTTGGTTGCAGCTGTCATTGTTGTTTAGCAGGAACAGGCTTGAACTCTCCAGCCCCCATGTATGTGGCCAGCGCCCTACTCACTGAGCTAGCTACAGGCATTGCTCTTGTTTGTGTTCTTTTTAATTTTTTTGTTTGTTTGTTTGTTTGTTCAGTTTTTGGCTGTGGCTGGGTTTGACCCCACCACCTCCAGCACATGGGGCCAGCACCCTACTCCTTGAGCCACAGGTGCCACCCATTCTTTTTAACTTTTATAGCCTGATTTAGTTGGGGGAAAGAGAGAGAAACAGATCACAGTTAAAGGATGAAGAGCACTAGCTTCAAACTTCTCAATAGCAATGCTAGACCCTGGAGAACAATGGAGCAATGCTTTAAATTTGAGGGCAAATTATTACCACACTGTAATACCCACCTAACCAAACTAGCAATGAGAGAATTAAAAAGTTATGGATTGAAGGTTTTTAAAGAATTGCCCTCTCATGCCTGTGTCCTCAGGAGAGATAATGCACAGTATACTTCCCCCAAACTCAGGAATAAACTAAGAAACAGGATCTGAGACATAGGAAGTCCAGTACAGGGGAATGGGACAAGAAATTCTCAAGATGGCAGCAGAAAGAAATCTGAGGACAACAGCAACCAGTCTAGATTAGGGCAGCAGTGCATAGAGACCCTGGAAATATACTGCTAAGAAAAAAAAAATAAAACTAGCACATCACTTAATATTTGAAAAAAATACCAATAGAAGTCTTGGCCCCTGTACACAGTGGTTATGGCATCAACCAAATATACTGAGGCTGGCAGGTTTGAAGCCAGCCCAGGCCAGCCAAGCAACAATGACAACTGCAACAGAAGAATTGCAGCTGGGTGTTTTGGCAGGTGCCTGTAGTCCCAGCTAGTTGGGAGGCTGAGGCAAGAGAATCTCTTAAGCCCAAGAGCTGGAGGTTGCTGTGACCTGTGA
>NW_003852438.1:3458730-3463582 GCF_000181295.1 Otolemur garnettii | reverse complement strand
TTGTCTCCCACTAATAAATCTTTATTTACTCAAACTAGAGCAATAAACTACATAAGTATTTTCCTTGCCCAGTAATGCAAAGGAAAAAATCCAAAATGATTAGTAAGAAAAATGTAGACATTAACATACCCTTTAAATTCATTTAAAATATTTCTACAGTTTAAAAAATATTTAAAGATTATAATTTGTAGTTGGAAAATATTGATGAATGAATACTCTAATGGCAAACAACTGCAAATGCTTCAGCCGCAATTAGGACAGAGGGGCAGGGCTTATCTTCAGAGCACCCCAGCTCTCTTGATGAAGGTCAGAGATATAGCTGGTTTGTATTATTGCGACATCCATCAGTGATACAGGTTGCTTTTCCTTCAGCTTCGGCTTCATGTGTTGGAGGGGCATCACACTTGACCTCCAAATTTGGCTGACAGTTTACTGATGAGATTCATAAGCTTTGGGTTGCTCTGTTATTTTGACATATTTGCTGAGTTTGGGGCCACATTCTGGAAGGCCATCATGACTTCTGGATCCTGTGTGGCTTCACGAAGCTGCAATCACTGAGAATTTCATTGAGTCCAGGCATTCCTGCCATTCCCGGCATGACTTCTCTCATTCTAGGCATTCCCCCAGGCAAGCCACCACCCGGAAAAGGGTCACCCTGAGCTTCCACTGTCCCTGGCTTCTTCCTCCCTCTGTACTTTCTCTTGATCTTCTTGAGCCTTCTTAACCCTTTCTATTCTTTCTTTGATCTCTTGCTCTTCCCTTCGCTCATACTTTCTCCGATGTTCTCAGTTCTCTGGGCCCTAGGTCAAACTTCTTTCAGCATTGCACAAACATCTTCATCATAATCCAATTTACAGGCAAGGGCAAGATCACGGGTTCTTCTTCTCAAAGGCCCACAAGTCCATGTGCTTTCTCTCCACTTGTAAGGCTGATCTGAATCAGGATTTCTTTTGTTTTTTGTTTTGTGTTTTTCACACAGAAGCCAGTGATCCTTTATTAGACAGGGAATTGGCAAAAGGACAGATCAACTCTGTTAAGGAATTCCCATCAAACATTTCCAGTGATGCATTTGCTGACAAAGTTGGCATAGTAAGCTAAAAACTGATACTTACTGAGTGCTTGCAATGTGTTAGAGTCACCAAATATGATGCAAATTCTACTGTGAAACCAGAATCTTCAGTAGAACTTAGAACAGGGGCAGGTTCAAAGAGATTTGCACTGAGTACTCCCATTTCCAGAAGTTCAAACACCTCCTTTCTTATCTCAAAAATGTCCATCATTCTCCTCAACTTTATTTATTTCAATAGCTCTGTCACAGTCTCGGATGGTAGCATTTGCTTCTGTAATTTGATAAAGACACTGGCCCCTTTGGCATACAGAATAACCAACTCAGGATTCAGCCTGATGGCATCTGTGGACAAGTCAATGGCTTTCTGTAGTTCCCCATCATTTAGGGCTTCAATGGCAGCCACTTTCTCGCCTGATCCACCATCTCCTCGGTTATCTCTGCGTTCTCTTCTCTCATTTCTGGAAGGATATCAGTGTCTGCTTCCATCACACCTTCATTATCAATTTCCAGATCCCTTTCCTCACGTGATGGATCCTCTGCCTTTATGTTTTCCTCCGTCTTCCTACTATCTGTTTTTTCCTCCTTGATATGTTCTTCTGATTTAGCTTTCTGAGTAGCAGGTGGTCTTGTACCCCCATACTCTCCAGCTCTGCCCTAAGGAAGCACATTTCCTCAGGGTGCAGAATGCTTGGATCCTGCGTACACATTTTCATGAAGGCCCAAACCTCACTTACTTTGCAAGGCTCTGTGGTCAGGAGGCAGAGTACATAGATGAGGAAGCTGCAGCTCTATTCCAGGTCCAGGCACTAGCTCAGGGTGATTGTGTAGAAGGGGGCAGAATAGACTAGAATCTCCCCACACCAGAGTGGCTTGTCCACACTTCTGCAGGGGCTCACCTCCCTGCTTCCACTCTTGCAGCCTTGCCTGCACCACCTTCCTTCACGTATGCCCCACCCAGTGGCATTAGTTAGGAAGACCACAGGGGAAGGTTTGCTTCTTGTGTGTACATTGTCCAAAAGGGACACCTTTTTCAGAACTCTCGCACTTGCAGGAGATGGACCGAGACTGGTAGCATTTTCAGAATCTTTCCATAATGACAGTGTGTGACCATGCACCAATGCTTCCAGTTCCAGCTGCACTGCTGCTTCTTACCTTTCAGGCCTCGGATCAAATGCCACTTCATAAGCAATGCCTTTGATACTTTTGAAACAGTATCCCTTCCAATTATTCTCCATCACCTTCTGCATTATTTTCTTCATAACTAGCCCTTATGAAAACCCAAAATTATTTTGTTTATTGTGTCTGCTTATGTTTTAGTTAGGATTAGTTAACTACTGTAAAAGATAATTCCAAAGTCTCAATGGCTTAGCAGAGTAAAGCTTACTTCTTTCTCTCACCTACACCAATCAGAATAGTAATGAGCCTCTGCTCCATAGTGTCATTCAGGGACCCATACATCTTCCTTCTCACAATGCAGCCATCTGCATATGTGATAGCTAAAACCTCCTGCATATGTGATAGTTAAAATCTCTGTAGAAAAAGAAGAGAATGAATTGGCTCTTTTACCAACACTGGTCATAATCCAATGGCAAGAACTAGCCCCACTTTAATATAAGATGCTGGGAAATACTGTTTAACTGAATATCCAGGGAGAGGTAATAGATTTTGGTGAACCTCTGGCCATCACATTTTGTGGAATATAGTTCCATGAGTATAGGAGTGCTGGGTCTAACAATTAAGTTTGCAAACTCATCCTAGAAAAAGTGCTACATACCTCATAGCTGAATATCATTATGGTCACCTTTGAAGTACACCCCTTGGGTGGCTATGCACTGAGGACAGCACTTAGTCCACCTTTCAAAGCAATTTGGGAACTCTTTTTTCTGGAATGACCATCAGAGCTATCATTTAGGACATGCAAAAATAATAATGAACTCCACTCACCACATGTCAACACAACACAGCTATGAGACGCTGATGTACCAAGGTTATGAAAACTTACCAAGTAGTCTGTACAGTGCTGCCCACATAAGCGCACAGTGGCAAGTTCACCAACTTAATTGTCAGATCTCCTGTGATAAAAACTCATCACCCATGTCTACTCCTGCTTCTTCTATCCATCTTCCTTCTGCTTAAAGTCTTCCATAATTACTTCCTGTACTTAGCATAAAACCCTAAATCCTTAACATGACCTAGGAAGCCTTTATTGTCTGGCTTCTCTTACCGATTTCCTCTTCTTCACACTCTGAACTCCCACTCTGGCCTTACTTTCAACTCCTCAGATATGCCAGCCTTCTCTTCATTTCAAAGTCCTATGCAGGTTGTCCCCTCTGCTTGGAATACTACCTGTCCTGCTCCCTCTTTTTGCAGCCTGATACTCATCCTTTTAGTCTCAGGGCAAATGTTGTTTCCTCTGAGAGGCCCTCCGTGGCACGCAGAATAATGGCCCAAGGATAACTGTGTCCCAATTCCCAGACTCTGTGACTACATTAGGTTACATGGTAAAGGGGAATGAAGGTTGCAGATGGGATAAAGGTTGCCAATTAGCTGACCTTAAAGTGGGGCAATTATCCTGTGAGCACCATGTAATTATAAGGGTCCTTATAAGTGGAGGAGGGAAGCAGAAGAGTCAGAGAAGGCAATGTGACTATAGAGTTAGGTTAGTGATTTGAAGTGAGAACTAAATCTCTATTGCTGACTTTGCAGATGGAAGAGGCCATGAGCCAGAGAATGTGGGCAGCAACGAGAAGTGTGAAAAGTCAAGGAAGGGGGTTCTCCCCTAGAATAACCAGGAAAAAACACAGCCCTACTGACACTTCAACTTTAGCCCAGTGTGCCCCACTTTAGACTTCTGACTTCTAGAACTGTAAGAGAATACGTTTGTGTTGTTTTAATCTATGGAATTTGTGGTACTTTGTTACAGCAGCCATGGGAAACGGATCCACCCTCCTGACTTGTGACTTCTCATCTCCCTTCCTTGTGAATTGGGTCCGCATCTCACTGTCTCTCACTACAAACCCTCTGTTCATCTCCCCTTAAAGGCAGGCCCACACCTGGGCCTTCACTTCACCTAGGCTCACCATAAACGCTCAGGAATGTGTTGGCTACCCCCACCCCCAAGTTATTTGCACCTGGTGAATTGATGGGCTGAAGAGTCAGGTAGGAGGGAGAACGAAAATATATAAGTCCCTCCTAAAAAGGGCTGAGAATGTTTTCTCATGCCCAGCTGAACCCTCTCCCTCCATAAATACTCAGCCTGAGGATTTGGTGCCTAGTCGTGAGAACTTAAAAATATATTTCTTCTTTATAATTCCCAGTTTCCTTAAAAATAAAATAAATGGTCATACTTTCTTCTCGGGGGAGGGGGGTGGATTATAAGAATTAAAGGAAATAAATGAAATAACACAGCACCCTGCCCATAATAAATATTACTATTGTTATTTTTACCATCATCAGGTTTATCAAAATTCAAAATGACTCTGCCATGTTATTTAGAGAAGATCCACTACATTTAGGCAAAACCAATACTGCTAAACAGTAAATCCAAAATTAAAGCCTTTACTATTTGAGGGTGCAATATTAGTTTTGTGCTAAGATTTATAATCAGTACTTTCAATTAAGTTTTACTGAGCAATACAATTTAGAAAATATAGTCAGGCCAGGCATGGTGGCTCAGCTTGTATTCCTGCACTTTATGAGGCTAAGGCAGGGATTGCTTGAGCAAGGAGTTGAAGATCAGCCTGGGAAAAATGGCCAAACCCTCCCTCTACAAAAAAAAAAAAA
>NW_003852438.1:3456435-3458623 GCF_000181295.1 Otolemur garnettii | reverse complement strand
AAAAAAAAAAAATTTATAGAAACCAAAATGACTACTTACTGATTGTTATGGCTAGTCATATCTATGGACACTGAGAAAACTGATCAATATAACATGTTAAAAAAAAAAATCAGTCTGAGCCTTAACTGGAATTATCTGTATTCTCTTTTTTAGCCCATCATTTGGCTAAATATTTTACTCTTTAACTTTCTGGGTTGCCTTCATGTAGCTATTGCCAAAGCAAACTATTGGACTTAAGTTTATCAGGAACAAATATGGAAAGGCAAACTGCAAACTCAATAAATGGAATAAATGGTTCTTTCCATGAAAAAGAATTTAGGGAACTGTAAGTGATCTGTGTTAAGAGGCACAAGCATAAAAGGCACTGAACAGGTGGCTCCCTCAGGGTAATTTTAGCTAGTGTGTTCCACAGCACGTAATAACGCATGCCACTCACCACGTCAATACAACACAGCTATGAGACGCTGATGTACCGAGGTTATGAAAACTTACCAAGTAGTCTGTACAGTGCTGCCCACATAAGCTCACAGTGGCAAGTTCGCAAACTCAGTTGTCTCTGAGGAGTGTATGGGAGGTCAGCGCCAGGACTTGCTGCAGAAATGCCCCGGAATGCTTGAGTACATGCAGAGAATAGCAGGACACAGCAAAGCCAGGGCCAACGCTATTTTAAACAACTGGAAAACTGAAAAGTTATACGACTGTCAGAGGGCTGTGTTCTTGGTTCTTGGAACTTGCCCTAGAAACAGACTGTGATGCTCAGTTTTCGCCTCTGATAGACAGTGGACATGAGCTCAGCACGAGGACTCAGCACACCCATGACATGACCACCCTGGTCATATTTGAAGGGTCAGGGAAACTGGCTGAGGCCCCAGGCTGGCGATGAAGAAAAGTCTGAGCGGTCCTGACCGGGCCAGCAGCATTTATGTACTTGTTAAACTGTAACCCACGTTAAGAAACACGTTTTACACCATGACCTGGCGTACACACACACACACACATTACTGAGGCAAACATTTCAGGAAGGCATATCGACCATGTCCATAATGCACTGTGCTATTTTTATTCTATTTCATTTAGGGTTCATACTGTTCATAACCCACTGAATTGAAAATCCATAGTTTCAAAAAT
This sequence comes from Otolemur garnettii, assembly GCF_000181295.1. NCBI lineage: Eukaryota > Metazoa > Chordata > Mammalia > Primates > Galagidae > Otolemur > Otolemur garnettii. Next base: position 3,457,495 of record NW_003852438.1, on the reverse strand, counting down.
ACTGGTTAAAAAAGTACAATCAAACCATCCTCCTTCTGAGCTAGTCAGAAGGAGCGAGTCCTTTCCATGTCGGGGGGGTTAGAGAAGAGTGTGAAGAGGGGAACTGCCCCTGTCAGACCAAGGGCAACGCCCTGGAAGCCCAGGGTTCTCATCTTATATGCTGAAGGCAGCTGCCCCACCTCCCGCATGGGACTCTAATGAGGACCCAATGAGCCATTCTGTAACAGTGCCAAGGACAGGTAGAGGGCCTTGCATATAAAAGTTGTTTGGGTTGAATGGCAGCTGGCCCTTTGATAAGTCATCTTGAAGCCTTAAACTGGAAAATTCCTCTCCCAGTGGGTAAATCAAAGGAGAGCTTCTAATTTTATGTCAGATGCAGACATCTGTGACCTAACCCAGGCTCAGTTGATCATGTGTTTGTTTTTGTGGGAGTTTAACTGCTCTCCAAATTGCCATAAAATGCTTGAACAATAAATCCTTAGCAAACAAACAGCGCCTCATTGCTCACAGTGTCTCCAACTGAGGGACGTTTGAACATGAGAGACCAAGAGGTTTCTGAGAAGTGGGAGAATTGCCACTTGTTCTGGAAAAGACCTTTTTATTACACAGAGTCTATAAAGAAATTTAGGTACCTAAACCTCCAGCTCAAGGGGTCATTCTGGCCGTGAGTTTGACAGAGTCTTTTCAAAACAATGGACAAGGTTATCCCCAACATTCATACACATTGTCCGGGAGCTAAGCCAATGCCTGCAATTTCCTGCTTCCGGGCTTCTTATTCCATGAGAAAAATACCACTTTAGCTGAGTGTTGTTACTTACAGTTTTCCTAACTGCTAAAATTGTATATATAAAAATAATAGCAAAATATGTGCCATAGATTTATAATTCCCTTAAGTAAACTTTTCAGCAAATCACATGTTATTCATTCCACAGTAGGACTCAGTCACTTCAACCATTTCTTTTAAAAATCACGTTGAGGGCACCAGCCCCATATACCGAGGGTGGTGGGTTCAAACCCGGCCCAGCCAAACTGTAACAAAAAAATAGCTGGGTGTTGTGAC
>NW_003852438.1:3453648-3455984 GCF_000181295.1 Otolemur garnettii | reverse complement strand
AAAAAAAAAAAAAATCACTTTAGGTTTTTATTAAGGAGAGTTGTTCAGGAGAACCAGTGGCCAGGCTCTGCAGACACTCTGGAAAAGGAATGCTTTCTGCTTGAACGTGCCTCCTCTTACACTCTCCTGGGCTCCTGTCCACAGTTTTATGCAGTGAGAATACGAATACCTCAGACACATATTTAAGCACACCTCATCACTGGTCATGGGAAAAGGAACTATTTTAGAATCGATGCAGTCCTATGTAATATTGTCAGGGGACGAACTTCCAAGGCATTATGCTAATCAAATTAAATCAGTCACAGAAGGACAAATATGGCATGAAGTCAAACTTACAAAGCAGGAAGTAGAATAGAGGCTGCCAGAGGAGGGCAGGGGGAGGAAGTGGGGCAGTCGTTGTCCAATGGATAAAAAGTCACAATTATACAAGATGACTAAACTCTAGATATCTGATGTACAGCAAATTAAAAATTTCTTAAGAGGGTATATCTCATGCTAAGTGTTCCTACCACAAAAGAAAAAGAAGGCAAGCAAAAGGGCAGAAGGAAACTTTTGGAAGTGATAGATATGTTTGTTACCTTGATTGTGGCAATGATATCACAGGTATGTACATTATGTCCAAGCTCATCAAATTGTATACATTAAATGTGTGCAGTTTTGTTGTGTATCAATTATATCTCAATAAAACTGTTCAAAATATAAAAGCACTAAACCCAGGCGATTCTCTTGCCTCAGCCTCCCGAGCAGCCAGGACCACAGTTGGAGGTTGCTGTGAGCTGTGGCACCACGGCACTCTACCGAGGATGATAGAGTGAGACTCTGTCTCAAAAAATATAAATAAATAAAAATAAAAAAATAAAAACACACAAAAAAAAGAAAGAAAGAAAAGAAAAAATAAAAGCACTATAGGCGGGGATGGTGGCTCACGCCTATAATCCTAGCATTCTGGGAGGCCAAGGCAGGTGGATCCCTTAAGCTCAGGAGTTTGAGACCAGCCTGAGCAAAAGCGAGACCTGGTCTCTTAGAAAAATAGCCTAGCAGGGTGTTGTGGTGAGCACTGTGTCCCACCTACTTGGGAGGCTAAAGCAAGAGGATTACTCAAGCCCAAGAGTTTGTGGTTGCTGTGATTTATGACATCATGGCACTCTACCCAGGGCAACAAAGTGAGACTCTATCTTTAAAAGAATAACAATAATAAAATAAATTTTAGGGCGGCATCTGTGGCTCAGTGAGTAGGGCACCAGCCCCATATACCAAGGGTGGCAGATACAAACCTGTCTCCGGCCAAACTGCAACAAAAAAATAGCCGGGCATTGTGGCAGGCACCTGTAGTCCCAGCTACTCTGGAGGTTGAGGTAAGAGAATCGCCTAAGCCCAGGAGTTGGAGGTTGCTGTGAGCTGTGTGACACCACAGCACTCTACCGAGGGTGATAAAGTAAGACTGTCTCTACAAAAAAAAATAAAATAAATTTTTAAAAATATTAAAAATTAAAGCACTGTAAGTGTAAAGACAAAGACCCTATGCAGAATCTAATGTGGATATCATATACAAAAAATTATTAGGGTCATTCCCAAATGATTCGTGGGGAGAAAATATTATTAGGGGAAGGTTCTTAGAGAAATGCATAGCCACACACATATTAAATATCGTCCCAAATGACCAATATATTTATGACCTAAAAAGAGCTCATACTCAGTTCGCCCACACAATGGGAGATCTAAATAGAGCAGGCCCTCCGCTAGTGCTGGTTAACTAACAAATTCCTCTGCAGAAGGGCAGTTCAGGCAGCAGGCTCATGTTGGAGCAGATAACAACGCCTGGCAGGGTTCCTCTCCTCATCCTGTCCTTGCCCAGAGGTCAAGGCCAGCTCTAGCTTGATGGTTCGAGTCACATGGACATGCATTCCTCTTAGAGTAGATAAATGCCAAACTTGCTCTGTGCACACCACAGAAAGGTTCTGAAATGACAGAGGTCTCTGGATAACCAGGGACCCTTGTCCTTAATTCAATTTTCCAACAGCCTGGGGAAAACTCTGCAGCTCCAGTCATCCACAGTACCACCGTCACCGTTTCACCTACTTACCTAAAAAGGGAGAACCGGACCTTAGCTGGGGTTTATTGATCTAGTCAAGAGAATGCCCTCTATACTTTGACACCGTGTCTATTTCCCAGATTGAATAAAATGTCCTACCTAAACAAACAGGATGACCCTTTCCCCATGTTTCCCTTAATCAGAGATCCCTGATAAATAAATAAAAACTGCTGGGATGATTTGACAAAGTAGTTTGTGTGTGGTGTTCGTTATCCTCTTGTCATTATCCTAAAAAAAAAAAAAA
>NW_003852438.1:3451975-3453621 GCF_000181295.1 Otolemur garnettii | reverse complement strand
AAAAAAAAAAAAAAAAGGACCAGATGTCTTTTCCAGTTGTGACTCTCTCACATGCAGCAGGATGTAAATGCTTAAAAAATGCAAGGCAGGGCGAAGCCTGTGGCTCAGTGAGTAGGACGCTGGCCCCATATACCAAGGGTAGCAGGTTCAAGCCCGGCCCCAGCCAAACTGCAACAAAAAAATAGCCGGGCGTTGTGGCAGGCACCTGTAGTCCCCGCTATTCTGGAGGCTGAGGCAAGAGAATCGCCTAGGCTCAGGAGTTGGAGGTTGCTGTGAGCTGTGTGATGCCATAGAACTCTACTGAGGGCAACAAAGTGAGACTCTGTGTCTACAAAAAAAGAAAAATGCAAGGCAAATTATAATCAGCAAAGCCAATCTGGAAATTCACAAAATTCAGCTGAGAGTTGTGTTCTGTCCTGGTTTTCTGTGAGAATATCCTGAGAACACTATCAGGGAGCATCCAGGATGGATGTCCCCAACTTGACACCTTATGACTTGTTCTCACCCACTGACACTTTACCTTAAAATGAATCATCACAAAAGCAAAGGCCAGGCGTGGTGGCTCACACATGTAATCCTAGCACTCTGGGAGGCCAAGGTGGACAGATCGCTTGAGTTTAGGAGTTGGAGATCAGCCTGAGCAAGACTGAGAACCCATCCCTAAAAAACCAGCCAGGTATTGTGGAGAGCACCTGTAGTCCCAGATGCTCAGGAGGCTGAGGCAGGAGGATCACTTGAGCCCAAGAGGTTGAAGTTACTGTAAACGATGATGCCACAGCACTCTACCCTGGGTGACAGAGTGAGACTCTGTCTCAAAAAAAGAAAAAAAGAATCATCACAGCAAACTATCCAGCAAGAACAGGAAGGAAAACTTGTATTTCCACAGCCAGCCACGGGAGGAACATAAAGAGATTCTACTTTTGTCTGACTACTGTAGTTTACAAAGTTAACTTCCTTTAAAGATCCCTATTTACCCAATTCTCTGGCCCAGGAAACTAGGACTGAATTTCTAATTACCAGTGTGTACCTTAAATCTTGAGTCTTGTTTCCTTCTGAGGGTAGCAGAGAATGAAGTAGAACCACAAGAGCGAATATGCCCAGAAAAAACCTGATTAAACCTGTGGAGTATAGTGGGTAAAAATGGAAACATTCCACGTTTGACCTTGAATCGTACATGCAGCTGTGTGAAATAAATATTATTGTCTCACTTTTGCCATTTAGTTACTTGTGCATTCATGCATTTAACTATGGCTGATTGAGTGCCATGCTGGCTACAAAGGGGAGAAAAATGCCTTTGCCTTTAGAGATTTACAGCCTAACACAAGAGGGGAAAAAATACCTGGAAATTACATAATGACCTGAATAGGTTCTTGGAAGGCTTCCTGGGAGAGATGACACTTGAGCTGAATGAGTCTTGACCCATGAAAGTAGGTTCTCCAGTGGAAGAGCTAAATTAAGACCGTGATAGTGGGAATGGGGAGGGCAGGTTCAAGAGAGATTAAGGTGCAGAATCCAGCCTACAGTATATAATACAGTAATAAGCTGAACAGTTTTGTAGCCTAGGACCAATATGCTATACCCTACAACCTGGGGATATAATAGGCTATACGATGTAACCTGAGGGTGTAATAAGTTATACCATATAA
>NW_003852438.1:3450901-3451756 GCF_000181295.1 Otolemur garnettii | reverse complement strand
CTAGGAGTGTAACAGGCTATACCATTTAGGTTATGTAAGTACGCTCTGTGCTGTTCACACAACAGTGAAATGGCCTAACAACTCAGGTCACAGATCATTAAATGACTCATAACTGTATATGAAAACAAATTGTCAAACTCTACTTTAGTATGGTAAATGTTGAAAACTTGTCTATTACCATCTGTTTGGCTGAATGAAGAATATGTTTTTTTCTGATTCATAGTGATGGAACACTACCTTAATTAAAGAACTAGTATTTAAATCTATTATTTATAAAGATCAAACATCAAAGTTCTTATATTTAAAAGGATTTTAAGCTTTAATTATTTTTCCCCCTTGGATTGTGGGTCAAGCAGGCATTGACAAATCTGTTTGTCTCCTTTCTCTCTTCAATTTTAAAAAAATTTAAAATGATACAACTAAAAAAGTTGGATGGTATATATGTTTTGAATATATATTTTTTCATCTTTTTAAAATTATTATATATATATTTTTAGACAGAGTCTTACTATGTCACCCTTGGTACAGTGTCATGGTGTCATAGCTCATAGCAAACTCAAACTCTTGGGCTTAAATGATTTTTCTGCCTCAGCCTCCCAAGTGGCTGGGACCACAGGTGCCTGCCACAATGCAACTATTTTTTTGGTTGGAGTTGTCATTGTTGTTTGGTAGGCCGGGCCTGGATTCAAACCCACCAGCTCTGATGTATGTGGCTGGTGCCCTAGCTGCTGAGTTATAGGCACTGAGCCTCATCATTTATTACTTTTTTAAAAATACAGAATCCAGCTTGGTGCCTGTGGCTCAAGTGGCTAAGGCACCAGCCACATACACCTAAGGTGGTGGGTTCGAATCCAG
>NW_003852438.1:3448153-3450314 GCF_000181295.1 Otolemur garnettii | reverse complement strand
AAAAGAAAAGAAAAGAAAAACAAAGAAAACAAATGTAGAATATTGAAGTTACACAAGTGGCAGTTGAATCCATGGCTCTGGAGGAGTCCTGGGGCAGTGACATGACTGACAAGGGAGGAGTCACCTCAGGAGGTGCCAACATGGAGGGCGTGAGCCAGAGAGCAGGGAGAGGGCAGGGCCTCCAACACATCACAGGCCGAAAGGACTGTGATAGATTGAATGTTTGTTCCCTCCGTCAGTTCATGTGTTGAATTCCTAACCCCCAGCGTGATGGCATTAGGAGGTGGGGCCTTTGGAGGCACTATGGTTTGAATGTCTGCATCCCTCCAAAATTCATAGGTAGGAACCTAATATCCAACGTAATAGTGCCAAAGGGTAGGCCCTGTGGGGATGTGATAAGGCTGTGAATGCTCGGCCCTCACAAATGGGACCAGTGCCCTTATAAAAGAAGTTGAAGGGAGTGCCCTGGTCCTTTATGTCCTTCCAGCCTTTCTACCACGTTGTGGACACAGCAAAAAGATGTCAACTTGGAATCAGAGTGTGTGCCTTCTCCAGACACCCCATCTGCCTTTGCCTTGATCTTGGACTTCCAGCCTCCAGAACTGTGAGAAGTAAATGTTTAAGACACTCAGTATGTGGTCATTTGCTATAGCAGCTGAACTAAGTCAGGACAAGAAAGACAAACTTTGGCAGGAAGGATGTTGCCTTTTCTCCTAACAAATAGGTGAAGGACAAAAGGAAGATTAAAGAATGCTTTGGCAAGGAAGAAAAAGGCAAATTAGAGCGTCAGAGACACGTGAAGAGGAGATTCCTTAGGATAGTTCATGGTGTACAGGAGGTTAGGAGTTAAATAACAATGTTTCCACAGGAACAATGAGGAAGTGTGGTAGAGATGAGGGCCAGCCCTGTCACTTAATAAGCCAGAAGATACTGTGTGCTGGTGAGCCCCAATGACCTCTACGTTTCCACCTTCCTCCAAGATTTGGGACTCCTTTCCCACCAGTCCTGCCCCTGCCCTCTCTCCTCTGGCCTTCTCAAAGGCAAGGTGCATCCTATTGAGCCCCAGGGAACCAAATCCCACCAGTTGTAGCATAGAGGGGATAAGGTCTATAACCTGAGTTTCCCACCCCTAAGGGCTCCTACAGCTCCTGGTGTCTTGGTTGTAATAGGAAGAACCACCCCAGCTCAGCAGGGCCACTGACACCTGCAGCTAGAACCCAGGGTGTCTGTGAGCATGACTCATTACTGGCACAGGCCCCATGGTTATTATTTATGAAGCTGCAGAGAGGCTGGCGTCAGACAGAGAGGCATGGTTCCCACACTGCTCTCAGCTTTTCACAGTGTACCCAGCTAGTCTCAGACCTTTATCCTGCAGGCTCTGCCAGGTTCCAGCACAACAAAGACATTTTCCAACCAGACAGTCAAAGCAATTGACCTTATTTTGAAGAGCTCATAACTGCTCTGTTAAAAATTAAACCTCTTAACGATTTTCTTTTCATTTCAGCTATTAAAAAGCCCCAGGCCCAGCAGATCTGTTTGGAAGAAATGATTCATATGATTTATTCACACTCCTATAAAATCCATCTTGGATTTTTCACACCATCAACTCCCTTTTTTTGCTGTTAAATTGAAATTGAGGCCAGGAGCAGTGTCTCACGCCTGTAATCCTAGCACTATGGGAGGCCAAGGAGGATGGATTGTCTGAGCTCAGGAGTTCAAGACCAGCCTGAGCAAGAGTGAGATGTCATCTCTAAGAAATAGCCAGGGGTTGTGGTGGGTGCCTGTAGTCCCAGCTACTTGGGAGGCTGAGGCAAGAGGATCACCTGAGCCCAAGAGCTTGTGGTTGCTGTGAGCTATGACACCATGACACTCTACCAAAGGCAACAAAGTGAGACTCTCTCAAAAAAAAATAATAAATAAATTGAAATTGAAAGTCCAAATCGCATCCTCTAGGAAGCCTCACAAAATGATTTGTCTAAAAAGAAACCTAGAGCCTAGATGCCTAGGACCAAGTCTGCTGTGAATGAATGAATTTGACTCCACAAAAGGTTTTGTTAATGCTATTATGTCATCACTTAACATCAACAATCAACCAGTCTTGGTATGTCTCTTGTATCACTTAACTTTATGTAAACTTATGTCTCATCTCCTAAGTCTAGTG
>NW_003852438.1:3442247-3447991 GCF_000181295.1 Otolemur garnettii | reverse complement strand
GGAGAATCTAGAGTTTTGCCAAAAATCCTTCTTCCCCTCAACACCCTCCAGACTCTGATTCAGTGCCTGTTTATCCTCTGATCTTAAACACTGCCCACTAGGAAAACTTCTCATCTCTAGAAAAAGCCAGAACAATCAAGAGAAGATAGCACAATTACATGGAATGAAGGTTACCTGGAAAAACATTCCAGATGACAGAAGATGTCCAGAGAACAATGCTTCCAAACTGAAAAAATCCCCAGGCCAAACAACTCCTTTGCGCCATAACTGACTCATGGGACACTATTAATTGGGAGGTGACCTGGACATAAGTAGCTATGGCTGACAGAGACAGCAAAGTACAGAAGCTACTGTGGAATTCAGCTGGAAATGCTACTCTTTTAAAGTTTTCCAGGGACTTTGCAGAAAACAACATGAGGTCATAGAACTCTGAAGACTCAATACCAACAATACAAACACTACACCAAGCAAAATGTTATCTCAGAGAGGATTAGAACAATTCTGGTGGACTTACATGTTTCTTATTATGTGTTGCTTTTGTTACACACTTCATAGTTATCTTTGGTACAGGTCCAATGTTTCAGACTTCTGAAGTAATCAGGTCTGATTGTCAAGAATTCAATTAACCGATGTAACTATTCATATTATGATTAAAATTATAATACTCAGTTTAAAATGTATTTTAGCAATTCTTGGGTCTATGGCATATATATTAAGTTATATGTATTTTAGTATACATAGGCTAAGTTTTTACATACTTCATATTGTTTAATCCTTGTAACAACCCATGGGAAACAGAAATTATTCCCCCCCCTTTTTTTTTGAGATAGAGTTTCATTCTGTCACCCTCAGTAGAGTGCCTTCACGTCACAGCTCACAGCAACCTCAAACTCTAGGGCTTAAGCAATCTTTTTCCTCAGCCTCCCAAGCAGTTGGGACTACAGGGGCCCTCCACAACGCCTGGCTATTTTTTTGTTTTAGTTGTCATTGTTGTTTAGCTGGCCCACGCTGGGTTTGAACCCACCAGCCTTGGTGCATGTGGCCGGCACCATAACCACTGTGCTACAGCACTGAGCGTATTTCCCCAATTTTCTAGACATAGAAATTGAGGCTCAGGAGATGGATTTATCAAGCGCCCTTATGATAATTTAACAATCCTTTGCTTATTGGGAAGGAATGCCCTGAACATTGAATTCAAACTTACCATCTATTCCATATTTTCTCTTGAACATAAATAAAACTGTATTCTGAATTTTTAGGTATCAGACTCTTATGAGATTGTTTGATCTGAGGAAGTTTCTGGAGCTAGATCACATCAGTCCAGTTTACAAAGCCTCAGAGCCCCTGCTCCAACCCACCCAGCCTGTTGGTTGGAAGCGAAGCAAGCCTATTAGAACCACACCAATAAACACCGAACCTGGACCTTCCCAGAATGAAGAGCACAGAGGAGCAGGCTTTGCAGGCCAGCAGTGGCCTTCTCTCATCACTCCCATTCCTCTCCTTGGATGACTGAGGATAACCAAATTCTGGGAGTAGGCTTGGTATTAGACTGAGCCAGAAGGGCGTCTTTGGGTCATTTTAGCCGGGTGTGGACTTCTTGCACTTCTTGACCACCCTGCTCTTCACTTCCTTCCCTAACTGCTCACCACACAACCCCATTTCCCATCCTATCATTTTCCTTTCAATCCTTTTCCTCATGTGGTCCAAGTCGGAGCTGGAGCTCCTCCTGTGTTAGCGCAGCCCCCTCCTCAGTGCCTCCCTCCCATCTTGTGTGCCCCTCCCACGGTGGGTCCCTCCCTCAGGCCTCCTCAACTCTGGCCTTCCCTGCTGCCAGCGGCACCTGGGCCGCCTGGATTACTTAACCTACTCTCCACATCTGAGTCGAAGGTCTTTCAAAAATGAGTCTGCTCACCCTCCTCCCTTCATGGTTCCCTGCTGCCTTCAAGTCAAAGTCAAGTGCCCCGGCATGGCTTCCACGGGCCCTCTGGATCCAGCCCCTACTTTCCCCTTCAGCTTCAGCCTCTCTTCCCTCCCACCAGGACAAGCTGAGCCTCAGCTGGGACAGGTGCCACCTGTGCTGGGTCACACCTCCAAGGCTTTGTGCTCTGAGCTTTCTGCCTGGGCTTCCTCCCACTCCTTTGTTCTGGCTAACAAAGATTGTTTGTGAAAACTGCCCCACTCACTCCCTTCTGGGTATGCAGGCCGCTTCCCTTATCAAGAGAGGGAGTCCACTGCCACACCACCCTGATCTGGACTTGCCTGTGATTTGCTTTAACCAGTATAATGTGCCCTAAGTATGTGGTGTGGTGTGGATTCTGAGTCTGGGCCTCAAGAGGCTGCAGCCACTACTCACTCTTGGATCCTTACCTGATCACCATGTGAACTTGAACTTCATTTTGAGACAGAAATGAAGCAATATAACATGAGTCTTGGGTTATGATTCCCTGGGCGGCCTGCGAGGAGGAGTGGACGAAACAAACCAGAAGTTCTGAGGCATTAACCACCCACTGGTGAACGTTAGCCAAGTAGAGATGGGAAACAAGAGGGAGGCAGATACACTTTCCCCCCTTTTTCTCTGGGAGGACCGCTCTGAGGTCCGCTCCCTCTCTGCAGTCCTCCGTGAGTGGATGTGTGTTTGCCCGTAGAGCAACCAGCTGTGTCTCTTTGAAGCTTACTGCACAGCAGCGGCCGGGCAGCTCTCGGCATCTTTCTCTGCTTCACTTTCATTTTTCTCTCACCCTCGCAGCTCCAGGCTTGCAGCCTATGTCAAGTTTGCAGGTCCCAACCTTTGCCTCAATTCCTGCTTTTAGAAGACTAGGCCAGGGCAGCAGCTATGGCACACAGTGCCACAGCCAGGAAGCTCACTTCTCATTCTGATGCTCTGGCACTCACTCTTCAGAAGCCAAGGATTCTCAGAAAGCACAGGTATTCATTTCCTATTGTCCCCATCAAGACATGAATGGATTGGCTCGGCGCCTGTGGCTCAAGCGGCTAAGGTGCCAGCCACATACACCTAAGGTGGCAGGTTCGAATCCCCAGCCCGGGCCCACCAAACAACAATGATGGCTTCAACCAAAAAATGGCCAGGTGTTGTGGCGGGCGCCTCTAGTCCCAGCTACTTGGGAGGCTGAGGCAGGAGACTCGATTGAGCCCAGGAATTGGAGGTTGCTGTGAGCATGATGCCATGGCACTTTACCCAGGGGGACAGCTTGAGGCTCCGTCTCCAAAAAAAAAAAAAAAAAGAAAAGGACATGAATGGATTAATAAACTGGGATGTATGTATACCATGGAATACTATCCAGCCATAAAAGAGATGGAGACTTTGCATCTTTTGTGTTTACCTGGAAGGATTTAGAGAACTTTCCCCTAAGTAAAGTATCTCAGGAATGGAAAAGCAGGTGTCCATTGTACTCAATACTGTGCTGAAACTAGCTGAGCAACAACTACAGGCCCACACAAGAGAAAAACACAATTAAAGGGGCCAGGGGTTCTGCAGATTCCCACCTAATGGTACAATGTAGGGGTATGTGGCACACTTCCTGGATGAAGGACTCAACTGCCACTTGGACTTTACCTCATAAACCCAAGCAATGTAACCTAATCGTCTGTACCCTCATAGTAATCTGAAATAAAAAACAATTCCCTATTGCCACTTCAGCGAGTTATCACAAACTCAGTGGTTTTAAACAGCACAAACATACTATCTTCCAATTCTGAAGGTCAGGAGTCGGAGATCGGTTTCACTGAGGCAAAATCAGAGTGTGAGCGGGCTGGTTCCTCCTAAAGATCCGGAGAAGAGATTTGGTTTCCTTGCCTTTCGTATCCTTGGCTGTGGTTTCTGCCTCCATCATCAAAGTACATGGCTCCAGTTTCCATTGTTACCCTCTCCTCTGCTGCAGTCAAGTCTCACTCTGCCTTACTCTCTTAAGGACCTTGGTGATGACATTTGGGGCTCACACAGATACCCCAGAATAATCACCCCAACCCCATCTCAAAATCCTTAACCTCATCTGCAAAGTCTCTCTCTCTCTCTCTCTATGTGCCTTCCTTTTTTCTGAGACAGATGACAGAGTCTCAGCCTGTTGCCCAGGTTAGAGTGCTGTGCGGTGAGCCTAGCTCATAGCAAATTCAAACTCCTGGGTTCAAGAGATCCTCTTGCCTCAGCCTCCTGAGTAGCTGAGACTACAGGCTCCTGCTACAATACTTGGCTAGTTTTTTTATTTTTAGTAGAAATATTATCTGTCTTGGTTTTGCTCAGGCTGGCCTCAAACTCCTGAGTTCCAGGGATCCTCCTGCCTCAGCTTCCCAGAGTGCTAGAATTACAGGCGTGAGCCACTAAGCTCAGCTGAATCTCTTTCACTTTACAAGTTAACATGCACAGGTTCCAGGAATTAGGACCAGGACATCTGTGGAAACCATTATCCAGCCGCCACAGCCCATACAGACCTTTCACACCCCTACCTTCATCCCGAAGTATAACAAACCAGTTATCTCTCAAAGAGTTCTCAGTAGTTAGTTTCTCAAGTCCTTATGTAAAACAAAAGTCCAGGCTTACAACATAAATCATAGCTAATTTGGACAAACATTCTATCCTATCTTCTCATTGTTTAAACAAATGAAGCTCTTGAGGGCTCAACGGTCTCTGTTCATCCCAACATGAAATAGAAACTGAGCGATTACTTAAAAGAAATTGCTCAATTCAGATGTCAGGTGCCCTGATTTTATTTGGCAGGGCTATTTATTTTACCCAATTTTTCCCTCCTTTTGTGCTCGTTGGCCCTAAATGGCTCAGAAGCAGTAACTTTCTATGGCTTCTACTTAGAAATCAGAGTTCCACACCCTCAATCGATATTATACTTAATCTTCTTTATGACCTGATTTACAGTGACTTACAGGAAATTCACTTGGCATCTAGAAAGAAACTGAATGTAGATCAGCAGATTATCCAGTTGTCAAGGTCTGCAAAGTCACCGCTCTGTAGTGGAGACTCTGCAATTGGGCGGACACAGGAATCACAGCTAGACCTGACTGCAAGGAATGCAAGATCCTGCACCCAATCATCCCCTGAAATGCTGGGTTGCTGTGGAGGAAGCTGCATCTGATATTATTTAAATATTCAAAGGTCAGGAATTCCAGAAGTTTGCTTCCTGAGTTACTAGCTTGTTTGCTTTCGGCAACAAGTCAGAAGCTAAAATGAAGGCTCCAGATGAGTGTTACTGTCTATGTCTGAATCCTGCCTCTCCCACTTCTGAGCTATGTGGATCTGGGCAAGTTACTTCAACTCTAAGCCTCAGTTTCTTCATCTAGGAAATGGGAATAATAGTACCAGTTAGAAAATATTATGAGATAATGATCATAAACAATTACTAGTTCAGGCACGGGAGCTAACATATGGGATCATTTTTATAGACTATGTCTGGCATTGTGATTTCACCATGACCTTCTGAAGTTCAAAGACAGAATTCTAGTCCCCATGGCTTGGCACAGAGTAAGACCTTATGTGAGTATATAAATAGATGGAGTGAGTCTAATTGTGTTCCAGGAAGTGCCTAGGAAGATGTGTAAGTGAAATGGTCACTCAACTAAGTCCCAAAGAGAAGAGGGTCTGCTTTTCTTACCTTCAGAACCCAAAGCTGAAGTAAGTTACCTGTAAAAAGCAGAATGAAATATAATCCTAATTAATTTATGTCACCAGAAATGCAGACATCCTCTGCCCCTTGGGAAGTCTTCTAAGGGAAATGTAA
>NW_003852438.1:3441710-3442227 GCF_000181295.1 Otolemur garnettii | reverse complement strand
AGGAAGATGTGTAAGTGAAATGGTCACTCAACTAAGTCCCAAAGAGAAGAGGGTCTGCTTTTCTTACCTTCAGAACCCAAAGCTGAAGTAATTTACCTGTAAAAAGCAGAATGAAATATAATCCTAATTAATTTATGTCACCAGAAATGCAGACATCCTCTGCCCCTTGGGAAGTCTTCTAAGGGAAATGTAAGCCCAAATTCGACCAGGAATCCCAGATGGTGTCACTTAATACAGAAGGAGAAAGGGCGAGGCATGAGCTGGGAATAAAGGCTTATACAAAAGAAAACTGGGTTTTCATTTCAACGAGAATAGGGACCTGAGAACTCACAGGCAGCTGCTGCAGAGCCCTGTCAGCGCTGAACTAAGAGAGGACACAAAGAGAGGAGGAAGGGCGGAGTGAGCCGTGTGAAGGGCAGGACTGGGTAATGGAAAAGCCCCTGGGAGTGCGCAAGGGAGGGAAGGTCAGTCACAGGGCAGATGCAGGAAACCAAGGAGCAGGGTTTGGAAGGAAATC
>NW_003852438.1:3439243-3441489 GCF_000181295.1 Otolemur garnettii | reverse complement strand
GACAATTTTCCAAAACTTTCCATCACCCACCCCCCATTCCTCTCTTCCTCCATGACATCTTCCCCAAGGGCAGAAAAAGTAGGTCCCGTATTAGGGGAAGGCCTGGGGCTGGCTGGGAACTGCTCTCCCTCCCTCCTTCTCCAGTTGTGTCCTTGGGCTATTTCCAGCTTTGGTTCCTCCCCACAGCCTAGGACATTCCACTGCCTCTCCCTCATCATGCTCAAACTCACTCCTTAGGCTTTGGATGATTTTGTTTTTCCTCTGCCCAGAAAAGCTTTCCTCCAGATCTTGGTGTGATCAGCACTTTCTTATTGTCCAATGCCACCACTTCCTTGAAGAGGCCTTCCTGGACCAATTTCTTTCTTTTCTTTTTTTCTTTTTTTAAAGATAGGGTCTTGCTCTGTCACCCACACTAGAGTACAATGGTACAATCATAGCTCCCTGCAGCCTTGAATCCCTGGGGTCAAGTGATCCTCCTGCCTCAGCCTCCCAGCTATGAAGGACTACAGGGTATGTCAACATGCCCAGCTAACTTTTTAAAATTTTTTTGTAAAGATGGGTGTCTTGCTATGTTGCCCAGGCTGGCCACCAACTTCTGGGCTCAATAAATCCTCTGACCTCAACCTCCCAAACTGCTAGGATGACAGGTATGAGCCACCACACCCAGTCCCTGTCACTTTCTATCACATCTCTGTGTTCTCATTTTCTCAAGAATCTTCTTCTTTATTTGTGTGATTGTGATTGTGATTGTCAGTCTCTCCTTCCCAGAATGCATCCTTGGCCACTGAAGTATCCCCAGTGCTGAAGATCCTTTGAAGTCTTAATAAATCCTGATGAATGAAGGAAAGAATGCATAGGATGAGGTGAAGATAACATGAGACAATGTGCCTAAGCACTTGGAGAGTGCCAGGTGACGGGCCAGGCACAGTGGCTACAATCCTTGCACTCTGGGAGGCCAAGGCAGGAGGTTTGCTTGAGCCCAGAAGTTCATAGAGAGACACTGTCTCCATCAAAATGGAAAAAAATTAGCCAATTGTGGTGGCATATGCTTGTAGTTCCAGGTACTCAGGAGGCTGAAGCATGAGGCTCACTTAAGCCTAGGAGTTTTAGATTGCAGTGAGCTATGACTTCACCACTGCACTCTAGCCCAGGCAACAGAGCAAGATCCTGTCTTTAAAAAAGGGGGAAAAATGGCACAATTATTACTGTTACTATCATTTCCCTTTCATTACAAGTCTGATCTGTTGAATAAGGCAGTATAAGGGGCCAAAGGAAAACTTCCCCTTGACCCTATGAAGTTTTGCTGTAAAATAAACACAGAGAAAGGAAATTAATAGAAGAACGACATACAAATTTATTAGCATGCATAGAGGGAAATAAGAGTGATTACCTGCAATGACATTCAGGCTATTATATACCCTTCATCTTAGGAGAAAGGGAAGTAGCTAAGTGGGATGATTTTAGAAGGATAGTAAATGGTTTTTAGGGAATTCAATGGGCTTGAAGAACATACAATGACCTGAGACAAAGTCTGTTGGGCCTGCAGAGCAGGTAATAGTTTGTGATATGTCTGTCCAGGTGTCTGTCTGTGAAGACAGACGTCACTCTTTCTTTCTGCTATGTGGGTCGAGTTAATGAAAACTCAGAGAAAGACCAAAGGTAACTGTTTTCTTCTTTGGTGGGTTTGGACTTTAGATAAGTAAGAGCTTCATCTGGTACTTTGGGAGAAACAGAAGATTGAGAGACAGGAAGTGAGAGCAGGGAGGGAAAGACAGAGTATTTTTTCAGTCCAGCATGTCAAAGCACTAGACTTTGGGGGTATCAGTTTCTAAGCCCCAGCAGCAGTAATGACTCCAAAACAAGAGTGCAAGAATCACTGACTTTTCAAGTAAGTCACTCTTCTCTTCCTCTAGAGAGGACAAGAACAAGGCCTAAATAGATTCACCACCAAGCCTTTCCAAGGCAGAAGGGTGAATGAGATCACTGGCTCACAGCTTTGGGCTAGCCAAAAAGAGACCTTGGGGAAGTCTCTCAAACTCTCTGAATTCAGTTTTCCCATTTGAGAAATATGGTGGGTTCATTGGGTGGTGCCTGTGGTTCAGTGGGTATGGCTCCAGCCCCATACACCGAAAGTGGCAGGTTTGAACTCTGCCCCAGCAAAACTGCAACAACAACAACAAAAAATAGCCAGACATTCTGGCAGGCACCTATAGTCCCAGCTACTCAGGAGGCTGAGGCAAGAGAAT
>NW_003852438.1:3437884-3439073 GCF_000181295.1 Otolemur garnettii | reverse complement strand
TATATATATATATGTATATGTATATGGCGGTTTCACTAGATGTTGTGTCAGATGTCTTCTAATCAGAAACCTCCTGCAGACAGGCAGAGGCAGAGACAGTCTCAAGTTTCAGAACAAAATATCTCTTTCAGTTTCCAAATGACTGGATTGGACAGGGAGCCCCACCAGACGCCCTCATCTGCCTTTGATTCAGAGCAGAGACTAACCAGCTCTGAACACTCACCCTTAGCTTTATACACGGATATCCTTTCATTGTCAAAGTGACCTTACAGCTCCATCTTTATTAACTTTATTTTTACAAATGGGGAGGACAGGGTAGGTAGCGCACAAAAAGGTCACCCAGATAAAAAGCAACAAGGTTCAAAGCAGAGAATAAGTTTATTGCCTTCTCACACCCTCAGTTCCCCGTGCAGAATTACCCCAATCAGCCCCAAACCTCTTGTTCAAAATTAGCCGGTAATGTCTTCAAAAGAGGGTCTAGGCCTGCCGGAGTCCTACTGACCCAGAAATTTGGGGGGTACCGCCCAGAAACCTGTCTTTTTCAAAAGGTCTCCAGGTTCCAATGACACTCAGCCGAACTCGGAAACCACTGCATTTTGCAGGGCAAGAAAGCCACCTAGCCCTTGGAAAGTGTCCTGGGAACCCGCACTGTGGTCTGATAACGTGGTTCCACGCCCCAGCCCAACCCCACACAGCAGCGTCTCTGCAGCGCCCTCTGCTGGAAACGCAGGACAGGACGGGGACACAGTAGGAGAGAAGGGGTGCAAGAGGAGGCTGCCAAAGATGGCATTCGGGCTCAGGGGTCTGGGTTCTGATGGGACCATCCACCCAGATGGAGCGGGAGCAAGTTTGGGAGAGGCAGAATTCACCCTTGAATGCAGGGAGGTAGGTGAGATGCCAGTCATTACATCTAAGTGAAAAACTAAGGGGGGAGGTTGGGCGCAGAGGCTCATACCTGTAATCCTAGCTCTCTAGGAGGCCAAAGTGGGTGGAACAGCCTGAGCCAGAGCGAGACCCCACCTCTAAAAAGAGCTGGGCATTGTGACAGGCACCTACAGTCCCAGCCACTCAGGAGGCTCAGGCAAGAGAATCGCTTGAGCCCAAGAGTTAGAGGTTGCTGTTAGCTATAATGCCACAGCACTCTACTGAGTTTCACATAGTGAAATTCTCTCTCAAAAAAAAAAAAAAA
>NW_003852438.1:3431042-3437822 GCF_000181295.1 Otolemur garnettii | reverse complement strand
TCTTCATTCACGTTATTGTGAAATTCAGAAACATCTAGGCTAGAAATGGAAATGTGTTGCTTTTAGCATTATGGGTGCTATTTAAGTCATAGACCTGGGTGAAACTGTCTAGGAAGATCACGTAAACAGAGAAGAGTTCCAAGGACCACACTCTAAGGAATTCCAACATTTGGAGACTGGACCTAGGAGGAGGAGGGGAGTGCCCATGCCTGAGGACAGCGAATGAGGAAGGGAGGGATGACAAGACAAAGGCAGTGTAGGATGGGTTCATATTGTGCCTGGCAAAGAGAGAACTCATTCCTGTTTCCTTACATGTGAGAGGAGCTGGCCCAGGCTCAAAGAGTTTCAGCGTTAAAATCTAGGTTAACATACAAGGGGCCCACATGCTTGTCTAAGTCTATTTCTCCATGTTGGGCACACCCAGAAATAGGAAGGGATCTCTCAACACTTTCCCCTTAATTCTAGGGACATGGATGAGTGGACAGGTGAATCAGCTCAGGTGAAAATGCCCATAAACCTCTGAGAGACGGAGTCTACCCTGAGGATGGTGGGTGGGGCTCAGGCATTATTAGTCATATTCTCAGGGTTATTTCCCTCCTTCCTTTTTTTATAGTCTGAATAATACAGTAGCAAATGTAATGCCAGCAGTTCCATGCAAATCCTACTCAAGAGCATACTACTCTGGTTCTCTTGATTAAACTCTCCATATTCATAACTGCTCTTTCTTCAATTTCAAAAAATAAGACTAATCTTTCATCAGTCTTTGCTCTGAACAGGTAGCACTGCCATTCAAGGAAGAAGGTGGCTGCCACTTCCCCTGTACTATTTCTATGACATAATCAGTCTCTGCTAACATACTGCTTTCCTCCAACAAAAATCCCAGATCCCTGTGGTTTGAGATTGCTCTATGTCACCATCAGTTGATAGAGCATTTCTTCTTGTAGTGCAGAGTGCCCTTATGAAAGGACAAGGGAACCCTGAACACAGTCAGCATGACTGATGACATCACAGTTTTACATTATTCTGTCCATGCTCTCTAATTCAGACTATCTATAACATTCGAAGCCACAGTCTTTCTTTTTCAAGGAAGGTAGATACGCATGATCTTCCCCTAATGAAGTGGGCCCTTTCCTCTTCCTGATTCTTGCCCAGAGTCCACCATGAAAGGCATGTAGGGTACATATCAATGGATTGCAGAGTTCACATTCAAAGTCAGTAAAGCAGCTTTTTCAAGAAACTCACATAATTGAACAAAATGTTTTATAAGCTGAAGATACTTGGCCATTCCCCAAAGTCCTCATACGTTTCATAGATATCACGAGATGAACTTTAACATATTTTGACTTGTATAGCAGTATAAAATATCAAATGTTGATCCTGGAAAACTAAAGATTAAGTTATTCCTCTTGAGTCCTCTAATGTTCTACAGTTTTGATCCCTGAGTTATACCCTCAGCATGCACATTATGTTGCTGTGATTTCATAATGTATATTTTGATGTTTAGTAGGTTATAAAATCTGGATAAAGCCCCTGCCATGCATGTTATAGTTATATGATTTCTCTTTAGCATGGATGGTCCCATGTAGATCAATGCTTGAAATTATGAAGGGTTTGCCATAGTCACTGTGTGTATAAAGATTCTCTCCAGAATAAATTCTCTTATGTTGTGTGAGGAGCAAATTGTGACTGAAGAGCTTCCCATATTCATTGCATTTGTAAGGCTTCTCTCCAGCATGGGTTATCTGATGGGTACTTAGATCTGATTGTAAACTAAAGGCTTTGCCACACTCAGCACACTTGTAAGGTTTCCAATCAGTATGAATTTCCCAGTGACTTGTAAGGCGTAAGTTTTGACTGAAGGCCTTCCCATGTCCATTTATTTGTCCAGTATGTGTTCCTTGATGTGTAGTTAGGCTTTGCTGCACTCATTACCTTGGTAAGACTTCTCTCTTGTATGAACTCTCCAATGTTTTGCTAGGTGCGAGGTTTCTTTTTTTTCTTTTTTTGAGACAGAGTCTCACTACGTTGCCCTCTGTAGAGTGTGAAGGTGTTATAGCTCACAGCAACCTCAAACTCTTGGGCTTAAGTGATTCTCTTGCCTCAGCCTCCCAAGTAGTTGGGACTACAAGCGCTCGGCACAACACTGGCTACTTTTTTTGTTGCGGTTGTCATTGTTGTTTAGCAGGCCCTGGCTGGGTTCAAACCCTCCAGTCTTGTGCATGGCCAGCACTGTAACCACTGTGCTATGGGTGCCAAGCCTAGGTGTGAGATTTCACTGAACTCTTTGTCACATTCATCTCTCCTGTATGAACTCTCCAATGTTCTGCAAAGATGTGCAATCTGATTGAAGACCTTGCCACATTCATTATGTTGGTAAGATTTTTCTCCAGAATGATCAGATGTTCAATAAGGGTTGAGCGATCAATGAAGCCTTTGTCACATTTGTTACATTTGTAATGTTTTTCTCCACTAAGTGCTGACACCAAACTAAAGGCTTTGCCGTGTTTGTTACACTTGCAAGATCTTTCCCCTCTCTGAATTCTCTGATGTAGGACAAGGCATGAATTGCAACTGAAGACCTTTTCATATTCATTGCATTTGTAAGATTTCTCTCTCGTATGAATTCTCCAGTGTCAGGCAAGGTATGAATTGTGACTGAAAACTTTGTCACATTCATTATACTTGTGTGGTTTCTCTCCAGTATGAACTCTCCAATGATGTGAAAGTTTTAATTTTTGATTAAAGATCTTGCTGTATGTATCACATTTATATCACTTCTCTCTGGAATGAATTATTTGACGTATACAGAGGTGTGAACCATGATTAGAGGCTTTGCCACACTCACTACACCCGCTAGCTTTTCCCTTAATGTGTGCCTTCTGTTCATCTGTGAGTAATGAATACAGATGGAATCAGTCCCATCTATTCATTTATTAGATATATGAGTTTTGACCCTAGAAGATATTTTTGGGGGTGGTGAGACTAAGGAGCCCATGTTGGGTTGGTAGACTTCTCAACTTGACTGTATTCGTTCACTCTCCCATCAGCTTGACATAGCTGTAGTTCAGGCAGATGTGACTGAAACATAAATCCGAACTGATTTTTAATCATCTTGTTCCTGCATCCCCTCTGTCATGTTGGTCTCTTCCATGGGTAATATTTTCTTGTTAGGTCACAGGCACTCCCTTGCATTTTCTTTCTTTTCTTTTCTTTTCTTTTCTTTTCTTTCTTTCCTTTCTTTCTCTCTCTCTCTCTCTCTCTCTCTCTCTCTCTCTCTCCCCCTTCCTTCCTTCCTTCCTTCCTTTCTTCCTCCCTCTTTCCCTCTCTTCCTTCCTTCTTTCCTTTCTTTCTTTTTTTTTTTTTTTGGTGACAGAGCCTCACTTTGTTGCCCTGGGTAGAGTGCTATGGTGTCATAGCTTACAGCAACCTCAAACTCTTGGGCTCAAGCAATCCTCTTGTGTCAGCCTCCTAAGCAGCTGTGACTATAGGCGCCCACCACAACGCCCAGCTATTTTTAGAGATGTGTTCTCACTCTTGCTCAGGCTGGTCTCAAACTCCCGAGCTCAAGCAATCCACTCGCCTTGGCCTCCCAGAGTGCTAGGATTACAGTCTCAAGCCACTGCGCCTGGCCCTCTTGTATTTTTTTTCATCATCTCTCCATTGGCTCCAAAATTCATGTCTACGTTTCCAGATTTCCCTGAAGTAAGAATCTTCAACCTCATAGCCTTCATGTCTTTCCAAGATCACTGTGTGGAGTACTTCCCCATATGACGCTCCCTGAAAGGTAAATGTAAAGATACACAAAGGCAGATCCTGACTTCTCGAGCCACATTCCCCTCTCCCAGGGAGACCAGCTTCCTGTAGGTCCCCAACATCTCGCCCCAGTATAAAGCCCTCTGGGCAGTGGCCAGGCATTTCCACTCATTCTTACGGAGCTCTGTGGCCCCATCCCAGAATGACAACTGTCCCTGAGTAAAAGCCATCCCAGACCCCTTTCTTTCTCTTCCTGCTCATTCAGCCTTCTTCATGTAACACAAGACTTTCGAAGTCATTAGTTGCACTACAGTTTGACCCAGTCTCCATGTAACTGGCTGCCAGGTCTGCTGGAAACTGGTTTTCTTTTGTTCACCACTTATTGCCAATGCCCCTGATTCTACCCTTTTCTCTTTCTACCCTGTTATCTCTCCCCCCCCCACCCTCTGGCAGAACACATTATGATCTTAGCAATCATTTCTTTGCCATAATCCCATGATAATAAAAATGCCATCATCAATTCATATGCTCATTTAAGATTTTCTTTCACATCTCTTTTGGATGCTTGGGAATTGCTGCCATAAATGTTTCAGAAGTTTGGTCTCCCTGGTAAGGAGAAAGAAAAGATGAACTGTCACTCTAGAGCACAGCAATAAGAAAGTAAAACTCTGTGCAAAAAAGTCTCCAGTATCAGGCGGCACCTGTAGCTCAGTGGGTAGGGCACCAGCCTGTAACTCAGTGGGTAGGGTACTAGCCACACATACCAAGGCTGTCAGGTTCAAACCTGGCCCGGGCCAGCTAAAACAACAATGACATCTGCAACAACAACAAGAACAAATTCCTTGGCGTTGTGGCAGGCACCTGTAGTCCCAGCTACTTGGGAGGCTGAGGCAAGAGAATCTTGGGCTCATACCCAAGAATTTGAGGTTGCTGTGAGCTGTGACATCATGGTACTCTACCAAAGGTGACAAAGTAAAACTCTGCCTCAAAGAAAAAAAAAAAATAAAAGAAAAGTCTCCAGTTTCCAGCCTGACAGGCCAGAAACACAGTTTAGTCACTGGGGAAGTTCTACCATTTTAAAAAAGCTACCATTTTCCTAATTATGGAAGTAATTTTTGTTGTAGGATTGAACTGCTCAGATTTTAATGAGCATATGAATCACCTGGGGATCTTGTTAAACTGTAGCTTCTGACTTGGGAGGTCTGTGGTGGGCTCTGCCTTTCTAACAAGGTCCCAGGTGATACTCTAATTACTGGGGAACAAATCACACTTACAATATCAAGTATTTGGCAAGCAAACAAAAAATAACTAGGATTTTTTTTTTTTTAAATAGAGCTTCACTCTGTCATTCTGAGTAGAATGCTATGGCATCATAGCTCACAGCAACCTCCAACCCTTGCGATTAGCGATCCTCTTGCCTCAGCCTCTGGAGGAGCTGGAACTACAGGCACCCACCACAATACCTGGCTGGTTTTTCTATTTTTAGTAGGTATGGGGTCTCTCTCTCTCTTGCTTAGGCTGGTCTCAAACTCCTGAGCTCAAGCAATCCATCCACCTCGCCTCCCACTGCACCTGGCTAAAAAAATAACTATGATTATTAAAAGCCAACTGTGAATTTGTCCCCTCAAATGGGGCGTTCTGCTTCCCCTTCCTCTGTCCACGGTAAATCAGCTCAGGAGCCCCGGCCTCTTCTCCAACATCCCCCGAGTATCTAGAGAAGGATGTGGAGTCACTGCGGAGGCTGGAGGCTGCCTGGAGTGAGTGGCGATGGGGTGGGGAGAAGGTGGAGAGGAAGGATAAATTCAGAGAAGAGTCCAGTCCTGCTGCTGCTGCTTGAGATAACTGAGGCTTTGCTTTCTCACCCAAGGAGAGTCAGATGAGGGGTCTTGAGGTTCAAGAGCAGAATCAATGCAGGGAAAGAGCCCTAAGTGGGTGAAAAACAGAGAAAACCAGAAGAATGAACTTCCCCACCTCCCCCTCCAAGCCTCAGTCTGGAGGGTGATAATCCAGGGGATGCCCTTCCTCCCTGCCCCTGAAAGCTCTCAGTGTCCTCCCTGTGAGTTTAAAGGCAAAGCCAGGAGCTTGGGTCTAAGGTGAGAGGTCTTGGTGCTTGGGAATTTCCACCCTCCCTTGTCTGCTCACCCTCTTCTGTCCCAAACCCCTCTCTTACCACAGCCATGCCATACAAACAAGAAACCTTAAAGAAGAGTCAAATGGAAAGATTACGATGAAATTACAATATTGACATAGAGAACAGAATAAATGAAATAAATCAATACAGCCAACAAAAGAATTAGTGACAATGAATGATCAATTGGAGAAATTCTTATAAAAAGGATGGAAAAAGATATCATTATTTATTTATTTATATTTTTTAAGAGACAGAGTTTCACTTTGTCACCCTCAGTAAAGTGCTATGGCATCACAGCTCACAGTAACCTCCAGCTCTTTGGCTTAGGTGATTCTCTTGCCTCAGCCTCCCAGGTAGCTGGGACCACAGGCAGCCACCACAACGCCTGGCTATTTTTTGGCTGCAGTTAGGCCAGGGCCTGTTTTGAACACGCCACCCTTGGTATATGGGGCTGGTGCCCTACTCACTGACCCACAGGCGCCGCCTGAGATACAATTTTAAATGTAAAAGTTAAGAATCCTAGAGGGTCTCTATTATCTTCTTTCCTTCATGAGAGGGACCCACTTCCAACTCTTTTTGGAAGTGCTCTAAACTTTATCTTTGAAAAAAATAAAAGCCACATGTGGTGGCTCACACTTGTAATCCTACCACTCTGGGAGGCTGAGAGAGGTATATTGCTTGAGCTCATGAGTTCGAGACCAGACTGAGCAAAAGCAAAACCCCATCTCTACTAAAAATAGAAAAACTGGAGCAGCGCCTGTAGCTCAGTGGATAGGGTGCCAGCCCCATACACCGAGGGTGGTGGGTTCGAACTCAGCCCCAGCCAAACAGCAACAAAAAAAATAGCTGGGTGTTGTGGCGGGCGCCTGTAGTCCCAGGTACTGGGGAGGCTGAAG
>NW_003852438.1:3424729-3430949 GCF_000181295.1 Otolemur garnettii | reverse complement strand
AAAAAAAATAAAAAGAAAGAAAGAAAAACTGAGGCAAGAGAATTATTTGAGCCCAAGAGTTTGAGGTTGCTGTGAGCTCTGACACCACAGGACTCTACCCAGGGCAACAGCCTGAGGCTCTGTCTCAAAAGAAATAAAAAGGTTCAGCGCCTGTAGCACAGTGGTTAAGGCGCCAGCCACATACACCAAAGCTGGCAGGTTCAAACCCAGCTCGGGACAGCTAAACAGTGACAACTGCAACCAAAAAATAGCCAAGCATTGTGCTGGGTGCCTATAGGCCCAGCTACTTGGGAGGCTGAGGCAAGAGAATCATTTAAGCCCAAGAGTTGGAGGTTGCTGTGAGCTGTGACACCACAACACTCTACTGAGGGCGACATAGTGAGACTCTGTCTCAAAAAAAGAAAACAAAAAAAGGAATCATAGAGGACTAAAACAGGTTACCATCCAGGTAATAGGAATCAGAAAGAAGGGGAAAGTATAAGAGAAGGTGATATTTGAAGACAAAATGAGATTACATTTTCAGAATTTAAGAGGACTCCTAAAGGAGGGTATTGAGCAAGAAGAAGACCCTGTCTCTACTAAAAATAGAAAAATTAGCTGACACATTGTGGTTCGTGACTCAAGAGGCTGAGGCAGAAAAATTGTTTGAGCCCAGGAGTTTGAGGTTGCTGTGAGCCATGACACCATGGCACTCTAGCCTGGGGCAACAGAGTGAGATTCTCTCTCAAAAAAAAAAAGACAACTAGGCACCTGTGGCTTGTCCATGTAATCTCACCCTTTAGGAGGTTGAGGTCGGAGGATTGCTTGAGGTGAGGAGATTGAGGTCATCCTGGCAACATAGTAAGATCCTGTCTCTACAAAAAAAGAAAAATTTGCCAGGCATGGTGGCATGTACCTATAGTCCCAACTCCTTGGGAGGCTGATGCAGGAAGATTGCTTGAGCTCAGGAGTTCAAAGCTGAAGTGAGCTATGACACAGCCATTGTGCTCCAATCTGGGTGACAGAGCAAGACCCTGATTCTGAAAAAAGAAAAAATCAGAGACAAAGAAAAATCCCTCAAATTTTTCAGAGAGAAAGAGCAGATCACTGACAAAAACAACCCCTATCCTTACAGCGCACCAAGTGAAGTGAGCACAGTAGATGTCCTTACATCGGCCGGGGTGGGTTCGCGGCCCCAGAGGATCCCTGTGTGCTAGTATTATGAGCAGACCTCAGGACTCAGCAGAAGAAGGGCTACATTCTCACAAACTGAGGCCACCACTCTCAATTATTCCTGATATCAACCTGAAAGGGATTAGTGCTTATACTCTTTCCTTTTAACTTGTCTCTGACTTGAAGCTCAATTGCTCTTTTGAAGTCAGGGAAGGCAGTTGCCATTTCTATATGCTCTGGACGTGGGCAACTGGCGGCTCAGACAAGAGCCTCATTGACGGGTTACTACAGGCAGAGAGTTAGATCTTAGCTTTGGGGCTCCACGTACTGAGGAAGGGTTCCCCTCTGGGCGAGTGGTGTGGGTGGGGCTGGGCATGCCACCTCTGGAGAGTCCCTCTCTGCTGGTGGCCAGGCACACCTTTGCCCTCTGCTTATCCCAACCACTAGCTTTTGCTGATTGGGTACAGGGAGGATGGAAAATGGACACTTGACCCAAGTAAGGTGAATGTCCCCCTCCTGGGACACTGGAAGTTGAGCTAGTAGACTGCTTTGAGCTGAGCTGAAGACTAGAAATGGGACCAAAATGATGCCATGTCAGATCAAAAACTAACAGTGATCCATTAAACAAAGAGGAGAGTGGAACGGCAGAGCAGAGGCACAGAGGGGAAAATAAAAGGGATCTGTTCCTCTAGCAAAGGGCGGGGCGGGGGGGTGTTTGCAGGTTCTGACTCAGCTTCACTTGCTCATTAGGAAAGATACGTCCTGATCACATATTGTGTGCCAGCAGGGTGGAACCAGGTGCCCAGGGGCTCTGCCCGACTGGAACTCACCTTCGAGTGAGGCAGAAAAGAGGTAAACCCACAAGAAAACCTGAGTTCATGACAGCCTACAATAGCTAGGCCAGGCTCAGCCACTACAGAAAGGGGGTCAGGGCAGCCTCTCTGGGGAGGGAGCACTTGGGCTAAAAGCTGAAGGGTGAGAATGAGCCTGGATTTTGGAGGAGCAGATGTGGGGCCTGGGAGAACTTAGTGATTACAGAGGTCCTGGGGAACAACAGTGCCTTCTTCGGTCAGAATGGTGCAGTGGAGATGGTGAGGAGAGTGTGGGCAGGACTTGCTGAAGGCTTGAATGTGGAGGTAAGAGAGAGGGTAAATCAGGGTGTAACTGGGCGGAATGGGACACTGAGAGGTGGGGAAAGTTTAAGAGTTAAACTTCAAGATGTCCATTCACTATCCCAGCAGGAACATCAGGTAGGCAAGTGAGTATATGATTCTGGAGGACAAGGGAGACATCAGGGCTAGAGAAAGGAGTCTGGGTGTCATCAGCACATTGACTCATTCTGAAAACCTAGAGACCAGACACGATCACCCAGGAAGTGTGTGGCATACAGCACTCCCACACAGAGGGCTGGGGCATTTTAAGGCATCTGGAAGAACTGTGAACAGAAGTGTCAGAGCAAAGAGGCAAGAGATGGAGGAAGGAAACTGAGAGTGTGTCTCCAAAGGAAGATGAAAATATCTCAAAAGAGGATGTGGTTAACTATACCACCCCCCCGCCCCACATTTACCCATCTATAAACCTTACCTGGGGCTCTACCTTCAAAATGTTTTAGGAAAGTGATACTTCCCACTAACTCCGTTTTTACCTCTCTGATCTTATCAAGAAATCACCCTTACTCCTAATTTACAGATAAGATTAAGGACATTGATCAAAAAGTCCTTAACTGGCTCAGCGCCTGTAGCTCAGCAGCTAGGGCGCCAGCCACATACACCAGAGCTGGAGGGTTCGAATCCAGCCCAGACCTGCCAAACAACGACAACTACAACCAAACTATAAAAAATAGCTGGGCATTATGGTGGGCACCTGTAGTCTCAGCTACTTGGGAGGCTGAGGTAAGAGAATCGCTTAAGCCCAAGAGTTTGACATTGCTGTGAGCTGTGACGCCATAGCACTGTACTGAGGGTGACAGTGAGACTCTGTCTCAAAAAAAAAGTCCTTAACCCCCGTGGAGGGTACTCATGGCTCTCACCTATAATCCCAGCACTTTGAGAGGTCAAGGCAGAAAGACCTCTTAAGGCCAGGAGTTCAGGACAAGCGTGGGAGACTCCTTCTCTACAAAAGAAATAAATAAATAAACTAGTCAAGTATGGTGGCACTTACCTGTAGTCTCAGCTACCAGGGAGGCTGAGGCATGGAGGATCACTTGAGCCCAGGGGTTCAATAGGAGAACCCCCCCCCCATTTAAAAAAAATCAGAAGCAGAATGGCCCATCTGAGGGCACAAATTCACAGTTGGCTTTTATTAATCGTAGTTATTTGTTTTTTTGGTCAGGTGCAGTAAGTGATTCACACCTGTAATCCTAGCACTCTGGCAGCTGAGGTGGGTGGACTGCTAGAGATCAGGAGTTTGAGACCAGCCTAAGCAAGAGAAAGACCTCATCTCTACTAAAAATAGAAACCTAGCCAGGTGTTCTGGTGGGTGCTTGTAGTCCCAGCTACTCAGGAGGCTGAGGCAAGAGGATAGCTTAATCCCAAGAGTTGGAGGTTGCTGTAAGCTATGATGCCATGGGACTCTACTCAGGGTGACAGAGTAAGGCTCTGTCTCAAAAAAAACCCTAGTTATTTTTTCTTTGCTTGCTAAATACTTGATATTGTAAGCATGATTTGTTTCCCAGTAATTGCAGTAACCAACACCTTAAATAAATGGCAATGACCTCTCTGTATATATTTTTATAATTCTCCTCTGAGTTGTCTCCCAGAAATCCCAGAATCTCTGAAAGACAAAGGAGTTGAGATTCTGAAGGCCCATAGGTAGTTTTCCTGAGGTCCTAACTTACTATCCCTCAGTAACTTTCCTAATACATGAATTGTTAATTCCCCATTGTTAATTTCAAGACAACCAGTCCCAATACACACAATGCCTCTTTCTTTCTTTCCTTTTTTTTTTTTTTTGAGGCAGAGTCTCACTCTATGCACCAGGCTAGAGTGCCATGGCATCACAGCTCATAGCAACCTCAAACTCTTAGGCTTAAGCAACCTTCTTGCCTCAGCCTCCCAAGTAGCTGGGACTATAGGTACCCACAACAAAGCCCAGTGTAGCAGCTCGTATAGTCTATGGCTAGGAGGAGAGTTATAGGAAATACCTGTAATGTTCACCATGCCTTGGTGAACAGGGCATGGAGAGAGATGATTTAGTTCTGACTAGCATGAGAGAGCTCGCGAGATGAGAGCATTGGTGAATTGGCAGTCTCTACACCTGTGGTGTTGAGAGGCACGAGATAAGCCTTATATTAGGCTGGAGGAGAAGGCAGTCAGAAAGCATGCACATTCTATCATGGATCCACTTACTCTGACTCTGTCTCCTCTCCTGTCTGCAGAACGCCAGCAAGCATCTCTCTGCTGAAGATTACCAAGCTCTGCTAAAGACTAAGAGCTGTCTGGTCTAAGAACACTTCTTTACTCTCTCTAAGATACTGTCTCTCTCTCCAGCTAAAGTAGATAGCCCTCAAGTACCTAAGAGAAACTGTTCCTGAGCAAGGTAGCTTAGTGGTCTGCGTCCAGAACCTACCTAAGCTGGGCCCGTAGACCTGGCCAGTCCCGGGCCCTGACAAGTGGTGTCAGAAGCAGATCCTGACAGCCCAGCTAGTTTTTCTATTTTTGGTAGAGACGGGGTCTCACTCTTGCTCAGGCTGGTTTGAACTCCTGAGTTCAGGCAGTCCTTCCACCTCGGCCTCCCAGAATGCTAGGATTATAGGCGTGAGGCACTGCCTGGCCCACATAGCACTTCTTTTTTTATTTTGTATTTTTTTTAAGACAGAGTCTCACTTTGTCGCTCTTGGTAGAGTGCTGTAGCATCACAGCTCACAGCAACCTCCAGCTCTTAGGCTTAAGCTATTCTCTTGCCTCAGCCTCCGGAGTACCTGGGACTACAGGCACCCACCACAACGCCACCTATTTTTTGTTGCAATTATCATTGTTTAGCTGGCTGAGACCAGGTTCGAACCCGCCAGCCTCGATGTATGTGCCTGGTACCATAACCACTGTGCTATGGGTACCGAGCCACACGTAGCACTCCTTTAAAAATCCCATATTCTTCTTAGCTAAGGAGATGGATTTGAGACTCCTTCTACCATTCTCCTGACAAAATGTCTTCTTTTTATGCTGAATTTTCCTTTCTTCCTTGGCAATCCTCACTGTCTCAGCAACTGGTTATTCTCTATCTGCAGAGCAACTAGACCTAGGCTGGAAACCCACTTGTAGTTTCAATAAAAATAAAAGAATTTTTGTCTTTTCTGGTGTCAGTAGAAAAGAAGCCAAACGCTGTGAACTAATTTAAAGAGGGTTATTCTGAGCCAAATTTGAGACATGGCCCAGAGACACACTCAAGAAGTCTTGAGCAAGAGCAGTTGCTGTAGTTGGATTATAGTTTGGTTTTAAATGTTTCAGGGAGACAGGAATTACATGTAAAGTTGTAAATCAATAATAGATGGAAAGGATATATTGGTTTGGCCTGAAAATGTGGGACATCTCAAAGGTTAGGGAGGTTATAGGTAATAGATGCGCTTAAAGACTCTTTGATTTGTAATTGGTTAAAAAAATGAAGCTTTGCCCAAAGGCTTAGAATGTTTTAAGTTAAAATAATAATACACCTAGACCCAAGTGATTTGTCCTGTAAATTGAGGACCTACAGTTTTGTCTTGCGTGGTCTTGGGCTTGTCAATGAGATACAAAGGATATCTCCAAGAAGGGAGCAGGGCATGATGAGGCATGTCTGACCTCCCTTCTCATGGCAAGCAATTCAGTTTTAAGGCATCGTCTTGCCAACAGGAGGTCCATTCAGTCATGGAGGGGGCGGAGCTTAAGATTTTATTTTACTTCACACTGGCAAGTCCTTTCTGGTATAAAGAGACAGGGTCCTTCTGGATTCAGTGCACTTGGTTTCCACAAAATTTACATTCTGTGAGATGTATCTTTTCTGGTTTGCATGCCCAGCTTAGTATTTGGTTTGATCTGAATGCCTGGGTTTAAATTTTGGTGAACATTCTTATCTTTTTTTTTTTTTTTTTTTT
>NW_003852438.1:3406693-3424281 GCF_000181295.1 Otolemur garnettii | reverse complement strand
GGGTCCGGGCTGGGGATTCAAACCCGCCACCTTAGGTGTACGTGGCTGGCGCCTTAGCCGGTTGAGCTATAGGCGCCGAGCCCCACCCAACACTCTTATCTCCATTTTTTTTTTAATTTGGTTTGACTCTTTCCCCTTGTTTGCTTCTACAAATCTTCCAAGAGCAAAAATGAATGGTCTGAATAGCAGACATAGGATAGCCCATTAAAAGCTACTAGGTCATGCCTGGAATCCCAGCATTTTGGGAGGCTGAGGTGGGAGGATTGCCTGAGCTCATAAGTTTGAGACCAGTCTGAACTACAGTGAGATCCCATCTCCAAAAAAATAGCCAGGCATGGCTCTGTGACTGTAGCTCAGTGAGTAGGGCACTGACCACATACACCAAAGCTGGAGGGTTTGAGCCCAGCCAGGGCCTGCTAAACAGCAATGACAACTACAGCCAAAAAATAGGCAGACATTTCAGCAGGTGCCTATAGTCCCAGCTACTCAGGAGGCTGAGGCAAGAGAATCGCTTGAGCCCAAGAACTTGAGGTTGCTGTGAGCTGGGATGCCATGACACTCTACCGAGGGTGACATAGTAAAACTCTGTCTCAAAAAAAAAAAAAAAATAGCCAGGTGTGGAGGGTGCCTATAGGCCCAGCTACTAGGGAGGCTGAGGTAAGAGAATTGCTTGAGCCCAAGAGTTTGAGGTTACTGTGAGCTATAATTTCATGGCACTCTACTAGGGGAGACAAAGTGAGAGTCTGTCTTAAAATAAATAAATAAATAAAACTAGTAGGGCAGCTGCCATCATCTAAAATACCTTTCGAGGGCAGCACCTGTGGCTCAATGGGTAGGGCACCAGCCCCATATACCAAAGGTGGCGGGTTTGAACTTGGCCCCGGCCAAACTGCAACAAAAAATAGCCAGCCACTCTTGGTATATGGGGTTGGCGTCCTACCCACTGAGCCATAGGCACGGCCCCAAAATAATCTCTTAAGCCCAAGAGTTTGAGGTTGCTGTGAGCTGTGATGCCATAGCACTCTACCAAGGGCAACATAGTGAGACTTTGTCTTAAAAAAAATTTTTTTTTCAGCCAATCCTAGATAATATGTAAATATAAAAAATGTAACCCTAAATTAATTTAAAACTTAAAAAAATGTGAAAGAAGCTTTTTAAAATCAAAATGCCATGGAAACTAGTTTACTGGACAGTTTGGTTCACAGCCTTAATTAGATTACTTATCAGGGCATATAAAGTTTAGCCCTGTGAACAGGTCCTAGTTTTGTCTGAAATATGATTTGTATTCAACTGTCTTTTACACAGTAGTGAGTTTGTGTTGTGTACTCTTTCATGAGTAAAATTCTAAAAGGAAAGCTAAAAGATCTTCATGTGTGTATATGTATTTAGATGTCTTTATGCGTATGGACATGTATTATGTTATACGTTGTTTTGTTTTGTTTTGAGACAGAGTCACACTCTGTTGCCCAGGCTAAAGTGCAAGCATCATCGTAACTCTTAGCAACCTCAAATTCTTGGGCTCAAGAGATTATAAGCCTCCCAAGTAGCTGGCACAAAGGTGTACTTTTTAGTACTCTCTCTTACTCAGGCTGGTCTTAAACTCCTGGGCTGAAGCAATCCACCTGCCTCACCTCCCTGAGTGCTAGGATTATAGGCATGAGCCACTGTACCTGGTCTCAAACTCCTGAGCTGAAGCAATCCACCTGCCTTACCTCCCTGAGCGCTAGGATTATAGGCATGAGCCACTGTACCTGGCTTTCTGTTATTTTTTTTTAATGTTTATCTCCCTCACCTACTTATTTTTTATTTATTTATTTTTTCATTTTTTTAGAGGCAGAATCTTGCTCTGACTCCCAGACTGGAGTATAGTGACCCAATCATAGTTCATTATAGCATCAAATTTGTGGGCTCAAGAGCTCCTCCTGGCTCAGCCTCCCGAGTAGCTGGGAGTATAGAGATTCGCCACCTCCCCTGGCTAAATTTTCTAGTTTTTGTACAGACAAAGATCTCATTATGTTGCCTAGGCTGGTCTCAACCCATTGGCCTCAAGTGATCTTCCTACCTCCCAGCTTCCCAAAGTGCTGGGATCATAGGCTTTTTCTAACTTTTGACAAATAAGACTACTTTAATAATGCAGTACGTTGAGCTCCATAGAGGCAGCACCAGGGCAAGTGAGAGCTGGATGGGCACTGGGTGACTCTGTGCCTCACTGAGGAAAAATAACTAAACATAGGCAAAGGAGGTCCTAAGAAGCCAAGAGTCAAAATGCTGTCATAGGCATTCTTTGTGCAAACTTGCTGGGAGGAGCACAAGAAGCAGCACCCAGATGCTTCAGTCAATGTCTCAGAGTTTTCTAAGAAGTGCTCAGAGAAGTGGAAGACTATGTCTACTAAAGAGAAAGGAAAATTTGAAGATATGGCAAAGGCGGACAAGGCCTGTTACGAAAGAAAAATAAAAACCCATCTCCCTCCTAAAGGGGAAACAAAAAAGAAGTTCAAGGATTCCAATGCGCCCAATAGGCCTCCTTCGGCCTTTTTCTTGTTCTGTTCTGAGTATCGCCCCAAAATCAAAGGAGAACATCCCGGCCTATCCATTGGTGATGTTGCAGAGAAGCTAGACGTGGAATAACACTGCTGTGGGTGACAAGCAGCCTGATGAAAAGAAGGCTGCAAAGCTGAAGGAAAAGTATGAAAAGGATATTGCTGCTTACTGAGCTAAAGGAAAGCCTGATGCAGCAATAAAGGGAGTTGTCAGGGCTGGAAAAAGCAAGAGAAAGAAGGAAGAGGATGAGAGGAGGAAGAAGAAGAAGATGATGATGAGTAAGTTGGTTCTAGCGCAGTTTTTTTTCTTGTCTCTAAAGCATTTAACCCCCCTTTACACAATTCACTCCTTTTAAAGAAAAAACTGAAATGTAAGGCTGTGTAAGATTTGTTTTTAAACTGTACAGTGTCTTTTTTTGTATAGTTAACACACTACCGAATGTGTCTTTAGATAGCCCTGTCCTGGTGGTATTTTCAGTAGCCACTAACCTTGCCTGGTACAGTATAGGGGTTGGAAACTGGCATGGAAATTTAAAGCAGGTTCTTGTTGGTGCACAGCACAAATTAGTTACATATGGGGATGGTAGTTTTTTCATCTTCAGTTGTCTCTGATGCACCTACATGAAATAATTGTTGTTCTATTAACTGAATATCACTCTTTAACTGCAAAAAAAGTTATAGCTGTTTTGTTGACATTCTGAATGGTTCTAAGTAAATACAATTTTTTAAATTAGTTCTGTTGTCCTTTTCATAGGTCTGAAATTTTTCTTCTTGAGAGGACACTAGTCTTTTGCTTTTTGCCCATTATGGATCACATGAGTTATGACATCCTTTATCTTTTCATATAATTAGCTGATATAAAGCTTTTGTCCACACACCCTGCACATCATGATGGGGGTAATAAAAGTTAAATTGAGAGAGTTTTCACGTATAAGAAACTCCAAAGTTGATAACAAATTTCAGATAGCCCACCAATATTTACAAAGTGAAGAGTAAGCAATCTACTCACAGCGTGGGGTTATTAGAATCAAACATTTTGAAAGTCTGTCCTTGAAGGACTAATAGAAAGGTTTGTTCTAATCTTTACATGAGGACTCATTCTTTAACTCTCATTACTATCTAATGGCAGTTATATTTTGCAGTTCCCTTATTAAAGACCTGAGAATGTATCCCCCAAACCGTGAGCTTAAAATACAAGACTGCCATATGACATTTTTTGTTGAAGTTAGTCCCAGCAAAGACTAGGACTATGGACTGTTCCCATTTATCTAAATATGGACTTCTCAGGAAACTTCAGATTCTCCATTAAGAGTATCTTTAGTTAGTTGGGCCAGCCTTTAAAATGATAACCACATTTAAAAGAGGTTATATTTTCCTGTATTGTGGTTTATCTCTCTTTGAATCAAATTGCTAAGAGGAAAAAAGATGTTTAAACTTTGCATCTTAATGCAAATTATTCAATTTATTTGAATTTAATTTTTCCTTACAAAACCCACACTCATTCATTAGAGTCATGTTTATCTGCTTAGCAGTTTAGTGAATAATTTGGCAATTTATGGGTTTTGAGATTATCGTTCTCTTAAAGTGCCAGTATTTTAAAATAGCATTCTTATAATTTTACGTGCTTTTGTGATATGATTTTGACTTGGATTCTTTCCATTTGTATTTGCTTATGTAATTTTAGGAGGAATACTGAACATTTGGATCCTGGGTGATACTAATAAATAAACCATTACAGAGGTTTTTTAAAAAAGGCTAATATTATTGTGTTAGGTAGATAATTAGGACCGCTGGCTTAAGGGCCTCTTCTAAGGGCAAGAGTGACCATCTTGGTGCCACCTCCCCTTAATACCACCCACCTGGGAGAAGGAGGAACCCCTGTTAATCTGCAGAAGCAGCAGGGACTCCCGCAGGCCACAGGCCAGGCAGCCCAGGCAGGGAGGATGTGTAATGTGACCTAGAGTAACCTGACACTAATTATCAGGTAATAACTGTCCATCAGAATGGTTCCCTGGTGACATCTGAATCACAAGGAGGGCTCAGACCATACACTATAAAACAAGACCCCAAACCATTACCAGAGCCTTTAGTTACCACAAGGGACCCA
Organism: Otolemur garnettii; assembly: GCF_000181295.1. Lineage (NCBI taxonomy): Eukaryota > Metazoa > Chordata > Mammalia > Primates > Galagidae > Otolemur > Otolemur garnettii. The sequence continues at coordinate 3,419,634 of NW_003852438.1, read as the reverse complement.
TTCACCATCTGTGGCAAACATATCTTGCTCTGTAAACTTATCTCTCTCTTCCTCTATAAACCTCATTTCACGCTTACCTTGCTTTTGGTGGGTCTGGTCATTCTTCGGCTAAGAGCACACCAAGAACTGAGAACATAGACAGCTGATAACCCGAAAACTGGTTTAATGAAAATAGCTGTAACTTCTCTGTTATCAGCAAAATATCCACATGTTTAACTTTAAGGTTCTTAGGTGAACACCTGATACACATAGGTTACACAATCGTTAATAAGGAAATAATTTCAAATGACAACTAGGTATGTCTAATATCTCAGTTGTCAAAAGTACTCTAGGTGAAATAATTTAGGGAAAAACAAATAGGGTAAAATTTGATAAATAAACTTTTCTTGTAATTTGAAATCTTAAAGTTATATTAAATTAAATAATAGGTACTCATCAAATGTCTGGTGAAAGGTGTAAGCGGTGGTACCTAGAGACCAGAGCAGAGATGTTCAGGGCAGATTTATTGAAAGGGGAGGGTAATAGGTTGGTCAGAGGAACTCCAAAAACAGAGCAAGCACAGGCCACTCCATTTTGAGCATAAGGCACTCATCTTGGCCGTTCAGTGTCCTCAGCTGAAACCACACCCTTCTGGAACCCAGCCACAAGAAAGGAGGAACTAGCTAACACAATGGCTCCAGGGGGTCTAAACCATAAAGGAACAGAACTGTCTCAGTGGGAAGGCAGGTGGAACCGTACCTAGCCACAGTCACTAGTACACCAAAGTAACACTCTCCCCCTCCTATCCTCCTTAAAACCCTTAAAAGCCCAGCACTCTTGCCCTTCCGGGCTGATGCCTGTTCAGTCTCACTCAGCCCGCCTTCACTGGGTGCCAAATAAACTTTAGCTATTGCTCTACATCCGGCTTTGTGACTTGATTGAGTCCACCACTGCCCTTCAAAGGGTGACTCACCTGGGCAGTGCCAAGGTGACGTCTGTGCCTGGGGGCAGTTAGAGACCCCTTTTATATGGGGCTGGGCAAATTCTGCAGCTTACCTGGAAAGTTAGGGACCTTTGGTGAGAACTTCTGTGTGGGGGTGTGTGTGTGTGTGAGGGGGGCTAACCAGATCCTTTGCGTCTTTGTCTTAGAAGCAGAGGAGGAGGAGGAGAAAGTATTCACATGTGGCTATATTAAGTCCCCGATATCTGAGTCACTTCCAAAGAAATTTGTATTAGAGGGAAACATGTTTCTAAAAATTATAAATGGTTCTGGGCAGCACCTGCGGCTCAGTGAGTAGGGCACTGGCCCCATATACCGAGGGTGGCGGGTTCAAACCCAGCCCCTGCTAAACTGCAACAAAAAAATAGCCAGACCTTGTGGCGGGCACCTGTAGTTCCAGCTGCTCGGGAGGCTGAGGCAAGAGAATTGCCTAAGCCCAAAAGCTGGAGGTTGCTGTGAGCTGTGTGACGCTGCGGCACTCTACCGAGGAAATAAAGTAAGACTCTGTCTCTAAAAAAAAAAAAAAAATTAAAAAGAAAAAATTATAAATGGTTCTTTTTTTTTTGGAGACAGAGTATATCACCCTCAGTAGAGTGCTGTGGTGTCACAGCTCACAGCAACCTCAAACTCTTAGGCTTAAGAGATTCTCTTGCCTCAGCCTACCAAGTAGCTGGGACTATAGGTGTTGCTACAACACCCGGCTATTTTTTGCTGCAGTTGTCATTGTTGTTTAGGTGGCCCATTCACAGTTCAAACCTGCCACCCTCCGGTATGTGGCTGGCGCTGTAACCACTGTGCTATGGGCACTGAGCCTTATGAATGGTTTTTATCTATAAAATACTGATATGTGACAGCTAACCCAAGATTTCTCTTTAGAGTGAAGTTTCATCAGGATAACTCACAGAAACTTCAAACTTTTGGGCTCAAGTGATCCTCCTGCCTCAGCCTTCCTAGTAACTAGAACTACAGGCAGCGCCACACCCAGTGGTTTTCTGTTTCTGGTAGAGACTGGGTTTCTTTCTTGCTCAGCCTACTCTCAAACTCCTGACCTCAAATGATTCTTCTGCTTCAGCTTCCCAGAGTGCCAGGATTACAGGTGTAAGGCACCATACCCAGCCTTAAATGATTAAAATTTCTTTTTTTTTCTTGAGACAGAGTCTCACTATGTTGCCCTAGGTGGAGTGCTGTGGCGTCACAGCTCATAGCAACCTCCAACTCTTGGGCTTAAGTGATTCTCCTGCCTCAGCCTCCTAAGTAGCTGGGACTAGAAGTGCCCACCACAAGGCCCGGCTATTTTTTGTTGCAGTTGTCATTGTTGTTTAGCTGGCCCTGACCAAGTTTGAACCTGCCAGCCTTGGTGTATGTGGCTAATGCTGTAACCACTGTCTATGGGCACCGAGCCTAAAATTACTTGATAAATTGTCAGGGTGGCATTGTCAAATGATAATACTAAATCTTTCAGTTCTGTTTATGGGTATGTTATTCATATGAGTGTTCAAAAAATTAAATCGATTCATAAAAATCAAATATAAATCATAATTTTGATCATGTTAAATCTTTTCTAAAGTCACATTTGTATGGTCATATTATTAATGTGATAATTTTGTTGTTGTTGAGACAGAGTCCCACCCTACGCCCCTGAGCAGAGCACAGCGGCTTGGTAGCTCACTGCAACCTCAGACTCCGGCTTGTGGGCATCTCCCTGCCTCAGCCTTCAGAAACCACTGGGTTTACAGGCGCTTGCTGCCCGCCTGGCTGGGTTTTTCCCTTTTTTTCATGAGTCAAGTTCTCACTCTCACTCAGGTGAGTCTTGAACTCCTGAGCTCAAGCAATTCTCCCTCCTCAGCCTCCCATAGTGCTGGGATTACAGGCGTGAGCCACCACGCCCAGCTCATGTGATAATTCTAAACATTACATAAAATTTATAAAAGTTTAATGATCCTGATGTGATGCTGTCAGCCATGATCTGGCTGCTATATTAAAATGCTACATGTGATAGAAATAACTCGATTTCCCTGCCAATTATGAACTTTCATCAGCTATGTTTTGAATTCTTCTCTAAAAACATTTGTGGGGTGGTGCCTGTGGCTCAAAGGAGTAGGGCACCGGCCCCATATACCAGAGGTGGTGGGTTCAACCCAGCCCTGGCCAAAAAAAAAAAAAAAAAAAAAAAAAAAAAAAAAAAAAAAAAAACCAACTGCAAAAGTACAAACATTTGTGAATATCTATAGTCCAAAATTCCTTTTGATGGAAAACGACTCTAACAAATACTTTCTTTCTTTTCTTTTCTTTCTTTCTTTTTTTTTTTGAGACAGAGTCTCATTTTGTTGCCCTCACTAGAGTGCCATGGCATCATAGCTCACAGCAACCTCAAATTCTTGGCCTCAAGCAATCCTCTTTCCTCAGCCTCTCCCTGAGTAGCTAGGACTACAGGTGCCTGCCACCACACTTGACTAGTTTTTATTTTTCTATTTTTTTTTTTTTTAGTAGAGACCAGGTCTTGCAATTGCTCAGGCTGGTTCTGAACTCCTGAGCTCAAGCAGTCCACCTGCCTCAGGCTCCCAGAGTCCTAGGATTACACGCATGAACCACCATGCCTGGCAGTACTCTTGAACACGGATTTCTGATTACTTTAAAATCAATTAACAAAATAAAAATTTATAGAACTCTAATAAGGGAACTGATGCTTCAGAAAACTAGAAATCAAGATCGAGCAAAAATTAATTACATTACAGGAAATCAGGCAATTGCTGAAGATAATTATTTAAAACATTGGCACTTTACTTCAAAAAGTTCTATTTCCATATTTAAGGAATTTTTCTCTCATAACCTATCTATAATTTGAACAATTTAGTAAAGTATACTTTTGTGCACAAAGATGGAAGAATTCGCCTTTTCTCCTTACTTGATTTCTCCAAAATTCAGAAATTGTTTGTGAGTATTCTTATTTGTATTTATATAAGTGCAATAAAAATCTGCTCTTTATAAGTTGGGTAGGATTGGAAATACTGATTGTATTACCAAGGCTTTGAGTGAAATGTCATATATAACAATGTACACAAAACGCCTGTCTTTAAGTATTTCTAGCCTGGACACTTTTCACAAGGTGGTGCCAAAGGTACAGAAGGAAGTTTCTACCCCTCCCAAAGCCAAAGCCAATGGCTTTGAAGGACAAGAAGGGCTGAAAGGCGTCTATAACCCCAAAGATCTTCACGTCACCCACCTTCTGGTGGCCCATAACACTGTTGCTCTAGGAGCAGCCCCAGTATCCTCAAAATAGTGCCCCTGGGAGAAACAAGCCAGGCCACTCTGCCATCAAGTTCTCCTTGACCATGGCGTGGCCCCTGGAGCACAGTGGTTCCAGAGCTGGCCACATGCACCAAGGCTGGCGGGTTCAAACCCAGCCCAGGCCTAAACAACAATGACAAGTGCAACCAAAAAATAGCCAGGCATTGTGGCAGGCACCTGTAGTCCCAGCTACTTGGGAGGCTGAGGCAAGAGAATTGCTTAAGCCCAGGAGTTTGAGGTTGCTGAGCTGTGACAGTACATCACTCTATTGAGGGCAACATAGTTGAGATTCTGTCTCAAAAAAAAAAAAAAGTTCTCCTGGATCAGTGCATCTGTTATGAAGAAGAAAGAAGAGAACAACACACTAGCATCCATTGCAGGTGCCTGTACACACCAGACCAAATGAGCGGTGAAGAAGCTCCTTGACATTGATGTGCCAAGGTTAACCCTGATGAGGCCTGATGGAGCAAAAAGGCCCAGGTTCAACTGGCTCCTGATTACAATGATTTGGATGTTGCCAATGAAATTGGGATCATCTAAACTGAGTTTGGCTGGCTCATTCTAAATATATATCTTTTCACCATTAAAAACATAAAAAGAATCCTCAGGCTTACAGTGGCTGAGTACAAAATTGTCACTTCCTGGTAGGCCCAAGAACCTTAAGGCTGTAAGTAAAATCTAAAGTCTGTCTTGTTTCGTTGAATCTGAAAAGTGCCAGGCAGGGAAAGCAAGAGAAGAAGTAGGTATATCCGTTTGTTCCTAGTCAAAAATATGTGGCTACTTCACAGAGGTGATACACAGAGTGTTCTGCTCCCCCATGGTCCAGAGCCTGGCATGAGGTCAAGCCTGTGTACCCACAGTTGTCAGCTTGCCTCCCAGAGGAGCAAACTAGTCTTTGCTACAATATGACTTGGAGCTCTGTCTTTAAACTGGAGTAAACCTGTCACAGCCCCAAAGATGGTCACCTTACCTGCTCTCTACTATGAACAACCCATCATACACATGAAGGCATGAAGACATGCTTCTGACAAATGTGTTAGTGCAGGAATTCTTAAAATTCAAGGATGAGTATCAGATGACCCTTACACACTTAATATTGTGTACAAAATTCTGTGAAAATATGCCTTTTTCTGGGGGAGAAAGTCTATATCTTCTATCAGAAGTGGAATAGGATTCAAAAAACTCAAAAGTTGTGAAGGGAATCTATTCCAGAACAGTGACATCAATTGTTTCAGACTGAGCTATCATAGGAATCGTGCTTTAATTCCCCTTTACCAGTGACCTTAATTTAGCCTCTATTCCCAAGGAGAAACACATCATGTTAGGAATACCTTAGGCCACTAAAGCAGCCAAGTGCCATGTTTTTAAACTGCCCAGGTCAAGCATTGTTCACTCAGCCCTCAGGATCCAAACGCCAACAATACACTACAGCAAAGATTCCCCTGCAGGTTGCCCCTGGTGACTTGAGTAAGGGACCTAGAACCTTAAGTCAGGTCATTTTGATAATAGGATCTGTTACAAGTATCATTGGTAGAAAAAACTAAATTAGATCTCTGAGAAATTAAAATTATAAACCCCATAAACCAATAAGCTGCAAAAAATGCTTGTTTGATATGCTTCTTTTTTTTTTCTTTTTTGAGACAGAGCCTCAAGCTGTCCCCCTGGGTAGAGTGCTGTAACATCACAGCTCACAGCAACCTCCAACACCTGGGCTCAAGCGAGTCTCCTGCCTCCACCTCCCAAGTAGCTGGGACTACAGGTGCCTGCCACAATGCCCAGATATTTTTTGGTTGCAGCCATCATTGTTGTTTGGCAGGCCCGGGCTAGATTCGAGCCTGCCACCTTAGGTGTATGTGGCTGGCGCCTTAGCCACTTGAGCCACAGGCGCTGAGCCGTTTGATATGCTTCTTAATGAGTGGCCAATCCAGGTTGTGTATGAGTGTAAGTCCATAAGGAGGAGTCTTTTTTGTGGGGAGAATAAAGTCTCAGTTTGTCACCCCTGGTAGAGTGCTAGGGCACCATAACTCACAGCAACCTCAAACTCCTGGGCTCAAGTGATCCTCCTGCCTCAGCCTCCTGAGTAAGTGGGACTACAGGTGCCCCCCCCTCAACATCCGGATAATTTTTCTATTTTTAGTAAAGATGGAGTCTCTCTCTTGCTCAGGCTGGTCTCGAACTCCTGAGTTCAAGCAATCCACCCTGCCTTGGCCTCCCAGAGTGTTGGGATTACAGGCGTGATTACTGCACCCGGCCCATAAGATGGATTCTAAGAAGATGGCAGTAGGTAGGGATGGAGTTGGGTTTTTTGTTTTTTGTTTTTTTTAGACAGAATTTTACTCTGTTGCCCTTGGTAGAGTGCCATAGCATCATAGCTCACAGCAACCTCAAACTCTTAGGCTTAAGTGATTCTCTTGCCTCAGCCTCAGCCTCCCAAGTAGCTGGGGTTACAGACCCCTGCCACATCCAGCTATTTTTGTTGTTGTTGTTGTTGCAGTTGTCACTTTAGAAGGCCAAGGCAGTGGACTGCTTGAGCTCAGGAGTTCAGAACCAGCCTGAGCAACTGTGAGACCCTATGTCCACTAAAGAAAAAAATAGGAAACAAAAACAAAAACTAGCCAGGCACCTGTAGTCCCAGCTACTTAGGAGGCTGAGGCAAGAGGGATCACTGGAACACCTGAGTTTGAGGTTGCTGTGAGCTATGATGATGCTACAGCACTCTACTCAGGATGACAGAGGGAGAGTCTGTCTCAAAAACAAAATATAAACAACAGTAAAGCACTGAGGCTGTTGTAGGAATCTAGGCACAGTGGAGAGAAAGCAGAGAGTCACCTGAACACCAGTGATAGAAGAGGAAGAGGTTTTGTTTTAGCTGGTGGAGCTGTGGCAGACTAGAATCCAAAATGGCCAAGCTCCCCAATCACCTCTGTACTTGTCCTTTTATTGGGCTCACAGGTAGACGGACAAAGGAATTACCACATTGCCTCTCACTGGAGGTGTCAAAGTATATGCAGGTTTATAGAAGCAGAAGCAAGCAGCAATGTTAGTTTCAAGGAACCAGGAAGCTAAGTTTAACGAATTCTTTTTATTTTTTTTTTTGGAGATAAAGTCTTATTACGTTGCCCTCAGCAGAGTGCTGTGGCATCACAGCTCACAGCAACCTCAAACTCTTGGGCTCAAGTAATTCTCTTGCCTCAGCCTCCCAAGTAGCTGGGACAATAGGCGCCTGCCAGAATGCCCAGCTATTTTTTTTTTTCTGGTTGCAGTTCTCATTGTTGTTTAGTAGGCCCAGTCCAGCTCAAATCCACCAGCTTCATTGTATGTGGCTAGTGCCCTAACCACTGAGCTATGGGCACAGAGCCAGTTTTACAAATTCTTAAGAGCTGGGTTCCCATGGAGAAGACCTTGCAGGTGTGTCCTTGGGCTTCTGTGAGAAATCCTTTGTTTTTCTAGACTTTGTATTTTCTAAGTATCCTCTCTCAAGGCAAGCCCCAATATGTGTGATGTAATGTGATGATATTGAAAATATAAAAATTTTTAAAAAAGAGAGAAAAAAGCCAGACCTTCTAGACCTCTAGATGAAAGAATTCAATCCTACCTGTGGTCCTGCCAGAGGGACTGAACTTGAGTCTTATCAAGCCTCTGAATCTAGCAGGCAATCTTTCCAAGAATCCTGCAAGAAATACAGGAACTGAGGCATGTGAGCTACACAAATCCAGGCCGTGAGAAATTCAACATATCAGATGATCCAAATCCTCTAACAAGAAAGGAATGGACAGGACCTGTATATTAAAAGAAACTTAGAAAACCTACCGATTATTTTTTAATAGATAAGACCAAACTATGATGTCTAAGGACGCCCCATGGCTGAGGAAGCTATAAAAACAATGTGAGAAAGCGATCACTTATCAAATCACAAGAGTAACTGCCTGAGAGGAAAGGAGGGGTTCAGATAGGATAGAATTAATTCACTGGGGGCTACAAAGCGGTGATATTCTAATTCTATTGTTTCTTTTTAATTTATTAATTGGAACTCTTTATTAAAAGACGCTTTCTCACATCCATTATTGGGTTACCCAGTGGTAAGGCTCATATAGACAGGGAAGATTAAGACTGGATGGTAGTAACATGAGGCAGCTTCTGGGGCTCAAAACCCTTCTATTTCTTTTCTGGAGGTGGTTACCAGGGTGTTTGCAGGGTACATGGAGGAAGGAAAAGAGTTCCTTTTATTTCCAGGGGACAGCCAAGCCAATTATTTGTCTGAAATTATTTGTGTGGGTCTATATTTATAGAAATAAACAAATTAAAATGGAGATTATTTTCTCATCTATGTAGGTGTATTTACCTATAAGCCTACTTAAAGGCATACAAACATATAAAATAACTTCTCAGCCAGGCACTGTGGCTCACAGCTGTAACTCCACCACTCTGGGAGGCCGAGGCTAGAGGATTGCTTGAGATCTGAAGTTTGAGATCACCCTGAGAAAGAGTGAGACCTCTGACTCCACTAAAAATAGAAAAATTAGCCAGGCATTGTGGCAGATGCCTGTAGTCCCAGGTACTTAGGAGGTCCCGGGTACTAAGGCAGGATGACTGCTTGAGCTGAGGAGTCTGAGGTTGCTATGAGCTAGGCTGAGCCTATGGCACTCCATCTAGGGCGACAGAGCAAGACTCTGTCTCAAAATATAAAAATAAAATAAATTAATAAAATTAAACAAAACAAAATACTTCTGAATTACCTATCCTGGATCAAAAAGGGGGCTTTTGAGGTGCTGGTGACAAGCTGTTCATAGCTCTAGGTGCTGGCTGCATTAGTTCAGTTTGTAAAACATTACTAGGTTGGCCAGGTGCAGTGGCTTGCGCCTATAATCCTAGCACTCTGAAAGGCAGAGGAGGGTGGATCCCTTAAGCTCAGGAGTTGGAGACCAACCAGAGCAAGAGCAAAATCTCATCTCTACTAAAAATAGAAAAAACTAGCTGGGCATTGTGGCAGGTACTTGAAGTCCCAGCTACTTTGGAGGCTGAGGCAAGAGGATCACTTGAAACAAAGATCATATGATTCTCTCAACTGATGCAGAAAAGCTTTTGATAATATCCAGCATTCTTTCATGATTAGAACACTTAAGAAAATAGGCTTAGATGGGTTGTTTCTTTCTTTTTCTTTTTTTAGAGACAGAGTCTCATTCTATCACCCTCAGTAGAGTGCCGTGGCATCACAACTCACATCACCTATCTTGAGTAGCTGGGACTATAGGTGCCTGCCAGAATGCTTGGCTATTTTGTTGTTGTTGTTGCAGTTTGGCCAGGGCCAGGTTCAGACCAACCACCCTCGGTATATGGGGCCGGCACCCTACCCACTGAACCACAGGCACCGCCCATAGATGGGTCATTTCTTAAACTGATAGAGGCCATCTACAGCAAACCCATAGCCAATATCATATTGAAAGGTGTAAAATTGAAAACATTTCCACTCAGATCTGGAACTAGGCAAGGATGCCCATTGTCTCCACTGCTATTTAACATAGTAATTGAAGTCTTAGCCATCACAATTAGGCAAGAGAAGGCGATCAAGTGTATCCAAATGGGATCAGAGGAGATCAAACTCACGCTGTTCACAGATGATATGATCTTATACCTGGAAAACCCCAGGGACTCAACTACAAAACTCTTAGATGTGATTAAGAAATATAGCAGCGTGTCAGGATACAAAATCAATACTTACAAATCAGTAGCTTTTATATATACCAACAATAGTCAAGCTGAAAATATAGTCAAGGACCCTATTCCTTTTACAGTAATGACAAAGAAGATGAAATATCTGGGAATTTACCTAACAAAGGACGTGAAAGATCTCTATTAAGAGAACTATGAAACTCTGAGAAAAGAAAAAGCTGAATATATTAACAAATAGAAAAACATACCATGCTCATGGCTGGGAAGAACCAACATTGCTAAAATGTCCATACTACCCAAAGCAATCTACAGATTTAATGCAATTTCTATCAAAGCACCAATGTCATACTTTAAAGATCTTGAAAAAAATAACACTTCGTTTTATATGGAATCTGAAAAAAACTCAAATAGCCAATACATTACTCAGAAGTAAAAACAAATCATGAGGTATCATGTTACCAGACTTTAGGCTATACTATATAAATCTATAGTGATCAAAAAAGCATGGTACTGGTACAAAAATAGAGAGGTAGATTATGGAACAGAATAGAGAACCAAGAGCTGAACCCAGCCACTTATTGTCATTTGATCTTTGATAAGCCTATCAAAAACATTCATTGGGGGAAAGATTGCCTATTTAACAAATGGTGCTAGGTGAACTGCCTGGCGACCTGTAGAAGACTGAAACTGGATCCTTACCTTTCACCATTAACAAAAATGGATTCTCACTGGATGAAAGATTTAAACTTAAGGCATGAAACTATAAAAATACTAGAATGAGTGCAGGGAAAATGCTTAAAGAAATTGGCCTGCGAAAATATTTTATGAGGAGGACACCCGCCTTTCCCTGCGGGCAATTGAAGCAACACTAAAAAAAAAAAAATGTTATGTATATATGTGTGTGTGTGTTATTTGAGAGAAAGTCTTACTATTTCACCCTTGGTAGAGTGCTGTGGCATCACAGCTCATAGCAACCTCACTCTTGGGCTTATGCAATTCTCTTCACTATGTCACCCACAGTAGAGAGCTGTGATGTCACAGCTCACAGCAACCTCAAACTCTTGGGTTTAAGCAATTCTCTAGCCTCAGCCTTCCAAGTAGCTGGGACTACAGACACCCGCCACAACATTCAGCTAGTTTTTGTTGTTTAGCTGGCCTGGACTGGGTTTGAACCCGCCACCTTCAGTGTATGTGGCTGGTGCCCTAACCATTGTGCAATGGGCACTGAGCCAACACCAAAAATATATTACTGGGACCTGATCAAACTAAAAAGCTTCTGCACAGCCAAGATCACAGTAAGTAAAGCAAATAGCCTTCAGAATGCAACAAGATATTTGCAGGTTATAGTTCCAACAAAGGTCTGATAACTAGAATCCACAGAGAACTCAAACTAATCAATAAGAAAAGAACAAATAACCCTATTTCTCTGTGGGCAAGAGATCTGAATAGAAGTATCTCTGAAGAAGACAAGTGTGTGGCCAACAAACATATGGAAAAATACTCATCATCTTTAATCATAAGAGAAATGCAATCAAAACCACTTTGACATATCATCTAACTCCAATAAGATTAGCCCACATCTAGCCGGGCATTGTGGCAGGCACCTGTAGTCCCAGCTACTCGGGCAGCTGAGGCAAGAGAATTGCCTAAGCCTAGGAGTTGGAAGTTGCTGTGAGCTATGACAGTACAGCACTCTGAGGGTGACAATGTGAGATTTTGACTCTAAAAAAATAAAGATTAGCCCACATCACAAAATCCCAAAACTACAGATGTAGGTGTGGATGTGGAGAGAAGGGAACTCTTCTACACTGCTGGTGGGCTTGCAAGTTAATATGGCCTTTTTGGAAAGAAGTTTGGAGAATACTCAAGGAACTAAAAGTAAACCTGTCATTCAATCTCACAATTCTTCTACTAGGTATATACCCAGATGATCAAAAATCATTTTACAACAGACTTGGTGCACAGTGGTTATGGCGTCAGCCACATACATTGAGAATGGTAGGTTCGAACCAACTAAACAACAATGACAACTGCAACCAAAAATAGCCAGGGGCCTGTAGTCCCAGCTACTTGGGAGGCTGAGGCAAGAGAATCACTTTAAGCCCAAGAGTTTGAGGTTGCTGTGAGCTGTGACGCCATGGTACTCTACCAAGGGCGACATAGTGAGACTCTGTCTCAATAACAAAGACAAAAAATCATTTTACAACACAGACATATGCACCAGAATGTTTATTGTAGCCCAATTCATAATTGCCAAGTCATGGAAGCAGCCCAAGTGCCCATCGACCCATGAATGGATTAACAAATCGTGGTATATGTATACCATGGTATATTATGCAGCTATAAAAAAGGATGGAAACTTTACATCTTTTATGCTTATATGGATGGAACTAAAATATCTTTTTCTTTTTTTTTGCAGTTTTTGGCAGGGGCCAGGTTTGAACCCACCACCTCTGGTATATGGGGCTGGTACCCTACTCCTTGAGCCACAAGCACCGCCCTGAAACATATTCTTTTTAGTAAAGTATTTCAAGAATGGGAAAAAAGTATCCAATGTACTCAATACTATTACGAAACCAATATATAATGACCTACACATTTATACAAATGATAAAACACACAAATGATACTATTATGAAACCAATATATAATGACCTACACATTTATACAAATGATAACTATAGTCCAGAAAGAAGAAGGGAAGGGGGTAGGGGGAAGGAGGGAGGGTACTTGGTGGGACCTCACCTATTGTGCACAATACAATGGTACATTTCAAAACTACTATGAGTAGAGAATAATTGTCTTACCACAACGAATAAGTGAGTGAAGTGATGGTTGTGTTAATCAGTTTGATGTAAGCATTCCACATTGTCTAACAATCAGCACAGAAAAAGAGAATCACTTGAGTCCAAAAGTTTGAGGTTGCTGTAAACTAACACGATGCCATGGCACTAAACCCCAGGGCAACAGAATGAGACTCTGTCTCAAAAAAAAAAAAAAAAAA
>NW_003852438.1:3402571-3406510 GCF_000181295.1 Otolemur garnettii | reverse complement strand
AGGTTGCTATGAGCTGTGATGCCACGGTACTACCCAAGGGGACAGCTTGAGGTGCTGTCTAAAAAAAAAACAACCCTCCTCCCCAAAACCATTACTGGGTCGTATATTTATAATATATGCGTCTTTCTGTATGTATAGTCTATTTTAATTTTTAAAAAAATTAATGACACACACACAAAAAAAATAAAAATAGAAAAAAAGAAAACAAAAAAACCCCACACACACATACAAAAAAAATAAAAAATTAATGGCTCAGTGCCTGTAGCGCAGTGGCTAGGGCCCTGGCTACGGCACCAGCCATGTACACCAGGGCTGGTGGGTTCAAACCAGGCCTCAGCCTGCCAAACAACAATGACAACTACAACAAAAAAATAGCTGGGTGCTGTGGCGGGTGCCTGCAGTCCCAGCTACGTGGGAGGCCGAGGCAAGAGAATTGCTTAAGCCCAGGAGTTTGAGGTTGCTGTGAGCTGTGACACCATGGCACTCTACTGAGGGTAACATAGTAAGACTCTGTCTCAAAAAAATAATAAATAAATAAATAATTAAAAGCCTCTACTACCCTTAAGAGTCTACTTTAGGGAAACACCCAATACTTATTTAGGTCATTTGAATTCAAGAATGCATACCAACATGTAGAACTGGAATGGTAGTCCTTTCCACTCTTTAATTATCTATGAGATAAAATTGGTCCTGACTCACAGCTTGCTTGTCCCTAACTAGAGGAGGGATGCACCTGTGCAGACTGTGCCACCAGAGCCCTGGCCTGGTAGGGACTTAGCAGCACCCAAACTTTGTCCACCACATACAGCCCAGGAACAGCCACCGCTGCTGGCTGCTGAGTCTGATCCCAGGGAATGGATCCAAGATGGGAGCTGAAGAAAAGTTCTCTAATGGCACACTCTGAGAAGAACTGGAGAAGAGGAAGGAGAGGGCTGGGAGATGGCAATGTAAATAAAATTGTACCTACCTCATGCCTATCACAATAATGACAGTCTCTAATATTCCTGCAAAGCATAAATCATCCTACTTTTTATTTACTTTACATAATGGCATTTGCTGTATCTATTATCCTGGATTCCTAATGCCTATGAAGGCTACTGGGAAAGGAAGTGGTAATTCTTACTCCTTGAGAATACTGTATGGTCATTTGAGCTCCTTGGTTAGAAAGTGCTTGGGAAATATCAAATCTTTTGAAACTTCTCTCTTAGTCAAACAAATACCTTATAAGAAAATGATAGATGTCTCTTAGCTATGACAAATTGTCTTTTTTTTTTTTTTTTGTAATTATGAAGTCTTATTCTACCATAAGCACGATTGTTCTGGAAAACCATTGTATTGAAAGAGAAAATAGTATTGACAACCTAAAGGGAGAAATACATGAAAATGCTCAGAACTTAAGGCACCTCAAAGCTTGCTGCTTTGTAAATGATTTTTCCAGAGGCACCTTTCAAATAATATGAGCTCTTTTCTGTATGAATATTGTTCAATAAAACACCATAATGGGCCAGGCCTGGTGGCTCACTCTTCTAATTCAGGAGTCCAATGTGGGAGGATCACTTAAGGCAGGGAGTGAGAGACCAGTCTAGGCAACAAAGTAAGACTCTTGTCTCTGTAAAAACCTTTAAAATAATTAGCCAGGCATGGTGATGCATGCCTGTACTCCTACCTATTTTTTTTTTACTTAGAGGCAAGGTCTCACTCTATTGTCCAGGCTGCAGTGCAACAGCCTGATCACAGATCACTGCAGCCTCAAACTCCTGAGCTAAAGTGATCCTCTCACCTCAGCCCCCTAAGCATGTGGAACTACAAGGATGTGCCACCATGTCCAGCTAATTTGTTTTTATTTTCTAAGAATGGGGTATTGCTACGTTGTCCAGGATGCTCTTGAACTCTTGGCTTCAAGTGATCCTCCCGCGTTAGCCTCCCAAAGTGCTAGGATTATAGGCATGAGTCACCTTGCTCAGCCTTAATATTCTTTAAAGAAATGAACTGATAAGACTAGGCATGTTGACTCACACCTATAATTCTAGCACTCTGGGAGGCCATGGTGGGTGGATTGCTTGAGCTTAGGAGTCCAAGACCAGCCTAAGCAAGAGCGAGACCCTGTCTCTAAAAATAGCCGGGAGTTGTGGCAGGCACCTATAGTCCCAGCTACTCAGGAGGCTGAGGCCAACCAAGCTTGAGATTGCTGTGAGCTATGACCCACAGCACTCTACCCGGGGTGACAAAGTGAGACTCTGTCTCAAAAAAAAGCAAGAAAAAAGAGAAATGAATTGCTATTTTGATTGCCTTTTGTCTGGATGAGGTGCTGTCAGCAGCACCCTGATGCTCCCCATCATAAGGCTTTTCACGTGATGCTGTAATTCCCGTGTTCAATCTTATCTCTGTTCCACTTTTCCTTCAGGGCAAGGACTCCGTCTTGTTGAGTTGTACATGAGCTTGGGACACAAGCACTGCATATGTATTTGCTGAATGAATTAATAAAAAATTAATCCTACTCAATTCTTATCAAAAGCTCCAGTGCTAGTAGAAAAAAATTCCTTTTGGGAAAGAACTGCCTATAAGAAAATATTTTAATAAGTCATGTTGCAATAAAAGAAAGAATCCTTGAAGGCAGAAAAAAGAGCTGGTTGTACTGCCTTTATATGAGAAAATGAGAGGGATTTTTTTTTTTTTTTGGTCTTACTAGTAGGGAAGATGGGGAATAGGGCTGAGAAGGCAGAAGAAAGAGAACAGCCAGTGAGCTGGTCAGAGTTGGCAGAAATCATGGAGGGACTGATGATACTCAGAACAGGGACCCCCAGAGTTCAATCTGAAGTGGCCTTGCTGTGATGTAACCCACTCTCTTCCTTCCCACATGTCCTCAATGACTATGAGAATATTAACACCTGCAGAGATCTTGGAGAGGTTTTGGATTTCCTCAGAGGACATATGCTGACCTTCTTTGGATTTCATGGGAAAGGAGTCCCCAGCAGACATCTGTGTTACAGAAACAATGCTTGCAATAGGTTGCTGGAAGAATATTTTCTCCATTCCAGACCATAGTTGTTTTTTTTTTCTTTTTGAGACAAAATCTAGCTCTGTTGCTCTGGCTAGATGGCAGTGGCATCATCATGGCTCACAGCAACTCAGACTCCTGGGCTCAGGTGATCTTCCTGCCTCAGCCTCGGGAATAATTGGAACTATGGGTTCACACCAACATGCCTGACAAAATTTTCTACTTTTTGTAGAGATGGGTTCTCACTCTTGCTCAGGATGGTCTTGAACTCCTACACTCGAGTGATGCTCCCACCTCAGCCTCTCAAAGTGCTAGGATTACAGGTTTGAGCCACTGCACCCAGCCCTTAATAATAGTTTTAACTCTGGATCAATCCAGATGCTCAGAAAGCTGTGAGGCAGGACCTCTTCGATCTTCCCTATTAGTAAAATTATTTTCAGCAAATTAAATGTGCAAGTTAGGCCTACATTAAAGTAAGTCATAAGAAACCAGTCATATGAAGCCCATTACCAATTTTATTATAGTGGTTTTGTTGGGACTAAATCACATAATGAAGGGCACGTTAGGAATGCTTTGTGTGTCCCATCATTGAAAAGGGCTTTCTGAAAATAAAATTAACACGATGGTGAATCTTATAATTAATTACATCCCCTCCCCTCCTTGCTCGAGTTGCTAACACTCTCAATCGAATTTGGACCCTCCCCCTAACGAATGTGAAGGACTTGGTGACTCCCAGTTTTCTATCATCCCTACCCGTGGCTTCATCTTACTGTCTTAGTTGTATTTTCAGTTTGTACCAATCGGCTCCTTAATTTTTGAAGGAGACTGTGCTACATAGAACTCAAAAGTCTGCTACCAGGTTTGGCGCCTGTGGCTTAAGCGGCTAAGGCGCCAGCCACATACACCTAAGGTGGCGGGTTCGAATCCCCAGCCCGGGCCTG
>NW_003852438.1:3397804-3402394 GCF_000181295.1 Otolemur garnettii | reverse complement strand
AAAAAAAAAAAAAAAAAAGTCTGCTACCAAAAGTTTTCCACACAAGGCAAAGCATGATAAAAAGAAATTAATATAATTTATTTTAGAGATAATGAATCATGTTATCTCTAAGTCCCACCCCAGTGTGTTCTTCACTTGCAAATGTGGAAAGTAGATGATAAATTATCTTCCTCCTGCAGCACGCTGGCAAGCATCCACCCATCTCCTCTTCACTACTCCCTGATAAGGACCTGCTGCCATTTTTAGCGAAATAATTTATGGGTCTATTTTTGGATCAAAATCAAGCTAGTTCACATAGGTGTGCACACACACAGACACACACACACTCTACAAGTTAGTTACTGAGTGATCAGAAATTAGACATGGAATTAGACATGGACCTCCTTTAGCTCTTCTCGGGTATATATCCTTGCTATTTCTTTAGTGCATTTTCCTTATAAATTGTTTACATACACTATAAACACTTCTCCATACATTATTTGCATTACTATGTTTGGTATTTATAAGAAAAAGAATGCTTTAGAAATTAAATGTGAAAACAACATTGGGGTAAGTATCCCAGCATTACAGTTAGTGCTGCAGTTTCCCTCAGCCACTCACTATTCCTCAGCCCCACTGCTCCTGGAGAATACCACTGTTACCAGCCTGATGCAAAGTCTTCTAGACACTCGTGCTTCCTTTTGAAAATATATGCATACATCTGTAGCAATGTAATGGTTTTATTATGTGTGTCTGTGTGTTAACTGGAGGGATACATGCTGCACCATTCACAATTTGCTTTTTGACTTAATATCTTAAGAGCACTTTTTCTGCTCCAAGAGCTCTTGTCTATGTTAACCTACCCAAACAGCATCTTCTGGCCACTCACAGCTCTTCTCCCATCTTTATTTTTCAGGCACTGCAAAAGATTAAGGTGTTGGTCACAAATCTGATTACACAGGCATGACTATCTCAGACGGTTGCTGGCATTAGTTATTATGATTAGCCATAATAACTAATCCAGCATTAGTTATTATGATTAGCCTCAGTTTGAAGTTCATTCATTTAACAATTATTTACTGACAATCCAGTAGGCACTGTTCCAGGCAGTATGAATACATCTGTGAGCAAAAAACACAATCTCTACCTCCATACCTACGTTGTCTTGAGGCGAGACAGACAATAAAGTAAGCAAAAGAAATAATATGTTAGTGATAAGTGCTACACAGAAAATTAGGAAGGAAAAAAGAACAGGGATTTCCAAGAGGGGGCCAGGGATTGTGTGGTTTTTCTCTTTTTTTTTTTGGAGACAGTCTCAAGCTGTCACCCTGCGTAGAGCGTGTGGCATCACAGCTCACAGCAACCTCCAACTCTTGGGCTTAGGTGATTCTCTTGCCTCAGCCTCCCGAGTAGCCAGGACTACAGGCACCTGCCACAATGCCCAGTTATTTGCTGTTGTTGTAGTTGTCAGCCTCAGTGTATGTGGCCGGCAGTCTACCCACTAAGCTATGGGCACAGCCAGGGATTGGGATTTTAAACACTGTGGTCTGTGAAGAAGGTGCCACCTGAGCCACGTATACCTTATATTTCTGTGAACAGTGTCTTTTTTTCATAGGGAGAGAAAGAGTTCAAGTGAGGTGTTTTCAGCAATTTCTTTTTCGCCTCAGCTCCCCCACAGGTGCTCACCCTGCATGTTGAGCAGTTTTCTTCTATTAGGAGGTCAGGGTGGGTGGTCACACTTCTGCCACCCAACACACAGCACATCAGATCCCCAGTTGGGTGATTTTCTGGAGCCCTTTTTAGTCACTTGCACTTTCAAAGGGTACAGATTACATCTCTCGACTAATATTTTGAAAAATACATTTTGGGGTTTTTTTTATTCATTTGGTTTTTTTGAGACAATCTCACTCAGTTGCTGTGAGTAGAGTGCTGTGGTGGCATAGCTGACAGCAACCTCAAACTCCTGAGTTCAGGTGATTCTCCTGCCTTAGCCTCCCAAGTAGCTTAGACTATAGACACCCACCACAATGCCTGGCTGATTTTTCTATTTTTAGTAGAGACAAGGTCTCACTCATGCTCAGGCTGGTCTTAAACTCGAGCTCAAGCAATTGAACTGGGATCACAGGTGTGAGCCACTGCAACTGGCCATAAAACAGTATATCAGAAGAATAGTTAATGATATGGGAAAATATTCATGATAAACAAAGGAATACTTGAATGCTTTTCTGACAGATCTAAGAAAAAGAATTAGGAAGGTTTGTTAGGGAGATTAGTCTGAAGGGGGGAAAAAAAGGAAAGAAAAAACTACATAAAAGAGAAAGAAGGCAGAGCCTGTGGCTCAAGGAGTAGGGTGCCGGCCCCATATACCGGAGGTGGTGGTTCAAACTTGGCCTTGGCCAAAAACTGCAAGAAAAAAAGAAAAGAAAAAGAAGTAGGAAACTGGGTGATTACCCTAATAATCATTTAATAAAAATTTCCTTAAAACCTAACCCCAGCAAGATTAGCCCACATCACAAAGTCCCAAAACACCAGTTGCTGGCGTGGATGTGGAGAGAAGGGAATAACTTCTGCACTGCTGGTGGGATCCCAAACTAATATAGCCTTTTTGGAGAGAAGTATGTTGAATCCTTACCACAAAGACACTTGCACTAGAACACTTATTGTGACTCAATTCATAATTGCCAAGTCATGGAAGCAACCTAAGTGCCCATCAATCCATGAATGGATCAACAAACTGTGGTATACATATACTATGGAATATTATTCAGCCATTAAAAAAGATGGAGACTTTACATCCTTTACGTTTACCTGGATAGAGTTGAAATACATTCTTCTTAGTCAAGTATTGCAAGAATGGAAAAATATCCATTGTACTCCATACTAATATGAAATGAATATATAAACAATTACATGTCCATAAGAACAATGGACACCATGACAGTCCAGTTCGGGGGTAGAGTGAAGTGGGAGGGGGAAGTGGGAAGACATAGCAGAAGGAGGGAGGGCAAGCTGCCACCTAATGTGCACATTCTGAGGGTGTATAACACGGCCCCTGGGTGAGGGGCTCTTCTACAAGGGGAACTTACCCTGGAAGTGACAAAAATGTAACCTAAATATTATACCCACATATTAATTTGAATAAAGCTTAAAAAATCTAGTCTAAATAGGTTTATCTAGGTACTCTTTTTCCCAAAAATTATCTCAATAAAAAGAAATTCATTGAATTGATTTGTTCATAGGCCCCCTCCCTTAGAGTGTGAAACAAAACTACGGAAGATGCTTAAAAGCCATGTGATGGAAAAGTTGCTTTAACATCAGTATGATCCCTCCTCTTTGTTTTAAATCTACAAAGAGATTGAGGCTGGGCATGGTGGCTCATGTCTGTATCCTAGTACTTTAGGAGGCTGAGGCAGGAAAATCCCTTGAGCCCAGGAGTTTGACCTCACTGTACTCTAGCCAGAAAAACCGAGTAAGACTCTGCCTCAAAAATAAATAAACAAATCTACAAAGAGATTTTGAGAGAGAATATTAAAATTTCAATACTAGTTAGCTATGGTTTCTTCTATGGTCTATAAATGTTCTAAAAATATGTTTTTATAATTAGGAAAATTTTGATTTTTTTCAAAGTTAAAAGAAATATAATCTTAGATTCTAATTATTTTACATTAGTCAAAGACACTAATGGGCACTACATTCCGTATATATTGCTTGATTTCACTTATAAGAAAGGGACTGAGGGCTCCCAGCCAGGCGTTGATGTGGCTAGGAGCCAGCCAGTCACACTAGCCAGGCCCTGGTGTCCCCCTGTGGAGTGTAAACAATCTCACAAAAGTCAACATCAGACAAGGTCATGCCGTGACCACGATGGATCGAGAAAAAGTAATACCCTTTCCTAATCATGTTTGAGCATAGGCAAAAATATGAACTGTGTTCAAATGGACTGGAAACAAAAATAGGTATTCACCCAATACTGGGGGCATTTAAAAAAATAATTTTCTGAAACTGAACAGTTGCTGCTGCCAAGCAATATGTTTGAAGAGAAAATTTGCCAAAATCAATATATTTCAAAACTTTTTTTTTTGAGACAGTCTCACCATGTCGCTCTCAATAGCATGCCGTGGCATCACAGCTCATAGCAACCTCAAACTCTTTGGCTTAAGTGATTCTCTTTGCCTCAGCCTCCCAAGTAGCTGGGACTATAGGTGCCTGCCACAATACCTGGCTATTTTTATGTTGTTGTTGCAGTTGTCGTTGTTTTAGCTGGCCCGGGCTGGGTTCAAACCCACCAGCCTTGGTGCTGTGGCTGGCGCCCTATCCACTGAGCTACAGATGCCACCCAAAACTTTTTATTTTTCCTATAGACAGAATCTGACTATGTTACCCTGTGGTGTCAAAGCTCTCAGCAACCTCAAACTCCTGGGCTTAAGAGATTCTCTTGCCTCAGCCTCCCAAGTAGCTGGGACTATAGGTACCTGCCACAATGCCTGGCTATTTTGGGGTTGAAGTCATCATTATTGTTTAGCAGGCCCAGGCTGGATTCAAACCTGCCAGCTCCGATATATGTGGCCAGCACCCTAACCACTGAGTTGCAGGCACCAAGCCACTTCTTTT
>NW_003852438.1:3359064-3397463 GCF_000181295.1 Otolemur garnettii | reverse complement strand
GAGCCAACCTCAAACTCTTGAGCTCAAGAGATCCTCTTGCCTCAGCCTCCCAAGTTGCTGGGACTACAGGCGCCCACCATAACACCAGCTAGTTTTTCTATATTTAGTAGAGACAGGTTTCACTCTTGCTCAGGCTGGTCTCAAACTCCTGAGCTGAAGTCATCTACCTGGGTCAGCCTCCCAGAATGCTAAGATTACAGGCGTTAGCCACCTCCCCTGGCCTATTTTCATCACTGCAGAAAGTTCTCTTAGACAGCTCTGCTTTATAGAAAATTTGCTTTGCAATGTAAGTAATGATTTGTTAACAGTACATGAAGAGTCTAGGAAAAAAGGACAGTAAGAATTCATTAACGTATTTCCAAATGAAGTTCATACCACTCACCGGGAATAGTAGTTTGGCTGGCTCATTTCTAGCCACCTTCTGTCACAATCATACACTGCATTTCATTCCCCTCTGCCTTATTTCTTCTTAACCAAACCACATTTTTAGTAACTCAACTACTTTCTATACTGCAGCTAACCAGCTAAGGATTTTTTACCAAAAGTAAACGGTATTCTAGTTTGCAAATCAAGTTCTTAAGAGTTTGGTAAATGCTTCCCTGAACCTGACCCCCAGGGAGCAAATGATCACCATCTCTAAGAACCAGAAGCTTCGCACTATGGTTACAGCAGGGATTACCACCTGCCTACAAGTTTCCTCAGTAACACAATGCTGATTTTATCAAGTTTGCTGCCTTCCTTACAGCTACATTGCAATTACATGCCTCCATGTAGTTTGAAGAGCTCCTTAGAAGGGAGGCACACAACGGAATACACCTCTTTTCCATCATTATATACTATATGGATGGTGGGGGGAAAAAAGAAGAGCCTGGGTCTCTGATGTCCACGGAACCACCGTTTATCAGTCTGGATTACACAACCCTGAATTTCCTTTATGTGAAAGAATAAGCCCTCTCATATGTTCAACCATTGTAGTCAATCCTTAACTGAAAAATGAAGAGCCCTTCTCAGAGGCTTTTCTCACATGAAGACTTGTGTGAAGAGGCTAGAAGACATTCTCTTTGAGACCTCTTTAATTGGAAGTGATACCAAGTCATCTGAGTTGTAAAACTGAGGAAAATCTTAGATTTTGTTAGAAATCACAGCCTAAATCATTGTAAGGAATAAAATGTTTAATCCCATAATAAAAGCTGCTCAACTTAAAGGCCAAACCCTTAACATTTTGTCAGCGACTTGCAATTAGTGACTAATCTTTCCCTAACAAATTGTGTTCCTGGTGTTCTAAGATATATATGTTTTTTTTTTTTTTTTGGAGAAAGAGTCTCACTATGTTGCCCTCAGGAGAGGGCTGTGGCATCACAGCTCACAGCAACCTCAAACTCTTGGGCTTAAGCAATTCTCATGCCTCAGCCTTCCAAGTAGCTGGGACTATAGGTGCCCACCACAATGCCCGCTACTAATATATTTTCAAAGTCCAGCACAGATATTCTATTTTATTTTTATTTATATTTTATTTTATTATTTCATTATTTTTTCTTACCCAACACTATACTAATGAGGACGCATAGATTTTCTAGGCAGATATTATTTTTTAGACTAGTCACAGAATTGTCATGAGCTATCAAATATGATTCTGATATTTCTTGGTCAGAGACAGCTCATAAAAAAGAGAAACCAATGTGAAGGTGAGAGGGAAATCTCGTAAGGACAAAGGTGAAATTCTTGCAGTAACCTACTATCAGTGTTGTGATTAAACAGAACTTCTCTAATACAACATGTATCAACTGAATTTCACCTAATATTTCCAAGTAACGTAATTACAGAGTTAAGTGTTTCAGGAATATTTTGAAAATACTGCTTGAAGAGAATTATGGGTACAAATTCAACCAATATATACTAATCACCTATTTCTGAATAATTTGAAAATGGTAAAGCAGAGGAAAATAATTAAATTGTGATATGCCTTGGATAAGCTTTTTTTTTTTTTTTTTTTAGTCTATGTTGCCCTCAGTAGAATGCCATGGCATCACAGCTCACAGCAACTTCAAACTCTTGCTTGGGCTTAAGGGATATTCTGGTCTCAGCCCCCCCAGGTAGCCAGGACTACAGGGGCCCACCACAATGCCCAGTTTTTTTTTGTTGCAGTTCTCATTGTTGTTTAGCTGCCTCCAGCTGGGTTCAAACCCGCCAGCCTCAGGGTATGTGGCTAGTGCCCTACCACTGATTTTTTTTTTTTTTTTTGAGACTGAGTCTCACTCTGTTACCCTGAATAGAGTATAATGGTGCCATCATAGTAAGACTAGTATTCTCAAACTCGTGGGCTTGAGAAACCCTCCTGCTCCAGCCTCCCCAGTAGCTAGATTAGAGACATGCACCACCACACCCAGCTAGTTTTTCTATTTTTAGTAGAGATGGGTCTCACTCTTGTTCAGGCTGGTCTCAAACTCCTGCGCTCAAGCAATCCACCTGCCTTGGTCTCCCAGAGTACTAGGATTATAGCACTGGACAATAATTTTTTTTTTTTTTTGGAAACAGAGTCTTACTTTGAGGATCTTGGTGGTGTTACGGCAGCATAGCTCACCACAACCTCCAACTTTTGGACTCAAGTGATTCTCTTGCCTCAGCCTCTGGAGTAGCTGGGACTACAGGCACTTACCACAATGCCTGGCTATTTTTAAGAGATGGGGTCTTGCTCTAGCTCAGGTTTGTCTCCAACTCCTAAGCTCAAGAAATCCACCCACCTCAGCCTTCCAGAGTGCTAGGAATGCAGGTGTGAGCCACTGCACCCAGCATATTTTTTTGGAAAGAGTCTCACTTTGTCACCCTGGGTAGAGTGCCCTGACATCATAGCTCACAGCAACCTCCAACACTTGGACTCAAGTGATCCTCTTGCCTCAGCCTCTGGAGTAGCTGGGACTACAGGTGCCCACCACAATGTCTGGCTATTTTTGTTTTTTAGAGACAGGGTCTGGCTCTTGTTAAGGCTGGTCTTTAACTCCCAAGCTCAGGCAATTCACCTACCTCGTCCGCCCAGAGTGCTAGGATTACAGGCATGAGCCATGGAACCTGGCCTGAATAATAATCTTTTTACACCATGATAATTGGTGACAACAATCTCACACATCCCAGAAATAATCAAGATCCTTGAGAGAGCCTTCACTGATCATCTTTACATGTCCACTTGTTTTCATATCTCCATCACTCACTTTTAGCTTCCTCCCAGGTACCTAGTGTTCTCTGGAGTGTTCAGTGCAGTCCAGGACCACATCTTCCCAAAGGGTCCCATATCTTGACTCCTATTTTGACTTTTCTATCACACCAATCACCATCCTGTATCCTGCTCTTTCACAAGGGTTGCTCTCGTACTCTGAATAGTTTATTATTGGGCTTATGAAAATATATTATAATCGCCTGATGTGTTAATTTACTAGAATACTAATTTTTTTTCTTTTGAGACAAGGTCTGACAGGTTGCCGTGCAGCAGCATAATCATAGCTCACTTTAACTCAAACTCCTGGGCTAAAGTAATTTTCCTACCTCAGTCTCTCCAGTAGCTGAGACTACAGGTGTCGGCAGCCATGCTAGGCTCATTTGTGTTGCCATTGCTGAGACAGGTGCTACTTTGCTTGAGCTGGCGTCAGACTCCTGGCTTCAAGTGATCCTCCAGTCTGGGCCTTGCAAAGTGCTGGGATTACGGGCCACCAGCTTGGTTAGAATGAGCACTTCTATGAAGGTAGAACAGATGGGTACATAGTGGAGTACAAAGTATTTTTGGCAGGGAACCAACTCTCAGATTTCACATTAGCATGTATCTTTACTCTGAAGCAAAGATGTGACTAAAAGCGAATGTTTTAAGTTTTTTAAAAGTGCCTTCTAATTGAGTTTAAAGTCCTTCAAATAACAGGTGGGGCAAGCGGGGGAAGTTCCCTAACTTGTTTAATCTTTCAGCATCAGGGATAAAACTTCAACTTCATGTTAAACTGACAACATACCTCTTTTTTCAAACAAAGGACATAACGTAAAACTAAATGCAAAACAAAAAAGGAATAACTCCAGCTTTCCAACACATAAATACCACAAAGCTTTCAAATACGGGCCTAAATTGAGAGACGAAAGTTGTGCGAACTCGCGAGACACGGTCCCTCCTTGGTCCTTTCCTTACAGCCGCTGCGACTCCCGCTATTATTCCCCAAAGGCCGAGCGGGACGACTTGGGTCCCACCAGCTGGGCTCAACTGTGTCCCGCAAAGGGGCGTCGGAAACTCTAATTGAAGCAGCCCGGAGGCAAAGGCGGAAAAGTTCTGTAATGTCCGCGGAAGTCAGAGAAGCTAGATCCTGCCCTCATCCTGCGGATAGCCCCGCGGTCTCCGTCAGCTCTCTAGGACCCAACCCTCCCTAAACGCCGACATCTGTAGACATGTCCACCCCAAGAAGGGAGTAACCTAGGCAGGACAGGGGCGGAGCGGAAGCTTGAAGAGCTTTCACCTAGGCCCCACTCGGGCCCGGAATCTCTCGGAGCGGCCTCACGGAGTAGGTCGGCAGTGCCCAACAGATTCCGCTTCCCCGACTCCCCCCAGCTAAAAACCAAGAGCACTCCCCAAGCCCCTACACCCTTAGCTCCTCCCCGCTGCCTTCTTCCCACGCGCCCGGCGGGACGCAGCACCCGACCTGCGCGCCAAGTCCCCGGATTCTCACCGCCCCCTCCCGCCCCCGCGCGGTTCAACGTGCCACGTCACCGCTTGCGGCACTTCCGGAGGCGCAGCGGGCGATGACGTAAGGGACGTGCCCTCTATATGAGGTTGGGGAGCGGCTGAATCGGCCTTTTCCGCCCGCTCCCCCCTCCCCCCGAGCGCCGCTCCGGCTCCACCGCGCTCGCTCCGAGCTCCGGGCTCCTGCAAAGCTAGCGCCGCCGCCGTCTCCCTTCAGCCGCCATCATGATTATCTACCGGGACCTCATCAGCCGTGAGTCCTGACTGCACTGCCCCTACTGCCGCACACAGGGAACTCAGGGGGCGGTGGGGGCAGGGAGGGCAGGCGCAGCGGGCGCCGCCGTCGTGGGCCTGGGGGATGCTGGTGGCCTTTCCGCGAGCGTGGAGAGGGTCAGTGCCTACGGCACGCGCCGGGGTCGCCAGCCCCGGAGGAAGGGCGGAGGTCGAGAGTGCCTGGCCAGTGGGGGAAATGGCGGCGTCTGCTCCCGACCTCGGGCGCTCTCTGACTGGCGGGTCTGTGTCCCCGAACAGACGATGAGATGTTCTCCGACATTTACAAGATCCGAGAGATCGCGGACGGCCTGTGCCTGGAGGTGGAGGGGAAGGTGAGTCGGCCGGGCCTGCGCGTGGGGGAGGCGAGGCAGGGCAGGCTCGGGTTTCCGCCGCTCCCCCGCCCGAGGTTGTGCAATCCTCTCCGCCACCTCCTGGCGGAGGAGACACTCTTTCCGGGCTCGGGTTTTTCTAGAAAAGTGGAGGCGGAGCTGATCCTGAAAATAGGTCCGCCGCCTCGGCGCCCATGCTCCCCTTGAGGCTTCTGGGTTAAGTGTTGTTTCTGGCTTGGGAGCCCTAAGATCTTAAGCACTTCTCATGTCACTTACCGACCGTGACACCTAGATCCCACAAGTGGAAAACTTGTAAATGACCCCGTTTTTGTTCCAATCAAAAATTAATTGTGTTTGAGGTAAGCTTTATCAGGAAATCCACGAGTCACAATTTTTTTTCCTCGTGGTACTTTCCTGGTTTTCAGTTAAAAGTTGGCAAAGTTCATTGAGGGAGTGATGGATGCATGAACTGCTAGTATTAGTGTTTGGGGTTCTTTTTGTAAAGTTTTTGCAACCAAACTGCTTTTTCTTAACGCAGATGGTCAGTAGGACAGAGGGTAACATTGATGACTCGCTCATTGGTGGAAATGCTTCCGCTGAAGGACCTGAGGGCGAAGGTACCGAAAGCACAGTTGTCACTGGTGTTGATATTGTCATGAACCATCACTTGCAGGAAACCAGCTTCACAAAAGAAGCCTACAAGAAGTACATCAAAGATTACATGAAGTCGTAAGTGATAGTTGACAATACCCAGCTGATGTCTAGAGTCTTACAGGATTTAGGGATTGGCAACTTTCTGGTTTGTTTAGGCAGTAGACATACTTGTGAAACTTTATTGAGAAGCCCACAGACAAGGGTTGTTGCTTTCCTGTGTACAGTCTGGTTTATTTTTAGAATAGTACTAGGGAAATAGTTAACATGAAATTGGGAGTTGTGAATAAAGATACCCCTGTGAAGTAGTTATTTTTTAGCAGCTAGTTGATTTCCTTTTTTTAGTGTTACAGAGGTTTTTTAGCTGTAACTTGATTTTACTCACTGCACATTAACCTGTTAATAAAATGTTGTTTTAGAATCAAAGGCAAACTTGAAGAACAGAGACCAGAAAGAGTAAAACCTTTTATGACAGGGGCTGCAGAACAAATCAAGCACATCCTGGCTAATTTCAAAAACTACCAGGTAAATACCTTAAATATTTGGAACATGAGATTGTAGAATTTTAACTGCAAGAGCAAAAGGTTAGTTTTTGCTTCATTAATCTTAATGTAATTAATTGTGGCTTTGACAAGTACTTTCTAGCATCCTTTCATATAACACTGGAATTCCAGGTATAGAAAGTAGCTTCCTCTGCTCTAAAAAAATGTTTACAGAATTTGTCTTAGGTTTCAAAAAATGTCTTTTTTACTCCTTGCTTTTCAGATGACATTTATCAGTTCTTCTTTTCTTGGATTGCTTCCTAATCTCCTAAGAGTTTTTCCAATTTCCATTCATAATTGCAGTGTGTCTCGTTGCCACTGGTGTTCTTTTCTGATATATCTTAGCATGTTGGTCCTATTTTTGGAAAACTTCAGTGACATCTTATCTCTGGGGTTTAATTTAAAACAGCACAATCTAGCTGTTTCATTTTCTAGCTTTCACACGTACCCTGGCCATACTCTTATCATTGTCAGCCTTGTGTAGGGGTTGGAACTGTATCTGGGGTTGAGAGAGTGAAAGTTTTCCCAAAAGCCTAAGTTGTTCCTGGATTGTTACTATACTTTCATTTTGGTAGTTACTGGTACTTTAATCAGGTGAACAGAGTTTGTGATAAATGAGCATTTTTTCTCTTAGGCATCAGAGCTTTTATTTGTGGAAATGCTGTTGATTTTTGTGGTGTTCTGAAACATCTCTGTATTCTTTAGCTTTGTTATGATACATTACAAATACTAGTCTAATTTGGGGTATTTGTTGCTTGCTTCCCAAGTTCTTTATTGGTGAAAACATGAATCCAGATGGTATGGTTGCTCTCCTGGACTACCGTGAGGATGGTGTGACCCCATATATGATTTTCTTTAAGGATGGTTTAGAAATGGAAAAATGTGTAAGTATGATGAGGAAGTGTTTTGAAATCAGTAATGTAAAAATGAAGATATTTTAGGTGCAGTTCTCACTGTTTCATGATACTGGGATAGTTAGAATAGATTCTGTAGCATTCCTCTTAAAAAAAAGAGCACATGGATCTAGTTTTTGTTTCCATGTGTAAAAGATCCTTGTAGTGTAAGAAGGCTTAGAATCTTGATTATTTATGGAAAACAATTTTGTTACTTTATTTATCTTTTTTTTTTTTTTTTTTTGTAGAGAGTTTTACTTTATCACCCTCGGTAGAGTGCTGTGGCGTCACAACTCCCAGCAACCTCCAAATCCTGAGCTTAGGCAATTCTCTTGCCTCAGCCAGCCTCCTGAGTAACTGGGACTACAGGTGCCCGCCACAACGCCCGGCTGTTTTTTGTTGTTGTTGCAGTTTGGCCAGGCCTGGGTTTGAACCCACCATCCTCAGTATATGGGGCACCCTTCCGCACCCTACCCACTGAGCCACAGGCGCCACCCTTATTACTTATATTTTGCTACACATGCATGAGAATCAAGGTTTTTCATTTTGGTTTAATGATAAAACAAATCTGATCATTGAAAGCCTTAGGACATTACTAGTTTTTAGTAAATAATAGCTGACTACTAAACCAGCATGCAAATAGCTTTAGTAGTATTAAATAATCACTGCTCTGTAAGGAGATGCTTAGCTGTACAGTAAAGACACCATTATGCTAATTTTTTTCTTAGGCTTCTGTATAAGGAATGGAATACATTTAAGGATGTATTGAACAAGATTAGAGGCAGCAACAGATAAAAATTAGAAGGGGGTTATTCAGATGATATTTAAGGTTTTGGTTGGTAGAACAGTGTTACTGTAAAATGTCTCAAGATGTAGAACTTCTGATGTAGTAAGGATATTCTGCATCCACTGATAGACCTTGAACAATTTGCTGTTGTTCTTTTGGTTTGCACTAGGATGCAAAAGAAAAAATATTCCCTGCGCTTTCTGTCTGTCTTTGTGGCGGCTCAGATTGAATTAGGGAATACATTTGTAGCCTAAAAAAATGTTGAATTGCTCTGATTAGGGGAAATATAAATACAATCTTCCTTGTTTTTACAGTAACAAATTTGGCAATTACTTTGGATCTATCACCTGTCATCATAACTGGCTGCTGCTTGTCATCCACACAACACCAGGACTTAAGACAAATGGGACTGATGTCATCTTGAGCTCTTCATTTATTTTGACCGTGATTTATTTGGAGTGGAGGCATTGTTTTTAAGGAAAAACATGTCATGTAGGTTGTTTAAAAATAAAATACATTTAAACTCATTCGAGAGAATGCCTTTTAGTTTAATACACGTTTAAACTAAATCCATCCTGTAGTGTTCCTGGAGAAGCTAGAGACTGGTTGTAGGCCACTACTAGAAAGCATAAGACGTGTCATCAGATAAATTCTACAGTGGAAACCACTCCTGAGACTGGATATAAAGGAATCAAAAGTTTTAATTTTGAGTTACAGTAAAGGGAGAGACCATGCTCATAGCAGTGCCAACACTTGAAGTGGAGCCTTAACACATTTCATCACCTACAACGGAAGTAGTAACTGTGGAAGAAATTACCAAGAGAATAAAAAGAGACTAATTCAGTTGGAAGCAAAGTATTGTCTCAGCTTTTTTAACATTAATCAAGTAGAACCGAGTCTCCTGGAATGATGTCAAACTCCCTGTAAATTGGATGGGGGTTGGCAAACTGGTCTGTTCTGCCACCTGTGTTTTGTTCAACTCTAAGGTGGCAGTAGCATTTTTAAATGGTTGGGTGTGGGGGAAGAATACCTCATGGAATGTAAGATTTAAATTTTTTGATTTTACTGGAATACTCAAGCTGATTGATGGACTGACTGGCTGTCACTACAAGAGCAGAGTTGAGTGTAACGGGACAGTAGGGCCTATAATCCCTAAAATAATCATGCTGCCTTTGTATGAAGTTTGCTAGCCTCTCCTTTATAAGGTGGGTTAGCTGGTGGGTAGAAATGGGCTGGAGTCTGTTAAGACCTGTGGATCTGGTGGCACTTGTGGCTCAGTGGCTAGGGTGGCAGGTTCAAACCCTGCCCTGACCAAACTGCAACAACAACAAAAAGACCTGTGGATCTGGTGGCGACTGAAGAAATACAAACTTAGAAACAATAAGAAAGAGATGAGACTCCTAGAATTTTAAGTAGGACCACTGCCCACTTGTGTGTCTGGAAGTAACCCACTCAGCTTTTATTGCAGGCTATTTGCTCATTAGCCCAAAGGGTAAGCTGAGAAGGGGAATAAAGATGCCAGTAGTTTCTCTGAATGGGCATATTAGGTCCTATTGTTTCGATAATCATTAAGGGGCTGAGCAGTGTTGAGAAATTGGGATCGGAGTCTTGTGTAGGGGAAGTCTTGTCTGAGGTCACACACAGGTTCCTAGGGCAGAATTGAACTTTCCTAGTTCACTGTGGAGTAAAACTCCTCTGTTGTCAATCTGTTCTGAGTAATCAGTGGGAGAGAGGAATTTTCCTCTCACCACCACCACAGAGGCTCTTCCTCTGTGATAAGGGATATTATGTCCTGCCAGTATTTTAGGGTTCCAGCTGTTTCCTTGATCTCTGCCCCAGTCAAATACAAATCTCCACTGTGGGTATTTGTTTTGTCTGTTTACCTAGTTAGTGTATTTTTCCAGGCCTTGCTACAGCATTTTCTGCGGCCATTATTCCTGAGTGTTTGCAGACCCAGCAGGGGTGTTAGTAAGTTTAAACCCCCCCATAGGTCAGAGTTCTAGGAAAAGCAGAAAAATTGCTCTGATAAGAAATTTAGCCGTGGGCTCAGTGCCTGGAGCACAATGGTTAGGGTGTGGCCACATACACTGAGGTTGGAGGGTTCAAACCTGGCCTGGGTCTGCTAAAACAGTGACAACTTCAACAAAAAATAGCTGGGTATTGTGGCGGGTGCCTGTAGTCCCAGCTACTTGGGAGGCTGAGGCAAAAGAATTGCTTAAACACGAGTTTGAGGCTGCTGTGAGGTGTGACACAACAGCACTCTACTGAGGGTGATATAGACTCTGTCTCAAAAAAAAAAAATGAAAGAAATTTATCAGTGGCTGGTTTAAAATTAAACTAGCTGACTTTGTTCTGCCTCACTCAGCTTTTTTTATTTTCCCCTTTTTCTGGGGATGTTTTCCCTTGCCAAGAATGGGGTCTTTGGTCCCCATTCTGCCTGCATCCAGGATTGTGGGTGCAGAATGATGAAAATGCATCTCTGACAGGTCTGTAGCAGTGCTGTCTGCTGCTAAGGTTTGTAATACAGATGCAAAAGACGTGTCCTTGTGCTTTCTGTCTGCCTGATTGTGGTGGCCAAGATTGAGTAAAGGAATACAGGGAAAAAATGGAGAATTTTCACAACCCAAAATAACCTTCCTTGTAAATAGTGAAGAACCAACCTATCCCCACCCCCACCCCACCCCCGAGAACCTAAAGTTTTGAGTTTACGTTAGAAGTGGTGGGAAATACTCCTCTACCACCCTTATATGATTGGTTACACTTGTAAAAGCTTAAAGGTTAAAACTAATAAAAAGCCAGAAACTCTTGGGTCCCTTTGGACTTATGAATCCAGTGATTTTTGCAATCTGCAATTTGCTCTAGCAATTGCAAAGTCCATAGTGCCCAAAACCTAAGGTAGATACCAGTTTATTCGTGCCCCCTGGTGATTAGAGGAAGTAAATTCAAGTAAGTATTGGAGACTGAACTTGACCGTTTTAAGCATTCTGATTGCTGACATTATAGGAAGAAGGCGGCGCCGGTAGCTTAGTAGGTAGGGTGCCAGCCACATACAGCAAGGCTGGCGAGTTCAAACATCGCCCAGGCCAGCTAAAACAACAATAACAACAATAAAAATAGCTGGGTGTTGTGGCGGGCAGCTCTCAGCTACTTGGGAGGCTGAGGGAAGAGAATTGCTTGAGTCCAAGAGTTTGAGGTTGCCATGAGCTGTGACGCCATGGCACTACGCAGCTTGAGACTCTGTCTCAAAAAAAAAGATAGGAAGAAGAGTCTGATCTAGTAGGCCACTTGTCCTCTGAAATATACTAACTTCAATTCTCTGTTTTCAGTGCTGTAAAAACCGTGATAACTTGGTGAGGGAGAGAGGGTCTTTTTTTTTTTTGCAGTTTTTGGCTGGGGCTGGATTTGAACCCACCACCTCCAGCATATGGGGCCAGCACCTTACTCCTTCAAGCAACAGGCGCCGCCCGAGAGAGAGGATCTTGAAGTAATGTCTGAGCTAAAACCCAGTTGGTGAGTTAGCCTCTGAAGTGAAGGCTAGAGGGTGCTGGCAGGACCTGGCTCTCATGGTCCTGCCAGCTTGTTTTGAAACTTCAGATCTACAGTCACAGTCCCTGTTTACCTGCAATATTCTTTATGCCTGTATTCCAACATGTAGATCCAACCAAGTTTCATACATTATCTAGTGTTTAACCAGAACTGACCAACCCAGTTTTCATGATGAAGTTTTAAGATCCTAGGTAGTTGGCCGAGAGTGGTGGCTCATGTTTGTAATCCTAGCACTCTGGAAAGCCAAGGTGGGTAGGTTGCCTGAGCTGTAGAAAAACTGAGGGCTCAGGGCCCATAGCAAAGTGGTTATAACGCCAGCTGCAAACACCAAGGCTGTTGGGTTCTGGCCCGAGCCAGCTAAGCAACAACGACAACTGCAACAGAAAAATAGCTGGGCATTGTGGCGGGCGCCTGTAGTCCTGGCTGCTCGGGATTAAGATTCTAGGTAGTTGGCCGAGAGTGGTGGCAAGAGAATCACTTAAGCCCAAGAGTTTGAGGTTGCTGTGAGCTATGAAGCCACAGCACTCTACCAAGGGCAACATAATGAGACTCTGTCTCAAAAAAAAAGAAAAAAAAAAAACTGAGGCAAGAGGATCACTTGAGCCTGAGTTGGAGGTTGCTGTGAGCTATGATGCAACAGGGTGACAGCTTGAGACTCTGTCTCACAAAATAAAAAAGTTCTAGGTAGTTGTCCTTTAGGCTGCCCCTCATTTTCTTTTTCTAAGCTTATTTAACATTGAGTAAATAGCTGGGCACGGTGGCTCACGCCTGTAATCCCAGCACTTGGGAGGCTGAGGTGGGTAGATTGCCTGAGCTCACAGTTTCAAGACCAGCCTGAGCCAGAGCAAGACTTCATCTCTAAAAATAGCTGGGTGTTGGGGTGGGCGCCTATTGTCCCAGCTACTTGGGAGGCTTAGACAAGAAAATCACTTAAGCCCAGGAGTTTCAGGTTGCTGTGAGCACCGCACTCTACCAAGGATGACAACGTGAGACTCTGTTTTAAAAAAAAAAAAAAAAATCGAGTAAGTAGAACCAACTCCTAGAGTCAGGTTAAAGCATTCTGCATAAAAGTAACAGGTAATGTGTATTTCTGTATACGTTAGAGCAGCTGTGGCTCACAAACCATAGGAACTGTATTAAAGGGCCGCGGCATTAGGAAGGTTGAAAACCACTGCTTTAGAGGCATACAACATTTTTTTTATTAATCTCATTGATTCTAAATTTGACACAGGCATGTTTCTATTGGCCTGTGGGCCCTGGGCTTTGTTTCACATGTGGAGAACAGTTGAATGGAGGAGGAGGACTGGGTTGTCTAGGAAGGCCCTGGGGATGTGACATTTGAGAGCAGGTTTGAAGTTAATGGAAGTAGGCTACATGGGTTTGGGGGCAGACTACTCTAGGCCAAGAGAACAATAAATAGAAACCTGTTCTGGGAACAGGGTGGCCACTGCTGACCCAAGAAGGCAAAAGGGAAGAGTTGAGGAAGAGAAGAGCACAGGGCAAAAGATGGTTTGGGCTGCTGGGTAGCAGGGTAAAAGCATACTGCAATGAAGTGTGTGGTGCAGTTTTCTTAAGGGAGGTGATAATGGCTTAGTCTAGGGTGGTAGTAAAAGGGTTTGGTGCTAAAGGATTGAATGACAAGTATTTTGGCCTGAGTATTCATAGGGTGTTGGTATTGAGATGGAACAATTATGAGGATGGAGAATCGAGAATTTGGTTTTGCGGCCAAGTGTGGCTAACGCCTGTAGTGCTAACACTTTGGGGCAGAGACTATGGAGGGAAGATGGCTTGAACCCAATATAGGCAATCTTGAGACCCCTGTCTCTACAAAAAGGGTTTGGTTTTGGATGGGTTAAATTTGAGATGCTAATTTCTTGTTAAAATGAACTGGTTAGGTAGTTGAGTTTTTGTGGGTTTTGATAAGTTTTTTTGTCTGAGATATAGTCTTTTTTTTTTTTTTTTAGAGACAGTCTCACTTTGTCACCCTCGGTAGAGTGCTGTGGCATCACAGCTCACAGCAACCATCAGCTCTTGGGCTAGGGAGATTCTCTTGCCTCAGCCTCCCGAGTTGCTAGGACTACAGGCACTGGCCACAATGCCTGGCTATTTTTGTTGCAGTTGCCACTTCTGTTTTAGCTGGCTGGGGCCAGGTTCAAACACATCACCCTTGTATACGGGGCCAGCGCCCTACCCACTGAGCCACAGGCACCACCTGAGATACAGTTTTAATTCTGTTGCTTAGGTTAGAGTGCCATGGCAGTGGCCAAACTCACAGCAACCTCCAACTCCTGGGTTCAAGCCATCCTCCTGCCTCAGCTTCCTGTGTAGCTGGGACTACAGGTGCCTGTCACAACACCTGGCTAACTTTTCTGTTATTAGTAGAGATGGGGTCTTGTTCAAGCAGTCCTCCAGTCTCAGCCTCCCAGAGTGTTAGGATTATAGGTGAGAGACACCACACTCAGCTGAAAGAGAAGTTTATTAATGTGCTGGCAAATGAGGCTGGCAGACTCAAAAAATTCCAGGGTCCTGCATTTGAACAGAAGCACAGAGCATCTGAATGTTCTGATTAATCCCATTTTGGACTAAGAATGTCAAGGCCTCTTCCTAGATGAATCCCATCTTCAGCTAAAATGGTCTGATGACCTGCACCCAGACCCTTCCTTTGAGCTATCCTGTGTCACAAAGAGCAAAAGACATTCCCCCGACCACTGTCCTGAGGCAGGGATGCAGGTTTTAGGCTTTTTAAAAAGAGTAAAGGAATTTTGAAGAGAAAATACATTTCCCAACTTCCCCCATCCCCTTTTTTCTCCAAGCTGTTCTCTGTTAAATATTTCCCACTGTCAATTTACCCTTATCTATAGGACGAGGGGCAACATAGTGCTTAACCTCGGTGCTAGGGAGGGTCTCATTTAGGGGCTTAACTGCTTCTAAAGGGATAACCTCAGCCAGAGGAGGGTAAGTGGCAGTGTCTTATTCCACATTAGGTGTGTTCTATGAAATTTTCCTTCTAAATACAGGGCTTTGCTTACTTGCTGGGTCCTCTGCTACCAAGGAGGGTCCATTTCTACTGGGATTCACTCATGGGTGAGCACAGGACACGCAAGTGCAGACAGGAAGCAAGGTTCCCCGCTATGGACACCACCATGGAGTAACCAAACACGGTGATTTCCTTGAGGAGGAGCTGCTGAGCTGCCCTGCAGCTGCCTGCCCGTAGCATCCATCACCAGCATGCCATTCTCCATAGTGGCTGAGCTTTGAGTCTGGAAGAGCAAAGAAGTCTACACTGGAGAATTCAATTACAGTGGGAAGATAATAGGTGACATCCAAAGCCATAACACTGGATGAGGACACACCATGAGCATAAACTCATCCCTGAGAACAAGCAAAGGTGATTAAGAACGAACTTCCCCTGAGGTAAGAGAACCAAAGGGGGACTTTCGCAGAGGTCAAGTAGAAAAAAAGTTTTAGGAAGGAGAAACAGTCAACAGGATTACCTTTTGCAAATTTGTTAAGTGACAAAAGGACAGGGAAGTAAACAACTGTTGGATTTCAGTAGAGGGGAGAAAAGCCTAATTAAAATGGGTTCACAAGAACAACATTCATAGGCATCACTTGAATCATTGGAATTTTTTTCTTAAAATAGGCCAGGCACAATGGCTCACAGCTGGAATTCTAGCACCCTGGAAGGGTAAGGCAGGTGAATTACCTGAGCTCAGGAGTTTTAGACCAGCCTGAGAAAGAGCAAGACCTGGTCTCTAAAAAACTAGCTATACCTGTAGTCCCAGCTATTCAGGAGGCTAAAGCAAGAGGAGTGCTTAACCCTAAGAGTTTAAGGTTGCTGTGAGCTATAAACTACAGCATTCTACCCAGGGCCACAGAGTGAGACTCTGTCTCAAAAAAAAATTTTTTTTTTCTTAAAATCTAGTTAAATCGGCAGCACCCATAGGTCAGTGGGTAGGACGTTGGCCACATGCACTGAGGCTGGCAGGTTCAAACCCAGCCCAGGCCAGCTAAAATCAACAATGACAACTGCAACAAAAAATAGCTGGGTGTTGTGGTAGGTGTTGTAGTCCCAGCTACTTGGGAAGCTGAGGCAAGAGGATCACTTAAGCCCAGGAGTTTGAGGTTGCTGTGAGCTATGATGCCATGGCACTCTACCAAGAGTGACAAAGTGAGACTCTGTCAAAAAAAAAAAAAAAACTACTTAAATCACTAGATTTGTGTGAATGTATCTATCATTCTGAACCGCAGAGTTAACCAATAATTCACTACAGACTAAACAGGAAGTTAGAATTGCAAGAAGGCCTGCAATAAACCTAGACCAACTTGAAAAACCGTTGATAACAAAGCATCCTTTGGGGATATACATGTGTGTACGCAGATGAGTGGAGCAACCGTGTCTGGCAGGCAGAATACTCAGTAAGTGGGGCTAAAACCATGAGGATTTGAATTAATGGATTTTTTTTTTTTTTTTGAGACAGAGTCTCAAGCTGTTGCCCTGAGTAGAATGCCATGGTGTCACTGCTCACAGCAACCTTCAACTCTTGCTGCAGTGTCCCAAGTAGCTGGGACTACAGGCGCCCTCCACAACACCTGGCTATTTTGTTGTTGTTGTAGTTGTCATTGTTTAGCAGGCCCAGGCCAGGCTCAAACCCAGCCTTGGTGTATGTGGCCGGCACCCTACTCACTGAACTACAGGCGCCACCAGAATTAATGGAACTTTAATTTATAATTAGGCTGCTATTTCATAATCCTTAGTCCTATGGTAAAGGTATAGCTAACATAAAACTCCAGCTCTGTAGCAATTGCCATGTGTTTCTAGAGACTATTACCTAGAAGAACTAAGGGTGCAACTTGATTGGTTTGGAAACATCTAAAATTTCATTATTCCAAAGGAAAAGTTCTTGACTAATGTATTTAGTACAAGAAAAAGGTGCCATACACCTTCTGTTGAATAAAAGCTGTTATGATAGCCATCTCAATAAGCTATATTCTTTAATCTTAATAATGCTGATAGTTTATTGTATCCCACTAAATTCCTCCAAGCTCCAAGTTCATTCATTAATCAATGCAGTGATGACATACATCAGAGTCCTGTACATATCAGCAGTTAAGCATATTTCAGTATTGTGGGGACTTTTTTTTTTAATAGAGACTGGGTTATACTCTGTTGTCCAGGCTGAGTGCAGTGACATTGTAACCACACACTGCAGCCTTGAACTCCTGGTATCCTCCTCCTCAGCCTCCTAAAATGCAGGATTATATGTGTTAGCCACTGCATCTAGCCAGGGCTTATTTTTGACTTCCAGAACATTCTAGTTTACTTTTCAAGAGCCTGTAGATTGTGGAATTCTGCTGTTGAACACAGTTCCATGTAACTGAGTCCGTAATAGGCATTTAGATTTCTCATTACGCTATGAGCAGATGTGGTTTTAGCTGGAG
Source organism: Otolemur garnettii (assembly GCF_000181295.1). Classification (NCBI taxonomy): domain Eukaryota; kingdom Metazoa; phylum Chordata; class Mammalia; order Primates; family Galagidae; genus Otolemur; species Otolemur garnettii. The sequence continues at coordinate 3,380,292 of NW_003852438.1, read as the reverse complement.
TCAATACCGTTCCGTGAGAAAAATGTCAAATTGAACCTAAGGGAAGATTGTTTCCAAAATAACTGGCTTATAGTCTGGTTTTTCTTCTGATTGGAGAAGTTTTTCGTGGAGAGAAACAAATCTGAGTTTTTGAAAAAAAAAAAAAGAAATGAAAAGACAAAATAAGTGGCTTAGTCAATGATAATTCTCTCGATTCCTATTTCCCGCTGATGATGCTGGTGACTTCTCCATTTGTTATACAGGCATTTCACTCTTTTGAGCTTAGTGTGAGAGCAGGGAGCATAGGGGAAGAACACTATGCATGTGTGAGTCACTGTACACAGAAAGAAAAACTGAGATGTCAGGTAACTCACTGGAGTCATCATTGTTAGTCAAGAGTTAAAACACAGGGAGTTTGGGGGCTTTTTTAAAGAGATGAGGTCGTGCTCTGTCCCCAGGCTGGAGTTCAGTACTACAGTCACAGCTCACTGCAGCGTCCAACTCCTGGGCTCAAGTGATAAACTTCAGCCTCCCAGATAGCTGAGACTACAGATGCGTGTCACCATTCCCAGGTAATATTTTTGTTCTTTGTAGAGAAGAAGTCTTGCTTTGTTGCCCGAGCTGGTCTTGAACTGGCCATAGGTGAACCTCCAGCTGTGGCCTTTCAGTGTGCTGGGATTACAGGTGAGCCATTGTGCTTGACCCACTATTTTTTTTTTTTTTAAGAGACAGAGTCTCACTTTGTCACCCTTGGTAGAGTGCTGTAATGTCACAGCTCACAGCAACCTCCAGCTCTTGGGCTTAGGCGATTCTCTTGCTTCAGTCTCCTGAGTAGCTGGAACTACAGGCACCCACCACAATGCCTGGCTATTTTTTTGTTGCAGTTCGTCAGGGGCCAGGTTTGAACCCTCCACCCTCAGTATATGGGGCTGGTGCCCTACTCACTGAGCCACAGGTGCCGTCCATTGACCCATTATTTTTTTTTAAGAACTTGATTTTTCTTTTCTTTTTTTTTTTTTTTGAGACAGAACCTCAAGCTATTGCCTTGGGTAGAGTGCAATGACATCATAGCTCACAGCAACCTCCAACTCCTGGGCTCAAGAGAGTCTCCTGCCTCAGCCTCCCAAGTAGCTGGGACCACAGGCACCCGGGCCACAATGCCGGGCTACTTTTTGGTTGCAGCCATTGTTGTTTGGCGGGCCCAGGCTGGATTCGAACCCACCAGCTTAGGTGTATGTGGCTGGAGCCTTAGCCGCTTGAGCCACAGGTGCCAAGCCTGACCCACTATTTTTAATAATAGCTACTAGACATCATTCTGTCTGAATTTCATTTAGATACTAAAGATTTCTGGGCACAGTGGTTCACGCCTGTAATCCTAGCACTCTGGGAGGCTGAGATGAGTAGATTGCCTGAGTTAAGGAGTTTGAGACCAGCCTGAGAAAAGTCAAGAGCAAGTCTCCACTAAAAATAGATAAATTAGTCTCAGTGCCCATAGCTCAGTTAGTAGGGCACCGGCCACATACACCAAGAATAGTGGGTTTGAGACCTGCCTGGGCCTGCTAAACAGTGACAAATGCAACCAAAAAATAGCCAGACATTGTGGTGGGCGCTGGTAGTCCCAGTTACTCAGGAGGCTGAGGCAAGAGAATTGCTTATGTCCAAGAGTTTGAGGTTGCTGTGAGCTATGACACAACAGCACTTTACTGAGGTCAACATAGTGAGACTATGTCTCAAAAAAAAAAAAAGATAAATTAGCCTGGTCCTAGCACTGTGACAGGTGCCTATAGTCCCAGCTATTCTGAAAGCTGAGGCAAGAGTATTGCTTGAGCCCAAGAGTTTGAGGTTGCTGTGAGCTACGATGATGGCACACTCTACCTAGGGTGGCAGAGTAAGAGTCTGCCTAAAACAAAACAAACCAAGAAGACCCCTAAAAATCTAGTAACATACTTGGTGATTTTGATAAGTCCTAGTTTATTATCAAATGCAGCTTGTATAGCCTGGTGTGGTGGCTCATGCCTATAATCCCAGCACTTTCCCAGGCTGAGATGGGAGGATTGCCTTCAGCCCAGGAGTTGGCTGCTGCAGTAAGCTATGAACATGCCACTGCACTCCAGCCTGGGCCACAGGGCAAAACCCTGTCCTTAAAAAAATAAAAATGCACCTTGCATATAGAGTCATATAAAGCACAGGGTTAAAAAACCATTCTACTGGGCAGTGACTGAGTATGGTGCTGGCCCCATATACCAAGAGTGGTGGGTTCAAGCCCAGCTCCAGTTAAACTGCAACAAAAAATAGCCAGGCGTTGTGGTGGGCACCTGTAGTCCCAGCTACTCAGGCAAGAGAATTGCCTAAGTCCAAGAGCTGCAGGTTGCTGTGAACTGTGATGCTACAGCACTCTACGGAGGGCAACAAAGTGAGAGCTATGCATATAATTTCCTTTTCCTGGAGTACATTTATTTGAGAGTTTTTCCTTTTTTTTTTTTTTTTTTTTGCTTAAGCAAGCCCAATCAGGGTTGAACTGAACCTGGTGCACAGGGCCAGTGCTCTAACCACTGAGCTACAGGCACCCAGCCAATTTGGGAGTTTTTCTTGAGAGCTGCCAATTTGACATGTAAGACGAATACCCAAAGTAATATTCAACTTAAGGGGGAAAACTGGAAAGTTAAAGGGAAAAATTACTGCACATGAAATTAAAAAAAAAAACAAAAAAAAAATGAATACTTTGACTATCTCACTGAGGTGGAATAGTGTGTATCAACGGATGGCAAGGAGGGCCTCAGCCACACGTTGTCTGGACTCCAGGTGTAGGATTCACACCTGGAGGCATGTCTCCTGAGGGGGACCAATCCACACGTGGTCTGGTCCACACAGAGCCCGATTCACCCCTACCTTGGGCTGGGAGTGAGCACCAGGGCGTTGGACCTTGACAGTGTGGTGCCCCCTCCATGTGGGGGTGCAGTGGCCCCACGAGCGGCCTCCTCCGCACCGGGGATTCCCACCAGCTCAGCAGCAGCTCTGGCCTCTCGCTGGGCTCAAACCGTCTGCCACGCAGATCCCAAAGACTGGATGCTCTGTGCCAGGGAGCCCTGACCGGGGAGCAGCAGCTCAGCCCCACCCACGGGGCGGCCCAGTAGGGCTGCTGGGCCGAGGAGGGACTGATGCAGGCTCTTCCAGGCCAGGCTGGGTGCACAGCACGTCCCGTGTCTCACGCAGGTGAGTTCTGCAGACCCACCTAGTCAGTGGGGCCGGGCCTGTGTTCTGATGGCCGTGAGCCGAGCGAGCGTGGCAGGCATGGTTCTCCACCTCTGCTGTCCTCGAGCAGAGGTGGACCTTCGTCCTCTCAGAGCAAGTGCCCGTCTGTGGGGCCAGGCTGCTACAGCTGTGTAGCTGATGACACGGGGCAGGTGCACGACTGGCTCTCCCTTGTCTGCCCGGTAGATCTTGGAAAGGCACAAGTGCGGGCCCAGCAGGGGGTTCTGTGCGCCTCCCACCCCTCCCCACCCCCCCACCCCCCACCCCACACAGTGAGGCCCCGCACTTGGCATCTGCACGCAGCGAGCTGGGGCGGGGCGTCTTCTCACGGGACTCGCTGACTCGTGTTCTCAGGCCCGGACCGTGGGGCCTGAGGGCAGGTGGGTGCCGCTGTGGCGGGGCTTTGGGGGCCCCTGCACTTTCCGCCTGGCATCTGGCATCAACAGTTCTCTAAGCATGGAGACACCCAGGTTTTCAGAAAACGGTCAACTTTCTTCTAAGCAGGCGTCCTCGGGTGATGGCAATTACCTGCGGCCTGCGAGCTGTTCCCAGTAAACAGGATCAGCCCGGGTCACGCTTTTCCCGGAGACCTTGGGACTCCAGAGTAGTTTATCTCGGAACCACCGACGGTCTGTCATTTTACGCGATGAAAGTGAAGTGTCGACAAGAGCTGCTCGCCTGTGATCTTGACTTTATCTGCTCTGTTTTTTAAGTTTAAGAGTGTAAACTATTTTTGAAATTATTTTCAAACCTCCAAAGATTACATACAAGGCAAAAAAAAAAAAAAGATGGCAAATACAGAATTGGAAGCGAAGTAAACTCAAATTACATGGAGGCATTATAATCTTTTCTCTGTCATGTTCCCAGAGCTCCATCCTTCCATAGTCTTAGTTTGAGGAGGATCCATGGTGACCAATTTTGTCAGGTGGAACACAGGCTGGGTGGCAGTACGGTGGGACTGCCCGTAATATCAGCATGACAGTAATACCAACTGCTGGCATCTATTAAAAGTGACTAAGCTTCTAAAATTTGGTTAAGTAATGTACAACCTGTTCTGCTCTGCTCAGTAGACCAGGAAGGAGGAGGACTGGGCGTGAGTGAGAACAGCAGAGATTTTCATGTAGGGGAGGAAAGATTGTTTTCTTACCCATTTTGCTATAAGCTCCTGTAATAAAAGAAATGCATACAAAATGCATACAAAATTTTTTTTGTCTTCTTTTTTTTTATTTTGAGACAGAGTCTCACTTTGTCACTCTGGGTAGAGTACCCTGGTGTCACAGCTCACAGCAACCTCTAGCTCTTGGGCTTAAGCTATTCTCTTGTCTCAGCCTTCTGAGTAGCTGGGACTACAGGCAACTGCCACAATGCCCAGTTATTTTTTGTTGCAGTTTGGCCGGGGCCGGGTTTGAACCCACAATCCTCAGTGTATGGGGCTGGCGCCCTACTCACTGAGCCACAGGCACTGCCCCACAAAAAAAATTTTTTTTTTTCCAATGGTAAGTTTTATGTGACAAGAGCCTTCAAAGAAATGAAGGCCGGAAGAAACATGTGTTTTTATGCTCAGGTTTGATGAGGAACCAACAGTCACACAAAAGTATGATTATGTGTGTGGGGGGTAATGATCTAATGGTAAACTAGGGGAGGGTTAAGCAAGGTCTTTAAGATTCTTCTCTGTGTCACAGTGTATTCAGGGATGAGGGTATTTCTTTCCTCTGGGTATCTGGGGGTTCCTCCCTGGTGAAAGTCTCATGACCTGCTTTAGGGGAGAAGGGTGAGGGGAATGAGTGTGACCTTCCTGCTCCTGGTGTTTTCCCACATGCCCTGGTACCATATTTTGGAGTAACATATTCTGAACTCCATCATTGGTATCCAAAAAGCTAATTTTTCTAAGGCATTCACTAAATCCTACCTATGTCAATGGGGTATGTGAGTTGTACAAAACTTCCAACTACTGCTTACCTGTTCTTATCAATACTCTAATAACTTTTCCTGAATATTCTGGGGGGTTTTATTTGGGGGGGGGTCTTATTCTCTTGCTCAGGTTAGAGTGCCATGGCATCAGCCTCACTCCCAGCAACCTCAAACTCCTGGGCTCAAGGTCAAATGATCCTCCTACCTCAGCCTCCCCAGTTGCTGGGACTACAGACACCTATCCCAACACCCAGCTAATTTTTCTTTTTGCTGTTTTGCTTTTTCTTTCTTTTGCTCAGGCTGCTCTGAAATCCTGAGCTCAAGCAATTCTCCAGCTTTGACCTCCCAGAGTGCTAGCATTACAGGTGTGAGCCACCATGCCCAGCCTGAATATTCTCTTCTCAATTTCAGGCTCTTTCATTTCCCACCACTCAATCTCCCGTCCCTATTCACTTGGTATTATTTTTCCAAAACAACTCTTGGCTGTTCTTGTTTCTGTCCCTAGTAGTGCATGCAGGGCTGGCTCTGTGGGCATATAGCCTGTGCTGCTGCTCCACACTTAGAGGGGATATGTGTTTGATTTCTTTTTGTTTTTTTTTTTTTTAGAGACAGTCTCACTTTATCGCCCTAGGCAGAGTGCCTTGGTGTCACAGCTCACAGCAACCTCCAACTCCTGGGCTTAGGCGATTCTCTTGCCTCAGCCTCCCTAGTAGCTGGAACTATAGGCGCCCACTACAACGCTGGGCTGTTTTGTTGTTGTTGTTGCAGTTTGGCTGGGACCGGGTTCAAACCTGCCACCCTTGGTATATGGGGCCAGTGAACTATCTACTGTGAGCCACAGGTACCATGCAAGTGTTTGATTTCTTTTTCTTTTATTTTTCATTATTATTATTTTTTAATTTCAGAATATCATGGGGATAAACATATTTTGGTTACATAACTTGCTCTTGTACTCTTAAAAGTCAGAGTTATAGGTGTCCCTTCACCTAGAAAGTGTACATTGTACCTGTTGGGTCTATTTACCCAGTCTCCTCTTTCCCTCACCACCTACTTAATTTCCATTAAATTGTCCTTCCATATGTGCACTTAAATATTGATCAACTAGTTCCAACTAGAATTGAGTACATGTGGTGCTTGTTTTTCCAATCTTGTAATACTTCCCTTAGAAGAATGGTCTCTAGTTCCACCCAGGTTGTTACAAAAGATACTAGATCACCATGTTTTTTGTGGTTGAGTAGTACTCCATGGTATACATATACCACATTACATTAATCTCTTGTATTGGTGGGCACTTGGGTTGTTTCCACATCTTTGTAATTCTGAATTGTGCTGCAATAAACATTTAAGTGCAAATATCGTTTTTTATATGATGTCTTCCCCCCCACCTTTTGGGTAAATACTTAATAGTGGATCAGATGGTAGGTCTTCTTTTAGTTCTTTGAGGTGTCTCCACATTACTTTCCACAGAGGTTGTACTAGTTTGCAGTCCCTGTGTGTTTGACTTAATGATTCTGTTTTTACTGTCTTGGAATTCTTTTCTGTTTGTTGTAAAAGAAGACAGAGTCTTGTTATGTTGCCCAAGCTAACCTCAAACTCCGGAGCTCACGCAATTCTTCCACCTCAGCCTCCCAAGCTGGGACTGCAGGTATGTGGCACCTCACCCAAGAATTTCCGTCTTGAAATTCTTAATAAAGAGGGTATGCTTTCATTTCACACTGGGCCCCAGAACTTATGCAGCCAGCCCCAAATGTGTGCATAGATGGATGTACGGATGGATGTTTGAGGTGTGTTTATGTTTAGAGGCTGGTAATTGGTGGCAAGTGAAGCAAGGTAAGATCACTGAGAGAAGAGACAACTTGTTAGGCAGTGAAATTTGTTCTTTTGTATGAATGACAGGAAGCGACCAATGTATATAATCTAATCCACACATAATCTACTAAAGTGCAGGTAAAGGCTTTGAAAATATGGATTTTTACATTTGGCTCATCTCCAAGGGAGAAATGTGAGACTAGTTATGGACTCAAAATAGGAATAGGTTGGGTTTCAGGGATTGAGCCCACTCTTAACAGATTTCACCATCGCAGACAAACAGATTTTTATTTTTCTAAATCATAGTTGAGGATGAGTGTGTTGGTTCACATCTGTAATCCTATCGCTCTGGGAGGTGGAAGTGGCAGGATCACTTGTGCTCAGGAGTTTAAGACCAGCCTGAGCAAGAGCAAGACTTCTACTTTACAAAAAAAAAAATAGAAGAATAAGCCAGACTTTGTGGTGGGCACCTGTAGACCCAGCCACTTGGAAGGCTGAGGCAGGATGATCACTTGAACCCAGGAGTTTGAGGTTGCTGTGAGCTAGGTTGATACTGTGGCACTCTAGCCTGTGCAACAGAGGAAGAGTTTGTCTCAAAAAAAAAAAAAAAATTGTAGTGCAGTTCCTAAGCATACAGCCCAGGAATGACCCAGGTGATGAAATGACTATTCAACAGGAATTATTTATCAAGAGGATGTATCTTTATTATTTTTTTAAGACAGAGCCTCAAGCTGTTGCCCTGGGTAGAGTGCTGTGGCATCACAGATCACAGCAACCTCCAACTCCTGGGTTCAAGTGATTCTCTTGCCTCAGCCTCCCAAGTAGCTGGGACTACATGCACCCACCACAATGCCCGGTTATTTTTTGGTTGCAGCCATCATTGTTGTTTGGCGGGCCCAAGCTGGATTTGAACCTGCTAGCTCAGGTGTATGTGGCTGGTACCTTAGCTGCTTTAGCCACAGGCACCCAGCCTAGAGGATGTATCTGGGTCAAGTGATCCTCCTGCTTCAGCCTCTCAAGTAGCTGGGACTACAGGTGCCCATTACAATGCCTAGCTAATAAAGATGGGGCCTGGCTCTGGCTGAAGCTGTTCTCTCAAACTTCTAAACTCAGGAGATCCTCCCACCTTGGCCTCCCAGAGTGCTAGGATTACAGGTGTGAGGAAACAAATTCTTTCAATATAAACTTTTTTTTTTTTTTAAACCAGAGTCTTACTTTATCGCCTTCAGTACAGTGCTGTGGCGTCACAGCTCACAGCAACCCCCAACTCCTGGGCTTAGGCGATTCTCTTGCCTCAGCCTCCTGAGTAGCTGGGACTACAGTGCCCACCACAACACCCAGCTACTTTTTTTGTTGTAGTTTGGCTGAGGCTGGGTTCAAACCCACCACCCTCAGAATATGGGGCCGGTGCCCTACCCACTGAGCCACAGGCATTGCCCTCAATATAAACTTATAATGAATTTTTTGTTGTTGTTTGAAATAGAGTTGTACTCTGTTGCCTGGGTTAAAGAGCAGGGGCATCATTGTAGTTCACTGCAACCTTAAACTCCTGGGTTCAAGCAATCCTCCCACCTCAACATCCCAAAGTGCTGGGATTACAGGCCTGAGCCACGGGGCCCAGCTATAATAAAATCCTACCATACAATGTCCTTCATAACTGGGGACTTGGCTCCTATTCAGCCTTACCTGCCTCTCCCCTCATCCACCCGCATTGCCAAGTGGAACGCAGATACCATAACATTAAACCCTTGCACGAGCTCCTGGCTGTCCTGAAAAGCCCTTATTGTTAATTTCTACCATTCTTCAAGATTGCTCCACTTCATCTTATCTTGAAAGAGTTTACAGACACCTCCGACCCTCCTACCCACCCTCACACAGAGGCGAGCCCTCCTTTCTGTCATTGAAGACACTGAATTCCTTGTCTTTTGATCAGTACTTTTCCTGGAAAGAAGGATGAGGCTTATCATCCTTCCTGCTTTGCCAGTGGATAGCCTAGCAGGCATTCAGTAAGGACTTACTCATTTGAGTAATAACGAACTTTCACTGGTCGCTGAAATGCTTTGGGCTGTACTTCTCCTTTGGTTGCTCCTGTTCTTTTCAAATTTAGTCACTAAATTTGGAAAAAGTAGACAATCAGATAGATAAGAATGTTTGGGTCTGAAGAACAACAGTATCTTTTTTTGAGGCAGAGTCTCTGTTGCCTCAGGCTAGAGTGCTGTGCTGTCATAGTTCACAGCGTGATAAGGGAAAAGCAGCTCCTTATCTGATAAAGGTTAGCATACTCCAGACAGTGGGGATGGGCGGCCATCTGGCGTCATTTGGCTCCCGACACACAGCAACCTCAAACTCTTGGCCTCAAGCAGCACTCTTGGCTCAGTCTCTTGAGTAGCTGGGACTACAGGCGCCTGCCATAACGCCTAGCTAGTTTTTTAGAAACGGAGTCTTGCAAGCAGCCTGCCTGCCTCAGCCTCTTAGAGTGCTAGGATTACAGGCCTGAGCCATTGTGCCTGGCCATTTTGCTGAATCTTGAAGGATATACCATCCTTGTTTCATCTCTGGTCATCTTCAGAATTACCTGTTAAGATTTTTAAAAATACAGATGGAATTCTTTTTTTTTTTTTTTGAGACAGAGTCTTGCTTTGTCACCCTTGATAGAGTGCTGTGGCATCATAGCTCATAGCAACCTTCAACTCTTGGGCTTAGGTGATTCTCTTGCCTCAGCCTCCCGAGTAGCTGGGACTATAGGCGCTAGCCATAACACCCAGCTGTTTTTTTGTTGGAGTTGTCATTATTGTTTAGCAGGCCTGGGCTGGGCTCAACCTGCCAGCCTTGGTGTATGTGGCTGGTGCCCAACTCACTGAGCTACAGGTGCTGAGCCCTTTTTATAATTTTTTAAGATAAATATTATAGGAGAAACTTTTATAATTTTTGAATCATGTGAATGCATTACTTATTCATTTAATAAGCTGCATTTTTAAAGTACCAATCCCCACAGCACACCTATTGAATCAATGTCCAGCATTTTAAATGCCCTTCTGGGATTCTGGCTGGTTGCTGGGGGTTAAGGAACCACTATTGTAAGCAGGAACCATGGAAAGGAAATGAGATCATTAGATAACTCAATGGAAAACAGCCAACAGGGCTGCCTTGTAGTTACTATCTTCTTGCTAAAGCAAAATAAAATACAGCAGAATAGAAAGGAGACTTAGAAGTTGAAGGAAATCAGGAAATTTCATTCTAAAATATGACTCCCTGATATAATAAATATTTTTAATTGAAGGTCAAGAAACATTGGAAGGGGGCCGTGCCTGTGGCTCAGTGAGTAGGGCGCCAGCCAGCCTCATATACCGAGGGTGGCAAGCGAACCCAGCCCTGCTCAAACTGCAACAACAACAACAAAATACTCGGGTGTTGTGGCGGGTGCCTGTAGTCTCAGCTACTCAGGAAGCTGAGGCAAGAGAATTGCCTAAGCCCAAGAGCTGTAGGTTGCTGTGAGCTGTGCATTACAGCACTCTACTGAGGGTAACAAAGTGAGACTCTGTCTCTAAAAAAAAAAGAAAAGAAAAACACTGGAAGGGGCCTTCCCTCTATCTTAAGGTGACCATATTTTAACATTGGTAAAGTGGGACACCATTGACAGTGGGAGGGGAGGTTTCTTAATTAAAAATTTGGTCTATATGGAGCAACAAAAATTTTCATAAAACTCAAAAACAATATTGTAATATATATATATATATTTTAATTTTAACATAAGTACAATTTACAAATATAATACATTTTTAAAAAATTATGTATAGGGCAGCGCCTGTGGCTCAAAGGAGTAAGGCACCAGCCCATATGCTGAAGGTGGTGGGTTCAAACCCAGCCTTGGCCAAAAAAAAAAAAAAAAAAAAAAATTACGTATAGTATTATTTTATTCTTTGGCATATTTCTCATTTGAGTGAATTTTTTTAGTAGATTGCTGTTGTTGTTTAAAAGGTCATGAAAATTTTGACAAGAATTTGTTAAATTATATTTCACACATAAAATGGCTTTCAAAGTCTTAACCCTTAATTGTGATTTTTCTGATGTCCACACTTTATTTACTGTAGAAAAAACACATTCAGTCGCAGCATTAGTTCCTGGTAGGGACAGCGCATATCCCACAATTTTTAGTGCATTATTGTATGGAACATGGTTTGTTTCAAAATGATGAAATATTTCTAAATATTTGTTCTCTATTGTGATTTTTGCTGATGTCCAAGAATTAACCTTTTCCTTATCAATATATTTTTTTAATAATGATACCACATAAGTCGTGTCACTTTCAAGGCCTGCACTAGAGTTTTTGCCGCCACCATAAAATATAAAATAATACAAGTAGTGTCTGCTAAATTCATGAAATAAATAAATGAATTACTTACCTAAATTATCTAAATAGCTGATTTGTTGACATCACTTGTTTAACTAGCACTAGCACGAAGTACGATGTGTATCGTCTGAGAGACAGTTACAAAATGTTTTCGTGGTTGCCAATGCCAAAAAATGCCATTGTTCATTAAGGCCAAACAATGGTGGTTGAATTCTAACAACTGAACAACAATGTGAACTTTGATAAGCAGTTCTCGATAATCAGTTCTCAACAATTATTTGTTATCATTAAAGTTTAACATTGTAAAATTAACAAAAATAATATAAAACTCATATCCTGGCGAAATAGCCACATGGCAGTGTTGGGACTAGAATTGCTGCTGAGAGACCACCACACACAGGCAAAGACAAAAAGTGCTTTATTTTGCAAGCATATGCCTGGGCCACTCTTCCCTTCAGCATGGCTGGAGGAAGAGCAACCCCCTCGTGAAGCAAGCTGAGGTTTTTAAAGCGCATAGAGGAATTTCATTGGGTGTTTTGTTGGGCTGGGCTTCTATTGGCTGAGTTGTTTATGGTTAGGGACCATCTAGAGAAGGGGGGGCTACTTGTTTGTTCCAGACAGTTTGGCTCCTTTTGAGCTAATTGTCCTTGCCTAGAAGTGAGGGAGGGAGCCAGTCTCCTTCTGATACCAATTCCACCTGGGTGACCTTGCCCAGGAGGGGAGTAGGGAGTTTACATTAGCCTTTTCATTTCCAAATGAAGTTATATTAACCTCTTCATTCCCAAATGGAGTTACATTAACCTTTTCAGCAGCTGAAAACTGTATATTCCCTTCCCGTTGTCCCGCCATTCCTTAGCTTGTCATGCATTCTTTCCAAAAATCAGGACATTTTTAAAACGCCATGGGACCCAGGACAAATTGTTAAAAATCGGGACTGTCCCACCCAAAGCTGGACGTCTGGTCATCTTAGTCTATCTGCATAGACAGAGGGAAGGGGTAGGGCTTTTATTTGGACTCAGATTTCAAAATGTCAGCACTGCCCAGCTGGAGGTTGCTGTGAGCTGTGATGCCACAGCACTCTACTGAGGGTGACAAAGTGAGACTCTGTCTCTAAAAAAAAAAAAAAAAATAGCCTTGCGTTGTGGGTGCCTGTAGTCCCAGCTACTTGGGAGGCTAAGGTAAGAGAATCTTAAGCCCAAGAGTTGGAGGTTTCAGTGAGTTGTGACACCACAGCACTCTACTGAGGGTGACATAATGAGAGTTCTGTCTTAAAAAAGAAAGAAAAAAAGAAAGAGAGAAAGAAAGACAGACTTATTAGAATTCAAGTAAGGGTGTAGGGGGGAAGGGTCTGGGTAAGTCCCTCCCCCATGGGTGTATGGCCCACTTCCTGGGGGAAGGGCACAACTACAACCTGAACTTTAACCTCACAAAAGCCAATTGTGTAACCTAATCATATGTACCCCATGTTAATCTGAAATTTTAAAAAGTATTTTAAAGAATATGTTTTTAGCTCATTTACATCACCTACTTCCTGGTAGTACTGAGAGAGGTTACCTGGAAAAAGTGAGGTCTAAGAGAACAGAGGTCTTCTCAAGGAGACCCCAAGGATACACCTGCCAAGGTGCTCCCTGTGGTGACTCAGTTCTTAGGGATTTGTAGAAACTTAACTTCCTGGGACCTAGAAACTAATGCTTGCTTCCGCTTCTGGAAAAGCCCATGGTTCTGTAAAACCTGAGCCCCCTTCTCTAGCTTCAGCCAAACTGACCTATGAGAAAGGTACCCGTGGCCTGGAACTTTTTGACTGGGGATAAAAAGGAGAAGACTGAGCCAGTCAGTCCATCCTGGGCTCCTGTCTGCTTCTGCTCCGCTCTGCTGGCTGGAATAAAGCCCTTCTTCTTTTAAAGACGGTGTTGGGGTGTTCTTTCTCCCCATTAGGTCTTGTCTTACTGCAACAGTATAACAGAAGGAATGACCAGAAGAAAACAGGCAAAAATATTTGTCTCTTTAAAACTTCTTCACTGGGATTGGTGTCTGTAGCTCAGCGTTTCAGGTGCCGGCCACATACACTGGGGCTGGCGAGTTCAAACCCGGCCCAGGGCCTGCCAAACAACGGTGACAACAACAACAACAAAATAGCTGGGCATTGTGGTGGGCAACTGTACTCCCACCTACTTCGGAGACTGAGGCAAGAGAATTGCTTAAGCTCAAGCATTTGAGGTTGCTGTAAGCTGTGATGCCACAGCAGTCTTCTGAGGGCTGCATAGTGAGACACTGTCTCAAAAAAAAAAAAAAATCAACTTCCCCACTCTTTCTGGCAACTGAGACCTATATCCCTGCCTCAGGCCATAGCTGAGAGGGGCAAAGGAATGTCTTTTGTGCTTTGTGCTCCAGAAAAGGGTTCATCTGAACTGTCTAGTTACAGACGGAGGATGGGAGCTGTGCATTACGGCACTCTACTGAGCTGGATGGTGGGCAGAGGACAAGGCTTTGTCCTCAGCAAAGGTGGGAGAATTAGAATCATTAACTGTAGCTGAAAGACAATGGGCCCTCCCTTTTAAAAGCTCTGTATTTCTGCTTATGTTCTAGAAATGTGATATTTTGAGACCAACAGTCTACCATTTTCCCTCCTTTGCCAGCAAAGTCATAAATTTCTCTTTCCTTCTTCTCAAACTTCTTGTTCTCTTTCTCTGATGTGGCCTCAAGAGCAAGTACTGAGTTTCCCATAACAGTAGCTATCCTCACACCCTATTTTTCACTCAAACCCCCCCTTCCCGTCGCACATTTGGTGGTTTGATAGATGGCTGGCAACATGTTTCTGTAGGGTGAACTCTGATGGAAACCCAGGAGACCGAGCTGTGAAGCTGGCCCACCGAGCCCTCAACTGAAATAAAGTGATTAAATTGGATGATCCCTAGTTTAATCTTTAGGTCCTTTCCATCTTCTATAAATTGTGCCCAGTTGGGAAGGAGGATGGACAATATATGCTCTAGGCCATTATGGAGAATGAACCCTATGTGGTTGGATACTGCTAAAGATATCCAAGACTGTCTTCCTCTCCCTCCTGAGAACAGCTCAGCAGATCCAGGCCTAGAGTGCTATAGAAACAGAGATTTAGGATAGCAAACAGGAAGAATTTCCGAACTACCAACAGCGCTATGAGGCACGGACATGACTTACTTGTGTATAACTTTTTACGGAATGATTAATGGGCAAGGAATACCATTCTGGAGGGTTTTTCATGCTTCCCTTGGTAGAGACAAAGGACTGCCTAAACCCACATGGTGGCAGAGTCTTTTAACCTTGTGTTTTGATGGTTTCTCTAGCAGTTGCAAAACAATGGTGGGGGGTTTCAGGGACATGTGAAAACAAACTGTCCCTGACCCCCTTTTTGGTGTTCAACTGCTAGAGGCCTCATGATACCACTGCAGTATAGTCTCCCTGCTCTACATGCTCAGCTCCTTGTTCTATTAATATTTTCTCACCTTCACTCCCTCCTAGTGCATTCTTGGAACCTGCCTTCCTCCCACTGAGATTCTACCTCTTACTGAAGCCAAATATCAGACTGACCTCACTCATCTCTCTCATTACTAATCACATTCTTCATGTTCCTTCTTAGAGAGAAAAGATGTCTCATCAAACTTCAATACAGGCATATTGAAAATGCTTCAGAATTGGGACATGTAATAAATTAGTTACATTGATGGCACCAAGAGTCTCCCCGTATCCCTTCCCTTTGCAATGGGACTTTGTGGCTACTCTCACCAAGAGGTGAAATCTACTTCTCCACCTCCACCACCAGTCCTAGGACTTGCTTTGACTGAGAGAATGTGACAGACTGTGTTAATTCCCAGTCTAGGTTTCAAGAGGCCTTGAGCACGTCTCTCTCTCACTCCTGCTTCAAGCACTGCTTCCCCCAGGGCTAGTGCTGGAAAGTGAGAGATCAAGTGGAATAGAGACTGATCATCCCAGCTGAGGCCATCTAGCTGGCAGCGGAGCCAAGAGGAAGCCTGCTCCAAACGACCCAAGATGAGGACTCCCCAGCTAATGAAGCTTAGCCTGAATTGCTGGAACATAAAATCTTAAGATAAACATATATTTGTTCAAAGCCAAATGTTTTAGGATGGTTGCAGCATAATTTATGATGTAGCATTTATTATTTAATAATGCAGCATTATTTCCATAATAGGTAATTGTTTCGAAGATAGACACGGGAGTGGGTCTGATGGTTAGAATGATAATGACTCCCACATTTACCTCAACAGGCAAAACTTCTCCCTTGGATTACGGACCCAGCTATCCAACTACCTACCCAACATTTCCATAACCAAGTTCTTTTTTTTTTGAGACAGAGCCTCAAGCTGTCCCCCTGGGTAGAGTGCTGTGGCATCACAGCTCACAGCAACCTCCAACTCCTGGGCTCAAACGAATCTCCTGCCTCTGCCTCCCAAGTAGCTGGGACCATAGGCACCCGCCACAACACCTGGCCATTTTTTGGTTGGGGCCATCATTGTTGTTTGAAGAGTCCCGGCTGGATTCGAACCCGCCACCTTAGGTATATGTGGCTGACGCCTTAGCCACTTGAGCCTCAGGCACTGAGCACATAACCAAGTTCTTGATAACATCCTAAAACTTATTCCTTCTGTAGCCACAGTCTTAGCTATCTCAATAAAATGAATAACAGCTTCATCTTTCCAATTGTTCAGACCAAAATCCTGAACTCATCTTTAATTTCTCTTTCTCTCACGTTCCATGTTCAGTTTATTAATAAGTTCTGTGGGAGCTACTGTCAAAATATAACCAGTAGGCCCAGTGAGGTGGCTTACGCCTATAATCCTAGCACTCTGGGAGGCCAGGCAGGTGGATCGCTTGAGCTCATGAGTTTGAGATCAGCCTGAGCCAGAGCAAAGGCTGAGGCAAGAGAATCCATTGGGCTCAAAAGTTTGAGGTTGCTGTGAGCAACCTGAGCACCACAGCACTCAACCCCAGGGCAACTGAAACTCTGTCTCAAACAAAACAAAACGAACAAGACAGAACAAAACAAAACAAAACAAAACATATCCAGAATCTGCTCACTTCTCACCCTTCCATGACGACCACCTTGTTCCAAGGGCCAACCATCTCTTGACTGGGCGATGTGAGCAGCCTCCTACCTGATTTCTCTGCTTCCAAATTTATGGTCTATTCTTAACATACCTGCCAGAATGATTCTTCTACAATAGTGGTTCTCAATTTGTGGATCACGACTTTTTGATGGTCAAATGACCCTTTCATAGGAGTTGCCTAATATCAGATATTTATTTTACGATTCATAATAGCAAAAATTACAGTTATGAAGTAGCAACGAAAATAATTTTATGGTTGGGGGTCAGCACAACATGAGGAATTGTATTAAAGGGTCACGGCTTTAGGAAGGTTGAGAACCACTGTTCTAGAACCTCAGCCAGACCATCCCTCTTCTCTGCTTAAAATCTTTCAGTGCCTTCCCAGCTTTCCCAGGATAAAAAAGCCAAAGCCTTTTCAATGTCTGAGAAAGCCCTTCCTGCTCTGGACCCTCACTACAGTGATGACCTCATCTCCTCTGTTGCTTCCTCTACTCTTCCCACACCAAACAGTCCCAACTAAACTGTTATTCCTTGTTTATCAGAATTTTCTTTTTGTGTGTGTGTGTGACAAAGTCTTGCTTCTGCACAGGCTGAAGTGCAGTGAAGGATCATATCTCACTGTAGTACTCGTGCCTCAGCCTCCCATGAAGCTAGGACTACAAATGCATGCCACGCGCCTGGCTGTTTTTAGTTTTTTGTAGAGATAGGGTCCCACTACGTTGCTGAGGCTGGTCTCAAACTCCTGGGCTCGAGCAATCCTCTTGCTTCAGCCTCTAAAAGTGCTGGGATTACAGGTGTAAGCCACTACACTCAGCTGTTTATCAGAAATTTTTTTTTTTTTTTGAGACAGAGCCTCAAGCTGTCATCCTAGTTAGAGTGCCATGATGTTATAGCTCACAGCAACTTCCAACTTCTGGGTTCAAGGGATTCTCCTGCCTCCACCAACGCCCAGCTATTTTTTTTTTTTTTGGTTGCATTGTTGTTTGGCAGGCCCAGGCTGGATTTGAACCCGCCAGCTCAGGCTGGCACCTTAGCCACTTGAGCCACAGGCGCTGAGCCTATTTATCAGAAATTTAAAGTTAATTGAACATCCTGTGGGTTTTTTTGAAACAGAGTCTTACTTTGTCCCACTTGGTAAAGTGCTGCTGTGGCATCACAGCTCACAACAACCTCAAACTCTTGAGCTCAAAGATTCTCTTGCCCCAGCCTCTCAAGTAGCTGGGACTACAAGCATCTGTCACAACGCTCAGCTATTTTTTTTTTTTTTTTAGAGACACAGTCTCACTCTGTCTCAGGCTGGTCTCGAACCTGTGAGCTGAGGGAATCCACTTGCCTTGGCCTCCCGAGTGCTAGGATTACAGGCGTGGGCCACCTCGCCCAGCCAAGTGTCTTGTGTTTTACCTGGCAACCCTAACCAGGCATGCTTCCACTTCACAGCTTTTTCTTTTCTTAGTCTCATGCTTTTGCCCCAGACTAGAGTGCTGTTGCACCCTAGCTCACAGCAACCTCAAACTCTTGGGTTCAGGCAATTCTCCTGTCTCAGCCTCCCAAGTAGCTGGGTCTATAGGTCCCAGCCACTATGCCTGGGTAGCTTTTCAGTTTTTAGTAGAGACTGGGTCTCACTCTTACTCAGGCTGATCTGGAACACCTAATAATCATGGCTAGGTATGGTGGCTTACACCTGTAATCCTAGCACTCTGAGAAGCCAAGGCAGGTGGATTGCTTGAACTCAGGAGTTCAAGGACATCCTGAGCAAAAGACAGATCCCACCTCTACTAAAAATAGAAAAACTAGCCAGACATTGCGGCAGGTTCCTGTAGTCCCAGGAACTGAAGCAAGAGGATTGCAGGAGGCCAAGAGTTTGAGGTTGCTGTGAGCTGTAATGATGCCACGCCACTCTACCCAGGGAAACAGAATGAGACTCTTGTCTCAAAAAAGTATATACATGGGTGTCCATATAGTTCACGTGCAATTTAAAATTGCACATGATCTGATAGACACCCTTTATATATATAATTAAAAAAATTAATAATCATGATATTACTATGTCTCTTTTCCATCTGAACTATTTAGTACAATTCTTCTTCTTTTTTTTGGATAGTACAAGTCTTAATGTTCAACTAATTTTTAGTTTTTGCTGAAGTTAATAGCTCTTCTCCCAACTCCCCAGTTTGTTGTTGTTGTTGTTTTGTTTTGTTTTTGAGACAGAGTCTCACTGTCACCGTGGGTAGAGTGCCCTGGAGTCTGCTCAGCCATTTTGGAGATTATAGGTGTGGGCCACCTCTCTGGGCCTAGTGGATATATTTTGAAGTTAGATCCCACAGAACTTTGACTCTTGCTCAGGCTGGGCTTGAGCTCCTGAGCTCAAGCCATCCACTCACCTCAGCCTGCCAGAGTGCTAGGATCACAAGCATGACCCACTGCATCCAGTCCCTACTTCCTAGTTTCCTATATGATCCCCTAAGCTTGAGGCAAGAAATGTAAATTTCCTCTCAAAACTTGAAGTGCTTCAGGAATCTGTTTGATCCACTTTTTAGTTTTCCCGGGGAGGGGGGGCTCCCTCAAGGAGCCCTCTGCTGTCCTGCCCCAGTCTGCCCTCTGCCTGCGGTCATGTGGAGACTTCTCTTCCCTTCTCGGATCCCCTCTTTCCATCGTTTTTTCCCTCTTTCCAGCTTGGTGAGGCAGCTCTCCAATAGCTTATTGAGAGGTTAGGTTGTTTTTGTTATTGTTTGTTTTTTGAGACAGAGTCTCAAGCTGGGTAGAGTGCTATGGCGTCATTGCTCACAGCAACCTCCGACTCTTGGGCTTAAGCCTTCCTCTTGCTTCAGTTTTTCTATTTTAGTAGAGACGGGGTCTCACTCTGGCTCAGGTTGGTCTTGAACTTGTGAGCTCAGGCAATCCACCCCCCTCGGGCTCCAAGAGTGCTAGGATTACTCTGAGCCACTGCGCCCAGCTGACGGTAAAATTCAGCATAACCTGGCATCATACAAGTATCAATGTCGCTAAGGAAGCAGTTTACATAAAAGGCATCAGAAAGCTATCTGATGGTTATAGCTCGTGGTAGTCCTCTGTGCTTCCATTTCATGAACTGAATGGAAGGAACCACCCTGTTAGTGTGTGGTTAGATGTTGAGGTTCTGTAGGTGACACTGGGGGGATGTTGTGAAAAAAAATCACACATGGTAGCTTCTGGGGTTAAGAAAAATCAGAATAACTTCCTCATAATTGGACTGTGTTTTAGAGATTGAACCACATTTTTACATAATGTAATGCACTTAACGTGGGTCAGAAGCTCAAGACCTTCTTTGGTTGCGTCCATTAAGTAGTGAGCCTAGACTTAGGCAAACTGGGGGAATTGAGTCATGAAGCCACGTGTATGGCTGTGCAAGGCAGCAAGGCACAGAAGGTGTGTTATATAACTACCTGATGCACAGTTAGGCCCAGAGCCCGAATCCTGTTACACACCCCACGTGGGAGTTACTACACAGTGACTTTTCCCTGCGGCGTCTTGTAACGTTAAACTGTCCTTTTCCTTCTTAGAGTTCTTTAAAACATTTCCCTCGTATATAAATAACTTCTTAAAACATCTGAAGGTAGCTATCCTACCTGGTTATAGCAGGAGGTTAGCATAAGAAGAAGAAAACTTCAATTTTACTCCCATTATTTTGTTCTTCATTTATTTAATAACAACCTAGACTCTACTCTGAATGTAGTACAAAGTTCTGGGAGTACCGTAGGAGTCTGAAATTAATAGTGATGTTGTTAAAGTGCCACGTCATATCCACTTAGCCCAGCAGCCGACTCTCCTTCCACCTTTCCACTCCTTGGGCAAACTACAAGCTTCTAAACAGCCGACATTTTTGGATACTCAGCACTACACTAATGGGGATTAACAGTTGACTTTAACTAGCTGTATGCACTCTCTCTCTTTCCCAGTAAGCCTAAAGTAGAAGAGAGAAGTCTTGCCTTGCATTATTCTGACTCCAGTCCAGTGGTTTCCAAACGACCTGTGGTAAAGAATTTGTTTTCTGGCTCAGCGCCTGTGGCTCAAGTGGCTAAGGTGCCAGCCACAAACACCTAAGGTGGTAGGTTCGAATCCAGTCCGGGCCCACCAAACAACAATGATGGCTGCAACCAAAAAAATTAGCCAGGCATTGTGGTGGGCGCCTGTGGTCCCAGCTACTTGGGAGGTGGAGGCAGGAGACTTGCTTGAGTCCAGGAGTTGGAGGTTGCTATGAGCTGTGATGTCACAGCACTCTACCCAGGGGCACAGCTTGAGGCTCTGTCTAAAATAAATAAATAAATAAATAAATAAAAATTGTTTTCCAGCAGGGCAAGGTGGCTCACGCCTGTAACACTAGCACTCTGGAAGGCCCAGATGGGAGGAATGTTTGAGCTCAGAGTTTGAGACCAGCCTGAGCAAGAGTGAGATCCCATCTCTACTAAAATTAGGAAGATTAGCTGGATGTTGTGACAGGCATCTGTAGTCCCAGCTACTTGGGAGGCTGAGGCAGGAGAATCCCCTGAACCCAGCTGGCACTGAAAGGCTGCTGTTAGCTTTGCCTTCACAGCACTCTACCCAGGGCAACTGAGTGAGACTCTGTCTCAAAAAAAAAAGAACTCATTTTCTTTAAATTTCCAATCTGGAGGAATGGCCCTGGACCCTCATCCTGCATCCTACTTGCTAAAAAATAAATAAATAAATAAATAAATATAAAATCCCAATCTGTTCTGTACTAGTAACTTTTGTAAAATGCAATAAACATGAATTACTAAAAATGTGAGCTGGATATAAAAACATACAAAGTATAGTTCCAGGCTGTGC
>NW_003852438.1:3354484-3357884 GCF_000181295.1 Otolemur garnettii | reverse complement strand
TTGAGCTCAGGATTTGGAGACCAGCCTGAGCCAGAGAAAGACCCCATCTCTAAAAATAGCTGGGCATTGTGGTGGGTACTTGTAGTCCCAGCTATTTGGGAGGCTGAGGCTAGAGAATTGCTTAAGCCTAAAAGTTTGAGTTTACTGTAAGTTGTGACATTACAGCACTCTACTGAGGGTGACCAAGTATGACTGTCTCAAAAAAAATTTTTTTTAGCACTCCTAGCAGGTTAATATATTAACAAATGATTAACTGTTAATGTTTTAGTCCATGATGGTTTCCCGTGGCTAAAGTGAAATGCCGGCTTTCTACAGCCCGGCCTTTCATCCCCAGCCCACCCTCTCCAGCTCCACCCTCCCAGAGCCCCAGGCAGACCCCAACACACCCTTCACTTTTCTGCACCCAGGGCCTGCTGCTCTGGCCATTTTGCCTCCTGAATTGCTCTTCATCCAACCTCCACTTGGCACCACTCACCTCACCCTTGGTGCCCACCTAAGAGCTTTGAGGCTACTGCTCTTTCTATGTACCTAGCACTTTGTGTCAAATTTTAATGGAGTATTCTCGGTTTTTCCCCAAGTCAAATTAAGACAACATTTGGGTTAGATTTCTAATTTGGGTTAATCTATTCCATCTACTCCACTCTCAGTCAGGGATGGACAACTTTCTTTCAAAGCCACTGGTAAGGCCAGGCGTGGTGGCTCACACCTACAATCCTAGCACCTGAGAGCCCCAGGCAGGTGGATTGCTTGAGCTCAGGAGTTTGACATCAGCCTGAGCAACAGCGAGATCCTGTCTCTACTAAAAATAGAAAAACTAGCTGGATGTGATGGCAGGTGCCTATAGTCCCAGCTACTTGGGAGGCTGAGGCAGGAGGATTGTTCAATGAGCCCAAAGAGTTTGAGGTTGCTTTGAGCTATAACACTACAGCATTCTATCCAGGGTGACAGAATGAGACTCTGTCACAAAAAACAAATTCAAAAACAGGGAACAAGGGAGCAGAGAACTCTCTTCAAATATTCTCTCAAGTTACTTTCACAGAAAAAAATTCACTTCGAATTGTGACTTAGGACTTAAAGATAAAGGTCAGGTGGTAGAGGAGAAACAGAGTCTGAAACAAATACAGCCAGAAGCTAGTCTAGGGGAAAGTCGTCCACTCCTGAGATGAGGGAAACCCCATATAAAATTGTGTTATATGAACAGTAGGATGAGGGCCCAATGTGGCCAGATCTTCAGTTTTTTTGAGAGAAGCTGAACTCCCTCTTACATGGCCTGTTTTTGTAAATACCTGTAGAATTGTTAGGTTAGGCAGTTAGTTAGGCACACGCAGGGTAGATAGCAGATGCAGTTAAGCTATTTTGGACTGGCTTGGGTCAGGCTGTCCTGAGTTGTTATGGGAACAGGGCTAACCAAGACCTCGCAGGTGCAAGACTTTGCAAGTAGGTTGTTTTGGGGGCTGATTAAGGTCCCAGGGACTTACTGACATGGACAGACCTGATCATACTGACTTGGGTGTTTTGGAACTGGCTGATTAGTACCCTAGGGAGGGGGCTCCCAAGAAAGAACAGATGATGTGTCAAGGGAATCTCCAAGGACTAGGGTTGATCAGTTAGAAAGAGGTCGAGAAACCACAAAGTAGAGATACTGTCAAGGCCTGGAAAGAGAGTCTTAGGAGCAAGAGTTGAGGCAACAGTGTCCCTAAATGGCGCACAGTTGAGACAACAATGTCCGTAAATGACTCACCCTCACTAACAGTGAAAATCACACCCCCAGCACCATGCCAGCTTGCAGATACCATGGCAACCCCCAGACAATGCATTATAAAGATAGAAAAGGGGAGGATTCCAGGAATTCTCTACCCATTTCCAAGAAAAAACATGAATATTCCACCCTCTACTTAACATAAAATTAGAGTCAGTATACAAGGAGAAATCTGTCAAACTCAGGGTCTTTTCCACTCCTGGGGCCACTTGTTCCTTCTCTGAATGCGCTGTGCTTTAATTTTTTTTTTTTGAGACAGAGTCTCAAGCCATCACCCTGGGTATAGTTTTATGGCGTCACAGCTCACAGCAACCTCAAACTCCTGGACCCAAGCGATTCTCCTGCCTCACCCTCCCAAGCAGCTGGGACTACAGGTGCTCATCACAATGCCTGGCCATTTTTTGGTTGTAGTTGTCATTGTTGTTTGGCAGGCCCGAACTGGATTCGAACCCTCCAGCTCCAGTGTATGTGGCTGGTGCCTTTAAAGGCTGGGCTGAGTGGCTCATACCTGTAATCCTAGCATTCTGGGAGGCCAAGGTGGAAGGATCCCTTGAACTCTGGTGCTGTAGACCCGCCTGAGCAAGAGTGAGATCCTATTTCTAGTTAAAATTAAAAAAACTTTCTGGGGCAGTACCTGTGGCTCAGTGGGTAGAGTGCAGGCCCCATATACTGAGGGTGGCGGGTTTGAACCCGGCCCCGGCCAAACTGCAATAAAAAAAAATAGCCAGTGGTTGTGGCAGGCACCTGTAGTCCCGGCTCCTCTGGAGGCTGAGGCAAAAGAATGGCCTAAGCCCAGGAATTGGAGGTTGCTGTGAGCTGTGATGCCAGGGTACTCTACCCAGGGTGACATAGTGAGACTCAGCCTCAAAAACCAAAACAAAAAACAAACTCCTTTAAATATTCACATTCTTACCTAAATTTGTGTGTGGTTTCCTTTGGGGGGTTTTTTTTTTTTTTTTTTGACATTGGCACCTTAGCTGTTTGAAGTATGGGCACCAGCCACATCCAGCTATTTTTTGTTGCAGTTGTCATTGTTTAGCTGGCCCAGGATGGGTTCAAATCCACCAACTTCAGTCTATGTGGCTAGCTTGGAGCCATTTTGTTTGTTTTTGAGACAGGGTCTTGCTCCAGGCTTGGGCTAGAGTTCAGTGTTATCATCATAGTTCACTGCAAACTCAAATTTCTGGGTTTAAGGGATCCTCCTATGTTGGCCTTCCAAGTAGCTGGAACTACAGATGTTTGCCACCACACCTAGCTAATTTTTCTAATTTTTGGTAGAAATGGGGTCTCACTGTGTTGACTAAGTTGGTCTCCAACTCCCGGTCTCAAGAGACCTTTCCACCTCAGCCATCCAATGTGGTGTGATTATAGGTGTGAGCTACCAAATCCAGCCCTAACTTTAGATTTATAATTTTATATTTATGTCCTTAAATGGGGCCTCCCAAATTATATCAGCTTGGGTGGTGCCTGTGGCTCAAGGAGTAGGGCGCTGGCCCCATATATCGGAGGTGGTAGGTTCAAACCCCGCCCTGGCCAAAGACTCCAAATTATATCAGCTTTAGGCCTATACCCAGGTGATGAATACACACCACCTTCACTGCCAATGCCTGCATCCAAGCTGCGATCATCTTTCACCTGGCC
>NW_003852438.1:3352800-3354129 GCF_000181295.1 Otolemur garnettii | reverse complement strand
CCCGCCACAATGCCTGGCTAATTTTGTTGCAGTTGTCATTGTTGTTTAGCAGGCTGGGGCCGGGTTCAAACCGGCCAGCCTCGATGTATGTGGCCAGCGCCGTAACCACAGGCGCTGAGCTCTAAGTCCTCCTTTTGTCCTACCAGGCCCAGTGGGATCTGGAACCCTACTCCTCACTAATTTTATCAGATACAGACTCTTCTGTCCTTAACCAAAGGTTAGTTAGTGCCTCTGAATCCTCTGCCTAACTAGACCCCGACCTTCAGTGTCATCTTTGCCAGGCCTGTGTTGGCCAATTTTAGTAAGAACTCTGGTAAGTTCATTTAGCCAGAACTCCTCTGATCTGATCAAATATCTGACCTAATTCCCCTTCCCCCATCTCCCAGGTGTCCAGTCACCCTAGTCTGTCTTCAGCAAGAGTCCTGTTAGGTCAGTTTAGCCAGAATCTCCAGTTTCCTCTTAGTAATTTTACAGCCACTGACCCCCCATGCTGCTCCTTGGCTCCACATTCTCACTATTTCCTGCTAATTTGGAGTTGAGTCCAACTTCTCTCCCCCACTGCAAAGCCCCACTGCAGTAGTCCCATCCCTACAGTGACCATCCCCCTAACTAAAGTCTCCCTAATAGTTTTAACTAATACTAGGAATAATTTTTACTATAGATCACCGTTCCTCACTCAGCTCCAGTGGTCTGGGCCTCCAAGTGGCTGTTAAACACTCCCCACGCCCCTGGCCTTCTGCACTCTCTGCCCATGGAGTTCCATGAGACCTACACTTGATAATCTTAAGTTCCCGGCTCTGGTATTAGAGAGGACTTTTTCCAGCAACCATTTAAAACAGCACTCTCTATCTCTGATCCTGCTTGCCTCTGATTACCTCCTACTGTGTTGTGTGCTGACTTGTTGTGACTGTTCATCGCTGGTCCCACAAGGGCACCCACTGGGAGGTACCATCCAATTTCCTGCCTAGAATACACTCCAAGGGCACTTCATGGTGGACACTTCATATACATCTGCTGAATTAAGCACAAAACAACATGAGAAAAGAATATGGGCTTAAAGTCGAAGAAGAATATTTTTATCAGACAAGTTTTCTTTTCTGAAAAGAAGAAATGCTGGGGAAAAGTCTAAAAGTCACAAATCCATACTTTTTGGATAAGAGGATGAGAACGAATGTTGTGAGATTTAGAGTCAGTCAGGCTACTGCCCACAGGACACAGCTGGTCTGGCTGGTCCTTAGTGACCTTCACCTCATGCCTTCCAGCCTTATTTCTTTGTAAATTCAGCTTTAACCTAAAACAGTATGTGTGTGTGTGTGTGTGTGTGTGTGT
>NW_003852438.1:3349820-3351961 GCF_000181295.1 Otolemur garnettii | reverse complement strand
AGAGGGCCCAGGGACCATGCTGTTTGCCTCTAGGAACACACATTTCAAGACATTTGGCTGGAAAGATATTCATTATTATGACGATACTATAAAGATGTTCACTCTCTGTTCCGGTGTAGTGTCAAATGTTCCGGGAAATTTACAATGGAAACATACACAGAGACTTTTGGGGGATGACTTGAGGCTTGGCCCCGCGTGTGGATCCCCTAGGGAGAATTCAAAGATCACTGTTCAGAGGCAGCGCCCCCTTTCCCGTCCCCATCGCCAGCGCTAGGAGACTGGGACCGGTTTCTATCCGACGGCGCCCCACGCAAGTGGTGTGGCCAGAGACCCCGCGGCCTGTGTCCTCCAGCGGGGCTAGGACGCCCCAGTCCCCCAGCCCCGCGGTCCGTAAGCGCCCCGAGGGGCCGAGCGCAGCCCGGACAGGGACGCTCCAGGCCAGCCTGTTTGCCTCGCCTGGACCCGCCGCCCGCCGGGGGATCTAGGGGTCCTGGGATCCCGCTCGCCCCGCACTGCACACTGTGGTTCCCAAGTTCAAGACAAATGCAGCTCAGGCGGCGCCTCCATTTTTCTAGCTTCTCCCTCACCACCTTTTCTGGCAGAATTTACTAGAACCTGTCCAAATTAAAAACAAAGAAAAAGCAACTCATCAGCATGACCCAAATCCTCCTTCCGCCCTCCTCCACCCTGTTTTCCGGGTACTATGACCAGGAGCCCTTCCTGACGACAGAACCCCGGCCACTGCAGTCACAGCGTTAACCTGGGAAAATGAAACGAACTGAAGACGACGTGTGGCTTGTAGCACTCACAGTTAGGCAGACTTGCCTCTGCCCCCTGCCCAGAGCTCACAGGTGCGAGTGTCGCCTGGAGGGGGCGGCTGTCGCGGCTGTGGCTTTGAGACGTATTAAAGGGGCACTATGCCTACACTGGGAGCAGTTCAGGGGGGAAAAAAAGAGGAAGAAAACCCCACAAAAACAGGAGAAAATAACCATAAAGAGAGGCAGAAGAATTAGGCAGACATTTGTATAGGTACAGTCTGGTGAAGAGCCCAAAGTTGGCACGTTGCTTAGCAAGGTAAATCAATGTGTTCATAAATACTAGTAAGGTGAAAACTTGAAATAAAAGGCAGGGGTACAAAGTAAACGGATGCGGCTGCCTCTTAATATTGAAATGCTTGATGGATGAGGGGAGGGGGAGGCAAGTCTTGTTTCCAAATTTGTCTTTGCAGGAAGAAACCAAACATTCCCATGGGAATGGAGCTGTTGGTATGTGAAGTTCAGTCTGAGCCTGTTATTAATTTACTGTGTAGGCATTCTAACATGGCCGTCGTGGTTGGCATGGGTTTGTTATGAATTTCTTCTTCCAGCAGATAGTTAAGTACTCACTGTGCAAAAGCACACATGTGCATCAGCACAGAAGCGTCTTTATTCTTCATATTTATCTGCAATCACTCTTTTATTTTTTTAGAGACAGTGTCTTACTATGTTGCCCAGAGTGGTCTTGAACTCCTGACCTCAAGCAATTCTATCGTTTTGGCCTCCTCAAGTGCTGGGATTACAGGAATGAGCCACTGCACCATTGCAGCAGGCAGTCATACTTTTCTGTCTTCTTGTGAGTACTTTTCCCTCTCTATTACTGCCCTTTCCTACCCTAAAAAGAGGCTGCTGGTGCTGAGTAGAGAGAGTAAACAACTGATAGTTACTACCTGAAATCTTGCCCCAGGGGCTTCTAAAACCAGAAAACACAAAAACAGGAGTTGAATTGGCTCAGCATCTGTAGCTCAGCAGCTAGGGCACAAGCTACACACCCCAGAGCTGGCAGATTCGACTCCAGCCTGGGCCTACCAAACAACTATGACAACTGTGAGGCCCACCTGGGAGGCTGAGGCAAGAGAATTGCTGGCTTGGTGGCTGTGGCTCAAGTGGCTAAGGCGCCAGCCACATACATCTAAGGTGGCAGGTTTGAATCCAGCCTGGACTCCCCAAACAACCATGACGGCTGCAACCAAAAAATAGCCGGGCATTGCAGCAGGCGCCTGTGGTCCCAGTTACTTGGGAGGCTGAGGCAGGAGACTCGCTTGAGCCCAGGAGTTGGAGGTTGCTGTGAGCTGTGATGCCACAGCACTCTACCTGGGGGCGGGG
>NW_003852438.1:3348367-3349800 GCF_000181295.1 Otolemur garnettii | reverse complement strand
TATTATTTAATAATTCATTTCAACACTATCTGTACAAAGATATAAGCCATTATTTATTATCATAGCTACTAAAACATGACATACTGTTTTGTATTTCCTCATGTAAGACCAAATACAGGCCTGCAATCCTAGCCTGTTACTGAAGATTGCAAAAGTACTACCTTGTAATAGCATCAGTACTGCTCTGATTTATCAAACTTTGACATGAATGCCAGTTCAACCTTTAAAAGAAACCTCTAAAAAATACTATAGAAAGTATAAGTTGTTTATGTGGAATATTCCTGAGAATAGCATGTTTTAAATGATACCAATTTCCATGGCAATAATCTAATATGTCTTTCATGAAATTTTATAAAACAGTTCTGATGGTGTACTTAACAGACTATCATTAAACCATTTGCTGTTGTGTAGGTGGTACTTTCTCAGACATAAAAAGGTGTAGTTCTTTTGGACCTACAAGTAAATGTTTATTTTGTACAATTCATTCTATCAATGTGTCTAGCTTTCTAAGGCATTACAAAATATTTGAAAAGAACTATCAAGGAGAAATCAAAGAATAAGAAATTATGGGGGTTGTTAGGAAAAGAATACATATTTTTGGAAGCTATTTAAAAATGAATAGGGGAACTGATCAGGCACTAACAACACTGAAAGAAAAGCCTAAGGAAAGTTTCTGTTCTTTGAGTTAGCAGTGGCTACAGCTGATACTAATACTCTTTGTCTAGAAAGATTGTGAGTAAGACCCCTCAGAAAATAAACACTATATCCTGAAGCACATTATTTTTAGGACTTCTCACTAAAAGGGTAGCAACTGTACACATCATATAGCATCAAATTTTTATTTCCAAAATAAAGTTCATGGTTATGTAGAAAACCTCAACCAAATTTAAGATGGAAAAAAATAAGCATTTTAGTAATAATTTAGGTACTATAAATAGTACATATAAGGAATATGATCAACTCAATGTATATACCTGAATTAATGAGCTATTTAGGTTATCTTAATCTCAGAGCTTCATTGCATTAGTTTCAATGACATCTTAGATTTCTTAGATGAAAATGTTTTCGGTGGATACGCATATTTATCAGCTATATCCATTGTCTCTTTTTTTCCAACCAAAAGAAGCCTAGTTTTCCTTAGAACTTACCCATTTCTGGTATGAAGCAGTCATGTGGTTTGAAATGATAGATTCCATCATGGGGCTAAGTCCCCAGAGCATCTTGCAACTGACCACAGAGCCTCAGGAATGCACAGGTTATCACATTTTGGCCAATGAAACATTAAGAGATTTGCTAAGGATTCCTACCAATGAAATTTTCTTGGTTTGCTGTGGAGGCTCCAGAGACTTTTCCTGGACAATATGAGAAGAAATTTGAGGTGCATTTATGCTGCCATGAGGGGATCTAGCATGAAAATAAATCCAGCACCTGGA
>NW_003852438.1:3346072-3347498 GCF_000181295.1 Otolemur garnettii | reverse complement strand
AAAAAAAAAAAAAAATTCTGAATACTGGGAATCCCTTCTATTTTGACATAAATATTTGAATCTCTTTCATCCTGTTTATTGCAACTCACTGTATTATTTATCGCTGCATTACAAGTAACCCTCAAATTTAGTGTTTTAAAACAATAATAAATATTTATTCTGGCCAAGAAGGGTAGCGCAGGTCTGTAGGGAGGATGGGGTGGGAGAATCACTTGAGGCTGGGAGTTTAAGGCTACAGTGAGCTATGATTTTGTCACTGTACTCTGGCCTGGGCAACAAAGTGAGACACTGTCTCAAACAAAACAAAACAAAACAACCAATTGTTATTTCAATGTTTCTGCAGGTCAAGAATTGAAGAGCAACTTGGCTAGATAGCTTAAGTATGGAGTCTCTTCCATGAGGTTGCTGTAAAAATGTTGGCTGGGTCTGTAGTCACCTCAATGTCTGACTCGGCGGGGGACACACTTCCAAGATGTTCACTCACATGCTGTGGGTGGGAGGCCTCCATTCCTTGTCCCCACATCTTGTTATAGGTTTCCTTAAGTGTCCCTGATGATATGACAGCTAGTTTCTTCCAAGGGGTGGAAGCAACAATATCTTTTAAGATCAGGCTTTGGAAGTTACATGCCATCATTTCCTCAACGTCCTAGTGATGGCCTGATCAACTCTATTCAGTGTGGGAGGTGACTGACTACCCCACGGGTGCTAATACCAGGTGCTGGGCATCATTGATGACTCTCCCTTTTTTGGAAACAGAATCTCAGTCTGAATGACTCTAGCTCACAGCAGCCTCAAACTCCTGGATTCAAGTGATTTTCCTGCCTCAGCCTCTTGAGTATCTGGGAACACAGGTGCCCACCATGACTAATTATTAATAGTGACAGGGTTGCTCAGGAGGGTTTTGAATTCCTGAGCTCAAGAGATCCTCTGCCTTAGCCACTCAGTGAGCCCATAGGAGATCCTCTTGGAAGCTGGCTATCACTCACCTTGTTTGCAAGATGCATAATTAAATCTCCTTTCAAGGCCAGGCACAGTGGCTCATGCCTGTTATCCTCTGGGAGGCTGAAGCAGGGGGATCCCTTGAGCTCAGGATTTCAAGACCACCCTGAGCAAGAGAGAGACCCCATCTCTACTAAAAATAGAAAAAAAAATTAGCTGGGCATTGTAGCAGGTGCCTGTAGTCCCAACTACTCTGGGAGGCTGAGGCAGGAGGATCGCTTGAACCTAGGAGTTTGAGGTTGCTATGAGCTAGTGTGACTCCACAGCACTCTACCCAGGGTGACAGAGTGAGACTCTGTCTTTTTTTTTGTTGAGACAGAGCCTCAAGCTATCCCCCTGGGTAGAATGCTATGGCATCACAGCTCACAGCAACCTCCAACTCCTGGGCTTAAGCGAGTCTCCTGCCTCAGCCTCCCAAGTAGCTGGG
>NW_003852438.1:3342823-3345104 GCF_000181295.1 Otolemur garnettii | reverse complement strand
ATCAGAAATAATTTCTGAAGAGGTTTGTCTTGGGAGGGAGGATGTCCTATCTTTAATAATATATGTGTATTATCAAACATATATATGTCTCACATTCGTAAAACCAGTATGTTACAGAGAAGAAGTTGTCCACTTTCTAGTGTGGAATGTTTTCCTCATTTTCATATTCAGAATTTCTAGAAAATGACAAGTTATATTAAACAATTAAAACAAAAATAAAAACAATAAAAATCCATAAAAGTCATTCAGGGAGTTACTGGATCACTTTGTCTTAAAATTAACAATCCCAAGCCTTTTCTTGTATGACCCGACACTGGCCATTTCCGAAAGGTAGCTGGAATGATTCTTTTATTTATTCTCTTTTCAAAAACTAGAGCTCTAAGGCAACAAGGTCTTAAGCAACCTCAGAATTGGAGAATGACTAAGAACTCACAGTTCTAACCTAGTGAGTGAGTGACTTGGGACGACGTTAGTATGTTAAGAGAAGGGCTCCAGGGCTCCGACAGCAGGGAGCCTATGTCATTGATTCCAACACAATATGGACACTGTAACAATCCCAAGAGAGCCCCATTGGCTTCAGAAATACACCTGAATGCAATGCCCTTTGCAGTGCCCTTCAGTGGGAAAGGGCCTGAAAAGATAATGCCAAGGCAAGGGCTTCTCTCTGTGTCAAGAAAGTCAAGCTTAACCGATCTCCTGGGAATCTGGTTGTTTCAAAAGAATTCTCAAAAGAGAATAAAGAACAAGGCTGAACAGTGGCTAAAAGCAAAGTGACCCTTTTAGCTCTAAACCACTACAATTTCTATTTAAGAGCAGTAACAAAAAGCCTCCTGTGGGGGCTGGAAGTGGGATGGCAGATGCCAAGTTCCACCAAAACCATCCACCTCTGTACCCGGTGTACAGGGTCATCCAGGACAGTTTATCACAATAGTTAAAAGCATATGGCTGGCCTAGTGTGATGGCGCACGCTTATCATCTTAGCACTCTGGGAGGCTGGGGTGGGTAGATTGTTTGAACTCAGGAGTTCAAGACCTGCCTGAGCAAGAGTGAGACCCTGTCTCTAAAAATAGCCAGGCATTGTGGCAGGTGTCTGTAGTCCCAGCTACTAGTGAGGCTGAGGCAGGAGCATCACTTGAGCCCAGGAGTTTGAGGTGCTGTGAACTGTGATGATGCCATGGCAGATGGATTGCCTGAGTTCAGTAGTTCAAGATCAGCCTGAGCAAGAGTGAGATCCTATCTATATTAAAAATTGAAAAACTAGCTTGGTGTTGTGGCTGGCACCTGTAGTCCCAGCTACTGGGGAGGCTGAGGCCAGAGGATTGCTTGAGCCCAAGAGTTTGAAGTTGCTGTGAGCTATGATGACACCAGAGCCCTCTATCCAAGAGCAAGAGAATGAGACTGTGTCTAAATAAATATCAAGCATATAGCTTTTACAGTCAGAGAGAGCTGAGTTTAGATTCTTCCTTTAACTCTCATTGGCTGTGTGACATTGGACATTTTAACCTCTCTGAGGCTCAATTTACCCCCTGTGAGATATAGAGACTTACTTTCTTGGGTAGTTGTGAGTCATCTACCTACAGATACAAGTTAGATAATCTATTCTCTAGTATGGCTCCTGGCCCTACTGGGTGTCAGTGTGTGACAGCTATTACCAGAGGAGGGAGGAGGCGCAGCAGTGTTGTGCAAAGGTGGTGTGCAGTCAGGAAATTTATCTTCAGGCCAAACAATATAAAATATAACATGACATGACATGACATAGATTGTTTCTCTTTTAAAAACTGAATCAGCTGTCTGGGAAAAATCAGAGCAGTAAGAGTGTGTGATGTCCCAAATTTAGGTCCCCCACATGCTGGCATTTCAGGATCCTCAGAACCGTGGCCAGGTTCCCACCTGTTCACCCTACAGCAAAGACTGTTGGTGACAAATCCTGCCCACACAGAAGTCCTGATCAAACATCCAATTTCCTCCTTTAAAAAACGTGAACAAATAGGCAAGAATCACCCACAGGGCCTTCAGCACAAAAGAGAAAGAGCAAGATGAACAAACAGAAAGCAGGTCTAATTCAGGGAGCAGGAGAGCACGACAACAAGGCCTCTAATTAGTATTCTCGAGGAGTGCACAAAGCAGGATGCTAAGAAATTAGAAAAGTCAAACAACAGGAGCTCTCAGAAATTAAACATTTTAATTAAAAAATCTTTTTTTTTTTTTTTGGCTTGGCACCTGTAGGTCAGCGAGTGGCTAGGGTACTAGCTACGTACACGGGAGCTGGCGGGTTTGAACC
>NW_003852438.1:3342399-3342758 GCF_000181295.1 Otolemur garnettii | reverse complement strand
AAAAAAAAAAAAAACAATAAAAATCCATAAAAGTCATTCAGGGAGTTACTGGATCACTTTGGAATCTTATTCTGTGCCCTAGGTAGAGAGCTATGGCACCATAGCTCACAACCTCAAACTCTTGGGCACAAGAGATCCCCTTGCCTCAGCCTCCCCAGTATCTGGGACTACAGGCACCCACCACAATGCCTGGCTATTTTTGGTTTGTAGTTGTTGTAGTTGTCATTGTTGTTTTAGCAGGCCCAGGATGGGTTTGAACCTGCCGGCCCTGGTGTATGTGGCTGGCACCCTAACCACTGAGCCATGGGCTCTGAGCCAAGTTTTATTTATTTTATTTGTTTTTGTTTGTTTGTTTGTTT
>NW_003852438.1:3340004-3342172 GCF_000181295.1 Otolemur garnettii | reverse complement strand
CATTAGCTGGGATTACAGGCACCTGCCACCATGCCTGGTGTGTACAGCAGGGGCTGGGTTTGAACCCTCCACCTCTGGCATATGGGGCCAGTGCCCTACTCCTTTGAGCCACAGGCGCTGCCCTGTACAGCAAGTTTTAAGGGACCCCAGTTTTTTTGTGAGAATAGGTATGATTCACATGATACACTGAAGTAGTGTGATTAAGCGTTATGTTTATAATAATCATTAAATTATTTCTGCTCGGCACCTGTGGCTCAAGCAGCTAAGGCGCAAGCCACATACACCTGACCTGGCAGGTTCGAATCCAGCCCAGGCCCACCAAACAACAATGATGGCTGCAACCAAAAAATAGCTGGGCATTGTGGTGGGCGCCTGTAGTCCCAGCTACTTGCGAGGCAGAGGCAGGAGACTCGCTTGAGCCCAGGAGTTGGAGGGTGCTGTGAGCTGTGAGGCCACAGCACTCTACCCAGGGGGACAGCTTGAGGCTCTGTCTCAAAAAAAAAAAAAAAAATTCTTTCTAGATTGAGTTCTTCAGGTCCTTTTCTTTCAAATTTTGAACACTGGGAAGGGCATGAATAAACAATTATTATGTGAGCCCTCAGACCTCCCCTATACAGTCGAAAGCTTTACCATGATCACTAATGCTCAGCCAGGAACATCCATCTTTCCCTCCCCTCCAACTCTACAGTAAGGAGCTGCTTCTTTACCCTTGATCAAGTCTCCCAGAAGCCAAGTAAGAGGACAGTGTCAGGTGCCAGAAACACCAGATCAGTGGTTCTCAACCTTCTTCCTAATGCCGCGATGTATTTTCAGTTACAAAGGGGTCGCGACCCACAGGTTGAGAACCACTGCACTAGATGAAGCTCCTGCAGGTCTTCTAAATTCTCTGTTGGATCCCAGAAAAAGATGCTTAGAAAGACTGCTCCCTGGGTGACTCTGCTGCTTATTTATAAGGCTAATGTCATACCCGAGCTTGAGGTCAGTTCAGAGTGATTGCAGTTGCATGCTAGAATTGCTCTTCGACCCGATTTAAATTAATTTGGCAAGTCAGTCTCGATGAGGTGTGCATCAACCATCCTCTCCAAGCCCGAAAGTAGATGCTGTGTAGGTGTCAGCTCAATTTTGAAAATTAACAGAATTGTGTGCTCATTTCAGCTGAGCCCGGAAGATAGCAAACAGTTGTTTTCAAAATCAGGTTTATTCGTTCATTCTGCAAAAATATGCAGAACAAGTTCTCATGTCGAGCTTGTTCAAGGTGTGAGAATGAATGTTTATGTCCCCTTCCCAAAATTTGCATGTCGAAATCCTCATGTCCAAGGTATTAAGAGGTGGGGCGTCGGAGGGTGATTAGCTCATGGTACCCTTACAAAAGAGACTCCAGACAGTTCTGTTGCCCTCTTCCCACCATGGGAGGACACAAAGAGAAGTTGGCAATCTGTAACTTGGCAGAGGATCCCCACCAGAACTGAAATCCAACCTCCAGAACTGTGAAAAAAAAAATTCTGTTGTTTCTAAGCCACCCAGTCTGTGATATTTTGTTAAAACAGTCTGAATGGACATGGATACCAACTGGTGCCCCAGAACAAGTGTGCCCAGACTCCTTGTTATCCTACAAAGTAAGAGTCTCACCCATTCCAAGATTACCTCCTTGTATGCATGAATGCTAAGGTACAAACCCGGTAGGAGGACTCTGAGCATCATGCAACTGGTACTTTTTTACTCATGTACACCCTGAAGCATACAGGACCTGACGGTGTGGCTGGAAGTGCCTGCCTCCCCCAGGAGTAACCATGAGAGGCATTTGTTCCATCCTCTCCGACTGTTCTTATCACCATCTCAGTGGAAGTCAGGTCTGGAAGGGCAAAGAAATCAGAGTGGTGAACTGACTGGACTGATATTTTGAAGGGTAAATAATACCTACTGTGGTAAGGCATATTTCCTCCTTTCCACATTTTCCTATTGGGATATTTGCCCCACGGGGAGACCCAATCAGAACAACTGGCAGTCAAGTGGTGGGGTGTCGGCTTGGCACCTGCAGCACAGTGGTTATGGTGCCCGCCACATACACCTAGGTTGGCAGGTTTGGGCCAGGCCAGCTAAGCAACAAGGACAACTGCAACAGAAAAATAGCCAGGCATTGTGGTTGGCGCCTGTAGTCCCAGTTACTC
>NW_003852438.1:3329721-3338470 GCF_000181295.1 Otolemur garnettii | reverse complement strand
TTTTTTGGTTGCAGCCATCATTGTTGTTTGGCAGGCCCAGGCTGGATTTGAACCCACCACCTTAGGTGTATGTGGCTGGCGCCTTAGCCACTTGAGACACAGGCGCCAAGCCAGAAGTTTATTTTTTTTGAGACAGATTCTCACTGTTGCCCTTGGTAGAGTGCTGTGGCATTATCATAACTCCCTTAAACTCGTGTTCTCTTGCTTCCCCCCTCTGGCCCGCCCTGATGATTAGATTAGGGATGGGCAACTGACCCACGGCAGGCAGCAGTCAGACTGTTCCCAGAGATGTAAAGATGGGACCCAGAGGGGGCAGCATCTGTGGCTCAGTGGGTAGGGTGCCAGCCCCATATACCGTGGGTGGCAGGTTCAAACCTGGCCCCGGCCAAACAGCAAGAAAAAAATAGCTGGGCACTGTGATGGGCACCTGTAGTCCCAGCTGCTTGGGGGCAGGAGAATCACCTGGGCCCAGGAGTTGGAG
Source organism: Otolemur garnettii (assembly GCF_000181295.1). Lineage (NCBI taxonomy): Eukaryota > Metazoa > Chordata > Mammalia > Primates > Galagidae > Otolemur > Otolemur garnettii. The sequence continues at coordinate 3,337,989 of NW_003852438.1, read as the reverse complement.
TTTGCTGTGAGCTGTGTGATGCCAGGGCACTCTACTGAAGGCAATGAAGTGACACTCTGTCTCTCTAAAAAAAAAAAAAAGATGGGATCCAGAATCAGAGTCGCCTGTGGGGGGATGGCTGAAAAGTCATGTAGAATTGAGGCCAGAGCTGGCACCAAGACAAAGCACTGTACAGGCCAAGTTATGCGGGAACTTGAACCACACGAGCCAGGGAGGCCAATTTGTAGAGCAGGATGGAGCAGACACACAGAGCCAGGCCAGCAAAGGCCTGTGGCCTGAGAGAGGGAGGGCCTGCCTCCTCACTGAAAGGATCCTGAGTATGACAAAGCTGAGTAAGGTCTATGTGACAAAGACAAGCGTTTCTGAGAACGTGCAAGAGTGTGCAGAAGCAGGCGGGCCCACAGCAGGAGCAGGCGGGGGTGCCCCAAAGCCTTCCAAGAACCTGTCTGGTGCCTGCCTCTGTCCATAGCGGGATGTCGGTGTGCATGTGCTGCAGTGAGGCCTCTGCCACGGGCAGTCTCTGGGTGAGAAGATGGATATACAGCAAAGCCTTCTCCAGTCCCGTATGGGCGAGGCTGGCAGAATCATCCTTGGCAACCTCCCGCCCACTGCAGTGACAGCCTCTTCTGTTTACCAGCCTCACCTCAACCACATGCCCTAAACCAGAACAAGCTCTTCCATCTACAACTACTTATGGCAACTGCCTAAAATCACCCAGCAAAACTAAGCGATAGCTAAGACGAAGAGCGAGCAACCCCAGCAATACCCTCCCTGCTTCTTTTCTAGGGCACCCTGATGCCCTTGTCTTGATCCATTCCATTTTTTTTTCATGTGGAAACCAAGGAATTGAGTCCAGTCGGAAAGTGTTGGGTTTTTTTTTTTTAACTGTTAACTATTTTTTTTTGCCCTTTCCCAGTTGATTACTTGGTATCCATTTTGAACATCAGTAAATATGACTTGAGAAAATCAAGGCGCCGAGGTGTTTCAGCTGAAGCTTGCAGACTGAGGCTGGTAGAGCGTTCTGCTCAATCTTTTGTGTAGGTGGGTAACAGAATGTGAACGCAAAGCTGAGTGATGTTGTTAAGGTCTCGCTTGCTGATGCTGTCTGATGGTGATTAAGAGTTTTATTTTTGAAGAAGGCTTGGTGAGTAATAAGGACCCACTACCTGCAAAAGCCGCACTCAAGCAGGAGATGCCACCAGCAGCCATCAGTGCTGCTGCTTCTGTGCATGGCCTGCAGTGGGCCTGCGCCCCTACTCCTCGCAGGGCCTTGGCTCCACTAGGGAGAAGCCCCTTACTGGAAAGGGGATGTTATGTGGCTAACAAATTAGCAGAAAGCTTTGCCTCAGGCTGACCTGAATCCTAGTCTTACCTTTTTCACAGTTCCATTGTGCCATGGTTAAGAACTTACCTTGTTTTTCTCTGCTTTAAAACCCGTACATCTTGGGGTGGGCGTGCTGGCTCACATCTATAATCCTAGTACTCTGGGAGGCCAAGATGAGTCAGGTGCAGTGCCTGAGCTAATACATTCAAGACCAGCCTGAGCCAGAGCGAAACCTCATTTCCAAAAATAGCCGGGTGTTGTGGTGGGCACCTGTAGTCCCAGCTGCTTGGGAGGCTGAGGCAAGAGAATTGCTTGAGCCCAAGAGTTTGAGGTTTCCGTGAGCTATAACGCCACCTTACTCTATAGAGGGTAACAAAGCAAGACTCTGTCTCAAATAAATAAATAATAAACCAAGGAACAAGTAAATAAAATATAACCCATACATCTCTTACCTCCCTCCAGACTATAGGAGATGTTTACTCAAAATTGCCTGCACAGACATCTGGCAAACCATCAAAGCAGATGGGTTCTTCTTCCTCAGCAACACTCACTCCCGTTTACCACGGGCATGTATGTGCCTCGCTCCTTGGTTGGCTTTTGGTGGATCCTCTGCCAATGGACTTGATCCAAGGCCTCTGTTGCTATACAGATCAGGCACTTTTTTCCCTTTGTGAGATGAAATTTACCTGTTGATCCTAAGGAAATTTGAAAAGGCCTCCAACACTGTTAACAGACCCCCCATTCTCTCCACACTCTCCCTGGCAGGAGCCTTCTGCAGACTCCTGGGTTGTGGACACAGGTGTGTGCAATTTAATAAATGTATGCTAGGCTTGGTGCTCGTAGCACAGTGGTTACGGTGCCAGCCACATACACTGAGGTTGGTGGGTTCAATCCCAGCCGGGGCCAGCTAAAACAACAATGACAACTGTAACAAAAAATAGCTGGGCATTATGGCAGGCGCCTGTAGTCTCAGCTACTTGGGAGGCTAAGGCAAGAGAATTTCTTAAGCCCAAGAGTTTGAGGTTGCTGTGAGCTGTGATGCCACAGCACTCTACTGAGGGTGACATAGTGAGACTCTTATCCCAAAAATAAATACATAAATGAATAAACATCTGCTAGATTACATCTGTCCTCCCCTCCCAGCTGGGCATAGAGATGGTTCAGTGATGGCAGGGCTTCCGGAGAGTTCTAACCCAAAAGCCCACTGGGGTAGAAATGGCCCAGTGTGTATTCCCTGAAGAGGTCTTTAGTTTACTTCAGAAAAAGCATGCTCCTCTTCTGGGCTTGCTTTCTGTGCATATCATTAATATCTATCAATACACTCTCACTGTAAAAACATAACACATAAAGAGAAGCCACCTTTGTCTTGCCTCCTAGTCTCCTCAGAAGTAGCACTGTTAAGAGTTTGATACATTTCCTGATTGTTCCCGTGTTTTTATATACCTATTTGCTCATGTGAAAATAGATACGTAGTATTTTATCAGTATTAACTAAGGCTATTTTCTGAAGTGGATTTAGGAGATTGTGAGAGGACTATGCTCATACCCGCTGGGTCAAACCACAGGATATTTCAGGAGACTCGGATCATCAACTGAAGTCAGTATCTGCCAGCCTTCAACCTCTCTCTGCTGGGAGTATCGTAATTAACCAGGCAATCAGAACAGGTCTGCCATTCAGAATTTCAGTGCAGCCCATGAACTGCCCCTGAAAACTTTTTGTGGAAATCTCCCATAAAAGATCCTCTCCTAGACCACCACGATGGCTCATGCTTGTAATCCTATCACTCTTGGAGGCCGAGGTGAAGAGTGGAGACCAGCCTGTGTAAGAGCAAGAACCTGTCTCTACTAACAAAAGAAAAAAAAAACAAAACCATTTGGTACATGCCTGTAATCACAGCTATCCGGGAGGCTGAGGCAAGAGGATTACTTCAGCCCAAGAGTTTGAGGTTTATATGAGCTATGATGCCTTGAACTCTGCTCAGGGTGACAGATGAGGCTGTCTCAAAAAAAAAAAAAAACAAAAAACTGAAAAACAAAAAAAAACTTCTCCTAAACTTACTCCATAGGCTTGGTGCCTGTAGTTCAAGCGGCTAAGGCACCAGGCACATACACCAGAGCTGGCAGGTTCTAATCCAACCCAGGCCTCCCAAACAACGAGAACTACGACCAAAAAATAGCTGGGAGTTGTGGAGGGCGCCTGTAGTCCCAGCTAAGTGGGAGGCTGAGGCAAGAGAATCGCTTAAGCCCAGAAGTTTGCGCTTGCTGTGAGCTGTGACACCATGGCACCAGGGTGACAGCTTGAGGCTTTGTCTCAAAAAAAACAAAAACAAAAACAAACTTACTCCAGCTACACTGTTGCGGGGTACCCAAACTGCAAAAATAATTTCTCAAATAAATGATATTTCCTTTGACTTTTGTGTTTATCTCCGTGTTAGCACTTTTTTCACAGTAAAATTCACTTTTTTTTTTTTTTGGCCAGGGCTGGGTTTGAACCCACCACCTCTGGCATATGGGGCTGGCGCCTTACTCCTTTGAGCCACAGGTGCTGCCCTAAAATTCACCTTTTTAAAGGCGCAGATTAAGTTTTTTTTTTGAGACAGAGCCTCAAGCTATCCCCCTGGGTAGAGTGCTGTTGCATCACAGCTCACAGCAACCTCCAACTCCTGGGCTCAGGCGAGTCTCCTGCCTCAGCCTCCCAAGTAGCTGGGACCACAGGTGCCCGCCACAACACCCAGCTATTTTTTTGTTGCAGCCGCCACTGTTGTTTTGACGGGGCCCCAGGCTGGATTTGAACCCGCCACCTTAGGTGTATGTGGCTGGCGCCTTAGCCAATTGAGTCACAGGTGCAGAGCCCAGATTAAGTTTTAATACACAAAGTATCATGTAGTCACCACCACAACCAGTATTTCCGTTACCCTCAAAGTTCCCTTGTCTTTCTTTGTGGTCAAACCCTCCATGCCCTGCAACCCCAGGCATGTACTGACCTGTGGTTTTAATCCCTCTAGTTTTGCCTTTTCCAGAATAACCATATAAATTGGAACATACAGTACATAGCTGTGTGACCTGGCTTCTTTAACTTGGCAGAATGCACTGGAGATTCATACAAGTTATTACACACACACTCACATATCTATATTTAAGATCAACCACGCTGGAGTGCAGTGGCACTCATAGGAATGCAAAATAATATGGGTTTCTTACAAAGCTAACACCACCACCATACAACCCACCATTGCCTCAAACTCCTGGGCTCAAGCTGTCCTGCCTCAGTCTGCCAAGTTGCTTAGATTATAGGAATGAACCACTGTGCCTAGCTAATTTAATTTTTTTTTTTTTTTTTTGCAAAGAAACGGTTTCACTGTGTTGCCCAGGCTGGTCATGAATCCTTGCTTTTAGTAATCCTCTTGCCTTGGCCTCCCAAAGTGCTGGGATTACAGGTATGAGCCACTGCCTGGTCCTCTATTTTCACTGCTGGGAAGTATTCCATTGTATGCCTATCAGTTTGTTTCATCTAGTCACAAGCTGGTAGACATTTGGATGGTTTCTGGGTTTTGATGATTATAATTAATCAGCAGTTAGAAACAATAGCTGTTTGTGTACACATATATTATTTGTTCTGAGTGAACTCCTAGGAGGGGCAACGGTGGGTTGCATGGTGGTACTGTTAGCTTTGTGAGAAACCCGTCTTATTCTGCGTTCCTATGAAGCAATGTGTGAGAGTTCCAATCGCTCTGCATGCTCATCACCACCTCCTACTGTCAGGTTTCTAAAGCTTCGTAGGTATCCTAGAAGGTATGTAGCATTATTCTTTTGTGATTTTAATTTGTATTTCTCTAATGATCAATGATGTTGAGCAGCTTTTCATGTGCTCATTGGCCGTTCATACATTGTTCATGAAATGTATGTTTACATTTATTGCCCACTTTTATTTTTTAAATTGTTTTTCTTTTTTTTTTTTGAGACAGTCTCAGTTTGTCACCCTCGGTAGAGTGCTGTGGCATCACGGCTCACAGCAACCTCTGACTCTTAGGCTCAAGCAATTCTCTTGCCTCAGCCTCCCGAGTAGCTGGGACTACAGGCACCTACCACAATGACAGGCTATTTTTAGACACAGGTCTGTGAGCTCAGGCAATCCACCTGCCTTAGCCTCCCAGAGTGCTAGGATTGCAGGTGTGAGCCACTGTGCCTGGCCCCCTAATGCCGATTTTAACACAAGGTTGTTTTGTATTAAGTTTTAAGAATCCTCAAATAGGCTTGGTACCTATAGCTCAGCCGGTAGGGCACAAGCCACATACACCAGAGCTGGCGGGTTCGAACCCAGAGCTGGCCTGCCAAACAATAATGACAACTACAACCAAAAAATAGCCAAGTGTTGTGTCAGGCGCCTGTAGTCCCAGTTACTTGGGAGGCTGAGGCAAAAGAATCACTTCAGCCCACAAGCTTGAGGTTGCTGTGAGATGTGACACCACAGCACTCTACCGAAGGCGACAGAGTGAGACTCTGCCTCAAACAAAAAACCCTCAAATAGCCTGAATACAAATCCTTTGTTTTACAATTATGTTCTCTGTATAATTTTAAAAGTCTTCCTTTTAGCATCACTGATGAGAGATTATTTCTAAAATGCTAATCAGTAGTTTCATTGCCATAGTGGTGTCCCTTTGGAGGGCAAAATTTGACAAATGTTTTTTGTATGTATGGCTGAGTTAATGCTCACTGATATATTAGTCGTGTCTTTGGGGTAGGGGTGGAGGTGACTCGCGGACTAGAGGGGAACCGGGGCAGCAGCCTGGCTTAATCATCTGTGCCTTTCCCAAAGCCCATCTCTTTTACTTCCCCTGAGTTAACAAAGATTTCTTAACAATGTATGAAATAGCTTTGATGGGACTCTGCTCATCTCTTTCCCATTCTGTTTACCATCTTCTTGAACCCCTCAAGGGGTGAGCACCCTACACTGTGCCGCCTCTGGGAACACCAAGTACTCCAGATCTTTCAACCTGTGACATCTTCAATGGTTAAGTTAGGCCAATGATCCACTGGTGACCAGTCACCTCGAGCTGAGGAAAGGGATAAGAAGCTCTCTCCATTTTGGCCTCAGCTCTCGGCTGGCTTCTCTAGTCCAGCTAGGAGTTACTGGGCCTCCATTAGTAAAGGAAATCAAATCATCTGTCCTCATTTAACTCCTGTTTCTTATCTTTATCGATTAGAGTCTGCAGTGGTGGACTGAGTGAGTGGGACCTCAGACCTCTAACACGGAAGTCTCTAAGGCTGGTTTTGACTGTTGCTGTAATTGGACCATGTTAAGAAGATGTGTTCAGGGATGAATCAAAGTGAAAAAGCCTGCTGCAAACTAGGGGGTAATTTGTGCACAGCTGAAGGAGGTTAGCCCTGCCAAGCTCCTCACTCAGACCCAGGATGAGATTAACCTCACCCCAAGTTCTTCTATCAGACTGGGAATGGCCTCAGTTTGTCTAAGAAATCCTTTACAATTGCACTGTATCTGCAAGTACGTGGAAGGGAGTGCCGGGAGAGTGATCTCTCACATCACCTTGTGAAGTAAGGCTACTCTAACTCTCTTGTGCTTGTTCTTTCCATATTTTCTCCTCTTTGACTCTTGCTGAACAAACAGTCTGGATACCAATTCTCTCTCTCTTTTTTGTGACAGAGCCTTAAGCTGTCACCCTGGGTAGAGTGCCATGTTATCACAGCTCACAGCAACCTCCAACTCCTGGGCTCAAGCGATTCTCCTGCTTCCGCCTCCCAAGTAGCTGGGACTACAGGTACCTGCCACAACTCCTGGCTATTTTTTGGTTGCAGCCGTCGTCGTTGTTTTTGGCGGGCCCGGGCTGGATTCGAACCCGCCAGCTCAGGTGTATGTGGTCGGTACCTTAGCTGCTTGAGCCACAGGTGCCGAGCCTGGATACCAATTCTCTAAGTTTTCCTGATTCCCCCAAAATGCAACTAGTTGTTTCATTGTCTGTGCCACCTCAATATGCATATAAGTCACACTGATGAGGTACATGTGCGTCACATGGTGTTCCATGTGCTGTTTAGATACTGACTCATTTAACTTTCACGGTAATTCTATGAGGTAGATACTCTTAACATTCCTATTTTACAAATGGGAAAACTGAGGCAGAGATCAATAACTTGCTCTAAGTCACAGGCTTTGAATGCAGGTACCTCTTGAAACTGTTAGGAACTACACACTGGAGGTGAGGAGTGATGAGGGAGCAAAGCTTCATCTGTATTGACAGCCGCTGCCCAGTCTGCATCACTGCCTTAGCGGTCAGATTAGAGGTGACATGACATTCTCATAGGACCTCACAGGAGCGCAAACCCTGTTGTAAGCTGTACATGTGGGAGATCCAGGTTGGGTGTTCCTTGTGAGAATCTAACGTGTGATGACCTGAGGGGGAGCTGAGGCAGTGATGCCAGTGCTGGGGAGTGGCTGCACATACAAATTATGATTGGCAGAGAGGTCTGACTGCATAGAACCCATAATAAATCAACTGATTGCAGACTCTTGTCAAAACCATGCCCCACTCTCCCCAAAAGAAAAAAAGAACATGCCCCCTAGTCCATAAAAAAATTGTCTTCCAGGAAACCAGTCTCTGGTGCCAAAAAACTTAGAGACTGCTGTTTTGGAACATTGTCCCATGCATTTCTATTGCTGCACTTAATATACTATGTTGCCATTTGTTTGTTTCCAGGTCTTCCTTCTCTCTGCATCCCCATTACTTGGGGATTTCTAGCTGATGAACTTCCTCTGTGCTCACAGGGTGATGGCAAAGACCCCCAAATGTAACTAGCCAAGCCAGAAATTTTCTCATGAACCTGGCACTGAATAGACATTAGGGGGCAACACCTGTGGCTCAAGGAGTAGGGTGCCAGCTCCATATACCAGAGGTGGAAGGCTCAAACCCAGCCCTGGTCAAAAACTACCAA
>NW_003852438.1:3316880-3329691 GCF_000181295.1 Otolemur garnettii | reverse complement strand
AGAGAGAGAGACATTAGGTGATTCTGGATGTAAGTAATCAAATAAACGGGCAGTTTGCAGTTATTCCTGGGAAGTATCTCCTCATCTGAATTTACAGCAAAAAAGGAACATCACTCAATAAGTAAGAAACTCCACAAACTGAATAAGCAATGGAAACCAATCTTTAAAGTCAAAGCAACAGAGGCAGAATCCAGAAGCAATTATTTTTGGTTTAAGAAAGAAAACTCTTGGGACTCTGCCAACACTAGTGAGAAGTCAACACAAGACTCTGGGCAGGTGAACTACAGCTGTGGGCAGCAGCAGGGGAGGACTGTGGAGCACCCATTATCTAATACACAATGGTGAGCAGGAGCCTTGTGAATCTGGCTCTGTCCCTGGCTACTGTATGACCCTGGGCAAGTTTGTGAACCTCTCAGTGCCTCAGGGTTCATATCTATAAAACAAGTCACATGCATGGTGCCAGGCACGCAGTAAGAAGCCAATAAACACAAGCTTCTGCTTATCTAGTAACACAGGCAGAGAATTGGTGGTACGTAAGGCACATTATCACAAACACCCATGACCTTTGCTCTTGGTGCCTGGCACACAGTGGGCATTGATGGTTTTTTACTGAATAAACAAATGGCAAAGTGGTTGATAGGCTTTTGTTCAAGGAGAAACACTAGAATGCTTAAGCAGAAGTAAGGCTTAGAGGTCAAGAGTACTGGCTAGCCCAGTAAGCTCTTTAATTCAACATTCTATTTCAATCATTGTATTACACACAACTACTGTGCGTTCATAATAATCAGTATAGGGCATTGAAAATCATTTGTGTCAGGAATTATCGATGATTAAATTATATTAAATGGCATTTAAGATCAAACATATTGTACATTACCATATTCAAATGCCTTAAACACTGGAAATTGCAGGTGAACATAAATTTGATGATAAATTAACTGGTGTAGACTTCTCGACAGCAACACTTTGTTCACACCTCTGCACCCACACAGTATTGTTACCCAATCACATCTCCATTTCCCACTGACTGCGAACACTTCTTATGCCTTGTGCTTTTGTATCCCCAGTGCCTGAGGTTAATTCATGCTCAGTAAATACTTGCCAAATAAAAACAGTCACTGTGTGTTTCATGACCATGCCAGATTATAGTTTTAGTCTATACAGATTTCAACGTTTTAAAATATGGTACACTTTAAGAAAGTCATACCTTAGGTAAAATTTTAGAATGATAATAGAATCTAGTTTGAACTGGAAGCAGGATCTGAAAAGTCCTTTTTAATTTACAAAGTTTCTAACAATCAGATATAAGCCATTGCTTTTATATTAACTATTAAAGGCTTACACTCCTGGTGTATCTGCAGATGTTTCATCATACTGTGCTATACCATTCCTGTACCATGGATGCTGGTACCTGCTTTAAGGAAAGGCAGGAAGAAAAAAGAACAGGAAATATTAGGAAAAATGAGGTTAAAAAAATGACTTCTGATCCCTCCTGTTAACGTATTAGGAAAATATTCGGCTCAGGTACCCACTTTGGACTCATGTCAGAAAGAAAACAGAATCAAAAAGGAAGCCAGACTGTCATCTCCTAGACTCTTACACAAATGATAGAGAGAATGGCCAAAGGACTTCCCTTGCTGGGAAGCTAGGACTACAGGCACTAGCCATGATGCCCAGCTAGATCTTCTATTCTTTTAGTAGAGATGGGAATCTCATTCTTGCTCAGGCTGGTCTCCAACTCCTGAACTCAAGCAGTCCACCTGCTTTGGCCTCCCAGAGTGCTAGGATTATAGGCATAAGCCAGAGAACCCAGCCCTTGGTTTAATTATATAACATTTTCTTGAACTGCTGGCATTTGCTACTTACTGGTTGTAAGCATTCAGAAGCAAGTGATAAAACAAGCAAGTATAAAAACAATTTTTCAATGTGCTTAGCTTGCTAGAGCTTTTTATGTTTTTCAGTGGTCTTGTTTGTAGGCATAATTTTGGAATTGCCTAAATACCATGTATATAGCCTGTTGTGTTAGAAAAAACTTTAACCATGTACATGGATTGCTTTTATTTAAAAATTCAAGAAAAAGATGAAAGAAATATTTTCACACCCCACAAATGGACATGAACGTCTTCTGTTTCAGCTGGGCTCCCATAAACTTCCTTCAATTTGTTGGTATCATCTGCCTTATGATGTCCAATGTATGGCTCTTGAGTGGGCAGTAAGCTCGCAGAAGCCAGTCTTTAAAGAACTTATAATTGAACTGGGGGTGACATATCTTGACATTTGGGGAAGGTATTTAGTTTTTGTTTGTTTTTTAAGACAGAGTCTTGCTCTGTCACCTGGGCTAGAGTTTCACGGTGTCAGCCTAGCTCACAGCAATCTTAAACTCCTGGGCTCAAGCAGTCCTTCTGCCTCAGCCTTCCAGGTAGCTGGGACTACAGGTCCTGCCACCATGCTTGGATAATTTTTTTTATTTTTAGAAGAGACAGGGTGGCACTTTTGCTCAGGCTGGTCTTGAACTCCCGAGTTTAAGCAATCCTCCTCCCTCAGCTTTCAGAGTGCTAGGATTACAGGTGTGAGACACCACACCTGGACTAAGAGAATGTATCTAAATTGCTAACTGGGCCCTGTGTTTTTAATATCTATTTTGTATTTAGGTATATAGCATGTGGGAAACTAATTATTATTATTATTATTTTTTGAGACAGAGCCTCAAGTTGTCCCCCTGGTTAGAGTGCTGTGACATCACAGCTCACAGCAACCTCCAACTCCTGGGCTCAAGTGAGTCTCCTGCCTCAGTCTCCCAAGTAGCTGGGACCACAGGTGCCCACCACAATGCCCAGCTATTTTTTGGTTCCAGCCATCACTGTTGTTTGGCGGGCCTGGGCTGAATTCGAACCCGCCACCTTAGGTGTATGTGGCTGGCGCCTTAGCCACTTGAGTCACAGGTGCTGAGCTGGAAACTAATTATTTTAAAAGCAAAAAGAAACAAATTGACCATGACTTTGTCCATTTCTCATATCAATATCACTAGTGTAAAATATGCTAATGATGAAAACTGCCATCTCACTACAAATTTCAATGTTCTTTTTTTATTAACGTATGTATAAACCACAAAACATGATCACCTGTTTTAAAAAAAGAGCTTTTTTTTTTTTTTACAATTTCAGAATAAGGAACTTTGGCTTTTTATTCCTTTTAAGAGTTTCTGTAGTTGACTATTTTTATCTTACCATTCTCTTTGGATCTGTATTTTCTTGGTGCCTCAGAGATACAGCAAGGATAGAGGGTCCTCATTTAAGAAACATTTCCTAATGTTACATGTCAAAAGCTAATACTTAATACAGCAACCTCAATTCTCATTAAGAATAATCTGGTTTAATACAAGTCTATAAATAAATTTGTTCTTTCTCCTCAAAAAACACTTACTAAACTTTATAAGAAGTATAGGTTTAAAAAATGTACCAAGCGCAGTGAAAGCACTGTTATTTCGCCCCTATTAACACACGGTGTTCAAGCACTCCAGCAGCATGCCTGTGCCCATGTTGGGTGTTCCATTAGCACTCTGGCAAGCAGTCTTCTTAATCACTCTTTTCTTCTCCTTGATAGTGCCTGTACTCTGGCTTCAGCTCCCACGTGTTTTTGTGGATCCCTTTTACATTCTGTACACCAATTTCTTTCAAGATTTCCTTCAGGTATCCCTAAACAAACAAACAAACAAACAAAACCCCAAACAGATGAGATTATGAAGGGAGAAAACAAAATTTTAAATAAGTTATATGCTAAAGCATGGCATCCTAGCTCACAGCAACCTCAAACTCTTGGGCTCAAGCAATCCACATGCCTCTGCTTCCCAAGTAGCTGGGACTACCACAAAGCTCAGCTATTTTTTAGAGATAAGGCTAGTCTCAAACTCCTGAGTTCAAACAATCCACTCTCCTCGGCCTCCCAGCCTCCTGGAATGCTAGGATTATAGGGATGAGCATCACCTAGGTTGGAAGTCTTGAATAACTTGAAAAAAAAAAGTCTAGATGAAAATACACTGGAAAATTACCGGTGCTTAAATGCATCAACATGACACAGTATACGAGTGTAATCTGCCCTTGAGTTTCACAGACTCAAACTCAGGAGCATAGCATATATTAAAAATGACAAGTATTACTGCTTCTTGGCCTTTTAGCTAACATCAAGTGTAGTATCTATTCTTACCAGTTTAATATGTGATATGTCCTAAAAAAAATTAAAAAATGACACATATTTTTGAAATGATAATATTTAATGAAGTTCTAAGGTGAGTTCTCAAACTTGCTCTTAGGATACTTATTTTTCTTGTGTAATAAGGAAGGTTATTATTTGTATTTACTATTGCTTGTATCTTGGCCAAACTTGCAAACACAGGGTAAGAAGTAATAAGTAATGATAACAGATGCTACAAACCACGGGGGCTGCGGCTTTCTTGGGCTTGGCTCTCCCAAAGGAAAGAGTCAGTACTGTGGTATTTTAGGTCCCTAAGAATTCTACAGACATTGACCAAATGATTACTATATTCACAGAAATGATGGCGACATTAAGTGTGCCTAAACCCCACTTTTGCTTGCCAATGCTCAAGGCCCCAAAAGCATCCCGCTATAAGCTGGCCAATATAAATTACAGTATCTTTTCTTGAAGAAAGAAAAGTTAATTATTTAAAAGTGATCTTTTCTTGCTGCAGAATGAATCAATCCAACAATGGATTGTGTACGTAATTTCAGTGTGTATGCTTCAATGAGGCAATTATAGTATCATGACTCATTACTTTTTTTTGAGACAGAGTCTCACTATGTTGCCCTCAGTAGAGTGCTGTTGCATCACAGCTCACAGCAACCTTAAACTCTTGGACTTAATTGATTCTCTTGTCTCAGCCTCCCTAGTAGCTGGAGTACAGGTGCCTGCCACAACATTTGGCTATTTTTTGTTGTTGTTGTTGTTTTAGTTGTCATTGTTGTTTGCAGGCCTGGGCTGGGTTTGAACCCGCCAGTCCCTGTGTATGTTGGCTGGCACCAAACCAGTGTATGTTGGCTGGCACCAAACCACTGTGCTATAGGCACTGAGCCGGAAGATGTAAATTTTAAAAATTAAATTTTAAAAATTAATTGAAATGAGGCACTGATAAGAAAAATTATTCAGAGGTTATAGTCGAGATAATATTTAAGGAACACCCCTTCTTGAGTGTGGTACTAGACTGTCTACATGAAAACCTCACAGGAAGCTTATTAACTAAGCTTCATCTACTAGGTCTACTAAAACAAAATCTCCTACGTTAGGCCCAGGAATCTGCATTTCAACAAATCTTTAGGTGACTCACTTAACTACACTAAACTTCTATCACATCTGCTTTAAGGTTCTTCCAGCTCTGATATTCTAGAATCTTCGAGTCCCTGATGTGTTGCTTAGTTCTCTTAGCTTCACCACAGCTAGAAATTACGTGTTACTAACAGAATCTAACCCCAGTTAACACCAACAAATACAAGGCGGGGCCGGAGTAGTGGCTCACGCCTGTAATCTTAGCACTCTGGGAGGCCAAGGCAGGCGGACTGCCTAAGCTCAGAAGTTTGAGACCAGCCTGAGCAAGAGTGAAATCCTATCTCTAAAAAAACAGCTGGGCATCATGGCAGGCACCTGTAGTCCCACCTACTTGGAAAGTTGAGGCAAGAGGATGGCTTGAGCCTAAGAGTTTGAGGTTGCTGTGAGTTATGACTCTATAGCACCCTACCCAGGGCAACAAAGTGAGACTCTGCCTCAAAAAAAACCTAAAACAAACAGAAAGAAGCCATTGACCAATATAAGGCTCTACATTTCATAAAGTCCGTTTGGTTAAGGGTAGGTTGTCACCTAGAAACCTAACAGCTGATTAGCACCTCCACATGGGTTCTTTATAAACACCTTGGATGGCTTAGCTCTCCCTTGGGCAGCCTTCCCATCTTAGCAGCCAGGCCCCAGCAGGTGGCAGCAATGGACCAAATGAACCCTGGGTTCGCCTAGGAGGCTTGCCTGCCTCCCACACCTTCTACTGTTGGCTTCACTAGCAGACAGACCCCTGTGAATGAGTAAGCACAAAGGCTTACAAAATCAAGGTAACACGCACATCTGCCATCTGCTACTTCAAATTACATTTAAAAAATGGAACACTGTTCATAAACTACTTTCTAATTGAACAAGATTCATAAATGGGAAATGATGGGTTAGGCACAAATGATTCTCAGTTTAGGTGCCAAGAATGACATCTTTGTAAAATTCCAAAGAACGGCTTATTATGAGAATGGCTAAGATAATGTTGCGCAAACAATCACCCAATTGTGGATGCACTGCAATGGGTCAAAATGAAAACAGCGATTGCCAGGAGCATTTTGATAGCCCAACAGAAAACAGAGTCTTTTAACTTCAAGTCTAGTGTGTCCATTTACAACCTAGGGCCAGTGGTTCTCAACCTTCCTAATGCCACGACCCTTTAATACAGTTCCAGGAAGGTTGAGAACCACTGATCTAGGTACAGAAAAATGAAAAGTCTAAAAAGTGTTAAACTCAAAATACAGTATTAAGAAAGCTGCAGTGTACAAATTCAGTTGCCTTCACATCTAGTCTATTTTGGTAATCTAGTATAATACGTGGATACTGCATAATTTCTTATACACCAAGGTATATCACTCTTTGTTCCTTGCAACAGTAAGAATGGAATGCAATAATCATAGTCTGTTGTCAAATAAAAAATGGGATTAGGGTCACAATGCCTAGCAATGGCATAGATTTTTTTTTTGAGGGGGTGGGATTTTTTAGATTTTTAGGATGTTCCAAATTGCAGCCTAAGACCATTTTACTCCCCCAAAATGGAGGGGCTTGGCAAGGGATTAGGCACAAAGCATTAGCAGAGAAAGTAGGAGTGATGACAGGGAAAATGTCAGGAAATCCCCACGGGGAAGAAGACATGAACAGAGATCACGCCATTCCTCTGTCTAAAACATTGCAGTGGCTTCCCCTCTGGCCTGTCGGTGAAAGTCCACACTCCTTCACAGGCGTCTGCTTGGGTCTGTCTTACCCTTTGGGCTTCATTTCCAATACTTCCTCTTGCACAGACACTTGATCTTTGTGCTTCTGTTTTTTCCACTGGCTGTTTCCTTTCCCTGTAATGTTCATCCCCTCTCCTCAAATCTGAACCCCTCATTATGTAGGGGCAGGTCCACATGCCACTTTCTCAGAGAAACTTCCTAACAACCTTACCCCTTAGACTTATGTTTCATACCACACATACTTTGATGATAACCCTTATTATGCTATATCATAATCCTTCATTTACATGTCTCGCCCGCCTCTTAAACCACGTGTTCCTATTCTAGTGCCTGCCTGCACATCACAGAGGCTTCACCTTCTGATTGAGGCGGAGTGAATAGGGTGTGCTTAAGAGTGACAAGGCAGCTGGAGGACTGTGGGGTGGGGAGCAGAGCACAAAGAAGGTGAGAAAAACAGACAATTTGAATGTCATAAAAACAGACATTTGAATTCTGGTTCATTTTTAGAACCCAAGCAGTGGCCCAGTTTGAGAAACGAAAGTTTACTGATTAAACTGTACTACCCGAATTTAAATGATATTTATAACTAAAATCTGTACCGTAGTGCTACAGTGTTGTTGGAGAGAGACAATGCCAATAAAGAAAGAGATTTTAAAGGTTCTGTCAAGATTAAAAATTACTTGGTAATCTTATCCACCTTTATTTTTCATTTGTGTGTTCACCCAAATATTTATTTCAGCACCTACAATGTTCCAGGTACAATGATACATAGTCATCTTGTCCAAAGTTCGCAGCTGAAGATTAGGGTGGGGGAACAAAGGCAGAGGCCTGTAAGCAGGCAATTATACAGCAACAAGGGCAAATGTGCAGGTATTAGAAGAGCAGAGAAGGGGCACTTAGCCTGAACAAAGAGGTTAGTTCTTTGAGGATGGACAGTTGATTATTGATGTGAACAGTATACAATTCAGTGCCGAGACCAAGAGATACAAGTTCTCCTCCTCTTACTTATCCCAAACATTGTGATTTTCCAATTTAATCCTTTGTCTAACCACCTTTGTATTTTAAACAAAGGATTCTAGAACTGAGCAGATCGCCTTTATGTCACAGAGGATTGGGGCTATTTCTCATTATAAACTATGTGCCACGCTGCAGCACAAGATCTGAATACACTGGCTCTGGTCCAGCAATTCTTCATCAGAGCGATGTGTGGGAGAGAATTTACAGCAAGTCTTAATGCAGGGAAAAAAAGGGATAGAACATCACAGACAGCTCCTTTGGAAGCAAATAGCACAGTGTATACTTGACCAAAGAAGTCGAGTGTTTAGGATGTTGTCTGCATTTGTGGGAGAAAATAAAACTGTGATGCCCCCAAACCAGAAACCTATGTATCAACTTCCTTATTCTTCCCCAAGATTGAGACAAACCTATCTAGAGTCACAGGCACAGTAGCCTATTTTAGTCTTTTTCTCTTCCCTTCCTCCACCCCCTACCATTTCTCATATTCCTATTTTCCTATACTGTTCTGTCAACCAAATAGAGGACTTATCTGCTTGCATTTCAGTGATAAGCATACGTGCACATATATAATAGCAAATCAATTATATCTAAATTCTTCGAAGTTGATTAAAAACATACACCTATGACAGGGAGCTGATCAACTACTAAGCTAATGATTTGACCCTATTAGGCTTCTAGCCACAAAATTTTCCCCAAAAGTTTAGACTGAATATAGAATATGCAACTCTAGGCTTGGCGCCTGTGGCTCAAGCGGCTAAGGCACCAGCCACATACATCTAAGGTGGCAGGTTCGAATCCCCAGCCCGGGCCTGCCAAACAACAACGATGGCTGCAACCAAAAAATGGCCGGGCGTTGTGGCGGGCGCCTGTGGTCCCAGCTACTTGGGAGGCAGAGGCAGGAGACTCGCTTGAGCCCAGGAGTGGGAGGTTGCTGTGAGCTGTGATGCCATGGCTCTCTACCCAGGGGGACAGCTTGAGGCTCTGTCTCAAAAAAAAAAAAAAGAATATGCAACTCTACACCAAAAATGGCACTGATTAATGCAGTTAAACAAAGTGAAACGCACTATGTGCTTTTTATAAAGTGATCCAGTGACAAGAAGGGCATTTTTCAGTTCTGTGATAATTTCAAAGTTATTTCACCTTTATGTGATTCTGTATGAGTAACTGGGACTCCTTTATGAGACATCACCAGCCCAACGCACTTAATGATGAAGATGTTAGTGACTCTACGGCATAAAATTCTTCCATTAAAAAATAAACTACATGGTTCCACGTACACCAGGGCTGGTGGTTTCCTACCCAGCCTGGGACTGCTAAACAATAATGACAACCGTAATAGCTGGGCATTGTGGTGGGCGCCTGTAATCCCAGCTACTTGGGAGGCTGAGGCAAGAGAATCGCTTAAACCCAAGATGATGAGGTTGCTGTGGCTGTGACAGCACTCTACCTAGGGCGACACAGAGAGACTCTGTCTCAAAATAAATAAATAAAAAAAAATAAACTACATATTAGGAAGAAACTGTGAACAAAGGAAACAGATGTTTTTATTCCTTTGGAGAAAGAAAACTTAACAGGAGAGGGAAGGTGATGCTGGGGACTTCCCCAGAATAGGGACGGGGACCATCTCTGCATTTTTCTGCTCCTTTCCTTCTGGTTTTATTTCCTCTTCCCTACTAAACCCCCACCTTGTATTCTTATCGGGGTCCCAATGGCTGCATCCCTCCCTTTGAGAAGCAGACAGGAGGGTAATGAAAGTCAAGGCATAAGCCTATCCCATCGCTACAGCCCTATGTTATTACTTACTCCAAATCTTGAAAAGATTATTGCATTGATATTTTTATGTTAGTGAATTACCTCACTCTAGTAATATCTCATCTGTGTGGCACTGACAGATGTTTCACATGTTTGAATATTTCAGATAAATGAAGTGTAAGGCCCAAACTTTTAATTTTAACCTTGTAAAGACGTGTTTCTAAAGTGTATTAGTTTATTTGTATACAAAAACATAACATAACAACCTTGGAATACTATGGCTTCCAATTGGGAACAAATATACACACACAGAGTAAATTTAGAAATTGTTAACTAGGAAATATAATCAGAGATATTCAAAACAATAAAGAAAACAAAATTCCTTTTGAAATATAAACTGTAGGTTTGGTGCCCATAGCTCAGGGTGCCAGCCACATATACTGAGGATGGTGGGTTTGAGCCTAGCCTGGGCCTGCTAAACAACAATGACAACTCAATAACAATAACAAAAATTGCCAGGCGTTGTGGAGGGCACCTGTAGTCCCCACTACTTGGGAGGCTTTGGCAAAAGAATCGCTTAAGCCCAAGATGTGGAGGTTGCTGTGAGCTGTGACGTCACGGCACTCTACCCAGAGCAACAGCTTGAGACTCTGTCTCAAAAAAAAAAAAATAATAATAATAAATAATAAACAAAATGCAAAGAAAAGGCCAGGTGTGGTGGCTCATGCCTGTAATCCTAGCACTCTGGGAGGCCGAAGGGGGTAGATTGCCTGATCTCACAGGTTCAAGACCAGCCTAAGCAAGAGCGAGACCCTGTCTCTAAAAATGGTTGGGCACTGTGACGAGTCACAGAGTCCCAGCTACTCAGGAGGCTGAGGCAAGAGCGCAAGAGTTGGAGGTTGTTATGAGCTATGATGTCACAGCACTTTACTAAGGGTGACAAAGTGAGACTCTGTCTCTAAAAACAAAAATAAAAAATAAAAATGCAATGAAAAAAAGAATCAAGTAAAAAAAGGGAGAGGGTATGTCAGTACAAAGAATTATAATAAAAACAGCACTTATTAAGTAGTAACTTTGGGAATGACCTTCAAACATTAAAAATATCTGCTTTTTACTATTAGATTAGGAACTGAATGAGCTAAGATAAAACTTAAATTCTGTTCTTTTCATGCCTGGCTTAGATTGATGGTAATTCTTTTTTTCTTTTTATTGAGACAGAGTCTCACTATGTTACTCTCGGTACAGTGCTATGGTGTGACAGCTCACAGCAACCTGAAACTCTTGGGCTTAATCGATTCTCTTGCCTCAGCCTCCCTAGTAGCTGGGACTACAGGCGTCCGCCACAACACCCAGCTATTTTTGTTGTTGTTGTTGCAGTTGTTTAGCTGGCCCAGGCCAGCTTTAAACCCACCACCCTTGGTGTATGTGGCTGGCGCTGTAACCACTGTGCTATGGGTGCCGAGCTGATGATAATTCTTAATAGTATAGAAATTAGAAAACAGTCTGCCTGATTGAGAAATTGGTTCTTTTTCCTTCCCATTAAAAAGGCATTCCTATTGTTAGAAAAATATTTTCCTTGTTTATCCATAGATCTATACATGTATCTAAAGGCAGAAAAGGCAATGTGGTGAGAGATATTCCTAGCCCCAAGTCAGGACAACTGTGTTCAAGCCACTAGCCAATTCCCTTCTTTGGATTCGTATTAGAAAATTGAACTGGATAATTTCTAAGATACCTTTTACTTGTATGATCTTGAGTCATAGATTTATATATCATAATTTGTAATATGTATCATGAAATAGAAATACAGGTAATTGGCTTGAGCAACTTGGGGAATGATGGTGTCACTCACTAAAATGAGGAGGTCTGAGGGAGGCTTTGGTGGGGTGTAGAAATCAAGAGTTAGTTTTGTTTTGAACAAATAAGGTCTGAGACAGCAATATAAGTGATCAGGGCTGATTAGGTGCTAACTCTGTGCCAGGCAGCATGGCACAGGAGGATAGGCAGTGACCCTGGCTGGCCCAGAGCATTCCCACTCCACTCCCTTAGTTCCAGAATGCCCATGCAACTCCCACCAGGTCAGTTAGAGCCTTCCCTCAGGCTTTTATTGAAATATCTAGACAAATTTTCTCTTTTTTCATAGGGGTTGTTAGCTGTGAGGTGCTTCAGGAAGCCATCTGTCTGTCATATGGAAAGAACTTCCCTAAAAGTAAAGACAAAAACAAGAAAAAAAGAAAGAGGAGAGATATGGAGAGATTGGAAGGGACTGTTCTAACTAAATAGTATTAGTTGCTGGATCACCTATCTCTAAAAATAGATACATTCCTGAATTTTCCAGCTCCAATAAATTCTATTTTTGTTTAAACTACTTTGAGCTTCTTTTCTTTGCAACTGAAAGAGTCCCAACCAATTCACAGACCCATATAACGGCATCCATATTATCTCGTAAATTTTTATTTTTATGTTTTGAGACACAGTCTCACTATGTCACCCACGGTGCATTGCCATGGCGTCACAGCTCACAGCAACCTCAAAACTATTGGGCTTGAGCAATTCTCTTGCCTCAGCCTCTGGAGTAGCTAGGACAACAGGTGTCTGCCACAACGCCTGGCTATTTTTTGGTTGTAGTTGTCATTTTTGTTTAGCAGGTCCGGGCTGGGCTCAAACCCACCAGCCTCGGTGTATGTGGCTGGCTGGCTCATTGAGCTATGAGTGCCAAGCCATCAATTTTTATTTTTGATAGAAATACTCAGTATCTTAAATTTTCTGGCTATTTTATCCTATAAGAAAGCCTATGATTCTCTATCTTAGCTCTTATTTGTGCCTCTCTAGGAACAAACTCTGAAGATAAGGTTAATACCACTTTATTGCTAATACACCAATGTGACCATTTTATTTTATTTTTTTTTGAGACAGAGCCTCAAGCTATCCCCCTGGGTAGAGTGCTGTGGCATCACAGCTCATGGCAACCTCCAACTCCTGGGCTCAAGCGAGTCTCCTGCCTC
>NW_003852438.1:3302256-3315521 GCF_000181295.1 Otolemur garnettii | reverse complement strand
CTGTCCCAGTTTTTCTATTTATAGTAGAGATGGGGTCTCACTCTTGTTCAGGCTGGTCTTGAACTCGTAAGCTCAAGCAATCTACCTGCCTTGGCCCCCCCGAGTGCTAGGATTACAGGCGTGAGCCACCACACTTGGCTTATCTTCCACTTTTGAAGGGGGAAGAAAGCCAAAAGTTAAACCACATATAAATATCAGCTATGGGCTGGAGTGATGGGAGACATCTGTAGTCTCAGAACTTTGGGAGGCCAAGAGTTTGAGACCACCTGGTGCCCACACAATGAGACACTGTGTCTACCAAAAAAAAAGCTGGACATGGTGGTCCAGGCCTGAGCCAAGAGTGAGACCTCGTCTCTAAAAATAGCTGGGCACTGTGGCAAGTACCAGCTACCTGGGAGACCGAGGCAAGGGAATCGCCTGAACCCAAGAGTTTAAGGTTGCTATGAGCTATGATGCTATAGCACTCTACCGAGGACAACAAAGTAAGACTCTGTCTTGGGAAAAAAAAATAAGAGGCTGATTTGGGAGGATCACTTGAACCCAGGAGTTCAAGGCTGCAGTAAGCTATGATTGCACCACTGGACTCCAGCTTGGGCAACATAGTGAGAACCTGGTTCTAATGGAAAAAAAAAACCCAAATCTGCTATGGTCTGAATATTTGCACCCTCTAAAACTCATATTGAAACTTAATCCCCAAGGTTGTAGTACTGAGAAGTGAGGCTTTAAGAGGTGACTGGGTCTCATGAATGGATTACTCCATTTGTGGATTAACAGGTAATAGATTAATGGGTTATGGGAGTGAGAGTGGTGGCTTTATAAAAATAGACGAGAGGACTGAGCATGCATACCCTGTGCCACCACTCTCCACACTGAGTCTCTACCAGTAAGAATGTCACCAGATGTGGCTCCCTTTTAACTTTATATTTCTCAGTCTCCATAACTATAAGAAGTAAATTCATTTTTATAAATTACCCAGTTTTGGGTATTCTGTTATAAGCAAAAGAAACCGAACTAAGACAACAAACACCCTTTAAAATGGATACCACGTTCCAGGCTTTATACCAGTTACCAAAGCTTGGCCTTTTCAAATTGGTGTATTTGCCCTTGATGAGTAACTTTCACTCTTTCTGATTATTTATGGAAGTCACATGGTAGCAAATCAGAAAAAAGACGGGCCATAATAACAGTTCCTCTAATCAATACGTTTGCTTGAAGAAATAAAGTTTTTAGAATGAAGAATAGAAAAGAAGGAACTGAAAAAACAAGAAAATACTTAACGCTCAAAAATATGTCAAATATGATATTATAAAGGTCAGAAAGCAGATGGCAGCAGATGTGCTGAAGTCATACACTTCATGGTTAGAAACTTGTTAAAAGTGGCATTGGGAGTCATTGGAAAATGAAACGCTACAATGTAAGAATGCCATTAAATGAATATAGTGAAGAACTTATTGACATGAGTAAGATCTCTTTTACACAGGGCTTAAAAATCTGTTTAGTAAGATTGGGCGCTGTGGCTCATGCCTATAATCCCAGCACTCTGGGAGGCCAAGGTGGGTGGATCACCTGAGCTCATGAGTTCATTGAGACCAGCTTGAGCAAGAGTGAGACCCTGTCTCTAATAACAGCTGGGTGTAATGGAGGGTGCCTGTAGTCCCATCTACTTGGGAGACTCATGCAAGAGGATCACTCGGCCCAAGAGTTTGAGGTTGCTGTGAGCTATGATGCCATAGAACTCTACAGGGGCAAGAAAGTGAGACTCTGTCTCATTCTCCCCCCCAAAAAGAAAATCTGTATAGTAATAATAAATCTGTATACTAATAATAGAAAGCATCTTTCACAAACATTATTTAATTATCCCAAGGATTCAGTAAACTAGGTATGATTTTAAACACATTTACATATTATAATATTACAATATTTTGAACATACTGGTAAACTGTATAGTAAGTATGCATATGTTAAGTATGTTAAGTATTAAATAATCTATTAAATGTACTTAAGTACCTTGTCTAGAATTGAGATTCCATTACTACAAATTTAGTGTTCTGGCTCGGCACCTGTGGCTCAAGTGGCTAAGGCGCCAGCCACACACACCTAAGATGGCGGGTTCAAATCCAGCCCGGCCCGCCAAACAACAATGACGGCTGCAACCAAAAAATAGCTGGGCATTGTGGTAGGCGCCTGTGGTCCCAGCTACTTGGGAAGCTGAGAGAGTAGACTCGCTTGAGCCCAGGAGTTGGAGGTTCTTGTGAGCTATGATGCCACGGCAAACCCGGGGGGACAGCTTGAGGCTCTGTCTCTAAATAAATAAATAAATAAATAATCCAGTGTTCTTCCCACTGTACCAGGAAGCTCCCTTTCCTAGAACATCAGTGTGGACAACAGAAATGGAATAGATTCTTCAGTTCTCTTGGGCATTGCTCAAACTAAAATGAAATCAAGTAGGGGTGTACTGATGACCATTAGTACAGACAGACTCACTGCATCCTGGGAACCTTTTAAAGGGGATAGTTACTTACTGGGAAAAGAGCTGGGCTTTGGCAATTTTCTTTCTAGGTCAATGGACTTTGCCCATCAGTTCAAATGTGAGAGAGAGATGGAGAGGGATGAAATAGGAGAGGGAAAGGGACCACAGATTTACAGCTAGAAAGGATCATAAGATTATCTACTCCAACTCCCTTAACATGAGGAATGGAAGTCACTTCCTCAGATCCACTGAGGTAAACACAGGATTGGCATCTATGCTGACACTTCTTCACCCTTTCTTCTAGGTGAGGGTAGTAACCGTACCTTGGGCCAACCTCCAGCCCAGCACAGGTTTCCACACTCTCTTGACACTGGCCTTTTGTTCCCACTCCCACCAGAAATGACATGAGGCCTGTCAAAATATGTTGGTAATTGGAGAATTCTTCTTTTTTTAAACCAATTCATTAAATAACTTACTGAATTTCTACTATAGGTATGTTGTGGGATAGATGGATATTTAGGGATAGGGATAACATACAACTGTCTTCAAGAATCTTATGATTGCTGAGGCAATTTAATATCTACACAGTAAAAGCATTTTAGTTTCTAGATCAGTGGTTGTCTATAAGAGTATGATACAAACCATGGGTCTATTTCTCAGAAAAAACCTTATGTTTTTGCACATATTCAGGAAGTTAATGGATCCCTGAAAGTCTACCCACTGATCATGAGTTAAGAAGCTCTACTGTACAACCACTTAATTATCTAAAGAGCCAAAATAGAGAGATATACTAGTAATCCCTTTTTGTTGGTGCAAAACAAATAAATCTATATCCCATACGAAGACAAAGAAATTGCTTTCTTTAGTGTCATAGGACTGCCCTTCTATAAGTGCTTGTGTTTCCATATGTAATTTTTTGTGTGTATTTTATTCCATTAGGATGTCTTGTCTACTCTCCGAGTTTCTAGAATGGCCTTTTTATATAGATATATTTAAATGTATAAATACAAAAATAAAGTTCATTAACTCTGCTCTCAGAGTTAATGGCCTTTTCATATAGATATATTTATATGTATAAATACAAAGACAAAGTTCATTAAAACCGAAGAAACATAGCTTAGCTAATGAATTATTCTATTTCAAATTTTTTATTGCGCTCAGAATGGTGTTTCTAAGGCTTTGATGCCAAAAGGAGTGAAGTCATTAAGATGAGTTGGTAACGCTACAGCCTAAGCACTTTCTTCTTCTCTAGTAAAACATGTATTTAGATCTTTTAGAATTTAATTTCTTAATGAAAAGTAAAAGGTTGATGTATAAAACTGGTAAATAAATCTTTGTAGAAGAAACTGTACAGTGAACACTAAAGTTTCATAAATCCTTTCCTAAAGCTTTGTATAAGTCAGGAAAAACATACCAGGACCTTTAATGAATAGGTTATTTGCTTATGTTAAATTTTTTTTTTAAATCTTGTTACATATTCTGAATCAAATAAATGGAATAGCAATAATCAACATGCCATCAGTATACTGGCAGAGTAAACAACATGGTAAGGGAAATGAGAGAAAAGGTTTTCATCTAACTTTTTAAACTCTAAGTAAATACTATTATAATTCAGTCTGATATTTTGATGACATTTGGTATAAGACAGCTGAATGGAAAAAAATGTGACTCAAAGACTGGAGAAAGGATTTGGATCCCTTACTGATACAAGCATTTTAAATGAATGGAGATAAGTAATAGAAATTATTAGTAAATAGGCACAAAAGTCTAAAGAAGAAAAAAAATGACTATTTATAGAACAAAGATAAACTTTCTAAAATATCAATTTATTAAATTTTTCCTTAAAAACAGAAATTACACCAATCCAAGCATAATTTGAAAGGGCAGGTTAGCTCAAGCTTAAATGGATCTAGTGAGAGGCAGATTCTAGAAATGAAGGAGGATAATTCTTTTTCTTCATGTGGAATTGTTGATACTATGCTTGTTGAAATCTAATATAAAGAAACTGAATTACCTAGAAGAACCCCCAAATGGCTGCTTCAAGACATCTTTTCTGAGTGTTAACATGGAATTTGTCATTAGTATACGTAAACGGAAACTTAATCATATTAATTACCACACACTTTTCTTCAGTAATGACATGTTAATGAAGCAGGACGTATGCAAAGGATCAGTATGAACATATACATACCACAGGTTGTTTTGTGATGTCCACTAAGTCCTTAAGGTTATAGTACTGATGTTTCTCAAAGGCTGAAAACAGCATGTCCAAAACGTGTTGTTTATCAGCTCGGGCTCGCTTTCCATCTTCTTTCTTTTTCCTTTCATATTCAATCTGTATGCAAAGGCAAGAGGAAGGCATCAGCTCAACCCGCTCACGCTGGAACACAGGCATTCTCTTTTTAGACTTTAAGTTTTCAGGCAACAGGTCTCTGAACAGTGGTTCAGAACATGGGGTCCTGGTTGCTCCCAAGGCCCCTCATAACTTCAAGGCTCTCATGCTGAACTGTCAATCATTTTCATCATTTCCTAAAACTTTATTTAGCATGTCCATTTCCCCCATAAAGGCTTTTTAACCAAAATTATATCAATTCAGTATGGCTAGCTGGTTAGCTTGTGTTGATCAGAAACTTTAACTTATACTTTCTTTGTTTTTGATTAACTAAAATACAGTAAAATAGCTTATTTAATAGATGTAGTTTGGTAGGTAACATCTTTCAAAAAGCATGGGGTTTCTGGGGGCAGGCAGATCACACAACATGTTCTCTCAAGAGGGAAAAGTTTGAGAAGCCTTGGTAAAAGGAAAAGAACACAGGCAGCAATAGGAGTTTCTCTTCTTATCCTGACCCTGTGTGACCTCCTTGAACTTGTGTTTTCTCCTATAAAATGAATAAAGTCACAGCCCAGTACAGTTGCTCATGGCTAAAATCCCAGTGACTCAGGAGACTGAGGTAGGAGGAGGATCACTTCAGCCTAGGAATCTGAGATCAGTCTGTGCAAGAGTGAGAACCTATCTCTTAAAAAAAATAATTAAATAAGAAAAATTTAGCCAGGTGTGGTGGCAAGCTGTTTAATATTTTAACAGTAGATATTTGTTATTAAGTCCCAACTACTCAACAGGTTGAGGTCAGAGGATCATCTGAGCCCAGGAGTTTGCAGCTTCTGTGAGTGAGGCTGATACCACAGTATTCTTGTCTAAGTAACAGAGCAAGACTCTGTCTCAAAAAAACAAAAAATAGGCTGAGCTCTATGGCTTATACCTTGTAATCCTAGAACCCTGGGAGACTGAGATAGATAGATTGCCTGAGCTCACAAGTTTGAGACCAGCCTGAGCTAGAGCAAGACCCATCTCTAAAAATAGGTGGGTATTGTGGCAGGCGCCTATAGTCCCAGCTACTTGGGAGGCTGAGGCAAGAGAATCAAATGAGCCTAAAAGTTTGATGTCGCTGTGAGCTATGACGCCATAGCACTCTACTGAGGGCAACAAACAGAGACTCTATTTCAAAACCCACCCCCCCAACCCCAGAACAAGAGAAAATGGGTAAATATACTCAGCACTCAGAGGCAGGACAAGAGAAAATGGGTAAATATATACTCAGCACTCAGATGCAAGCAAATCATTTTTTTTGAAATTCCTATTTTGTCTTTAAACTTCATGCAGCCTCTAAATTCACCCATCTAATATGCTTTCATTTATTTTTTAATACATCTTTAACATAAAAATAACAAATAGAACACTTCTCACTGAAAAATAAAAAATGTCACTCTAGCCCACGTGTCCCATTCGTGCTGTAGTTTTGTGCTTCCACGCACAGCAACTTAGAAAAGCAGCAGCACTAAGAGAATGCAGACATTCTCCCCTGCTGTTACCATCCTGGGACTGTTCATTTGTAAAATTTACCTTTTCATTAAAAATGTGCTACTTCTATTCACTTATTTCAGTTAATTAAGTTTTTAAATTTGGGGGGGGAACAATTCATTTTTAGAAAGCATCAGGAATTTGGAAGAAATACATAAACCTGCAGTGGCCAACCTGGTAAAGAAAGCTTTAAGTAGGCTGGGTGGAAACTGCCAGAGAACAATCCCCTGTGCATCAGCTGGAATAACTATAATCTGAGAGCTAGATTCAAAAACAATGAAATGTACCGTTTCCCCGAAAATAAGACATTGCCTTATATCTATTTTTTCTCAAAAAGACACACTAGGGCTTATTTTCAGGGGATGTGTTCCTCTCTGTGCCAAAATGCATGGCATGGCTATGCAGATATGACCATCACTAGGTCTTATTATTGGGGTAGGGCTTATATTAACAAATGCATAGAAATCCTCCCAGGGCTTATTTTTTAGGTAGGTCTTATTTTCGCGGAAACACGATATCTTAAAAACCTACAAACTAAATTATTATTTTTTTTTTTTTTAGAGACAGTCTCACTCTGTTGCCCTTGGTAAAGTGCTATGGTGTCACACAGCTCACAGCAACCTCCAACTCCTGGACTTAGGCAATTCTCTTGCCTCAGCCTCCTGAGTAGCTGGGACTACAGGTGTCCGCCATAGCACCTGGCTATTTTTTTGTTGCAGTTTGGCTGGGGCCAGGTTTGAACCCACCACCCTTAGTATATACCCACCACCCTCAGTATATGGGGCCTGCGCCCTACTCACTGAGCCACAGGCACCACCCTACAAACTAAATTACTGCAAAAATTCCAGGTAGTTAGGCTTACTCTCTATATTTTTAATATTTTTAACAGTAGATATTTGTTATTAAGAAAAAAGATAAAATTTAGGTAATTAGTGGCAAAAGGTAACTTCAATAAGCCCGAGTATCTATGTTTTTTTTGGATGAAACAGAAGCTCATCATAGATCACTGCAACCTTTAATTCCTGGGTCCAGGGCTCAAGCTATCTTCCCAATTACAGCTTTAGGAGTAGCTGGGATTATTGGTGTATAATACCATGCTTGGCTATTTTTCTGTTTTTTGTAGAGAGCGGGCCTCGCTGATCTGGCTGGTCTTAACTCCTGGCCTCAAGTGATCCTCTCATCACCTTGGCATCCCAAAGTGGTAGGATTATAGGCATGAACTACTGTACTGTCCCTATCTTCCAATTAAATAAAATTAAGAGAGATATGAAGGGATTAATCATCTTAGTTTTTTGTTATGCATATTCTTGGAGTAAACCCAAGAACCATTCAGCAACTTAAGCATGGATTATCCACTAGGCATTACACCAAGACATGGGAGCATGAGACAGTTCTCCTTCCAAAGGGTAACTTGTTCTTAGGGGCTCATGGGTTAAAATGTATATTAAGGGCCTTGAACATTTTTTTTCTTTTTTTTAGAGACAGAGTCTCATTTTGTTGCCCTAGATAAAATGCCGTGGTGTTACAGCTCACAGCAAACTCAAACCCTTGGGCTTAAGAGATTCTCTTGCTTCAGCTTCCCAAGTAGCTGGGACTACTGGTGCTGGCCACAACGCCCAGCTATTTTTTTGAGAGATGAGGTGTTGCTTTGGCTTTGGCTGGTCTTGAACTGGTGAGCTCAGATAATCCACCCACCTTGGCCTCCCAGACTGCTAGAATTACAGGTGCCCTGCGCCACTGTGCTTAGCCCAGCCTTGAACATTTTAAATGTACAAAGTAACTGCAAAGCTATCTAGGATAAGATCATAATGGAAAAAAAAAAAAAGCAAATATATGACACAGATTATATTGTTGGGGAGAAATGAAATCCAGCTAGCCTCAAGATTTTCTGGGTGATCAGAATATGAAAGAGAACAACGATGGGCAGCTGCCTACAAAGGATTAGAGAAGAACCAGAAACAAGATCAGAGAGAGGAGAGGCCAGGGAAACCACTAAGGAGTTCTCCCACAGTGGGGAAGACAAGAGAAACAATGAAAACTCAAATAAATAAAACTACATTTAAGGTCAAAGACAGAAGTGTAGAGTCTGCCCCAATTCAGCAAGGAAGAAAGCTATAGACATAGCTAAGACCAAAAGGGACTGGACCTGACGTCCATTCAAAAAGGAACTTTCCTTTTTCTAGGGCCAAAAGGACAGAACTATTGTGGAGAAAGAAAAAATGATGGACTAGCACAAAACCCATAAATCCAAGCATCAGGGTCTTAGATGAGAAAGCAGAATGATATCTTAGAATGCCGTTAGGGATAAATATTTTTAGGCTCTCTTTGCTGACCAGTGACTAAAATAAACCATGTTGTTTTTTTTTTGTTTGTTTGTTTACTTAGTTTGTATCCTGAAATCCCCTTTCATTGTTACACTGGGTTTATGTTTGAGATTGCACTGGACGGTCTATATTGAGGAATGAACATGTTACAATTCTTTATTTTGGTCAAGCGTGGGATAAGAGAAACTTAACTCAGGATCTAGACAATATAAGGACTAAGAGTAAAGAGAAGTGGGAAAAGCCACCCGCTGCCCAC
Source organism: Otolemur garnettii (assembly GCF_000181295.1). NCBI lineage: Eukaryota > Metazoa > Chordata > Mammalia > Primates > Galagidae > Otolemur > Otolemur garnettii. The sequence continues at coordinate 3,306,612 of NW_003852438.1, read as the reverse complement.
AGGCTTGAGTGGGATGTGGGATTTCATTTATAGCCAAAGGCCATTGGTCTTCAAGAAAGACACTGAAAAGAAAGTGGGTACCTAGCAACAGACCGGTGCTGGGCTTTTGTACTCTATATGGAGCCACAGCGGCATAACATCGTCTGATTTCCTTTTCCAGCTTTAATTTTTGCTGAAAGAAGAGGGGAAGGGATGGTGTATTCAGTTTCCACCCTTAGCACGCTCTTCCTCGTGCAAAGTGTTTGGAGAAGCTAGCATGATTAATAAGAAAAATGTTTTCAAATAAACAAACCTACTGGTAAAGCAAGACAATCCCCGGGGGAGGGGGAGCACACACTCTAGTTGGCAGTGGAGAGAAAAACTTAGGTATTTATTGTCCCAACCTCCGAGCCATATGCCAGACCTAAGAGGGGCTGAATCGAAAGTAAAAATTTAGAATAAATCAGAAAGGAACTTTAAAAATCAACTAGTGGTAAGGTTAAGGTCAAATAAAGTTGTGACTAATAACGTTAATGCATAGTAAGAAAACTGAAATTCTACCCAGATTAAAAAAAAAATCTTGTTTTAATATTCTTCAATCTCAAACACTTGCATTTAATGTTGGTGCTTTCCTCTTTTAAAATTAGATGGAAAACAGACGAGAAATGCATGCTTATCTTTCTGTGTTAGTAGCCACGTCCACCACCTGCTCAATTCCTAGGGGCAGTGCACAGCCTAACACTACTTTTGCCAAATGAAAAAAGTTCTTGAAAGTGTAGTCTGAAAACCCAGACATATAAAATAATAATAGCTGTAACAATAGAAACATTCCATTTCCCTATTCCTTAGAGAAATTTATCCCTATGTTAATTTAAAGATAAAAATAGGGCCTGTACTATAGAATAGTTTATAGAAAAATTGTTTCAAAACATTTTTATAGTAGTGATTAGTTAAATCTTTTTTTTTTTCTTTTAGTCTCACTTTGTCACCCTCTGTACAGTGCTGTAACGTCTCAGCTCACAGAAACCTCTAGCTCTTGGGCGTAGGTGGTTCTCTTGCCTCAGCCTCCCAATTAGCTGGGACTATTAGCGTGCCACAATGCCCGGCTATTTTTTGTTGCAGTTTGGCCGGGGCCAGGTTTGAACCCGCCACCCTCGGTATATGGGGCTGGCACCTTATTCACTGAGCCACAGGCACCGCCCGAGTTAAATCTTTTTTGATAATGTCTATCACAGGCTCATAAGCCAAATTCTGCTCTTTGGTATCAGGTAAGTACTTCCAAGGTTATGTGTAATTTATAAAAAGATATTTAAATAATTTCCCTGGTCATTGAGTTATTAATACCTTCAGGGACAAAACCAACGTCCCTGAAGTAGCTTTTCTTTTTTAAACTGAACAGCGTAGAAATGGTAATCTTAGTAATTTAATCACAATTTTGTACTACAAATAAAATTAATTATATAAATAAACTACAAAGGATGCGAACTAGTTTATTTAAGAGAAGACCGAAGTTTTGTTATTTCTCTTCTTTTCACCTCTTTTCCCTCTGGGCATTTTGCTTCTCACAAAGGCACTGTAAGAAAAGGTCACTCAAAGCTATCAGATGCGTGTATCTAACTTGATAGCAGCCACTACAAATTCTTAATAGAAATAACTTTTATAGTATATGAATTTTAATTACTAATTTTCTATCTGCCCCCAATGACCACAGATCACAGCTTAACTGACTGCATAAAAATAAATGTCAGGGCATGGGTGGCTGCTCTTCTGTGCTGCCTCCCTCCTTTAAAAGAATAAAATAATTAAAAATAAAAAAAAAATAAATAGTGATTCAGAAAGCACTTTAAGTCTCCAGTTACAAATTTTTACAATCTAAAAAAATTCATCATACACAATTTTACTTTTACATTAGAGCACGAATTATTCTAGACTAAAACGCAACCGAATGTTAGAAATGTCTTGCGACTGTGGTATACAGATGTTCAACCATCATTACTGCAACTTTAATCACTGACTAAAATTATAAATGCCACCTACTACCAATTAAAATATTATAATATGTCTATAAATTTCTGGATTGTTGTTTGCAGGATTTCTTTGATTGCGTTGTCAAGACAGTCTTTGTAAAGGCTTTTAACTTTTGAAGCGAGTGTGACAGCCTTAAGTATCATGGTTTTGCACGTCAAATCCTTATGAAAGATCCCCCCAGCCCCCAACCAAAGCTTCTATTTCTGCCTAATGTGTCATCATCTCTTGGGAGGAAAATTAATTCTTTAGAATCGGTCAGTCCTTGATGTGCAAATTCAAATGAACAAAGCAGGTAGTAAACTATGTATTCTAAAAGACTATGTGATGTAGCACTGTAGACGTTTATTTTAATCAGTAAAATTCAAAGTTTATGCATACAACTTAAAAAAGAAAAAGACCCAAATCTGTTCCGGTTCTTAGCTAACACAGCTGGCTGCCACACTGAAGGAAGAAGCATGCCTGCATAAACACAAATTTCTTCTCTAGGTCCTGGGGGTTTACCTCAAGGTTTTAGATAATAATTCTACTTCTTCAAATAATCAGTTTTCTAGTTAAGCTTTTCTAATTCTCGATCACTTTTTTTTTTTTTTTTTTGGAGATGGGGTCTTGCTCTTGCCCAGGTTGGTCTCAAACTCCTTAGCTCAACCAATCCATCCACCTTGGCCTCCCAGAGTGCTGGGATTTTATCTGGCTGAATCCCACCTAACCATCTCTCTATCACTTTATGACCAAGAGCTTTTCCAGGATTTTCTCCCCTCCACCCCCCAACTATAGGGCAGGGATAATAACCTCAGAAAATATTCATTCCTAGGTTTGATAGAAAGAGACTTCCTGGTCTCCTTACAGGTACTATGCACTATTACTGAACACCTTCCCTCCAACCACCACACAGGAGATGGCAGGAAGAAGTATAAAAAGCTCCTGTCTCTTTAGATTAGCAGCACATGCCAAAATTACCCAAGGAGCTTAAAAAACTTAAGACAGCTGGTGTCCACATTAGCTCAATAAATTAATCTCTGAAGGTACTTTTCTTTTTTAAAAGGCTTTTTGAGTGATTCTAGCATGCAGCTGACATTGAGAAATAATATCTAGACAACAGAGGATTCCTTATGAGAAGGGTTGTGGGAAAGCATAGAATAAATATAAAAAAGCTGTGAAATTTACACAGACTAGATGACAATGTCCACAAAGTCAACCAAAACACTCATACAGAAGTACCCTTTACTGACATTCAAAGATGGAGGGAGTTGGAAGTAATCTTACACGTCAGCCCAATTGTAATGCATTTAGATGTTACATCTCCACTCCAAAGTGAACATGGGACGCATGTACCTAAGGTACAACACCCATAAAGTTCAAGGGTCACTGTCCAAGTTATTTGCAATAAGCCTTCAGCCTCAGCCTTGGTGGTGGTGGGCTACATTCCTAAGATTTCCGTGGTAGCTACTTTCCAGCAGGTGTCCTGCCATTGGGAGAATGAAAGTATGAGAAAGGGAGATTTTTTTCTTTTTACTTTTGTATCACAGGATCAGTCCCTGCCATAGCAGCTTCCTGATCTTTGGTAACCATCCCCCTTTTCCCTTTTGTAATTTCAGCCCTTCCATTTTGTATTCATAAATCATTTCTAACCAATTCCCTATATTAAGTCCCTTTCTGCTCAAAATATCTAGAGTTTGATTCTGTGATACACAGTGAGCCATTAAAGACAGGGCATGGCAAGCCATATTTAAGATGATGTTGATATTTGACAACATCATGGGGTTAAAAGAATCAAAAAATAAGTATGAAGAGTCGAAATATATTTAAAAAAAAAAAGAAATAAAATGATACTGACAACTTCCTTTTTGGAATGGCTATGTTCTTACCAGATGTGATTACATCATTGCTTCTACTCCATAGAGCGATGGATAGAGAGATCATTTTAGATGTAAGGAAAGTGTCAGTTTTTCCATTTTCTTGTTTACACATAGTAGCTTTATTAGTACTATCTATAATCAACTCTTTCTTTGCAGGAATCTTTTAAAGCCATTTCTTCATTGTTTGAGACTGCATTTAAAGCAATGAAAATATGAGGGCACCAGAGCCAACCCCTCTATGTTGCAGCATTTCCACGCCCCTACTGCAAAATGACTAACTACACAGGAACTGCATACGGGTGCCAGGGCCAATCCACATAGCATTTCTAAAGATCGATTTCTTTTCTTTATTAGGGTGAAAAACAAGATAAATGTAAGTTACAATGCTCATCCCCTGATCCGGTCGGCCCTCTTGTAAACTTTACTTTGATGCCTCCATAATTTCCCCAAATTTGTTTTCCCTGGTTCCAAGAATGAGGAGAGGAAATTTTGA
>NW_003852438.1:3281858-3301834 GCF_000181295.1 Otolemur garnettii | reverse complement strand
CACACACACATACAAAAGAAACAATCACACAGTTAGGAGTACAAAAAAACTTACTTTGGAAAATGCTAAATTACATGAACAGATTCAAAATGCACAGGAAATGTCCTTTATGGAAAAACCCAACAGGTCATATCCTAGCAAGAAGAAGGTATTCAAGACTGCAATTTCAAGAACGTGTATTCTAGGAGATAATACTAATTGTGTAATTTTTTTTTAGAACAATAAATGCTTTCTGAAAGGCGAGTATGGTATATATTATCCCAAAGTTTTGGTAACTAAAAAGATAAATTTGAATTTAATGCTTAAAGTAGATCCAAGTACAAAACCGGATATTCTCTCTCTACATATATACATACAAACACACACATACACATGCACATATATACATATATATATATATATTCATATATATTTAAAGAATTCATTTATATTTAAGAATTCACTTATGTACTGTACCACAGGTGGGTGAAAAGGTTTCTGGGGATAAATGCAAGGTAGTCTCTTTCTGAACAAACGTAGGAATATAGTTTTACAAAACATATTCATTTTATCACCTCTTTTCAGTCACTGTACAATTTTTTTTTCCTTGATTGTATTCTGAAAATTGCATTCAGTATTAAAATGAAAAACACTGGGCTTCATGTTTATATAGCTCCATCTGGCAAAACTTTGAAAACATTTCAAAATTGTATTAAGTTTAAAGTTTTTTATTGGATGTCTTGATTATGTTATTTCTAAATCATTCTTGCTGACCTATATTGTTCTTTCTTAATCTTTTCAAAATTAATGTCCCCTTCTGATAAATAACAAAAAATTTATACTCTTTCTATAGTTCTTATATATAATGATAATGAATATACTTTATACATGTATATATTTTTGAGACAGAGTCTCACTATGTCACCCTTGGTAGAGTGCTGTGGCATCATATCTCACAGCAACCTCAAACAATTCTCTTGCCTCACCCTTCCAAGTAGCTGGGACTGCAGGTGCCGGCCACAATGCCCAGCTATTTTTTTGTTGTAGTTGTCATTGTTGTTTGGCAGGCCCTAGCCAGGTTTGAACCCATCAGCACCAGTGTATGGGGCTGGAGCCCTAGCCATTGAACTATAGGTGCCAAACCACACTTTTTAAATATATGCAGGGACCCTCATTCATTCTGATATACTCTCACAGAAAATAATCACTAAATATTTAAATGTAATGTGGTAGATTACAATCAATCTTTTTTTCTTTTGAGATTCTGTCTCACAGCAACCTCAAACTCTTGGGCATAAGTGATCCTTTGGCCATAGTAGCTGGGACTACAGGCATCTATAGACTATCTTTAGTAGAGATGGGGGGGTGTCTCACTCTTGCTCAGGCTGGAACTCCTGAGCTCAAGCAATCCACCTGCCTCACCTCCCACAGTGCTAGGATTACAGGTATGAACCACCATACCAGGCCATCTTTGTTTTTATGTAAATAAAGCCTTCATCAATGACGTTTACACTATCACTAATTTAACAAAGGTTGATACTTTGACCTAAAAAGTCACTTAATGTTAAATGTTTTCAAGTGGAAGCTGCAGCTTTATATACTAAGAAAGAGTTCAGAATACATTTGTACTAAATATATGCTAAAACACCTAAAAACATGACAATTAGTATTTGCCTTCTCTACATGCTAGGTAGAGTGTCAACAGACAGAAGTCAGGCACAGTGGTTCACACCTGTAATCCTAGCACTCTGGGAGCGCAAGACGGGTGGGATTCCTGAGCTCACGGGTTCAAGACCAGCCTGAGCAAAACTGAGACCCTCTCTCTAAAGACAGCCAAGTGTTGTGGCAGGCGCCTGTAGTCCCGGCTACTGGGGAGGGTGAGGCAAAAGAATCACTTGAGCTCAAGAGCTGGAGGTTGCTGTAAGTTAAGATGCCACGGCACGCTACCAAGGGCGACAAAGTGAGACTCAACAACAACAACAATAAAAACTTGTTGTTGAGAGAGACAGACAACTGTGGTAAGTACTATCAGGGCTATTACTCCTTCCCAGGCTTCTTCCTTTCTCATCCTAGAAGAACTTCACTGCTCACGGTCAGTTCAGACAATACATGTTCACTGTGACAATATAACAATTGGAAAAGATTTTATAAAAAAGAAAATTAATACAAAATCACTCTAAATCCTATCATCCAAATATAATAAGTTAAAATATTTAACCAATCCCAATTTGGGATGTTTGTTTCTGGTCTTATCTTAAAAAATAGAGAGAAACATTCTTGTAGATACATCTTTGGGTACTTGTCTCACGATGATAAACTCCTACATACAAGATACAACATTTTGTTTTTGACACAAATTACCAAAACTCCCACCACAAAAATAGCTCCTTACAAACTGGAAAGTGTAGTCCTTCTTGTCCTCACTAAGTTTGGGAACTCATCTTAGAAAAAGTGCTTTGTTACTGAGTTTAACTACAGTCACATTCAAAGTACCACCCTTCAAAGCATTCCCAGTGCATCAGGGAACCGATGGACTGACACCAGCACCTCATGTGCACTTCAAAGCCATTTTGGAATTCTTTCCGGAATGGCCATTCACATTGTCATTGTATGAGGTGGGGCAATCAAGTTTAAGTACTCGCCCTAGATAAAGTGCTACATATTTAACTGTCTGACTTCATACACATGGAGGAGGGCAGAAACCGTGTACAGAACCCCGCCCCATCAGAAGAGACAAGAAAGCACAAAGACCTATGTAATTTTACTTCTTTTTCCCCTAGCTCTAGAAAATTGTATGTCTTCTCATCAAAGAGTAGAAAAGGACAAGAAAGTAGGCATTTGTGTGATTTAATTAAAAGACAAAAGGAAAATACCTCTCCTGAATTAATTATCTGATCCTCGTCTCCACTTACCTTGCCTGGTTTTTTTTTTGTTTAGTTTACTTTTCCTCAAAAAAGGAAAAATGGAAGTCTGACTAGATGCAGCTGAAGTTTCATCTGCTTTATTTAACCCACACAGTAGAGCAATTTTTAAAATTCTGATGTGTCTAGAAGGGTCATGTGCACTCCAGTTCACACGGTCCCTAACATTCACCTTCATTTACCTCATTTAAGATGTCTGCTTGGCTCTGTAAGCATCTGCATTTCTTCTCTTTTATAAAATAACCATAAGGAACTCAAATATCATATAGCAGTGATTTGGCAGATACTATTCTGTGTCACTTAAAGAAGGTTTTTTTTTCTAAATTCAGTTACCAAGAGGAACCTTAGCAACAAAGTAGGATACAAGACTTTAACTGTTAATTGCCACTTAATTTAGGTATTTTACTTTCAGGAAACCATCACATTTATTACATTATAAATCCTTGGCCCTTTTAGAACATACACAGTGGTTAAGAGTGTGGCTCTTCAGACAAGACTGCTGGGTTCAAACCTGGTTTGGTCAAGTATACTTTCTGTGTGACCTCAGCTAGCTAAACTAATCTCTCTGTCTCAGTTAGTTCATCTGTAAAATAAGACCGGAGTAGTAGTTACTTCATAGGGTAGGTCTGAAGATTAAATATCACCGTCTATGAAGCACTCAAAATAGTGCTTGATATAAAGTATACATAGTCTGTATACAATAAATATGTATGTTATATAGTATATATAAGATACATGTCAATAAAAAAAAGACTTTAAAAACATAATGTAAGACTGGGCAAAGTGGCTCAAGCCTATAATCCTAGCTAGCACCCTGGGAAACCAAGGCAGGTGGATTGCTTAAGCTCAGAAGTTTGAGACCAGCCTGAGCAAGAGCAAGACCCCATCTCTAGAAATAGCTGGACATTGTAGTAGGCGCCTGTAGTCCTAGCTATTTGGGAGGCTGAAGCAGGAGGATCCCTTGAGCCCAAGAGTTTGAGGTTGCTGTGAGCTATTACACCGTGGCACTCTACTGAGGACAACAAAGTGAGACTCTGTTCCCAAAAGTAAATAAAAATAAAAACATATACATTAGCTTTCCTTTATCTTTGTAAGATATGTTCCAAGTGGATGCATGAAACCATGACTAGCAGTACTGCACCCTACATACATGGTATTTTTTCCTATGCATATAGGAAATTTTTCCTATATGCTTATGAAAACATTTAATCTATAAATTAGACACAGCAAGAGAATAACTAATAATAAAGTAGAACGATTATAACAATACATTTTAATAGTAAAGTGAATGTGGTTTCTCAAAATGTTTTATTGTATTGTACCTACCCTTCTTCTTGTGATATGTCAATCTGATAACCAAGAGGGCTACTAAGTGACTAACAGGTGGGTGGTACATACACTGTAGAGATGCTGGATAAGGGGATGATTCACATTCTGGGTGGGAGGGAGGGAGACAGTGTGAGATTTCATCACACAACTCAGAATGGTGCACAATTTAAAACTTATGAATTATTTATTTCTAGAATTCTTCCTTTAATATTTTTGGATTGTGGTTGGCTGTAGGTAACAAACCATGGATGGGGCAGAGGGATACTGTACAGACAGCCATCACTTTGTCAGGTAGAATGAGACCATAGAAATGCCTGTGGAAGCTGAAACCAGCCAGGCAAAGTAATCTTAATAGTCAAAGGGGAAAACTACCATTGCTCCATGACCTTTACAAATTTTTTCAACACATTAGAAAGTCTCTTATAGTTAGCCATTAGGTATAGAAAAAAAAAAGAGCAAAATATTTAGTACATTGCAATTTTAAGAATTAGTGATATTGAAAATTGAAGTGTTTCATTTCTTTGTAAAGAATTATTAAGAGAGGTTTGAACAGCAGTTGCCTTTTTCTCATTGTATAACTTATAGAGCAAATATATTTTCTATGCTTGGAAAGTTGTCACATTCTTTACTAAGTCTGGATCAGGTACTACAATTCAAACACTTGATGGCAAGGTGGGTAACTGTGGAGGTCCTTTCAAAACCTAAGACTCCATAATACAGAAAAGAACAAAGATAAAACAGAATGAACAGCGACACGAAGATGACTTACATTGTACTGATGATTAGCAACAGGTTTGTAATTGGTTGTTACAACTTTGTCCAGTTGCTGTGACAGCCTTACAGGTTTGGAAGATTCTTCTATCTGCAATCTGAAAAATATAAATAAGGCATTATTAACACACACACTAGTGTAGGAGAGGTAACTTCAGAGAATATACTAGCCTTAATAGTTGAAAAACAGTCTGAATATATATGACTATACCGAAGAAACCAGTACTATTCACATTAGCTAAGCATAAAACTATCTCATTATAATTCCACAACTTACTTTTCATTCTGTGTTTCATAGGTAAATGTTAATCAATAAAACCAAGAAGTTAATCAGCTTTAAATCTGGGGGAAAAAATCTGTATGTAAAAATGAATTATCTTATTTATTTATTTATTTATTGAGATAGAGTCTATGTTGCCCTTAGTAGAGTGCCATGGCATCATAGCTCACAGCAACCTCAAACTGCTGGGCTCAAGCAATCCTCTTGCCTCAGTCTCCGAAGTAGCTGGGACTATAGGCACCCGCGACAACCTCCCACTATTTTTAGAGACGGCGTCTTGCTCTTGCTCAGGCTGCAGTGTCTTGAACCTGGGAGCTCAGACAATCCACCCACCTTAGCTTCCCAGAGTGTTAGGATTATAGTCATGAGGCACTATACCTGGCCAAAATGAATTATCTTAAATTAGATGGCCTAAAACTAAACAAGTTATTAATTAAAAACTTCTATTCACCTGACAAGAGATAAAGGCAAATAAAAGATAATACATCAGCACTCAAGATCTAGGGACTAGTGGCTGGTTTACTGGACAGCACAGATATATACCTTTCCATCCTCACAGAAACCTCTATTAAGACAGCACTGCTCTGGACCTATTGCAGGGCTGTATCTAAATTAAATATAATTCAAAACGCAACTTTTGGAAAACTAGCCATAAAATAAATATATGGCATCATGCAGAGCATATTACAAACATACATAATACATGCAAATAGGATATTTTATTTTGTATTAAATACAGCATTGACTCACATATAACCATTTACTTAAATAATTAGATTATTTATTATATCAACACAGTAAATTTTAAAAACTGCTTTAAGGGGCAAAAAAGTATAGGAAACAATTTTTAAGAAGAAAATAGGGGTAGTGTCTGTGGCTCAAAGGGGTAGGGCGCAAGCCCCACATGCCAGAGGTGGTGGGTTCAAACCCAGCCCCGGCCAAAAACTGCAAAAAAAAAAAAAGAAAGAAAGAAAGAAAATAGGTGAGCAGCGCTTATGGTTCAGTGGGTAGGGCAGTGGCCCCATATACCAAGGGTGGTAGGTCCGAACCTGGTTCTAGCCAGCTAAAATAGCAACGACAACTGCAATAACAACAAAGCCGGGCATTGTGGTGGACACCCTGTAGTCCCAGCTATTTGGGAGGCTGAGGCAAGAGGAACACTTGAGCCCAAGAGTTTGAGGTTGCCATGAGCTGTGATGCCAAGGCACTCAACTGAGGGAGACAAAGTGAGACTCTGTCTCAAAAAAAAAGAAGAAAATAAGGATCACTGTACCTTTCAGAATTCTTATTAGCAGGATATCATAAAGAATGTAATGTATTTAAGAAAACTGCCTACTCTATCTAGCTAAGTTATAATTAAAGAAGATGAATGAACTGAAGTATCTGGGGGCAAAAAATAATCATTTATAGATCCTCACTGAGAAAAATACTCAAGGATTTATTTTCAGTAAGAAGAAAAATGAACGCAAAAGGAACTAGTGGGCCAGGCACAGTGGATCATGTCTATAATCCTAGCATTCTAGGAGGCTCAGGTAGGAGGAATGCTTGAGTTGAGGAGTTCAGAGACAACCTGAACGAGAGTGAGACCACATCGCTACTAAAAATAAAAAAAAACTAGCCGGGCACTGTGGTGGGTGCCTGTAGCCCCAGCTACTCCAGGGAGGCTGAGGCAAGAGGATCACTTGAGCCCAGAAGTTTGAGGATACTGTGAGCTATGAAGATACCATTGTACTCTATCTGGGGCAACAGAGCAAGACTGTGTCTCAAAAAACAAAAACAAACAAACAAACAAACAAAAAACACCCAACAAGAAACCCAAAAGAACAAAAAACCCACACACAAATCCAAAACAAACAAAAAAACCCAAAAGGAACTAGTGAGAGGCAATAGCCACAGCAAAGAACTTGAGAACCAGGTTAAAAAACTGTCTACTTTAAAAAAAAAAAAAAAGTGATTTTGTAAAATGGTGGAACTGACATGAAAGATGAGATCCAATTAACGTGTTTTAAGATTTCTGTATGTTTTCTAAATGTTTTGCAATAAGCACATATTATTTTTATAATAAGAAAAGAAGCATACTCTCTTAAAGAAAAAGAATACTAATGTTTCTTGGAAGGTTAGTCTGGAAGCCATAAAAATGTTAGTCATTTAAAAATAATACATGTTTAACATTATATATTATTTTACTTGAATGGGACTGTAAATCCTTTGGTTCAAGAGAATAGGAGCTAAAAATAATTTCCATTTAAAATTCCTTCAAAAGCACAACTTGAAGTATAAAAGGTACCTGTTCTAACATTCTTATTATTTGTATTGATGAAGATAATTCTTTTTACTTCCTTTTATTTTTAGGTGTATAATTCCAAATTACTGAGAAGATATTATCTACCAATTACTCTTTAACTCTGAAAACTATAAATGCTACAGGTTTTTTTATTATAATCCCCAAAGTCAGTACACTCATTTCTGTATGGAAATGTTAATATTTTAATTCTTCCAGTAATTTATAAATGCATAGTTATCCTTTAAATACATAAAATTATTTATTTAAAAACTGTAAGAGGGTTGGGTGAGGTAGCTCACACCTATAATCCCAGCACTTGGGAGGCTGAGGCAGGTGAACTGCCTGAGCTCACAGGTTTGAGACCAGCCTAGGCCAGAGTGAGACCTTATCTCTAAAAATAGCCAGGCATTGTGGCAGGTACCTATAGTCCCACCTACTTGGGAGGCTGAGGCAAGAGGATTATTTAAATCCCACAGTTTGAGGTTGCTGTGAGCTATGATGCCATGACACTCTACCAAGGGTGACCAAGTCAGACTCTGTCTCAATAAATAAATACATAAATAAATACATTTGCAAGAAAAATACTCTGGAAATGTCTTTTAAAACTTAATGGATACATAACCATAAGTAATATTATATGCACATACAATGTTACTTTGCTTTCCATGTGCTACAGATACTTTCTATTAATGTGGATTAAATTTTCTTGCTAAGATTGAGAAATCACTAGCTAGAGTGCAAAAGGGAGATATGTCCACCCAAGGATGAACTTGGACTTAATGATCCTCCAATGGCCTCTTATTATTCTTGAGATTTAGCACAATGACCTCATATGACATCAAGCCCCTTTGGAATGTAGTTCTTCTCTCCCCAGCTTTACCCACCACTGTCCCACATGTGCCTTCAGACTGCAGCAGGGTGATGACTGGATTCTAGAAGCCTCTTGCTGGCAATCAACTAACAAATGCCAGGCACTGGGTTATGTTGGGAATATATCAGGAAAGCCTTGCTCTGGTACAAGACAAACATCAAACAAATACCATAACTAACCCCAGTTCTGAAGACAGATAGGGGCAGGGATGGTATTTTGACAACTGATGCAGTTCATTAGAGGTTGCCCTTGAGCATAAATGTGCATGTTTATAAGACGTGAGGCAAAAGATTAGGTGGAAATGACTCCTCCTAGCTAAGATGTGTCAAAGTTACTAAGACAAACCTTTAGAGAGAAAAGTGATTGAAGACAGATAAAGGAATGTTCAAAAGTATTAAGAGAAGTAAACATGTGCCTCTTGGGGGGAAGAAAACACACCACCAGTGGTAGCCTATTTCTGAATGCATCTCTGTTGCTCTAATTTTAGCCCCACCCTTAACGCAATCAGTTCTCAGGAGTTTGGCCTCTCTAAATGGTCATCTGTTCTGCTGCCACTAAATTATCCTCCCAGGTTCAGGCATCTCACTTCATGATTTGATCTTATGAGAAATTCAAGGAGGAAGGCATACACTAGTTCCTTCCTTCCATATTAAATAATTGTTCCCATTACTTCACAATTTAAAAATTCCTCAGGGTTTCGGTTTGTTTAGTGAAGTGCTTCTTCATAAATGGTAGCTCATTCTTGGGACACTCTTACATGTGTTTGTAGCCACTGCATCCTGATTCAACTTCACGTGGCATCTTTCCTTTCAATGTGACTTCAACAATTCTTTTTTTCTTTTTTTGAGACAGAGTCTCACTATGTCATCCTCGGTAGAGTGCCGTGGCATCACAGCTCACAGCAACCTCAAACTCTTAGGCTTAAGTGATTCTCTTGCCTCAGCCTCCTACCACAATGCCCAGCTATTTTTTTGTTACAGTTTGGCTGGGGCCAGGTTACCAAAATGCCAGCTATTTTTTGGTTGTAGTTGTCATTGTTGTTTGGCAGGCCTAGGCTTGGTTTGAACCTGCCAGCTACGGTATATGTGGTTGGCACCCTAGCTGCTGAGCTACAGGTGCCAAGCCTTGACTTAACAGTTTTAAAAGCCAATTTCATTATTCATGGATGTCATGTCATTTCTATCCTCAAAGCCCTTAATCTTTTAGAAATATGTAAAAGAAAACACCAATTTAACTTAAAAAAAAAAAAAATAAGAGTTCAGGTGCCTGTGGCTCAGTGGGTAGGACGCCAGCCCCATATAGCAAGGGTGGCAGGTTCAAACCCAGCCCTGGCCAAACTGCAACAAAAAAATAGCTGGGCGTTGTGGTGGGCGCCTATAGTCAATGCTACTTGGGAGGCTGAAGCAGAGAATTGCCTAAGCCCAGGAGTTGGAGTTGGAGGTTGCTGTGATGCCACAGCACTCTACCAAGGGTGATAAAGTGAGACTCTGTCTCTACCAAAAAAAAAAAAAAAGAGTTCATATAAAAATTTAACTTTCCCTCTATATATTTAAGAAGTCAACTGCAAGATTTTGTTCTAATTAAAAGACACTTCAAAACTCTAAGGTTAATTTCTGGGCTGATAATGTATTTTTAAAGAACTAAATCTTAAAATACTTTAATTAACCTTGAATAGTTTAAAATCATTTAGCAAAATTCTTTACTTAACACTAAATAATTCATTTAACTTTATCTCATGAAGTGTCAGGACAATTTTTAGCTCTTTTCATCACTGAATAATGTACTAAATTAAACATTACTGACCTCAACATGCCTTCAAAATAAAAATAAAAAGTATTTATTGGAGTCTGGACAAAATAATATAACTCAAAAATATTTGATTTGTAAAGAAGAACAACAAACTCCATACAGAGCTGGTAGGCTGAACTGGGTGCAAGCTAAAATCACTTCCTAATCATTTTTAGAAATGGGTCTTAACTTTTCCATAAAATTTAAAAGAAAGTGTTATTTTCAAGAAACAATAATAGGATGGCACCTGTGGCTCAGTGAGGAAGGCACCGGTCCCATATACCAAGGGTGAAGGCTTCGAACTCAGCCCTGGCCAAACTGCAACAAAAAATTGCTGGGTGTGGTGGGGGGCAACTACTTGGGAGGCTGAGGTAAGAGAATCGCCTAAGCCCAAGAGCTGAGAGGTTGCTGTGAGCTGGCTGTGATGGCACAGCACTCTATCATGGGCAACAAACTGAGATTCAATCTCTTTAAAAAAAAAAAAAAAAAAGGAAATGATAATAGAAAAATAATGTTTTGTGATCACTTAGATGTAACCAGGCTTTGTTTTATAAATATTTTTAAAAATACTTGGTTCTACACAATAATTCAGAATATACATCTATATTCATAGCAAGATGACATCTTTTTTGTATTTCCCATAGAGAAGGTGTTCAGAAAAATACAGTACTTTTATAAAATAATAATTGTGCAGTCATAAATCATATTTATTTGTTACAGTATAAGACTTCTTAAGTATCAAGTAACAAATTTAGTGAAGCATGAGCTAGTAAAGCTAAAACTCCTTTTAAAATCCATAATCTTGAATTTTAGGTAACTTAGAATTGTATTCTTAGAAATTCAAGTTGGTGGAGTTTGAAAGTAGTCTCTAAATTATTTGCCTGAGTTGTAACATTAAAAACACTAAAATACTTGGGGGGAAATAAAATGCGAGTAAAATATTCCTCTGGTTACAATGTGCAGCATAGAGTAAGGCAAAAATGGAGCTGGGTGACGAGGAGGGCTACTGGACTAATCCAGAAGGCAGATAACACTCACTTGGAACAGGGTAATCAAGTTAAACAAATTTAAGAAATATTCTGAAAATAGATTCAATAAAAACTGGTGGCAAACTGAATTTGGGGGACAAAGGAAAAGAAAAGCATCAAGAATCAACTAAGCTTAGATTTCTGACTCAACTATAACCTAAGAAGGGTAGATAAGACTATATCACTGAAAAACTGTTTCCTACAGGATTTCACCATATTTTACTAGGAAATGCATAAATGAGATGCTCCATTTTCAACCCTAGAAAATCTACTCCAGTTGAAAGATAAGAGAACTGAAAACTGTTTTTTTGTTTTTTTGAGACAACATGGTGTAATAGCTCCCAGTAACCTCAAATGCCTGGGTTTGAGCCATCCTCTTGCCTCAGCCTCCCGAGTGGCTGGGACTAACAGTACCTGCCACAAGGCCTGGCTAGTTTTTCTATTTATCTTTTATTTTTATTTATTTGTTTTGAGACAGAGTCTCACTTTATCAGCCTCAGTAGAGTGCGGTGAAATCATAGCTCACAGCAACCTCCATCCAGCTCTTGGGCTTAGGTGATTCTCTTGCCTCAGCCTCCTGAGTAGCTGGGACTACAGGTGCCCACCACAATGCCAGGCTATTTTCTGTTGCAGTTTGGCTGGGGCCGGGTTCGAACCCACCACCCTTGGTATATGGGGCTGGTGCCCTACTCACTGAGCCACAGGTGCCACCCAGTTTTTCTATTTTTAGTAGAGATGGGGTCTCAAGCTTTTCCTCAGGTTGGTCTCTAATTTCTGAGCTCAAACAATTCACCTACCTGGGCCTCCCAGAGAGCTAGGATTACAGGCATGTGAGCCACTGCCCCTGGCCCTGAAAACTTAACACCTTCTGTTCTGAATTCTTTCTAAGTTTTACATAAAGATATGAGCTTCTCTTTCTGCCTCACTTAGGTTAAAATAAATAACAAATATCTAATGTAGAACAGCTTTAAGAGCAACTCATTTCTCCAGAGAAATACTGATTAACAATTACTATCATTTTATATAACCTTAGCCATATAAAATTATTTAGCTTTGTTACTAGTATAAGAAGGTCAAAATAAGGGTGGGCATGGTGGCTCATGTGATGTAACTGCAGCACTTTGGGAGGCTGAGGTGGGCAGATTGCCTAAGCTCACAAGTTTGAGACCAGCCTGAGCCAGGGCAAGATCTTATCTCTAAAAATAGCCAGGCGTTGTGGCAGACACCTGTAGTCCCAGCTGCTTGGGAGGCTGAGGCAAGAGAATCACTTGAACCTAAGAGTTAGAGGTTGCTATGAGCTGTGATGCCACGTCACTCTGTCTCAAAGAAAAAGAGAGAGAGAAGATGTAAAATTGAAAGTTTACTTTTTACCCTATAGGAAATATCCAATACAAGAAAATACTCCATTATCCACTTGCACTATCCACTATGGTAGCTGCTAGTCACAAGTGTATACTTAAATGAATGAAAAACAAAATTTAAAATTTAGTTCTTTGGGCATACTGGCCACATTCCAAGTGCTTCCTTGACACCATGCGGCTAGTGGCTATCATTGGACAGATCTATAGGACACACCTACCATTCCAGAAAGTCTTCCAAACGGTACAGAGAAAAATCACAATTCAATTCTACAGGGGCTAGTGAGGCATAAGGTAAAGTGAGAGGCAAAGGTGATGGTGAACAAGGGAGCATATGCTTCACTGCAGGGGGGCACCAAGTCCAGCTGATGGTTGTAGGGGTGCAGGGACAGTACTAACCCATCTTCTGACTATTCAAGAAAATGTAGAGAACCAGGTTTGTTTTTTTAATCTCAAATCACTTAACATTGGCAACTAATTCAATTAAAAAAAATTGGCAACCTGCCCACTTCAAACCAAACAAACAAGAAACCCCTTCAAAACCAAAAACACATACACTAGCTATACCAGGCACCAGTTATCAGCCCTATGAATCTACATATTTATATTCCAAGAGCTTTTTTGTTTTAAACAAAGGAGCAAAAAAGAATTATTTTTAGAAGCAGCAAAGTCATGACACAAGTGGGAAACAACCACTGCACCAAGACTATAGTTTTATTGAAACTACCATGCTCCCCTCCTGAGAATAAAGCAGGAAGTCGGTGATAGACCCTCGCAGGTTGTTTTTAGAGGAGTGCATTTCAGTGAGTGCTCAGGCTAAGAATTAAAAATATCACCCTTTATTTAATATCAAAATGTGATCATTTTTGGCTTATAACACCAGCAACTTCGTACGAGTCTACCTAATAGTTCTTTCTTAATGAAAGACTTAATACAGAGCTGAATTCTTCTATATGAGAAAAATGCAATTCAAATTGCAAGTTAAGAGCCAGCACAACTGGTAACTTGCCCATGATCACATAGCTTGTCATAGGCAGAGTAGGACAAAAATTCAAGATTCCTTGTCTGGTGCTTGTCACTTGTATCATAATCATCTTAAATATAATGAAGTGATTCAGATATCTCATCAAGTACATACTCCCCCAATTTAAAATATTTACAGTTACTTAAGGAAACACATCCTCTAATGTCTACAACACATCCATTAGCTAGCGAAGAGTTCAGAAGGGCCTACACCCAGCGAGGGAATGATTCACACTGAACTTTTTTTTCTCCTAGATTTTTGTTAGAAACAAATAGCTTTCCCCAAGTTGTCAGTATATGTTGAGTAAGGTAAAATAAATGACGGTATAATGGAGACTTTTTGTTAAGTGTCTTTTTTTGTTGTTGTTAATTACTAACTTCTGTTTTTCACAGAAACACTGTAAGACTGTCAATCCCCTGTCTAATTTTCCCTTTTCTATGAAGAGTATACTACCAGCATTTGGTGACTATCTATTTACCTGTTAACTAGCTAACAAAAAATCTCCTCCTCACAACCAAATTACAAGTATTCTTACTTCATGGACAGAACATTTTTACTACCTTACATAGTTTCCTTTTCTCTCATATTCTTTCCTCATATAATCTATTTAGTATCTCAAGATAGGTTCAGTAGACACATTAGCTCTACCCTGAGCAGTAACATTACCTGTGAGTCACCAGTGATCTGGTTGCTGGCAAGCGTAACAGTTGCTAGGGAAGGCAGTGGGGGAAGGCAGCACACCCAACAACTGGTTCTTAGGAATCTGAGAGCAACAAGGTATCTAAGATTGGCACTGCCTGAAGATTTTGTTTAAATAATTATTACAAATTTTGGTTACTTTCAATTCAACCACTGCAGTATTTTTTTTCTTTAGTTCAAACGAGGTATGATTTCTCATGCCATCCCATGAAACTGAATTGCCCTACATGTTGGGAAGTTTGGGTTCCAAAATAAACCCGAGTGTAATGAGGAAGGGGAAGAAGGAGGGGGGTGTGAAAGAGGGAGGGGAGCCAGAAGGAAGGGTCAGTCAGCACCTGACAGAAGAAACCTTTACTACTAATCTTCCCCTGTTAAACATTCTAGCCACCACTTTAGTACAGGCATAATGTAGATGTGGATGAAGGAAAAAACGGTGAGCTGATCAGGGACCACTTACTACTCCTCAGTACCTCACCAAGTAGCCACCCTTTCTATGCAAGAAATAAAATTACCTTAAACTCTAACAGATGATGAATAGGAAAATACTTAAGTTTCATATTATTGCTTGTCTCCAAACTCCAACAAAAGTAAAATGCCTAAATAATTTGGCATGGTTCCCAGGAGTGGTGGGTGAAAGTGTTTCTATCAAAAAGACCAGTAATATTCTAAACTCAATATTAAAGAGAGCAAAAAGGAAGTACCTTTTGAATCCAGATTCATGCCAATGATTTCACATTTAAATAGAGACTGAAGCAAATCTGTGACATACAGAATGGCCTAAAATAATGCTTAGAGTAAAAGAATGTACTACATCACGGTATAGAAGGGTCTTAAACCAGACTCTGGTTTTAAGTTCCAGTTCTACCACTAGGTATGACCTTGGTCAAGTTAGTCACCTTCTCTAATCTCTTGGTGTCTGCATGTAAAAACAAGGATTTATAACAGAAATAAGTGATGTAAACTTTATAAAACACTTAGTGAATGGCCTTCCACGTTCAGTAAGTACTGTATGCATTCAATAGTATTGAGCATAGTATGCATTCAGTGTATTTTAGGTATGATTATACTTCTTATCACTCAAGTACCATATTGAACAGAAATATAGGGGAGTTATTTGAATAAGTGTAACTGTTAATAATTATATTAATTGAATCGTAGAGCAAAGACTTATAAAATTTGTGTTCATCCTTTATTTTGATGGATGATATTGGACTATGAGTTTAAAAAGCATTTTATTTCTTTTGATGTTTTCAGGATAAGAAAATTTCTCTCGGGCAGTGCCTGTGGTTCAAGGAGTAGGGTGCCAGCCCCATATACCAGAGGTAGCAAACCTGGCCCCAGCCAAAAACTGCAAAAAAAAAAAGAAAAGAAAAGAAAAGAAAAAAAAATTTCTCTCGAGTTCAAACCTGGCCCTGGCCAGCCAAAACAGCTGTACCAACGGCAACAAAAAATAGCTAGGTGTTGTAGTGGGCGCCTGTAGTCCTAGTTACTTTCGAGGCTGAGGCAAGAGAATCGTTTAAGCCCAAGAGTTGGAAGTTGCTATAAGCTGTGATGCCACAGCACTCTACTGAGGGCGATAAAGTGAGACTCTGTCTCCAAAAACAAAAAAAAAAATTTCTTTCTAACTGTTCTTCAGTTGTAGGTAAAATATGTAATGCTTATGAAAATGCTAATTAGAACTAATTATAATTTTACCACAGCACCAAAAGACATTTTTTAAAATATGGAAGCCAAAGTTTTGGTTAACTTTTTTTTTTTAAAGACAGAGTCTCACTCTGTCACCCAGGCTAGAATGCCACAGTCTACCTCACAGCAACATGAAACTTCTGGGCTCATGCAACCCACCTGTCTCAGCCTCCTAAGTAGCTGAGACTATAGGCATGCACTACTATGCTTGGGTAATTTTAGTAGAGATAGGGTCTCACTTTGCTCAGGCGGGTCTCAAACCCCTGAGCTCCAGGAATCCTCCTGCCTCAGCCTCCCACAGTGGAAGGCATGAGCTATTGCCCCACCTTGGGTAATTACTTATACATCTGACTCAAAAAATTCACTGAACTCTGGAGGTAAGCAAAATAGTTCTTGGATTTAAACCTTTAGGATACTCAAATCAATCCCCTATATGTGACCCTCAACCCGTAATATTAGAATGCATATCTCCAGGCAGCACCTGGAGGAGGAGGGTGCTGGCCCCATATACTGGAGGTGGTGGGATCAAACCTGGCCCTGGCCAAAAACTACAAAAAAAAAAAAAGTATATCCCAGTTTAACAAAACTAGAAAAAAAACACATTTGAGTGGAACATCTCCTTAAATTATACAGATTACTCATGATAACCATTTTTGAACAACTAGTCTCAAAAATTATTTTTCCCCATCTTTCTTGTCATGTTAAAATATGATTCAAGAAGGTTATGTAACTTTCTTCACAGAAGACAGGGTCACCTTCAGACAAACTGCATAGTGGGTGCAAATGAATAAAATAACAGTTTAAGTCTTCTGCCTTTTATTTTGAATTTCTATTTCACTTTGCCTAGTGTTCCCACTGTTCACCTCCTTGAACTTTTAGTTGATTTTCTATATAGCTCTGGATTACTTCACATGCATTATTTTACCTCAGTAGCCAAATAGGCTAATGCTTTCAGAGAACATTAAACAGTAACACACAGTACCATCCACATACACCGGAGCTGGCAGGTTCGAACCCAGCCAAGGCCTGCCAAACAACGACAATTACAACAAAAAAAATAGCTGGGCATTGTCATGGGTGTCCGTAGTCCCAGCTACTTGGGAGGCTGAGGCAAGAGAATTGCTTAAGCCTAGGAGTTTGAGGTTGCTGTGACCGGTGACACCACGGCACTCTACCCAAGACAACACAGTTAGACTCTGTCTCAAAAAAACAAAACAAAACAAAAAGAAATAATAACACTTAGGCCCCTTTCCTCCCATAATCCCAAGAGCTTAGTTAGAATTTTATACCCTTTACTTTGCCCAAATCTTATCTAAACTGAACCTCATGAACTTTTGAGTGCAAGGTGGGAAATTAACATAGACAGCATTTAGCAATTGCACAATAATTTCACTATGTGCAATTTAGGAGATTTCACTATCCATTTCTTCTCCCTGATTACTATCATAAATATCAAGTGAGTTTTGCTAAGTACTAATTCTAGGGGCTCCTATCAACATAAGTATTTAATCCCCGTCTTCTGCCTCCTTGCTGATTCCCCAGTGACAACGAAAGAGTTCAGAATCCCATGATGGTATGTCTGACTCAGAGGGATGACTGTAAGTGGGATCTGTAGGCCCCAGAAATGGTGGCATGTCAGTGTGATGTATTTGGGACTGCCAAGCTTTGAATATTCTTAATCACATCATATACATCATGATTAGAAATATCTGAGAACTGGATACTTTCTCTAGAAGGATTTAATGAAATTTAGATAGTGGTATCAGGGACAAGACTACCACAAAGTTCTTTGAATCCCACTTTTCTATCTTATAATTTTTAGTTTTATGCTTTTTATAGTAAAGTTTATAGCAAAGGCTGTGGGGCTAATATAAAAATTAAAGTATACAGGCTTGGTGCCTGTAGCTCAGAGGTTAGGACACTGGTCACATACAACAGAGCTGGCGTGAACCTGACCTGGGTCTGCCAAACAATCATGACAACTACAATAACAACAAAACAAAATAGCCAGACGTTGTGGTGGGCACCTGTAGTCCCACCTACTTGGGAGGCTGAGGTAAGAGACTAGCTTAAGCCAGAGAAGTTGTTGTGAGCTGTGACAACAAGGCACTCTATTGAGGGTGACAAAACAAGACTTTGTCTCAAAAAATATATAGATATAATTTCAATATTGACTTCATAAAATTCCCATTTAATTTGCTAATTTTATTAGCATTTGAAACTGCTAATCAAACATTAGAAATAAAAATAGGTGCCTTTTCCTCCCATAAATTTGTCCTACGAAGCCAAGAAGAAAACTCAAGTCTTTTATTCAGTATGTCAAAATGATGAACTCTAATGCGTTACTTGTAAGATAAACAGTATGCAAAAGCCTTTTCTTTTCCATTAAGTATTGAAATGTATTCATTAATTCAAGGTTGGGATTTTGCTTTGAGACTTTGGTCTCACAAATTTTACCTTTGTGCATAAAATTCTTTAAAAATTGAAAGAGAAAAGCTGTTGGAAATTGCCAATACTACAATAAAAATAATTCAGTTTCATCACAGAAACTCCAATGCTTATAAGATCACCATACTGATAAAGTTCTAACTATAATTATTACACTAAGATACTCTATTTTCACAATTTTGTCAGTTCATGTTGCCAGCCCTCTCAATATTCAACTATGACTACCTTTTTTAAGTTCTCAAAGTGGTTATCCACTGACTGACATCTAGGCTTGGTGGTTTGGTACCATCCGATTTTTCTCTTATATAGAACTTATGGATAGATTTATTAAAAACTGAATATATCATTTTATGATTTTAATTATCTTTTCTTGTTATCAGAAAGAGGGCATTCTAGAGATGTTTCAGCCAATTTTTCTCAATACATAAAATATCTGATTCAATTCAAACTTAGGGTTTTATTTTTTTTTTTTAGCTTAGGGGTTTTTTAAAAATAGCTAGTCTTAGTACAAAGGCAATTAAATTTAGCATATAAGGAAAGAATTGTCAACAAAATATTTGTTAAAAGTCTTAATGACTTACGGATTTAGACTCTGTTATTTTATTTGCATTGCTAGTTCTATTTACAAGCAGCTGCACCTTTTAGTCACTTACTTTACAGCCTATAACTCCTACAAAATGTTAGGGATATGAGGCTGTTCTTCATGTAGCTCTGGTTAGTCACAGAATGACTATTATCATAGGACCAAAACAAATATATGAAAATGTTTTCTGCATCAGTATGCATGGATGATAAAAATTACAATATAGGCTATGTATAGCTATGATGTGTGTTCAAAAAATGATGGCCAAAATCTATTTTATTTTTCTAAACTGTTGATATGATGATTTGGATCACTTATGTACATTTTTGCAAATGTTGCTTTGGGAGATATCTTTATAGTGAAAAATGATGAGGATGAGTCACCAGTAGGAGCATAAATTCCAGTATTATCTGGTTGCAGTGGTAGCTTTATACCAAGTTCTTTTCCCCTTTTTCTTCTGTGACTAACTAGAAGTTCATTCACAGTGTTGCTAGCTAAAGGCAAGGGCAAAATCTGTGTCCATGAAATAGTCTAGGGCAGTAATTTTCAACCTGTGGGTCGCGACCCCCCACCTTTCTTTCTTTCTTTTTTTTTTCCAGTTTTTGGTGGGAGTTGGGTTTGAACCTCTCACCTCCAGTACATGGGGCTGGCACTCTACTCCTTTGAGCCACAGGCACCACCCAAGGTCCCAACCCCTTTTTAACAATGAAAATACATTGTGGCATTAGGAAGGTTGAGAACCACTGGTCTACAGTAACATGATCAAAAGGCAACTGAACCTAGAGCCTGCATCTCTCAGAAACACGATCCATTCAATAAATAAATTGAAGAGGAACAAATGAAAAAATATATATGCGTATGAACACAGTCTAACATACTCATTTTTCTTTCTGGTTCAATATTTTGAGTCCAGACAGAAATTAATAA
>NW_003852438.1:3277865-3281184 GCF_000181295.1 Otolemur garnettii | reverse complement strand
GCATCATAGCTCACAGCAACCTCCAACTCCTGGGCTCAAGCAATTCTCCTGCCTCCACCTCCCAAGTAGGTGGGACCACAGGCACCCACCACAACACCTGGCTATTTTTTTGGTTGCAGCCGTCATTGTTGCTTGGAGGATCCGGGCTGGATTTGAACCTGCCAGCTCAGGTGTTATGTGTATGCCTCAGCTGCTTGAGCCACAGGCGCCAAGCCCAAGCTATACAATCTTATCCAAATATTATCTACTAGAGAATGTGTATGTTTTGTAAAATACATGTTTTCACTTGTGAAATCTGAAGGAAACATGTTTAAAAAGAGAAAAAAGATTTATGTAACTGTTAGATTAAACAGTGACTAAAGGAAGGTAAAGTAGGTGTGTAGGAGGGAATAAAGTAATGTAGTTCAAGGAGGCTAACCGAACAGAAATCAGACAATAAAAGACTAAAGAGTTACCGTGTGAGATGTACTTAGCAATTTTCACACGTATTATACTAAAAACTTATTACCAGAATTAATGAAATTCTGGCTTATAACCAGAATTATTTGAAATGGTTTAAATTTCTAACTTTCTTTTCAATTTCTGAGCCTCCTAAAAATATTTAGATTAGGAATTAAATAAGCTATTTATGATGATGGGAGCAGTATTTCCGTAGCTAGCTACTTTGTGTGTGAATCATTTTTCTAATTAAAATTAAAATTTCTATGATCCTATGACTATGAAACGGATGCCAACATAATGCAGTAATGGGATAAAAAAACTTCTATTCAGCAAATTAAAAAATACCATTCTGCAGAATTCCAGTTGCCTCTGAGTAGAAATCAGAATTATTAGCTGCATATCATGTAAAACTGTAGGAAGCTACCCAGGCATAGACTAACCAAGACACTGTTGCTATGGTGACTAAGCAACGACAGCAAATGGCTACTTCATTAGGAGCTCCATGAAACTATACATGCTGGAATAATAGATGGGAACTATCTGGCAGCATGTAGCCACCAATGTGGGCTGGGTAAGATTCAGAGAAAATTGCTTAACAGAGAAGGTAAATTAAAAAAAAAAGGGAGGGGGAGGTTAATTTTTACCTTGTTTTTTAAAAATTGAGAAGAGAGATTCTTGTGCTAATTAGAGCCAAATCAAGCCATGAAAAAAAAATTTGGAGAAAAGAGTGATCGACCTTTCAGGGAAGAAAGCTTCATTTTAGGACCAGCTGCTGTGATACAGATACTGATATTAAAGAGTGAAACCGCTGGGACTGTCATTTAGGACTGTAAAGCAGGAAAGGACTCATTGATTCATGAGTCCTTGATGGGGTTTCAAGCCATATGGTTTCTGTTTCTCTATCAAAAGGGTGAATAAAGAAGCGAGGGGATTTCTGTATGTGTTTCAACTTTGAACAGTTTAAATTTCAAAATCAAAAATGAAAATAAAAGCTGGATATGAACTTCTATGATACAGTGACAAATGGTTAATGTTAGAATTGGATTTCTCCTGAAGTTAAATGATCTTACTCCATCCAATCTCACAAAAAACCAAACTTACAAACTAAAAAACCCCCAACCTAAATGCTTTTGTTCTTTTTCTCATGAATTTATATCATCATTAAGAACTTTTACCTGATACCTTATAGGAGCTAA
Source organism: Otolemur garnettii (assembly GCF_000181295.1). Lineage (NCBI taxonomy): Eukaryota > Metazoa > Chordata > Mammalia > Primates > Galagidae > Otolemur > Otolemur garnettii. The sequence continues at coordinate 3,279,547 of NW_003852438.1, read as the reverse complement.
CAAAATATATTCTTATATTTAGTAGATGTTAATGATGTTCTGACCTTTTGATATAATGCCACAAAAATGAAATCCCAGTTCAAAGTAAAGTGTTATCTAATTACATGACATGTAGCCAGTTAAGCAGAACACACGCTGTCATGAACAATTATGCATATAGCATCACACGATGGACAAGCACGTTGGCAGCAACAGTTCTAGCTACATTTCTCAGAAAACTACCCTTATTATTGACAAAGACTGGCCATACACAAAACTTGGACTTCCAATAAATATTAGGCAATACTGTGCTTGTTTTTGCCCTTGCTTTTATAAGAGTAAATGTCAAGTGAAAAAGTCATACTAAGCACCCCGTTTATCCTTCCAATCTTGTATTAGGTGCTTCTAATCTTGATCTATTTACCCCAGTAACTTGGACATACACTTTCCATGAAAGATTTTCCTCCCAATCATTTACTACTCATCTCTCTGCTTTTCTAGTACTTCCTATGTGAATGGCTTCCTCATCAGCACTGCTCAAAACATATAAATTAGTACTGGAATCATCTCTCCTACCTCAGCTACCTTAACCACATATAGGTTGCCATTATTAAACATTTTAGCCTCAATTTCTTATGTACCATTTTACCTTCCTTATTTAATTGAAAGGCCTTTTTAGGTAGGTGGGGAGGGAGATGTGTGGCTTACATATCACTCCGTCTTTGTAGAGCTCAGAATAGAGCGTAATTAGTGCTGAGTATCTCTTGCACTTCTTTTTAAAAAAAGATATAGGGTCTTGCTATGTTGCCCAGGCTAGCCTCAAACTCTTGGGCTCAAGTGATCTTCCTCCCTTTCCCTTCTGAGTAGCTGGGACTACCACTGCACCATTGCGCCACCCAGTATTTTTCTTTTTTCTTTTTAGCATTCTGAATGTTTCTAAAAGAAAATCTTAAGAGTTAACAAAAACCATTCCTCACATTGCTGTATTTGTTCTTTTGACCAGGATTCCTCTCTATCAACTGCTAATTATCTCGGCTTCACCCTTTCTCACTCCACCTTTTTTTCCTCCTTAAATAACCCCTCTAATTTCTATTAAATACATATTTATACTATCTTCTCACCAGCTACCTTCTATCCCCAATAAAAGCCTCTATTTTCAAACTGATATCACATCTTGACCATCTCTGAACACTTAGAGGCAATCCCCAAGGAGGCAAATAACAGCGTGTAGCCAGAGCTGCCATGGAGATAGGAGCAAAGCACACAGGGAAGATGGTAGGGCAACTAACTGCTGGAGGAGGAAGACCTTGGGGGAAGTGATAGCCTGACGAGCGGTTTGCAGTACAAATAAGAGGGATGAGATTAGGGCAGAAATAAAGGTGGTAAATTTAAGGAATAGTGAGAAACCCTTAGAAGTTCAAGGAGAGAAAAAGAAAGGAAAAAAGAGCAAGAGAAAGATAGGGGAAGAGAATAAAGGGAGAGAGAAAAGAGGAGGAAGTCCATCTGAAGAAGCTCTCGTATGCCAACATAAGATACAAAGATTAGGAAGTATAGTTAAAGTAGTAGGGCTACAGGAAAGGTTCACTTAAAATGAAGATTAACTGGCAGCCCCCGTAGTTCAGTGGGTAGGGTGCTTGCCACATACACTGAGGCTGGTGGGTTCAAACCTGGCCCGAGCCAGCTAAACAGCAATGACAACTGCA
>NW_003852438.1:3276247-3277040 GCF_000181295.1 Otolemur garnettii | reverse complement strand
TCAGAGAAAAGAATAGCAAAAGGTTTAAGTTTTTTTTTCCCAACAGCTTTAGGGAGGTGTAAGTGACATAACATAAACTGCAGATACTTAATGTATGTAATTTGATAAGTTTTCACATACACATACTTGTGAAATCATGTGCTATTTGTTTTAGAAAAATGGCCCACTGAGAAACCTGGGTTTCTCAGTGTTGAATTTTATTTTCCCTGTGGAGAAATCAACAAACTGAAATGGATATCTTTTAAAAAGTTACTATCCATCTCTCTGGTTAATCATTTCAAAATTTTATTTTATCTTTTTCACTGAGTAACTCTGGAAATTTCCATATATAACTAATAATATAATTTTAGAGCTATAGTTATTACAACATCATATACATTCTTGAAATTTATTTTTGGTAAGGTTATAAGGTCATATGGAACAAAATGTGTAAGATACAAAAAGGTACATGATTAAAAACAAGTCTCCCCTAGGCACCCTGGATCTTTTCCTCAGAGGCAACCACAGACATAATTTCTAGTGCATATTTTAAGAGGCATCCTATGCCATTTGGGGTTTTTCCTTAAATAATAACCATTTATTTTAGGATCACAGGCAGCCCATAAAAGGGAAAAAAACAGGTATATTTTTCCTAACTCCAAGAGAATCTGATAATTCCTTTATACTTGTTGAGTTAATTACAATAAGATCAGTTACAATGTTGATGAGGAAATTCAAATTGAATTTCCTATAAACAAACAGGAAATAAAATTTCTTGAAATATTAATAAACAGAAAGGCACCCCCGTTTCAAA
>NW_003852438.1:3274490-3276227 GCF_000181295.1 Otolemur garnettii | reverse complement strand
TCAAACTTAAGAGATATATAAAAATAAACCACAATAATTAAAAACCAATTGGTTAGCTGGGGAACTTCTTAAATACATTTTAAGAAATATTCTACGACATTTCATGGCTAAAAATCCTTGGGTAGGGGCAGCCCCTGTGGCTCAGTGGGTAGGGTGCCAGCCCTACATACCAAGGGTGGCAGGTTCAAACCCGGCCCCAGCCAAACTGCAACAAAAAAATAGCTGAGCATTGTGGTGGGTTCCTGTAGTCCCAGCTATTTGGGAGGCCCAGGCAAGAAAATTGTCTAAGCCCAGGAGTTGCAGGTTGCTGTGAGCTGTGACACCCCTGCACTCTACTGAAGGTGACAAGGTGAGACTCTGTCTCTTAAAATATATATGTATGTCCTTGGGTAAAATGTTTCTGCTTTGTTCTAGCTCTCTAATTAATGCTGTCTTTGGGAGAGAGCTTGTCACACAGGCCAATGACATCTGATGGGAAAGACTAAATGTCTGTGAGGTATTTAAAAAGTAAGAAATTATACTTAAAGTCAACCATGGTATTTATTCATCTTATCTCAATATAAAAGCAATAAGTAAAAATATAAGCCAATGATAAAGAAAACAGACTTCTGTACTTCCATTATAGACGAAAGACTATAATGAAAGACTTCAGACTTTCATTATAGATGAAATAGCAATCAGGTTAAATACATCATTATATTGTTCTTGCCTATACTTTATTTGAAAAGCTGAACCTTTTTGTGAAGAATTCTTTATCTGCTAGACTAGTATTTCTCAAAACAATACTGTGAGACTCACCAATATCCGAACCATCAGGACTCCTGCTCAGAATGTGTATTTCTAGTTCCAACTCAGATCTATTGAGCTGGGCCATGGAATCTACATTATTAATGAAGGCCCCAGTTGATTTATATACACGAACGAAAGTGAGAATGTCTGGGTACTATGTAAGCCCCATAGACACAGAAATCCTGTCTTTTTTATTCAATGAAGTCACAGTACCAAACACAATGCCTGACAAAGATGTCCTATAATGTTGGAGGTTTAATGAATTGGAATAGACTGCAGAATATTTTGGTATGCTGTCAATATGTGTACCAAACTGATTTTGAAATTGCATGCTTCATCCCTGATAGAGATTTGAATTAAAAAGCTGACAAATAGCTCTGGCAATTAATAGCTCCATAGAATTTGTTTATTTGCATGATTCAGTTTCATAGCAAAGCATTGGGAAAATGTCAGGAAATTTAATTAGCAATATTTTATTATATAGCTGAGTTTCAGATAGATGGTACAAGTGTATCACATTAAGGACAAAGACCAAGTGACCCAAAGTAAGGCTTGTAAAATCAGATATTCTACATATTTTCTGTTTTGTGATTTTTTAAATACAATGACATCTGCTCTAACCAGAATCTCTTAAAAAGCACAGAAGGGGCATCTCAGCCACCAAAACAGATGTCACAAGGCCAAGCATGACAGCTTTGGGCACTTGACTCATAGGCAAGCCCATTAGACCTTTACTCAAGAGTCTATTCAGTCTTTTTTTACACACACCACTCATTCTAATGCAATTTTTAAACTGGATTCTTGGCTCACAGGAAATTAAAAACACTAAATCAGAAGGAAGAGAGGGGCTGCAACACATGGTAACACAATCAACATGACAAAAAGATAGCTGATAAGAGGGGACTGAAGAACTCTATAAAACAAGAAAAGAACCAGCAAAGCATGTAC
>NW_003852438.1:3268080-3273752 GCF_000181295.1 Otolemur garnettii | reverse complement strand
TTTAATGAAAAAGAAATATCTAAAGTTTTATAGTATAAAAAACAATGCTATTGAAACACACTAATGATATCACAAATAGAAGTTTAAACTATGAGTAATTTAACAAGCTACAATAAAATGCCATATGGCATTCAATGTAATTAGATAACAAGAATTGAAAATTCTGTGAACGACAACATTTGGCCATCACTACACCCACCCCCTCCAAAATTAGTGTGTGTACCAGACAGTACTGATAAACAACAGACTCGTAAATTAATTTAAAATATTTCTTGTTCATGTTAGCCTCATAAGGGGTGTGTGTGTGTATGAGTGTCTCGATATGATTACATCATTTTGGACTACAAAATCAAGTCTTAAAAGCTAATGATCTAGCCATAGTTCGTGAAGCAGAATTAGTATTTACCTTTTTGAAACTACAGAGAATGTTGCAAACTAAAGAACAAATTATCTGTAATGAACAACACATGAGCAGGAAAAATGTCTTATTTATCTTTTCATTTGAGGATCTGGTACATAATAGATGCTCAAGGTTTACTGAATGGGTTTATATAGACTTGTAAAGCCTGGGCTGTAACAACTTTGGTTATTATGGTATATGATATGGAGTCTGACAGGAAAACTCTGGTCACCCTACAGTATTAACCTTAGTTTTAACAGGCAATGGCGTCTTTTAATTCCTCACCCAAGCTATGGTATATATATGTATTGTATCTATCATGATATGTCATACCAAAGCAAAAAGGATTTCTTTCATTGGGATTCTAAAATTAACTTTGGAATAAATTAACTAAAGTTAATTCAATTTTATGAGAACTCAACAAATAAAAAAGTGTTAGAATTTAACAAAAGAAAAAAGTTCTGTTAACATCAGGTAAATTTCCAAAATGAAAGAAGCTAAAAAGATTATAATAAACATTCATTAATGCAACAAATATTTACTGAGCAGTGTTGTGTGCCAGTGATAGGGATACAGTCAATCAATCATAATTAATTAATGAAGATACACAGTGGTAAGTGTTAAGAATACAATAAACCTGGCCAATGGCATAGCAAGTAACTTGATGGTGGTTATGGGGAGAAAGCTTTATTATTTCAACTAGGCATGGTCAAGAAAGGCCTATCTGAGGAAGCACCATATAAACTGCAGGGTACACACGGAAAGGAGGCTGCCACTTCAAGATCTGGTAAAAGACTTGTTAGCATAGGGAGAAAAATGAGCCCTGAGATGGGACTAGTCTTCTTCTATTTGATGGACAAAATGATGGCCACTTTGGCTTCTGCCTAGTGAATGAGAGAGGTATGTGGCAGAAGAAGAAATTTAAACAGTTTTAGGATCAGATCACAGAGTTTCAAAGACTAGATCATACAGCATTGGTAAGTTTCAGTTTACTGCAATAAGCAGGGAAGTGGTACAATCAGGTCTACACTAATGATTCTCACTGACCTGTGAAGAATGGTCTGGAGTGGAAGGAAGGAGCAGTTAGGAGGTGTGTACAGCAGGAGAGGCAGGACCAGCTTCATGGACAGACACCCTGTGCGGTCACACCTGCCCCTGTTAAGAAGGGCCTTGTGCTTGATTAAATGTACCACTGTCATCGTTTTGAAGTTCTTAATTATTATTTATAAACAAGGGGCTCTGTGTTTTCATTTTGCACTAGGTTCTACCAACTATGTAGTCAGTCTCGAATCTACATTCAGAAGCAAAAATGGCAGCGTAGATTAGTGTAGTATTGTGTGGGTGCATTGTGTTGATACAGCTGACACGTCTTCAAAATGGACTGGATGTTTTTGTCCCAGGTTTTTTATCTGAGTTACTGAGTGGAAACAGGGAAAACCAGGGGTGAGGAGGATACTGTACTACAGGTGGAAGGGTGGGTACAACCAAGAATTTAAATTTAGACACATGAAGTTAAAATATCTAAGAGATATCCATGTGGAGCTATCAAGGGTAATGTTGTACATACAAGTATAAAGCTCAAGAGAGGGTCTATGCCAGAGATATAAATTCTGGAGTTGCCACATATGTGTATATGTGTATTTTTTATGTGGATGAGATTACTCACCAAGATAATGTATGGGGGAACAGTTCAGGATATAAGTAGAAGCCTACAAAAAAGACTAAGGAAGCCTACAAAAAAGATTAAGGTCAGTAACCAGAGGAGGAGACTATACCAAGGACAAAGAAAATTCTATCAGAGTAAAATATACTTCATCAGTGGCTCTTACTAGATCTAGGCCAGCTGGTTCAACTGAAATAATCTAGTATCAAACTAACACACCAGGCAAATTGTATGTATTACTTTATGTATCTCTGCCTTACCAAGATGATCTAAGATTCCTAAAACACTACTATTACTTTATCTTGATCATTTTCTGTGCTATTCCTGTCTGGAATCCATCCTTCCTTTTCCACTTTATCTAGTCAATGCCCAATTTCCCTTCTCTGACTTCAGTATATCAGTATTTTCTGAAATCTAGTATTTACTACCTGTGTCAACTTTTTACCAGCATAAAATAATAAGCTAAATTATTAATTAATATGCTCTATTATCCAAAAAAAAAAAAGCTCTAGTTGCTTTTTAACTTTACATTGTTTTGTACATACACTGTTTAGTATACATTAGATGCTCAGTAAGTAACTGTTAAGCAAATGAGTAACGAATACAACTTTGAAACTATGAAACACAGCAAAGTGAAAAAAGTAGATAGATCAAGCTGGCATGCAACAGCTAAAAAAGGAATGACTCTCTGTGATCAAATCCTGGACAGCCTGTAAGTCATGAAGGCATACGCCCAAGTCACATTCCATTCTTTACTCAACAAATATGTATTGTGCAACTACCAGATGCCAGGCATCCTTCTATTCATTAGAGACACGCCTGTAAATGAATCAGACATTAAGTCTTGTCCTCATGGATCTGCATTTTAGTGGCAGTACCATTCAATGGCATATTGCAGGCGTCTTCAAACTATGGCCGCAGCCTGCGGCCCACATGGAGACTGCCTAGGACATTTATTGGCTCCGCCGGGTGTTTTTGCCACTGCTGCCTGTCCTCCTTAGCAGCCGACTCGTCCCGGGGCCTGTAGTCCAGCTCTCCAATGGTCTGAGGGACAGTGAACTGGCCCCCTGTTTAAAAAGTTTGAGGACCCTTGGCATATTGGGTTTGGGGGTCTTTTTTTTTTTTTACTATTATTGAGACAGACAGTGAGGGACCCATCATGCAGGCAGAATGTTCTACCTAAGTCATTTCCTCTAAGAGTCTTTTTTTAAAAACCAACATCTTCTCTTCCTCTACTTATAAATTCTTATGAATTATAAAATACTTATAAACTCCTATAAATACCTATAAATTCCTAATTGAAACTTTTTTTACAACACACCCCATAGCAATTGCACTAGAGTCTCAAACAAGGCAGATAATATGGAACATGTTTATGAGCTAGGTCTTCCGCGACTTCTACTTTGAGTGACAAACTCCTAAGAATGTTTAAATCCAGATATCTTGAAGTCTAAATCAGTTTTTCCAATAGTAAGCTAAAGACCTGACTAACAGCTTTTAAGACCATTTAGCAGGCAGCTCACTCAATGTACTCAATGGGACCCTCTTTTTCTTTTCTTTTTTTGAGACAGAGCCTCAAGCTGTCCCCCTGGGTAGAGTGCCATGGCATCTCAGCTCACAGCAACCTCCAACTCCTGGGCTCAAGCGAGTCTCCTGCCTCCGCCTCCCAAGTAGCTGGGACCACAGGCGCCCGCCACAACGCCCGGCTATTTTTTGGTTGCAGCCGTCATTGTTGTTTGGCGGGTCCGGGCTGGGGATTCGAACCCGCCACCCTAGGTGTACGTGGCTGGCTCCTTAGCCGGTTGAGCTATAGGCGCCGAGCCGGACCCTCTTTTTCTTACAAAGAAACATGTGATGCCTTTCCTTAATCTTCATATGCTTCAGAAATCATACATCAAGAGCTGAAAGTCCCAGTACCTGCAAGGATTAGGGAGATTTACTTAAAATTATTTAAATTTTAAGAAAACAGGCCATGTAGGCCTGCAGCAAACCAGAGAGTACAGCCCCTTCCTGCATCTGCCTATTTTGTAGTGCACATGCCATGTTCAAGGGGCATACTCACAGCAGAGAAGCAGAGATTCATATTCAGTACTCTGACAATTTTCTGGCAGATGGCTATAATTCCTTGTTTAACAAAATCTGTAAATTAGCACAATTTTCTGACAGATAAAAATAAAAACACTTGAGGAAGGAGTACCATTTTCTAATTTGCACCAAGGCACCATACACTATTCAGTGATGGTCCTTGTCCTGCCTAGAGGAATTTGACTACTTGGGTCACCTTCAGCAGTCAGATTGAAATCCTCAGAACAGCTCTCCAACAAATGCAGCTAGCTAGGCCAGATCTGCCCATTTGGCCCAGGAAGTAGAGATGGTTGTCCTGGTGACAAATCCTCCAAACTAAAAGGATTACTTAATTTTGTGTTTGAGGCCAACCTAGAAATGGCATAATTTTGATGACTTCTCTTCCTTTCCCATGGATAAAAAACATGCCTATTCCAATTCCTTGAATAGGTAATCTAACGGCTTTTACTTCACACTTAGTGATAAAAGGTTTAAAATCAAATGCCCAGTTTGACTTATGCCTATTCATTCTTAAAATGTATCCAGAATTGACAGGCTAGAAAGCATCACAGCTAAATAAAAAGTAGAAGCCTGAAGATAAACATTGCTGAAGGGGAAAAAGTGAAAAAGGAGATGACAAACTTTCTATATCTCACAGGTCCGCCTGAGGTTGGCCCAACTGATTTTCAACTGCGAGTGAACAAAGAGAAACTGTGTGCTGAGGTATTTTTATCCTGCAAGCCAGTAAGGTTTGTAGAAACACCACCACATGCTAATACTGCTCCTCAGGACTTGTCATTTGAATCTTAAACACAGCTAAATACCTTTTTTAAAGAAAGACTACTAATTCTGGGGGTTCATTAATCATAAATCCTTAGCTTTAAAATGCTGGTCTTTGGTAAATTCCTCTCCTAGTGTCCTTCTTGAAGTCAGGGACATAAACAAAAGTAATAATAAAAGTAAAATAAAAAGCAAAACACAGGCGGCGCCTGTGGCTCAAAAGGGTAGGGCACCGGCCCCAAATGCTGCTGGGTGGCAGGTTCAAACCCAGCCCTGGCCAAAATAAATAAAATAAAATAAAATAAAAAGCAAAATGTGATTAATGGTTTATTAGAAAAAGCATAGCAGAGCTTGGTAGAGATGGTACTTTTCTGTGTGGAGAGAAATGGTCGGGGGATGACATGTTAGCTGAATCTCAAAGGATGAATAGAAGTCTGGCCAGCAGAGCAGCAAAAAGAGGACCTAAGAGCAGAGCAGAGAGCAGGACATGAAAGCACCTAGGCTCGTGGGAAGAGGGAAAATGACTACTTTTGATACAGTGTACTTGAGTTGGAACATAGCAAAACAGAAGAGGCCAGACCCCTAAGGAATTGCCTGTTTCACAGCTTTTAAAAATATCTTTTAAAAAAATCCTTTGTCTAAAAACATCTTACAGCCCTACTTTTTAAAAATCACACATTTGGGTATCTCTAGAGAGTCACCAGCTGTGGAACACAAGCCAGCAGAGAAGTGGGGAATTCCCAGAGATGACAGAGATGTTCAGGG
>NW_003852438.1:3266331-3267740 GCF_000181295.1 Otolemur garnettii | reverse complement strand
TTTATATTTTATATATAAAATCTTTGTTGTTTGATTATGTCAATGCTTTAATATTTCTATATAGTCCCAACAACGTTTACAATTGTTTGGAAATCTTTATTTTATCACAATAGTGAATCTTTTTTTTTGTTTTGTAGAGATAGAGTCTCACTTTATGGCCCTTGTTAGAGTACTTTGGAGTCACAGCTCACAGCAACCTCCAACTCCTGGACTTAGGCCATTCTCCTGCCTCAGCCTCCCAAGTAGCTGGGACTACAGGCGCCCGCCACAACACCCAGCTATTTTCTTGTTGCAGTTTGGCTGGGGTCAGGTTTGAACCCCCCACCCTCGGTATATGGGGAATGAGCCACAGGCACCACCCCACAATAGTGAATCTTCAGAGGAAAGAGGGTGATCTCCACCCTTGAGTTTTCCTAAAGTCTTTCTTGCACCTAACAGCATTCCCTATGACAACCTTTTTTCAGTGTTTAAAAAAAAATTGGGTAAAACACCTTGCCTAGCTTTCTGTGGTAGTTTTACCGCATTGTTATTTTTGTACTTTTATTATAGCTATTTGTAATATATTTTACATTGTAAATTATTGCATTTTTAATGACACCCAGCTTCTTTGACACAATCTTTCACATTTAAGTAGGTAATAAAAAGGAGCAGTTCAAGCGGAAAGGATGTAAGAACAGGACAGACTTATGGCAGAGACAGGTGGCTACCTTCTTTATTTGGCTTAGTTCTTCAGAAGGCCTTTTTTTTTTCAGTACTGGAAGAAATGGCTGCTGTTTTGTTTTTTTTTTAAACAAACTCTTATTATTATTATTTTTGCAGTTTTTGGCTGGGGCTGGGTTTGAACCCGCCACCTCCAGCATATGAGACCAGTGCCCTACCCTTTTGAGCCAGAAGCGCCGCCCAGAAGGCCTTTTTATTTCCTGGATTTGAAAAACTTTTTTAAAGACTTATGGTCAGGCACAGTGGCTCCCGCCTATAATCCCAGTACTTTGGGAAACCCCAACAGTAAGGTCATGTGAGGTGGGAGCTCAAGACTAGGCTAAGCAATATAGCAAGACAGTCTACCAAAGTAAGTAAACAAATAAATATAGCTTCATATTATAAAAATATGTACCTCAGGAGAGTCACCAGCCAAAGTATCACTGCAAAACAGTCTTATCACTGCAAATAAGACTGTTTCCAGGGCTGGGAGCAGTGGTTCACACCTGTAATCCCAGTTCTCTGGGAAGCCGAGGTAGGTGAATTGCCTGAGCTTATAGGTTCGAGACCAGTCTGAGCCAGAGTGAGACCTTGTCTCGAAAGTCAGGTATCATGGTAGGCGCCTGTAGTCCCAGCTACTAGGGAGGCTGAGGCAAGGGAATTGCTTGAGTCCAGGAGTTTGAGGTTGCTGTGAGCTATGACACCACAGC
>NW_003852438.1:3264049-3264956 GCF_000181295.1 Otolemur garnettii | reverse complement strand
CGGGTGCCTGTAATCCCAACTACTAGAAAGGCTGAGGCAAGAGAATCACTTGAGCCCAAGAGTTTGAGGTTGCTGTGAGCTGTGATTCCACTCCACCAGGGGCAAGAAATCGAGGCTCTCCAAAGTAATCCAGTGTGCCACTGTCCCTGACAAATGCTTCTTATTCCTCAGATGCTCTCTGGTAGGAGCATGCATTCTGCTGCCTCCCTAGCACTCATTCCACCTCCTTCCTACTGAGTAGCAGCTACTTGCTTGGATGGATCTGACCCTCCTGCCTATACATTCCATATGTGGGCTCTACCCAGTTCATGTAATCCCATCTTCACTGACAAATTTATTGGGTCAGGAAGAGACTCAGAACCTATGTTGGTCTACTGAAGAAAATGAGGAATTCTATTCAATAGTTAGCTGAAGACACAATCACTTAATTCCCAGGGCCTCCTATAAATAAAGAAGGAGCTACTTGTTCCTGGGAGAAAAGTCAGCCTGAGGATAGTCAAGCTGGAGAAAGGCTCAAGAAATCTGGAAACAGAGCTAGAGTACCAAGGACACTGTAGCCTTCTATATAAAGCCAATAATTAACACTTGATTTGATTATGTCAGTCAATGAATTTCTTATATTTTTAAGACACTTTTCTGATACTTGCAAATAAATGCATACTAATTGGTTCCAATATATTATTCGCTTGGTGCCTATAGCTCAGTGGCTAGGGAGGTACACCAGAGCTGGCAGGTTTGACCCTAACCTGGGCCTGCCAAACAACAACAACAACAACAATAAAAAAAATAGCCGGGCTTTGTGGCAGGCACCCGTAGTCCCAGCTACTTGGGAGGCTGAGGCAAAAGAATCGTTTAAGCCCAAGAATTTCTGGTGCTGACTGTGACACCACTGCACTCTACCAAGGGC
>NW_003852438.1:3248201-3263000 GCF_000181295.1 Otolemur garnettii | reverse complement strand
ATGGCATCACAGCTCATAGCAACCTCCAGCTCTTGGGCTTAGGTGATTCTCTTGCCTCAGCCTCCCGAGTAGCTGGGACTACAGGCGTCCGCTACAATGCCGGGCTATTTTTTTGTTGCAGTTTGGCTGGGGCCAGGTTTGAACCCACCACCCTTAGTATATGGGGCTGGTGCCCTACTTACTCACTGAGCCACAGGCGCTACCCCAAAGGTTAGTATTTTAGTGTATCTTGATTGCTACATGAGGGATGCCATACATGCCCTAGTTTACCTGGACAGCTGCAGTTTACACTGCTATCTCAGTGTGGTATCCTCTCTGATTATTGCCTGCTTTCATTCTCATAAATACCATGTTTTGAATGACAAATTATATGATCTCCCTATTTATCATTCACCTGGAACTTTTTTAAACATAAAGAGACACAGGTAAGACCATCATCCTAATACATAAGAAAAATCACTTATAAAAGTTATTCTTTATGAAAGTTATTTATCAGTGAGAGTCAAGATTAAAAGTACTAAATTCAGGTTGAGTATCCTTGTCTACAATGCTTGGGACCAGAAGTATTTCAGATTTTGAAATAATCTGCATTAGTGCTCAAAAACTTCTGGATTTTGGCTTGGCACCATTGTTCATGCCTATAATCCTAACACATTGGAGGTCAAGCTGGGAGGATTGCTTGAGGCCAGGAGTTCAAAACCAGCCCAAGCAAGAGCAAGACCCCATCGCTACTAAAAATAGAAAAAATTAGCCAATGTAGTGGTAGGCACCTGTAAGCCCAGCTATTCAGGAGACGAAGGTGGAAGGATGGCATAAACCCAGGAGTTTGAGGTTGCTGTGAGTGTGATGTCCTCATTACACTCTAGCTGGGGCAACAGAGTGAGAATCTGTCTTATAAGAAAGTTTTGGATTTTCGATTAGGGATACTCAACCTGTATATTCAAATACTAATTTAAATATGGTGAGAAGAAAATGTTCCAATGTTTTTATTACAAAGCAAAAATTTTATTTGCAGAAACTTCCTAGGCATGAATCTGGTGTACTCACACTAATCACATCACCCACAAATTAAGAAAAGATCTACTAAGGGAGTCCTTTCTCCTCTTCCATTACAGCAAGATATTCTACAATACCTTTTACCATATATGTGACATTTCCCCAGGCAAGAATGGGAATCACAACTGGGTTCCTACTCTTTGGTATCTCAGCAGAGGAAAGAGCTCAGGTTTTTCCCTTTTCTACCCCTTTGTACAACATTCCCATAAGGAAGAGTTTTCTTACTTTTTCACCAAAGCCCAGAAATATTGACATGATTAACAACAAAAACTTTTGAAAGAAATATTTTTAAGTGAGTTAGTGACAAAAACGTAGAAGTTAAAAAGTCACATGATTTTCTATGATTGCTATACCTTTCTGACAAGAAAAAATACGATGATTGATTATCTTATATTTATGATCCTTTAAACTTAACAAAGTACAACATAAATAATAAATAGGGTGGTCATATAACTTACTATTCAACATTAAGGAAAAACCCAAGAGGCTGAAATAAAAGTTACACTTAATAAAATAATTCAAATTACATCAATTTTAATTAGCACATCAGAAGTGATCTGATATTAAATATATTTATAGTTGCCAATTCAAAATAAATTCTCTCCTAATAAAATGTTCAGATCAATCCAAATTAATGTCAGATAAAGAGAAGTGATAGCCAGAAGTGCCGAAACATTTTTTTCTTCTCCATGTGGAAAGCTATGTTACTACAGTTTTAAAACCTGCAAAGTTATTGGGTTTTTCTTTTTTTCTTTAGATTTTCTTGTTGTCTACCTGCTTTCTTGCAGGATTTTTCATGAGGTAATGAGATCTGACAACAAAAAATTATACTATAATCATCTCTGTTTTGGTTATGAATTTCATCAATTGAAGGGTTAACATATTTATTGGGTTCACTGTATTTACTAGCATATATTTAATTTCCACCTTTATCTAAATGAATGACAGAATCTTACTAATTTACATTTGATTAATATGGAGGTTATAATTCTCATAGCATCTGGCTAATTTATTAACCAAAATTTAAAAGCAAGGAGCTATAAGAATTTATTACTAAAATTAAATCCCCATCAAAATAAGATGAATCATTCTTAAAGAGCAATATTTATAAATATTAAAGACACCTCATAATAACAGCTTAGCTCTTGCTTACTAAAATATAATACAGTAAAAACTCGCTGAATAAAAAAAAAAAGACTCATTAACTTAAGAAAAGTCTTTTATGATAAAAAGCCCCCCTCCTCCTTTTTTGGAGACAGAGCCTTGGACTGTTGCCAAGCCGGAGTATAGCAGCATAGTCACACTCACTGCAACCTCGAATTTCTGAGCTCAAGCAATCTTCTTGTTTTGGCCTCCCAAGTGGCTAGGACGACAGGAGGCACACCACTGCACCCAGCCTGATAAAAAGGATTTTCCTTCTAGTCCTCCTTTCTCATTTCATATTTTTAAAAACTAATTATTATTGTTGAGGAAATGTTTCTCTATGTGTATTGTAACCACTTTCTGCTTCTCAGAACAAGGGTGTGCGTGCACATGAACCAAACATACATATGTATGAAACTGAAAAATTAAGTCCAAGACTCAAGTCTATCAGAGCCAAAAAAGCTGAATGCTGATGGTGCCCGTGTTTCCACACCTAGCTTTGCCATTCCTTTCTATTTTAATCCATTTCAACCCAGCAAATAATTTTAGATATTAATCATTTGTAATGTGCTACACCAAGTACTGAGAATACCAAAAAGGAAGGAAGAGAAGGGAGAAAGGAAGGGCAGTAAGAAGGAAAAAGAAAATAAAACTCAAAATCTCTGCTCTCATGAAGTTCATAATCTTGTAGAAACATAGGCATTTACATACACCATTAAACTAGAATACAGTTTATGGTAAGGTACAAAAGAGGAATGGAAGATCCTAATTTGGATGTGGAATGAAAACTACAAGGTTTCAATAAGTAACACTTGGATTGGTTTTCAAGGCTCAAAAGGATCTTGGCAGAGGGTAGGTAAGACATTTGAGGTAGAGAATATAGCATGTAAGTGACAAAAGCATAAAATGGGAAAGTGCCTAGCATATCTGGGATAACAACTTGTAGTGTAATATAATTACATGATGTCTACTGAAAAGGGAGTAGCTGAAAATGAAATTAGAAAGTGAGACAAGAACCAGATTATAAAAAACTGAAATGTCACTAAAAAGTAGGCAGTTAGAAGGAACCCCTGGAAAAATGTGAGCATGTGTGAAACATCTAGGTATAGGATATCTCAGACGTGCTAATTTTGTTCTCAAATACTTTTACTTTAATATCACCCACAACTGGAAATCTGCCCTTCCATTTTACATTCAATTTCACATTTCTATTTCTTTCCCCACTTGTCAGTAAACAGATTCTTTAGATAATCTTGTGTGTGTGTGCGCGCGTCCGTGTACATGCGAGCGCGCATATTTGTGTGTTTCTTCAGGCTGAGATATTGTAAACTCTCTAGAGCAAGAATAGAATCTTCTGATTTTTTAAAACTTTGACCTTCACCTTAGTTATGATGTTGAGTAACTATAAATAAAATATATAACACACAACTTGTGACTTAGATAACTTTTCTATTTTGATAATTTACCCATTGGTGCTATTCTTGCAATTCCAGCCAGGATTTAAATTTAAATGGGCATTGAAACTACAAAAATGTTCCTGTCCCCCTCTTCTTATCAGTGTAAACCTTCCAGCCCAATTCACAGGACAATAGGGAGCCAATCTGTGATATTCATAGCAGGAGGTATACACCCAGGCTATAGGAGTCACCAGCATCTAGAAAAATCCCCATGTCAGAACCACGGAAGTTGCTACTCTACCTCCACTACCCTCCAAATCTAGACTCATCTCTCTTTTGACTAAAACCACCTTGTTTAATCATTTAGTACCTTGGTTATTACAGCAGCCTCTATCTTATCTCCTGCTTCTAGTTTATTCTATAGCCAGAATGATCAGAATGACCTGTCTAAAATACAAGTCTTGGCCCACTGGAGGCTCACATCTATAATCCTAGCATCCTGGGAGGCTGATCCCTTAGCTCAGGAGTTCAAGATCAGCCTGAGCAAGAACAAGACCATATCTCTATGAAAAATAGAAAAACTAGTTGGGCCTTATGGGGGGTGCTGGTAGGCACAGCCACTCAGGAGGCTGAGGCAAGCAGATTGCTTGAGCCCAAGAATTTGAGGTTGAGCCCAAGAGTTTGAGGCTGCTGCGAGCTAAGATGATGCCTGGCACTCTACCCAGGGTGACAGTGAGATCCTGTCTCTAAATAAACAAACATACAAAATGCAAATCTTTTCGCACTCCACCCAAATCTTTACTACCACCCTAATAGCTATAATATAAAAAATCAAAATTTCTTACCAGAGCATCTAAGACCCTTTAACACTTCAAACCTTATCTTCTGTCATTCATTTACTCACCAAATATTTCTGACTACCTACTATGCATCATGAACTACTCTAGACATGTGTGTGAAAGTGTGAGCAGAAGAAAAAGGCAAGCACATACAAAAAAGCCATCGTTTTCATGGGGGCTTAAACCAAAGTGGTGAGAAGTTGTCAGTAAATACAAGTGAACTACGTATGGTAGAACCTCTGTAAGCTGACCACCTAAAGGACTATAACAAACTGGTCAACGTATGGAGATGGTCAATATAAGGAACTGATATATACAGTCTATGAAAATGAACTTAGTTTAAAGAGGTGCTCAACTAGGGAGGTTCTACTGTAATTTAGTAGAGAGATGATGTGCTATGAAGAAAACACAAAAAGGCAGGGTGGTCAAGGCAGGCCTTATTGAAAAGGAGGTATTTGAAAAGAGACTTGAAAGAGGTGGGATAAGCCATTCAGTTATCTGGAGAAAGGCTATTCCAGGCAGAAAACAATGTGTGGTGCCAAGGCCCAGTGCAGAAGTATGCCTGGCGTGGACAAGGTTAGGAGACTGGTGTGGTTGAAACATAGAGAGTGGCGGTGGGGGGAAAGGAGGGTGGAGAGAAGGTGTAGGGTGTGGTGGGGTGATCATGCTGGCCCCTGCCAACCATTATAAGGACTTGGATTTTATTGAGTAATATAGGATGACAAGTGACACTTGAGCAGAGGAAAATGGCATAATCTGACTTAGGATTTATTCCAATTTTTTAATTTTTAGTCTTATAAACTTAGGGGGTACAAGTGCAGTTTTGTTACATCTATGTAATATGCAGATGTGTGAATTCTGGTCTTTTAGTGTTACCATTACCCAAATAGTACTCATTATACCCGTTAAGTAATTTGCACCCTCCCACCCTCTAGAGCAGTGGTTCTCAACCTGTAGGTCACAACACCTTAGTAACAATGAAAATACTTTGCGGCACTAGGAAGGGTAAGAACCAGTGCTCTAGAGTCTCCAATGTCTATTATCCCACTCTCTATGTCCACATGTACACACTACTTAGCACCCACTTATAAGTAAGAACATGCAGTATTTGACTTTCTGAGTTACTTCACTTAAAATAAAAGCCTCCAGTTCTAGCCATGTTGCTGAGAAAGAGATGATTTCATTCTCATTTATGGCTGTGCTGACTTAGATTTTAAAAGAACTCCTCTGGCTACTGTGCTAGGAAGAGACAACAGTGGCGCAAGGGTGGAAGCAGGAACTCTAGTAGGAGGCTACTGCAGTAATCCAGGTGAGAAATAATGGCAGCTCACATGGGTAGTGAGAAATGGTCAGACCGGATGTATAATATTTTGAAGGTACAGGCAACGAGATTTTTCTGACACATTGAATGTGGGATGTGAGAGGAGTCAAGATGTAACCAAGGTTTTTGAATTGAGAAAATGAGAGGACAGAATTGGCATTAACTGAGATAAGACAGACTGTGGGTGGGGCAGGAGATTTTAGGAGAAAGACTTAGAGTTCGGTTTTTTACATATTTGAAATGTCTATTGGCTATTCAGGCAGGCTTTCGTATTTATAAGTCTAGAGTTCAAGAAAGAGGTTTGGGCTGGAGCTTCTGCCATCATCTCAAACAAATCCTGCATTCCTGGCTTTTATAACTACACACAGGTTCCTCAAGTCTCTCCCAAGTCTTTGTGTCTGCATGTCTACTTTGAATGTTTTTAACTCCTGTCTTTTTTTTTTTTTACTTGGTCAAAAAATCTGTCTTCAAGACTTATGTCATCCACCATCTACTTCAGAAACTCACCTGACCCTCCTGAATCACCTGTTTCCTTCTGTAAGTCATACATTACTTAACAATGGGGACACGTTTTGAGAAATATATCCTGAGGCGATTATGTTGTTATGTGAGCATCATAGATTCTATTTACACAAACCTAGATGGTTCAGCCTACTGCACTACACATCTAGACTATGTGGTATACCCTATTGCTTCTAGGCTACAAACCTACATAGGATGTTACTTCACTGAATATTGTAGGCAACTGTAACACAATGGCTGAGTATTTGTGTATCTAAATATATGAAAGGTACAGTAAAAATACAGTATTATAATCTTATGGGATTACTAAACTGTCACTATGCAGTATGTGACCATATACAACAGCTGGGCTTGTCTTTTAACATACTTGAAAGGCTAAACAATGTTTTTTGTTTTTTTTTTTGAGAGTCTCAGTCTGATACCTGGGGTAGAGAGCTGTAGTGTCACAGCTCACAGCAACCCCAAACTCCTAGGCTCAAGAGATCCCTTTGCCTCAGCCTAAGTACCTGGGACTACAGGCACATGCCATCACACCTGACTTGATTTTTCTATTCATTTATTTTTTTTAAGTAGAGATGAGGTCTTACTCTTCCTCAGGGTGATCTCGAACTCCGGCCTCAAGCAATCCTCCTACCTTGGCTTCCCAGTGAGAACGACTGTGCCTAGCCCAAACTATACTTCTTTTTTAGTTGAAAAAAAAAAGACCAGGCATTTTATAAACACAGCAAATGACTTGCCAGATCTCTTCAATAAATACTTTAGAAACCTCTGAAAGAAAATTAGAGCCACAGAAAAAAGATTCTCGCAAGCAGCTTAGTAACCAGATTTTTGCCTTTTTCAATTTTACTAGTTATTTGAAGAAGATAAATCTTCAAGAAGGCTTGTATTATATAATAAACTTTACAGGCTAAAAACAAAGTAACATCTTCTGCCTGTTTTCCAAAGCTGTTATAAAAAATTTTCATTTTGATTGTCATCCTATTACTTGCCCTGGGGAGCCATTTAAATGAGAGGAATTATTAGACAAGAAAACCACTCTCTTTGTGTCACTCTCAGGAGGCAGAATCTCATCTAATTGAGAAAAGGGGAAAATTTTTAAAGATGATGTAAAATTTAGAGATAATCCAGCTCAACTGACCTGTCTTCTAGATGAGAACGGTGCTATGTGAGAGGCTGCTACAACCACTTCAGGGAACTGTTCTCAACTACAAGTCCAGGGTGCTACAGTCTGTAAAATGGAAGCTGTGAGGGGAGAGATTTTTCTAGCTCCTAAGAAAACACCTGGTAGACAGTAAGCGCTGAATGAATAAACAAAAGAAAAAATTCTAAGTCACAAAAGGCTAAAATACATTAAAAAGAAACCATGAAACAGGCAAAATATATTTCTTCGGGGCTTAAAAAACTCCTGACTCATTGGATGTCATAAAATTTTAGGTATCAAGAATTTACAACCATCATCTTTAAATAATAAAGGGGAAGAGGGTAGGTCCTGAAACAAAGTGCCTAAGTTTATAAAAAGCAAGGAGCTTTTTAGGGAATAAGATGATATTTTGGCAACTGTATTTGCTTTGCACAGTACAGTATTTTAGATACATAATCATCACGGGAAAATTATAGCCTTTGAAAATAAAGTAGTAAAAAGATCTTTTTATATGCCTTTAGACTATAAAGATTTATAAAGACAACTAGAAAACACAGTTTAAAAACTTGGATTCTAAGACATATTAACATGGTAACTTAAAAAACCTCAAATAAACAGCCCAGGTTCTGAAAGTTCCCTAGTGTCAAAAAAACTCTTGGTTTCAAAACCAGACACTTCAAACAATATTCATTTTGATAGTTTCCATGTAGTCAATAGGTAATTCATATTCATGTATATTAATTAATCACGGTTTCCATGCATTCAACAGGCAATGTATATTAATTTAGATATCTCAGTCTCCAAAGGAAAGTATCAGGTATCACTGTAAAATTATAAAACACCAACCTCTTTAATCTCATGTAGTTTTCACTGGCTGCTGGCCGGCACTCAGCTCTTTGTACCACTATTCCTTCCAACGACAGCTTATCTTGAGTGGGGAAAAAAAGGTATTTAGAGATAACATTTATGATTTTCAAGATTGTATTTTTACACACCAACCACAGTAGTATGACAATGAAATATAATTAATCATAAAAAATCAAGGAAACATAAGGCATAGCAGTAGGCTTATAGCAATATCACTTGTCAGAACACAGAGAAATCTTATTCTTGGCTAGTAACAAACTGGGCTCCTGTCAGGTTTGTTTATTGGGCTGCTGTAGCTCCTTGTCAATAACAGCTTTTATACATTTAGCTCAAAATAAAGTGGCTTAAAAGGGCATAAAATCAAATTTTAAAATTTTGGAAGCATGCAGAGGCTATCATTTTTGGAAGAGAAATAACTTCTAAAAACACAGCTAATCTAAACCACTATATCAAAGATATGTGTGTGTGTGTGTGTTTAATAGATTAGAATACACTGTGGCTAGAACTGCCAGTCAAAAAAATACTGAAAAACTGGGTGGGTCCACTGTCTAGATTATACTGTGCACCAATTCAGCCCATCAGCTGCTCTGATTGCTATTTTCCAACAGAATTATAAATCTGTGTATGTCAAACAGAATCTTTAACTACTATGAATATTTGTCCAAACAGAAATGTAATTTCCTCTACCATGAGTAATTCTTATAGTGACCCTGACATAGAACCTAGGAACAACAGAAAAATGAAACAAAAGCTAACATTTATTGTGTGCCTAACTAGGCACCAAGCACTGTGGTGTGGTCACTTGACAGACCTTATCATACAATTCATACACGAATACTCATCATGGCATCAGCTTTACTACATCCTAGAAATGTCTGACCATGGTTAGGAACAGTTATGGTCCAGTAACCCTTCCACAAGAATTCAGCTGGGTTTTAGAAGAGACTCAGGAAATTAGAAAGAGACTCTCTGGCTCATTAGCAATGCATTTATGATTCATCTCTTTAGGGAGAATTACTTCATTCATTCCACTACTATTAACTAAATGTCTACTATGCAAAGTGCACCATCTTGGCATTGTAGAGTCAAAGATGATTAAGACACAGTACTGTCTTCAAGAAGCAAAGAGTTCACTAGGAGAGAGGATAAACGGACCAAAATGTAGTATGTATAGAACCATGCCTACATGATTTATACTAGAAAATCTTTCTTATAGTGATTTTGTGTCCAGAATCTAGGAATTCTGTACTGTACTAATTACAAACAAGCTGGGTGTATTCAATACATCTAGGGTCCCTCAATGAAACCTATGCAACAAATCTAAGGTAGATACGGCTATGAGAGGGCTGGAAAGGACAATGAAGGGAAGCATGCCTACCTTACACCAAAATACGCCAGGAAGGAAATCATTAAAAAGCCATAATTACTTTATATTAAATTTTAAGTTTAAAAATCTAAAAATAATTTCCTCATTACTGAATTTACTGAAGATTAAAATCTATAAAAGTTCTTAAAGCACAAATATAAGTTTGCCTTTTACTAAAGCTGAAAGTTCAATGAAGAAAAATTCCTTAGTCATCACAACAATGGAAACAGTTGGGAAATGTTGAGGTATAAAGTACGCTAAATAAATGCACAAGGCAAGTCTAATATTGGGACACAAATTGACCCTTTTTATTTTTCAAACCCCTTTATCTTCTAACAAATTAATCCTTTAAAAGAATAAATCTAGAGTGCCATCTTTGAAAATAATTTAGTCACACACACAATATGTTTATTAGTCTTAAAAACTAAAAGCTATCTTTAATAAGGGAATGCTCCCCTTTATTTTAGCGGTAGCTACTCCAAGAGAACAGGCTGAATTTAACTTTTAGCTAAAGGTTTGTGCTATCTACTTTCTCCACAAGACCTGAAAGAGCAGAAAGCAGGTCAAAGCCCTTGTCCATTTCAATTTAGCCACCGTTCTCCTCACTATTCTTCAATCAAGGCTACTCACACAAAGCAATATAACTCACTTCCTCAAACCATAATTTTCTACCCATCATATCTTCTTTTCCAACCTAGTTGGATTTTCCAACTTGGAAAACAGCTTTTCCAACCCCAAACAGCTTTCAAATGTTACTTAAAGTGAAAGGAAAAGTCTTCATTAGCAAGTAGTTTTCCCACCAACTGGCTACTCTGAAATAACCTCATATCTCTGCTCACTTCCCCTCTCCCTTTCTCTTAAATTTTTAAAAGACCAATGTTCTTATGAATACGTTCTCATATTCCTTCCACTAAATCATGCTATTCTTTTTCAAAACACTACTTAAAATTTCCAGGGAAAGGTATTAAATTTTACTCTAAAAGCATTCGAAGGTACTCGCTTGCCTACCGAATCTGTTAATTATAGACTCTATTCATTAATACAGTAATCCTTACTGAAAACAACTTTAATGTCCCAGTTTGAAAGACAGCAAACACTTTTAAAATCATCCTTTTCTTCTCATGTATTTATCGAATATTTACTGAGTACTGCCGTTTATGTAAAAGCTAATGCAGGATTACATTAGGAATAACAGAGGTATGTGCCACGTGGCTCCTGCCTGTAAGGAGGCTGGAGTTGAGCACAACCATTTTCAAGTATTCTGTGGTTGGGCAGTGCCTGTGGCTCAGTGAGGAGGGCACTGGCTCCATATACTGAGGGTGGCAGGTTCGAAACCGGCCCCGGGCAACTGCAACAAAAAAATAGCCAGGCATTCTGGCAGGTGCCAGCTACTTGGGAGGCTGAGGCAAGAGAATCGCCTAAACCCAGGAGTTGGAGGTTGCTATGAGCTGTGATGCCACAGCACTCTACCGAGGGTGATAAAATGAGACTCTTGTCTCTTAAAAAAAACCCAAACAAACATTGTGGTATTATATAGGTGTATGTGTAAAATGGATACACATAACTAGCTTGATTTAGCCATTTCACAATGTGAACACATATGAAAACATCATGTTTAAAAAAAACCCATCAAGCTGAACACCATAAATATATGCAAATTTTACTTGTTAATTATAAAATACACTGGAAAAAAATGTAATTTTGTTTTTGAAAGGAAAGTATAAACACCCCCCAAAGAACTTTTGTTTATATGAGTTTTAACTACTGAAATCTACCACATCAGAAACTAAAGGAAATTTTTAGAGAATGTGAATGAAGAAAACACAGAAGGTTTAGTATTATTATCACATAAAAATAGTTTTGTCTCACAGATCCTCTCTACCTGGTAGTTCCCAGACCACATTTTGAGAGCTGCTGGTCTAGGATAAGATAGGTATATAAATCATTTTAATGCAACAGAAGCACTTTTGATATACCCCATTTAATTCACTCCCTATTAACAAAGGCTCTCAATTCCTCACGATTACATACTGTGTAGCAGAATATGTTAAGGGTTAAAAAACAGGGACATACACAAGAGTACTGACTGGGATCTCTCTCTCTCTCTCTCTCTCTCACATACACACACACAGATTATGTGTAGCTGAGGATCAAAAGACTTTTGATAGAGAAAGCAGTATTTGTGTTGGACCTTGAAAAATGGGTAGGACTTAGACTGGGAAGTGAGGTGACAAGGAAGGGCACTGAAGGTGGTGGGAATGCCTTAGCAATGGCTTTTGATGTGCACCCATTTGGAATTTTTAGCTAAGGGACTCGCACCACAATTACCTGAAGGACATGATCATGCCAGCACGAAAGAATTCATCTTACTGAAGGCCTTGGAATGGTCCAGTTCTTACTTTTGGCTTGGCCATGTCAGGCATCCAGGCATCCTCAAACTACGGGCCACATGCAGCCCGCCTCACCGGGTGTTTTTGCCGCTGCTGCCTGTCCTGCTTAGCAGCCGACTTGTCCCAGGGCCTGCAGTCTGGCCCTCCAATGGTCTGAGGGATAGTGAATGGCCCCCTGTTTAAAAAATTTGAGGACCCCTGGAACTCTTTGGATTCTGAGAAATATTCGGGGATCCTTACTAAATTCTCCCTCTGCCTCCTTGGCTAGATTGATTTGTTAACTGGTTTCTGCTACTTACACTCAAAAGAACCTTAGTGAGTATAAACAAACACCTTTGACAATGATATATTATTTATGTATACTCTGCTACCTAGTGTCAGAAAAAAACTTGAGAGAAAATTTCAAAGGGTAAGTACACAAACCACATCCTATTAAAAGAACAGAAGGCCTCCAGTTATGATTCTGTCACTAAATAGCAGAATTACTTTGGAAAAGTCAGCTCACATCTCTGGGCATTGGCAACCGTTGTGATGAAATTACTGGACTCTCCCAGATCTCTTCTCGGTCTCTTTCACCCAATAAAAACACTGGCCTTCCTCACCAACTGGGGATGTTTTATTATTTCATTAATGTTTATTTTGTTTGTTCTAATACTTTCTAAAAGACCTAGACATAATTAAATTTTCTGCAAGCAGAAATTAGAAACTGTTTCTTGGAACAACAACCATAAAATGTTAAGAAGCTGCCCAAGACTTGAAAATACTCAAACTTGTGCTGGATCTTCTTACTATGTATCTGAACTTGAGATACTCTATATTGAGGAACTGAAAAGAAATGACCAACCAACCCCTTTTATAAGTTAGGAGCATTCCTAGTTTGAACAAGTTCAAGTAAGCAGGAAGGGTGCTTATTAGCATTGGCATGTAAGTAATGCGATCAAGTATGTTAGGAAGGTTTAGGCATCAGGAAGTAATAGGCATTCATTCCCTCAAGACCATTCTGGATCCAGTTGAATGTGAAGGTCTTTAAGAGTACTTCCAACTCCAGTTAAAAATACAGACCAGTTGGCTAGTAAGATTTTGGACTGATTCAAGACTTTTGAAGTTACTCTGCTGACTCTTACTTACACTACACCTGTATCTACACGCTCTGAAAAAGGACAGAAGAAATCTTCACAGCGCAAGTACATTTAAAGGTAAACCATTTTTCATACTCCTAGCAGTCTTTCTTTGCATTTAAAATATTTTCTTAGCAGTTTTTTGCCTATGGTCCTCAGGTGAGGCCTATTAATAAAAGCCACTGGCATCTTAACAAACTAGTTAGGCAAACTTTCTATTCCGATATTATTTAAAAGTTGATCTTTATTCAAATTTGTGAATTGGTGTTCTGATCTCCACTTAATCTTTAGAAGTTTAGGAATAAAGATTATGCTCAGATTCCAATAAACTCACCTAGAGTTAGCATTTGATTATTTACCTTAAAAGCAATGAACAAATAGGCAAATAAATTTTCCCTATAGTTTGTTTATATAACATGTTTTCTCATAATAATATTCAAAATTATAAATATGTCCAATGTGCTGGGAA
Organism: Otolemur garnettii; assembly: GCF_000181295.1. Taxonomy (NCBI): domain Eukaryota; kingdom Metazoa; phylum Chordata; class Mammalia; order Primates; family Galagidae; genus Otolemur; species Otolemur garnettii. Next base: position 3,249,371 of record NW_003852438.1, on the reverse strand, counting down.
TTCCCAATTTTCAATCAAATACTGAAACCATAATTTGAGGATTAGACTTGGAATCTAGAAACCACCTCTTCCTCATCTATAACAATGCTCTCCAACTTTCCCCCAAGGACTCAGAGAAAGAGAGAGGTTTGTAGTTAGTTATATTCCTGTACAACAGATGTTCTAACACTGATCAAAGAGTATTTGAGAATGACAAGACTGGGTTAGTGGAATGAAAAATGGTTAGTGAAGGTATAAAATAGAAATCTTAAAAGTGCAAACATTGTCCTATCAGTCTATAAAAGCTTTAATTGACTTTTGATCAAAGCAGCAGTGAAAAAGGCAGGAAAAATCGCATGCTTTACTGTTTATAAACCAAAGCTCACAAGTTATCATCCCACCTATACTTCAGACTGTAGTCTTCTTCCTGCTTGTTTACATAACATATAGTTAAATCAACATAAAATCTGCTAACCATTTGATATATTGAGATTAAAAAAATTTAAAAAAATTTTAAACCTCTTAAATATAGATGCTACATAAACAGATATAATCCTTATTTTCGAAGTTGCCTTCCAGAATAAGAGGCTGAATAAAACCCAGAAATAAAACTCAGCTTTATAAAAAACAGAGTAATGCTGTGTTGTAATAATAAAAGAAAAGGGGCAAGAAAATCATAGCACTATAATAATTTTTTTAGTTAGATTTTCATTTAAGAGTGCTATCCAGCTTTGGTTGCTGCACTCAAAATTAGAGAAAATTTAAAAACAAGAGCAAAAGTGATTAAATGAACAAGAAACAAATTCTTTTTGAAAGATTAAGTCTCCTAAAGTAGAGATTCATACAGTAGTGCTATACTTTAGTTAGCATAGTGCCAAAGACAATAGCAGATGTAATGAGGCGTATAAGGAAGAAAAATAATACAGACCACTCTGCTTAGGAAGACTACAAGATAAAGTTGAGGGACACAATATTCATTTAATAGTATCAACATTCAATGGCATATGTTTTTAAATCAGTTCATGTAATTCAAGTTCCACGAACTTCATCCTCACTAACTCTTGTTCCTTTTACCACGTTCAATGAGTAATAGTAACACCAAACACTAGTTTAGTTCTTTATGATTTTCAAGATACTTTGGTATCTCTAAAGTGATCCTCACAAATGCAGGGTAGAAACTATGCCCCCACC
>NW_003852438.1:3227504-3247333 GCF_000181295.1 Otolemur garnettii | reverse complement strand
AAAAAAAAAAAATGTTTTAAAAAAACTTAAGGTTTGATTTCTGCTTATTTTATTCCTTTAACACGTGGTCATGGCCTTTGCTAGATCATGGCAGAGAGTTAAGTAAGTTTTAGGCTTTTAGCTGAAATCACACTGTCTGCTTATTAGCTATTACTAAAATCACCTTTTCAGTGCTTTATGCCTTTATAGCAGTTTAAACTGCATAAAAGCAACGACCGAATTTAATATTACCATAACTAACAACCAGATTTTAAAACTGCATCATGACTTAGAGAAATCGAAAGCTATATGTAATTTTATGTTTTCTATCGTGTCTTAATCTCTCTGTGACATGATTAGCGAACATAGTTTCTCCGAAATATTTATCTCCCAAAGTACATTTAAGACATCAATTAACATGATGTGTAAATTGTTGTCAATATTACCTCTGTAGTGAGAAGCAAAGAAGTGTGAAATGGAATTTTCCCTTAACTTACCAGGTAGCCCGTCATTCTTACTTGTGCTCCTTCTGACACATAGTGCTTTATTCTTTTCTACACTCTGCAAATGAGGCTAAAAGGTTTGCCAATATAGCCAAGTTTCCTGGGCTTCTTTAAAGACTTAGTTAAACACTACAAAATATTTACAGGTATATTTACTGGACTGGAAACACATGTTTGCATGACCTTCCAGCTATGAATCCTAGGAAAGTTCAGGCACTCCACGTAGTTTGGGAGATGCTGCGGTCAGTTACATAAAGTAGCTGACACAGTACTCTTACTAGGATATTACCAGTTCCAGACAACATTTAAAGACATATTTTATATTTCAAAATGAAATTAGTTTGGACATCCTAAAAGAATTGGATTAACATGGAAAAGTTTTTGATTCTTAAGACATGTCAATACATTAGATGGTGTCATTTATTTTTAACATGAAAAGAGGCCAATGTAAAATATTCATAGCTGAATACCAAAAAGAATTGTTTCTCACATTCAGTGCCATTGACAGTAGGCTAGAAAAAAGCAAGCCATGTGTTTAAAAAAGAGAAATTCAGCCTGTGCAGGGCATAGGAAGGTCAAAGCACAGATCAATAAACTTGAAAAAAATACGGGCAAGTCTGGGGCAGAGATACAGTGTCAGGTTTGAGAGAAAAAAATGGATAGCTTCTTCTCTAGCCATAGTTGCTTTTATTTTCTTTATAAGGTAATGGGAACTAATCCTTTTAAAAGCTAGGCATAGAAAAGCATGAAGGTGGTTAACAACCAAAGAGACTTGTGAAGAATGTGGAGACAGAAGCATCGTGTTCTTATTAAGGGTAGCTCCTAAGAACATCACTTTTCCTTAAAGAGGAGTGTGTGAATTTTACAGAAGCATGACCTGTTGAGTCTAAGGGAATTATCAAATCTTGTCTCTTTCAACTGGAAGAGATACCTTCCTAGTAAAGTTCCACTTCCTTCTATGACATGGAAATATCTGTGCCATATAAATGGAGCAAGCATACATTATGATGATATTATAATAATGACAAGGACCTTACTTCCCATCAAGAGTTGGTAGAAAAAGACTCCCATTGGCCTGGAATGAATTCTCCCTTAGGCAGATGATAGGAGATGAGCATTACCTCATAGTGAAAGTTTTCATAGACCTGGGTTAGGCACTGGATTCAACTCATACCAAGGACCAGTTTAAATTCCCAAAATTGATTAAAAGGCTCTTTTATATGTGTGATTACAGATGTCTAAGATAGAGGTGATCTAACTTTAATAAGGAACTAAATTACTAAATAGAAAACAGGGCTCCGATCTTTCAAAATCTTGTATTTTTCCGTTTGTGAAGGCAGATAAAATCCTCAAATCTAAGCAGTCAAGTGAACCTAGATGAACAAATCTTTAATGTATGATTTAAGCCCTTCTGCCAAAACCATTGAACAGAATAATTCCATTTTGTATCTTTAGTGAGGCAGAGAAGTATCTTCCCATTAACCAGAAATATTTCCCTTGGTATAGGTACTAAAACACCATTTTTACAGTTTCAAGGCTGTCTGGGCCTTACTGGTAACACACAGGACGAGAACCCCCACCCCATAGCAAATAATTATAGATTTAGAATACACTAAAAAGAAGACAGCTGGCTTTCTCCTAAGGGGCATGTGAACAGGCAGCAATGCTCTAAGAGCTCCTGCAGTCATCTTGCTTTAATGGAGATAATGATGGAGTAACAGGGATAAGGTGGGCCCACCGGGTGCCATTTTTCTTCTTTGAGACTGCAAGCTGGGCCAAAGAGGACAAAGAAAAGTCCTATGGATTCCTATCAGCTTCTAGTCAGGCACTCGGACAAGACTTTAGTTACACTACTGTTACCAGGCCTTGGGTGGCAAACAAATTACACATGTTGGGCTTTCAGAAGCCGAGAACACCAGAGTGAAGTCTAGAGTGAGAAAAAGAGATCAAGGATAACAGGCACATGATGGGCTGGGTCAGAGCCTGCAGAAACCAGGCGCATTCATCAGGTGAAAACCTGGCAGCAGAGTCCAGATGTGAGTAAGCAAGTGTCAGGTGGCTCCAGAGTGACAACTGAAGAGATGGGCACCCCATTTCCAGCAGTCCTGCCTCATTTCTCCTCTCTTGCCACCCTCATGGAAGCCCATCCTCTAGCAGCATTCGACTACATCACTTCATTTAAACAAGAAATTCTATCATCATCTCCATCTCTACACTATAGGTATTGCACTCCATAGGGAAAGAGGACTAAATAAAAGAAATTGTTATTTGCCTTTGTTGATTTTGCTATTATGTGATGCTACTCAAGGGCACTGAATATTCTGTAATGGTAACATAAGAATTTTACAACTACTTTTCCAAAGTTGTACCCCTCTTTCACAATTATATATTCAATATTTCTTTAAAAGTCATATCCACAGAAAAGGCTTGATTCTAAAAAACAAAAAAATCAATACACACATGAGATTGCCAGAATTCTAAGAGTAAACTCTTAAATGCTACTGGATTGAGGGGAGGCTCAAGTCTGGGTGTTGGCTTTGCCATTAACAAGCTATAAAAGTCCTAGATAAAACCCTAAAAATTCTCTGGAATGCACTTTTACCTCTGGTGAAATGAGGAAGTTTAATTTCATGGTTTCTAAGCAAAAACTCAGCTCTAAAAATATTATGTTATAGTTTTTTAGTTCAATTTCAATAGACCTTAATGATAACCTTAATGATACAAAATGTTGCATTCAAAACTGCTATAATTAAGGATATAATTTTTTCCATCTGAAGAAAACCTAATCCTGTTTAGAGAAAATAAAAAGTAGGCCTATTTATTAGAATCTGTTCCAACACGTCTATATCAACATACACTTGAAAACTTAAAAATACTTTTAATGCAAGAGAAATAGAAACCAATTTAATATAAAATCTAAAGTCTAACTGTAAGAACAATATAGTTTTGCAGAATAATGTAGCAGATAGGTCAAATAACAGTACTGGGGACAATGCTCACATTTCGTACCACCACTGGGCCTTTCAATTCTGGAAGTGAAAGTTCAGTACCCTAAAATGCCTCGGGAGGCAGCTTACAAGGGAAGGAAGCAAAAGGAGGGTGGGTGGATATCTCACTCGCAATGTTCCAGCTCTCACGTTGTTTTTAAAGCTAATTAATTAGGCTTTGGTTATTTCTTTTGCTCTTTGTAAAACAAACAGGAAACAAAAACTTACACATGACACTATTGTATGGTAGGTATTCTGAATCTCTATCCTTCTACTTTCCAACACGTGTGTACGTACACACACACACACACACACACACACACACACACACGAGTTATAGTCTTTCCTATAGTAGTCCAAGTCTTTGTTCAGCACTAAACCTGGCTTAGGGTAAAACAAGTTCATGAGTTTTCCACAGACATTCTTAACCAAAAAAATATAAATAATGACTGTAAAGCCTATTTGATTTTTTTATCTTTAGGCTAAAAAAGTGAAATTTCTTCTCACTTAACAAAGATTCCCCAAATCAGAATCACATGCAAATCCAATTAAATTCAAGTGTAGTGTTACAAATAATATTCATATACTCTTGAGTCTCAAAAATGACTACGTCACTGTGAAATGTGTGACTTTTTCTGAGAAAGAAAATTCTATATACCTGGTTTCTTTCACCTTAGGTGCCTACTTATGATTTGCTTAAAAAACGACTCTAATATTATCAGTTATTATTTGCCAAAAGATGATAGTATTATTCAATATTAAGCCTGCCTGATTAAGAAATAACTTCAAAGACATTTAGAAACGGGTAAAAAGTCTCATTTGACTGGAGAATTAAACATTTGTTAACTGCTTAGAAAGAGGAAATTCAGTTTATTCTGAGTAACTCTTATTACTTCAAAGAATATACATAAAAATCCCTTCGCAACAAATCCCTTCCCTGATACAGTTAAATGCAAATTGTTTCTCCGTCTTACTCCAGAAAGCTCCTGCATACATAGCTGATACGCCACCTACTGCAAAACCGAGCTGACAGCGCAGGCGATGCTGCCAGCATTTCCATTCCATCACCAGGCTGGGGCTGAATAAAGGCGTGTTTGTGTGGTAGTGTTTCTTTCTTAAAAATCTCAAAGCCAAGAAGAACAAGCTGAAACAGCATCATCAAAAAATGGAGCGTAAAATAAACAGAAGAGAAAAAGAAAAGGAGTACGAAGGGAAACACAACAGCCTAGAAGACACTGACCAAGGAAAGAACTGCAAATCCACACTGATGACCCTCAACGTTGGTGGATATTTATATATTACTCAAAAACAAACACTGACCAAGTACCCAGACACTTTCCTTGAAGGTATAGTAAATGGAAAGATTCTCTGCCCGTTCGATGCTGACGGTCATTATTTCATAGACAGGGACGGGCTCCTCTTCAGGCACGTCCTAAACTTCCTACGAAATGGAGAACTTCTGTTGCCCGAAGGGTTTCGTGAAAATCAACTTCTTGCACAAGAAGCAGAATTCTTTCAGCTCAAAGGATTAGCAGAGGAAGTGAAATCCAGGTGGGAAAAAGAACAGCTAGCACCGAGAGAGACTACTTTCTTGGAAATAACAGATAACCACGATCGCTCACAAGGACTGAGAATCTTCTGTAATGCTCCTGATTTCATATCAAAAATAAAATCCCGCATTGTTCTGGTGTCCAAAAGCAGGCTGGATGGATTTCCAGAGGAGTTTTCAATATCGTCAAATATCATTCAATTTAAATACTTCATAAAGTCTGAAAATGGCACTCGACTTGTACTAAAGGAAGACAACACCTTTGTCTGTACCTTGGAAACTCTTAAGTTTGAAGCTATAATGATGGCTTTAAAGTGTGGCTTTAGACTGCTGACCAGTCTGGATTGTTCCAAAGGGTCAATTGTTCACAGCGATGCACTTCATTTTATCAAGTAATTACCTGTGTCACGAACAAAGGCAACAAGCATGCAGCCAGCAAGCTTCGGAAAACTACAGCATCAAAGGCATCCCAAATAACGTACCCAGCTAGCTCTGTACTCCAGAGCCCTGCTGCTAATCAATTACTGTGAGCTAACGGTATGTAAATTCTATCACTAAAGATGCCCTTCCTCTGGGGTGTTCCTCTGATCAGACTCTTCCACCTAAAATGAAAATAGTAATCTTCTATGTACTGTAAATAAAGACTGAATGCTTTTGCTATTTGTTTATTTTTCCTTAAGCTGTCTTTCAACCAGAATGTCTTGTGTACCTTCACAAAAAACAAGCATGTACATTATCGTTCATTTCAGTAAATGGTAATAAAATATTTTAAGGGGCTGTAAGATTTAAAATCTTTCTACTTATGGCAAAAATCTACAAACTGATCTGGAATCACTGAGCAAAGCAAATGTACAGACCTACCTAAAACAGAGTTACAGTGAAATAAAATGAGACTGTAAAAAGGTACTAAAGCTATTGACTGTTTTCACAGCAGGCACCAAAAGCTTACTCGCAATTTCTGTATTTCATATTAGAATTATATATAGCTGAATTGATATTTTGCTGAACATTCCTAGAAAACTGCTTGATGACAATAAAAGAATAAATAAAAGCACTGCTAGCTTCTTTGCTTGTATTAATAATTACAATAAAAAGTTATATGTCACTTTAAAAACCAATTACTACTTGATGATTTCCCACAATAATTATGTATTCGACACAGTCAACTGGCATGCTTCAGTAACCCAGGCTGGTTTTCCAAGTGACAAAACCCAGCAAATTCATTTCTTTGCAAGCTGAGCTCCCACAAAGCATGGATAACTTAATCTCAATAGACTCTGTGGTATGGTATTAGAATAATAAAGGAGTTCATTTTCAGAATCACCCTAAATATCTGTTCATTTTCCCAGCTCAAAAATATTAAATGAACATCAATTATCCTTATGAAAGAACTTTACTCTTTTCAATCCCTATTTTGATGCGAAGTCTCAGACTCACTGAGTTAATTATTCTATGCTAAATGAGAAATTATTTTTAAAAATTAAGTTTTACATATAGCTATTGCAATGAAATAATCTATCAACTTAACTTTAAATTTCAAATATTTTTAGCTCCCCTCCAACAAAGAAATGCTAAATCATTTCTATGCCATTTATTCTCTGCCTTCTAAAAACAAATTATATCTTAAATTTTCTCCTTCAAAATTAAACCACTCCTGCAGGTCATTTGGGATACAGGGGAAAAAAATACAATAAATCACTAAAACTGGTAACTAAATCTTCATTTTAATAAACTTCAATAAAAGACTTCTATAAATCTTGACTAATGCTGCACAGTTTAATTAGCATATATGCCAGTTGATCATCCATACAAACTTAGAATAAATATTATTCACCCCCAGAACTATAACTGACTTTCAGTTACAACATCTAAAGTAATATAAAAGTTGGCTATACATAAAAAAAGAACAGTTTTTAAATCTATTAAAAATTATTTTAAAAATTCACATCAAAACAAAACAAAAACTCCACATCAGCTACACAATTTTCTTTTATGTATACTAAGGAAAACTGTTTAAACTAAAACATTAAATTATCTTTTACGTACCTTAAAATGGCTTAACAGGACTATGAAAATGGGAGGGGGGGAGTAAAATTTATTTTAACAGTCACTATAATTGAACTGCTTATATGCCTCTCCAGCTTATCAGTTGACTTTTCCTTGGCATTTGGACCTTGGTAATGAAAAAAGTGGTAGTGATTTAATGTCACAGCAAGATTTTCTCTAACAAGATTTCATTACAGATAATAAAAAAAGCCCTGACATATCTTTTAACAGGAAATAGAGCTGAACAAATCTCCTTAGAAGTACTGCAAGTAAGGTTTTTCATCAAATCACAAAAGAATTTAACTGTTAAATTAAACAAATGTATCAACATGATATAATGTATCAACAACAAAGGTATTGATACAATCTACTAAAGAAATCAGATTCATTTTTATGTAGCAGCTCTAAAAAACCATAACTGGATGCATTTATTTCCTCCTCAAGCTTCTGATAAATCATGATACTCTAAGGCAATTTAATAATGCAGAAAGAAATATGACTAGATTTTACCCTTGTAATTTTTTATAAATGTACTAAGTTCAAAAATTACTTGCACTTAGAGTTACATATTCAAGTGCCTGATACTGTGTTGTAAGTGTATTTTATTTTTTTATTAAATCATAATGTAAGTGTATTTTAAAAAATCAAATTTTAATTTTAGCATTTTCTAAGTAATATTTTAAAATTAAATAATTAATTAACATTTAGAAATACCTTCCATTCAAGAAATCATACAAAATGTCACTTATAAATCAAAGTTTTTGTAATATTTTTATTTGCAGTCACTGAATAATTTCTCAAATTTTTTCTCATGAAATCGATCCACAGAACGAATCACAATATGACTCTTTATCTTACTCTTTCAAAAGAAAAGTAATGAAAAGTAGGTTACTATAGTTGCCATGAGCCAAACATAAAGTCTCTTGTATTTGGAATTATCACAGCGATTCTAGCACCATTCTTTAAAAATGAAAAGTGTACAGCTTTTACTACAGATTTAAAATGTACATATGGCCACATGCAGAACAAATTAAACATTTACAAGACTTTTCAAATGCCACGAAGATGACTACCATCCCAGAAAGAAGATGATGATATTGAATAAGCTTATTCAGTTTTTTAAAAGAAAATTACTTATATTTTAAGTGCTGCTTTTAAGATGCAAATAAAAGGTAGCACTTGTTAAGTGTTTTATTCATGTCAAATACCATGCATGGACACACATTATCTCAACCCTCCCCCCCCCAAAAAAAAACCTAAGGAAAAATACTATTATTCTTTTTTTCTTACCAATGAAGAAACAAAAGATTTAAAGGACTAAGTAACCTACCCCAGATTACATAGTTATTAAGAGGTAGAACCAAGATTTGAAAGCCAGGTATATCAGCACCAGAGTCAACAAGAACAATGTCTGATTTTGTAGGCCACGTGTATCTCTAACATGTCTGATTTTGTAGGCCACGTGTATCTCTAACACCTAGGATCTGACAGGAAACAGGTATTCACAAAGTAGGTGCTGAGTGCACAATACCAAAATATAGGTTTGGCTCACTTAATACAATCTCACCATGCAGGTACTCCTAACATGTTGAGTAAAACACTGAATTATGGGAAAAGTAAATAATATTTTTAATGTCATGTTATTTAAAGAACATGAGATGAATCATCTACCTCACAAGAGTGAAGAATATCACAAATTTGTCTGTTGATGAATCTAGATCTTCATATATCAGGTTTGCTGAAAAGCAGGTTAACTTTTTACGACTTGTGCAACCTACAGCACTGACATATGGGAATAAAACACAGCACAGTGAAACACTCATGGGCTGTACAGTCAAGACTTGGGTTCAAATCCCATTAATCCACTAAATTGCTTACATGACCATAGACAAGATTCTCAACTTTTAAAAATTTCAAAATCCTCATAGTTAAATGGGGATAATAATAATAATTTGTGAGATTTAAATTAAATTCTGAATTATATGGAAAGTATCTCACCTTTCACAGACATTCAATAACAGCACTGATTTTTATCTTACCTAATAAAAGGTTTCTTCATGATATACTCATGAATAACGCACACAAAAATGCACATTTACATTTATTAGGCTTTCTACTTGGATATGAATAGACGTGGTAGAGAACTTTTAACAAACTCATGCTTAATTTTGTGATGAAATACTGTTAAGACAAGAATATACTTTAAATTGCTATAGGCGAACACAATTTTATTAGTTTAAAAATACATATAATAGGTTTCCTGGGAATTGTATTTTCTAACTTCACATAAAATCTACAATAGAAAAATAATCATAGCAGCTGTTCTATCAGCAGTTTAAAATCAGTAAGAAGTTAATATGAGATAATACAGTCTTATAGACATACCTATCAAATTACGATTAAACACCTTAAACTGCAATAATGTTACTCAAGGTTAAAATTACAGCATCTAATCATAATTAACCTTGCTGATAAAGAAAAGATGTAATAGCAACCATCCTAAACAACATGCAACTTAGAAATTATTTGTATTTAGCTTTAGGATATATAAAGGCTTTTTCTGTAACAGACATCTTTCTAATATTTTTCCTTATGCTAATATTAAAATTAATTTCCTTCTGTCAACAAACACTCAGGGAGTGGTCATAAAGAAACCATGTGCTAAGGAGAGATAAATATTTAATATGAAATCTAAAATCTGCATACAGTTAAATAAAGAAGTGATTATATACAGTTTAATAAAGAAGTGACATAATGAAAAAGTGACATAAAGAAATCAGATTTGAGAATCCACTCCTCTTGAGAGAAATACACAATGGTTCAAGAGTTTCTATTCAATAAAATCACTGAAATATACTTTATAAGTTGTTATAAATGAGTAATATTTAATTAAAACTTTTCTAACAATGCAAAAAATGTACAATGTTAAGTATTTTATATACAAAATATGAAAACTTGGGTTATATTTCAACCACTAATTATTTTGGAAAAAAATACTTAATTGGATATTAAGGAATGAGATAATTATAACAATAAAAGTATCCTTCGTCACATATCTTAAAAACTTCTTCCCTATTATAGAATATGACACAGTTAACTTAATAGCATGATAGGCTTTTCCAAACCCAGGCTTCCATAATATTCAGTTACATTTAAAAGCAAGTTTTAATAGTAATTTTTTAAAAGATCTAGTTAATTTTTGTAAATTCTCTTTTGAAGACAGGCTCAATTTCTCAAAAGTAATTTTGATTACTGTCTTCAAGGATGTTTAACACATATTTTCTACATTTAATTAAAGTATAAAATTAAGCAAGTTATTAATTTATTCTTAATTGCAACCCATTGATATTCCCTTGTTATAACAGATTTTTTTGTTTTGTTTTGTTTTTTGGAGACAAAGTCTCACTTTGTCGCCCTTGGTAGAGTAATGAGGTGTCACAGCTCACAGCAACCTCCAGCTCTTGGGCTTAGGTGATTTTCTTGCCTCATCCTCTCAAGTAGCTGGGACTACAAACACCCGCCACAATGCCCGGCTATTTTTTTGTTGTAGTTTGGCCAGGGCAGGTTCAAACCCACCACCCTCAGTATATGGGCCCAGCGCTCTACTCACTGAGCCACAGGTGCCGCCCAAAGGTTAGTAGTAGTAGTTTTACAAAGAACTAGACCACTTAGCATTTGCTTTAGGTACCACACCATCTGACAAATTCTTATTTGTATATATTGTTTAAACACATTAAAAATAAGTATGAGGCCAGGCGCGGCTCACGCCTAAAATCCCAGCACTTTGGAAGGCCAAGGCAAGAGGATGTTTGAGGCCAGAAGTTCATGATCAGCCTAAGAAACATAGTGAGACCCCATGTCTACAAAAAAAAAGAAATAGAGGGTGGCGCCTATGCCTCAGTGAGTAGGGCACAGGCCTCATATACTGAGGGTGGCGAGTTCAAACCCTGCCCTGGCCAAACTTAAAGAAAAAAAATAGCCGGGCATTGGGGCGGGCGTCTGTGGTCCAGCTGCTCGGGAGGCTGAGGCAAGAGAATCTCCTAAGCCCAAGAGCTGAAGGTTGCTGTGAGCTGTGACTCCACAGCACTCTACCGAAGGTGACAAAGTAAGACTCCGTCTCTATAAATAAATAAATAAATAAAAAGAAATAGAGAAAGTAGTGGTGTGTCCCCATAGTCCCAGCTGCTCAGGAAGCTAAAGCAGGAGAATCACTTAAGCCTAGGCATAGAGCAAGACCCTGTCCCCACAAGGGGGGAGTATAAATGCAGACACCATGATCCTACATCCTAATAAAACTTTAGATTTTTGCATAATTTTTTCTATCTATGTATATTTTAAAAGAAATCACTATAAAATGAAAAAAGGAAAGAGTACAACAGCTGTACATGGAGATAATCATTAGTAAAAATTAGGTGATTAATTAAGAGAAATGCCTAACAAAAGAATCTAAAATGCACTGTTTTTTTGGGTTTTTTTTTTTTTTCCAGTTTTTGGCTGGAGCTGGGTTTGAACCCGCCACCTCCAATATATGGGGACAGCACCCTACTCCTTTGAGCCACAGGCACCTCCCAGCATTGGTATTTTTTTAGAGTATATTTTTACTTTAAAAAAATTACTACTTATTCATTTTTAATTGACAAAATTGTAAATAGATGATGTGCACCATGTTTTGAAATATGTATGCACTGTGAAATGACTAATCGACCTCATTAACAACTGTATTACCTCATGTACTTATTTTTGTGGGAAAAATTAAAAAGTATATAATACATTGTTATTAGCTATAATTACCATATTGTCCAATAGCTAAAAGTCACAGGTGATTGATTTATAAAACAATAAAACCCAAACCAAAGGCAATGACAGGCATTTACAATGTAAGTATATGTTACAACATAGCCAAAAACATATGTTGAGATGGAGCATATAAAATTCAGCTACCTTGGAAACTGAAACCAGCAGGCTATATTAAAACAAGTCATTGTGGTTCCCATTTATATTTCTCTCCCCTCTTCTTTGTGTCTTAATGAAATTTTAGATTATCTGGATATCATCAAACAGACTTACTTAATGAGAGGTAAGAAAAAGAAGGTTGAATTATATCTCTTGCTATTACAGAACAAAGTACTGTGCATACAATGTAAAATTCACCAGGTGACGGAACATGACAAAGTTGTACTTGTATAATACATATACCAATATGGCAGTTAACACTGAGTTATTTAATGAAGCCAAGGCATTTTCAACCTTCACTCTGTATCACCCTAAGACTTCCCACTTGGCCAGGTGCAGGAGCACATGCTTGTACTTCCAGCACTTTGGGAGGCTGAAGCAAGAAGACTGCCTGAGTCCAGAAGTTCAAGACCACCTTGAGCAACATAGTGAGACCCTGTCTCTACAAAAAATAAAAAAAGTAGCTGGGAGTGATGGCACACACCTCTAATTCTAGCTGCTTGGGAGGCTGAAATAGAAGAATCACCTGAGACCAGGAGTTTGAGGTTACAGTGAGCTGTGACTGTATCACTGCACTCCAGTCTGGGCAAAAGAATGAGATGTTGCCTCCCTCCACTCCCCCTCCCCCCCAACGCACACATACACACACACACACATATATTTAATTAAAAAAAAAACAAACTTTCTTGGCCAGGCATAGTCGCTCACCCCTATAATCCTAGCACTCTGGAAAGCCATGAGCTCAGGAGTTCGAGACCAGCCTGAGTAAGAGTGAGATCCTCCCAACTTTATTAAAAGAAAAAAATATTAAAAAATTAGCCAAGCACTGTGGCAGGTGCCTATGGTCCCAGCTACTTGGCTGGCCAAGGCAAGAGGAACTCTTGAGCACAAGAGTTTGAGGCTACCACGAGCTATACTGCTACCAGATTCTACCCAGGGTGACAGAGTGAGTGACTTTGCCTCCCTCCCAAAAAAAGACTTTCCACTTTGTAAATGTCTTGACACAATCACTAAGTTCAATGTAAATTAATTTGAATTCACTTTATCCTTGTCAAAAATAAATATGCATCAAAGAGTGATTTTTTTGGTTCAAGGAGGTGGAAAAGAAAAGCAGTTGAAGATTTAAAATCAAAGTTTAAAAAAAAAGACTTTACTAATCAATTTCACTAACATTAAGAAATAACTGATAAAATAAAAAGCTAAAACCTCTTCTATGGAGCTCTATGGTTTTCAAATAGGTAACAACCACCACTTACCTACCTTTTTTCCTGCAAAGATATCATCTCCAGTTGTTTCTGTAAGTTTCAGGTATTATGATATTACCGTATTTCCCCCCAAATAAGACACTGTCTTATATTTATTTTTTCTCAAGAAGACACACTAGGGCTTATTTTCAGGGGATGTCTTATTTTTATTAAGTATAATACAACAATCTACATTTATTCAATACAGTTAAGTCATCTTCCTCTGGAACCTGACAGGGGGATCCGACCTTGTTGGTGGGGCTGGCGCTAGTGATGTGTGAACTCCTTTCCCCTAGCCGTTCGCAACAACAGGATGCCAGCGACCAGGTTACCACACACGTACCAGAGCAAGTGCGAACAGCTCAGAGAAAGGAACTGTGGCAGATAAAAGGTATTCCAGTCTTCCTTACCGCTCTGTGCTGAAATGACCCATCACTAGGTCTTATTATTGGGGTAGGGCTTCTATTTAACAAATGCATAGAAATCCTACTAGGGCTTATTTGGGGGGTAGGTCTTATTTTCGGAGAAATAGTATAAAAGATCACTCCTCTGTGAAAATACATGAAATGAATGAAAAGAGTAAGAAAAATCGGAAAAGGTATTCCAGTCTTCCTTTCTGCTCCGTGCCAAAATGACCCATCACTAGGTTTTATTATTGGGGTAGGGCTTCTATTTAACAAATGCATAGAAATCCTGCTAGGGCTTATTTGAGGGGTAGGTCTTATTTTCAGGGAAACAGTATAAAAGATCACTCCTCTGGGGAAATACATGAAATGAATGAAAAGAGTAAGAAAAATCGGAAAGTGCTGGTAATCCAACCCTTTAACAAAGGACATAATAAAAATGCCTGGTATTTGCTGAGGTGTTACTTTGTAACTGGCATAGTATTCAAATGCATGACCATCTGCTTTAAAACACAACACATGACAGTCTCACAAGGTCATCAGTACCCTAGATTGCTACCAGATTGCTAGTTACTTCCTCAAATATCCATTCTCCCTTTCTTTGTTGGAAACTGGAGCCTGATTTCAGGCAGCAATTAATCCAGATTAAACCTGTATTTCCCTGTGTTCAGAGGCTACTAGGTGTAGAAACATTATCAAATTCTGACTGATGGAATACAAGCATAGTGTAGGGCTACAGAGCAGCTTGAACCCTGTTGCCTTCCCCCTTTTGCCTCCATTTTGTTGAGTTGTTACTTTGTGCCTGGCATATTGTATTTAAATGCATGAATATAACCCATCCACAGGTTAATAGATTTATATTTACTAGTAAATACATACCAATTGTTTTTGTATTATATAGCTTTATAAGATAAAAAATAAAGTTACTATTGTTTAAAACTTTATTTTACATAATCATTCGCAGGAAAGATCTATAAACCATTAAAATACTCAAACACAAGAATACACACGTAAAAAGAATCCATTAGAAACAAAAAGTATTTTGAAAATTGGCAAACTAATAACTAAAAGATGTTGACTGGCGGGGCCGCCTGTACTCAGTGGTTAGGATGCCAGCCACATGCTCCAGGGCTGGTGTGTTCAAACCTGGTCAGGGCCTGCTAAACAAAACAAAACAAAAATAATAGCCAGGTGTTGTGGCAGGCACCTGTAGTTTCAGCTACTAGGGAGGATGAGGCAAGAGAATTACTTGACCCCAAGTGTTTGAGGCTGCTGTGAGCTATGACACAATGGCACTCTACCAAGGGTGACAAACTGAGACTCTGTCTCAATTAGAAATAAATAAATAAATATAAAAAATAAAATAAAAGATGTTGACTAAGACCAATACAACTAAATAGCCTTGAATGCTGCCTTGGAACCCTGGCACATTTTAGTTTCCAGTCACCTACATATTATTTAACCAAAACAGAACAAGGAATAGTACAAAAACATGTTTATTCTAAAGTACTCAAGGAAGATGTCTGTTAACTAGTTTCTACCAATCTTGTATAAAATCAAATAGGGAATTGGTTTGTCACAGTGCTGGATCAATTCTGCTAGAGTCAACACATACCTAACTTAATGGTAGATTTCTTTTAATTTTGTTAGCATATGATACAGGTCAAAAAAATTTATTTTCTTAGACCCACATTTTAAAGATACGTTTAAACTGGACACTTAAAATTTTCTTTGTAGTCTCAGACTCCTACCTTTTATTGTTCATTCCTGTTCAAAATTCTAGCCCATACTACCATGGATTCATATGATATGTGCAGAAGAATAATTACAGAATAGAATAAAATAGCCAGACATGGTAGTGGCATGCCTGTAGTCCCAGCTATTTGGTAGGCTGAGGCAAGAGGATGATTACTTGAGCCTATGAGTTCGAGGCTGTAGTGAGCTATGATTATAATAGCCATTGCACTGAGCCAGGCAACAGAGCAAGACTGTAATAATAATAAATATAAAAACAAAAGAATTTTTAAAAGAAGAAGAAAAAGTCACTAATGTTTACTAAGCACTAACATGTGCCAGGCACTTTGCTAACCACTTTCATTATCACTATGTTCAATTACAAATGGAGAAATTGAAGCTTAGCAAAGAATCGAATCTAAGGCTTCAGAATAACAGTGAGAGACTAAGGAGGGTTTTAATTGAGAGATCAGATTTGAGAATCCACTCTCACCTCCTACAACACACACTCTTACCTAATCCTCTCTCTAGCTTTCAAAAGTAGAAAGCTGGTTTTTCTTCTCCATTTACAGAAAACAGGATTCTTCAAACAGCTTTATAATGTAATGATAATTCAGAAGCAAAGTGCTTAGTCTACCTAAAACTGGTTTATAAGAAATTAGAAAAGAAAATGTTCATACATTAAATAACTGATGTTTAAAGCATTCTTATTTATTCAAGGATTCACCAAAGAATGTCTCCTAACTGAGCTTTTTTAGTGATTTATTATTTTAAAGTAACAACAACAACTTTCCTTAAAGCTACTGTGAATAAGAAAATAAATTTCAAGCTGCCATTAGTTTAAATGTATGACTCTTTCTTATTCTGGGAGGCCAAGGTAGGTGGAGTGTTTCAGCTCAGGAGTTCAAGACCAGCCTGAACAAGAGCAAGATCCCATCCCTAAAAATAGCTGGGCACTGTGGCAGTCCCCTGTAGTCTCAGCTACTCAGGAGGCTGAGTCAAGAAAATCTCTTGAACCCAAGAGTTTGAGGTTACTGTGAGCTATGATGCCAAGGTACTCTACCAAGGGCAACAAAGTGAGATTCTGTCTCAAAAAAAAAAAAAAAAGATAGCCATCAAGAAGAAGGAAGGAAGGTGTATGGAAAGAATTGATGCCATGAATATGACTTGTAGGTTTTGGTAACTACATATAACAAAGACCACTTTAAGAGCCTGACAATTTACCAGTTCGAAATTATACTTCTCTTAAAGAAATACTCATGCCGTCTTCATTTTACCTTTCTAAAGAAAAGACAGACATGGAAAACTTAGTTAAATAAATTTTTAAATAAAATCAACAAAGTAAGGTAATTTGGAAGACAGACATCAAGTATAATAAACCCATCAAAATAATCAACAGTACAATCCACATTGCTACAAACACACAGAAGTAGAGAAAAACAAAATGAACAAAACATTTTTTATGTGATACAAGCAGTAATGACCAAATTAGATTGGAGCTTATAATTAAGACAAAAGTATGTCCTTTTTATAAATTAGATTTCCACTATTTTGAGATGAACAGTCTGCCATTTTTCCTCCTCTGCTGACAAAATAAGTTTCTCTTTTCTTCTTCTCAAAAAAAAAAAAAAATTAGATTTCAACATCAAAGAAAATAAAGACAGGAAGTATGAGAAAGAAAGAAAAGTATGGTTCAATATGTAAACCAATTCTTCAACAAAAGCCATTTATAGAGTGTATAGCTAGCTCAAAAAATAAACATTTAATGACCAGCTACAACACTGCTTTGAGGAACAAAAAGGAAGATATAAATACATTTATATGTATACACACCCTGAAAAAATTAGAAAATTATAACTGTTTATCTAAAATAAAAACAAAATAGCAATGGATCTATAGTATAAATTAAAATCTTACAGTGGACCTGAAAAGAAGCAAGGGGTATTTTGTAAAACTCACCCCAGAACCATTTTTTTTTAAAAAAGGATTTAACATTAAAGTCTAGACAATAAAGAATAAAAATAAATAATTAAAAAATAAGATAGCATGATCAAAAAACTAGAGGAAAGTAAAAATTTATAATTTATACTAAGGTTAAACAGCAGGGGGATTAGTTGTAGAATGTTAGTCTTTAAAGCCTTGACAAAGTGGTAATACAACCAAGACAAACTGAGAAACTGTTTTGAGGAAAATAATTTCCTACTTATTCATAACAGAATATCAACAGATTATCAAAAAGTGAGACATGGGAATTTTAAAAAATGATGATAATGATCCTAACTCCATAATTTCTTACCCACACCTATACCCTTACCTCGAACTTCAGAAAAAATTCTTGGGAACTTATATTTATTGTGGGGAAAAAGCTCTTATTTAATGTTAAGGAATTCTTCCAGTTCTTCCTCTGTACTTCAAGTAAATTAATTATACTTATCCCTATTCTCTAAAATGATGAGCTATGTTATTTGGATCACCTCTTCCTCTGAAAACAACTATAAAAATAAAAGCTTAGTAAATTTTTTCTTGGGCAGTACCTGTGGCTCAGTGGGTAGGGCGCCAACCCCATATACCGAGGGTGGAGGGTGAAACCCAGCCCTGGCCAAACTGCAACAAAAAAAACTATCTGGGTATTGTGGTGGGTGCCTGCAGTTCCAGCTACTCAGGAGGTTGAGGGAAGAGAATCGCCTAAGCCCAGGAATTGGAGGTTGCTGTGAGCTATGTGACTCCATGGCACTCTACTGAGGGCGATCGAGACTCTGTCCCCCCTCCCCCCCACACACAAAAAGGCTTAGTAATTTTTTTTTTTTTTTAAAGACAGAGTCTCACTCTGTCATCCTAGCTAGAGTGCAGACTGGCGGCATCATAATCCACTGCAACCTTGAACTTCTGGGCTTAAGTGATCCTTCTGGCCCCAGCCTCCTGACTAGCTGGGACTACAAGCATGTGCCACTACACCCAGCCATTTCTTTCTATTTTGGTAAACACAAGGGCTTGCTCTTGCTCAGGGTGGTCTCAAGCCCCTGACCTCAAGTGATCTTCCCACCTCAGCCTCCCAGAGATTACAGGTGTGAGCCACCATCTCCAGCCAATTAAAATGTTTAAACTATCAAAAGAACTACAAAAACAGGGAAAACAAGAATCCCTGGAGTCATCAGCCAATCTAAGGAACATGAGACTCTGCTTAAATAGCCTCCCAAGGCAAAAGGGATAGAAATCAAAGCCTGAAGCCTATGTAAGATATAAAGTTTAACAGGAGTTCCTTACCACAAAAAAACTGAACTCCCAAAGGACTATACCTTCAGCCTATTCATAAATAGGAAATGGGAGGGGGGGAAACAGTAAATTATAGCTAGGGTACTCATGTGTCCTCATTTGTCAGAGATAATCTAGTTATAAATGAGAGTCCTGGCATACTTAAAAACTGTGCTCTTTTTGAGATTCAAAAATGTTCTAACTTGTAACCACGTAAGTTACATGATCACCTAGTTTTAATCTACGGACTATCTATCAAAGAAATTTCAAACCCTTAGCATATTTTAATGGGACTGTGGTAAACTATCTTTGAAGATGACTGTCAACAATTCCTTCTATACCTTACTGTGACAAACTGACTGCAGTTGAAGTGATGCTGCACTAGTTCCATGCCTAGCCCTCAAGAGACCTAGCAGCTTTTGCTTTTGGTCTCATGGAAAGAAGCTTGGGCTGGACGATGAAGGATGAGCGCCCTGGAGAGAGGCCATACAGAGAACCAATCAGCCAAGACAACACTAACTCCCAGACAAGAAGGGAGGCAGCCCTGGACACTGCACCCTAGCTGACCTCCCTGTTAAATGCTGATTCATGAGTAACTCCACCCATTATTGTGTGGAACAAAAGAACCCCCAGCTTACTCTAGCCACAAAATCATGTAAATACGTCACTGGTGTTTTAAAGCCCCAGTTTGGGGGTACTTCGTTACATAGAAGTACATTACTGACACAGTGGATCAAAACTGGTAGGAACCCCAAGAGTCTGGTGGGAAGCAAGTGTAAGTAAGTCCTCTCTGAGGAAAAAACTTTCATTGAAAGTCACATGTTATTCCTGTAAGTAATTTCATAAACATAATATGTAACAGCAAAAAAAGTAGATTCCTTGACAAAGTACCAGTAAAAGTATCAAACACATCCTAAAAGACTTCAGAGATTGGAATACTTGGATAAGAACTATAAAACAACTCAAACAACTGGACTGTAATTTAAAAAATAATAAAAGACAGACTCAAAAATGTGTCTAAAAGGGGGCAGTGCCTGAGGCTCAGTAAATAGGGTGCTGGTCCATATACTGAGGGTGACAGGTTCAAACCCCGCCCCAGCCGAACTGCAACAAAAAACAGCTGGGCATTGTGGTGGGTGACTGTATTCCCAGCTACTCGGGAGGCTGAGGCAAGAGAA
>NW_003852438.1:3223395-3227014 GCF_000181295.1 Otolemur garnettii | reverse complement strand
TTGTGATGGGCACCTGTAGTCCCAGCTACTTGGGAGGCTGAGGGAAGAGAATCACCTAAACCTAGGAGTTTGAGGTTGCTGTGAGCAGTGTGACGCCACAGCACTCTACCCAGGGCAACAAAGTGAGACTCTGTCTCTACAAAAAATAAATAAGTGAAGAAACCATTAATAAGTTGGAATATAAGGAAAATAAACTTTCCAGAGCACAGCACAGAAAACAGGCAGAAAAATCATTAGAGAGATATAGAAGATATAATGAAACAGTTTGGCACAAGTTTCAATAGTTAATCAGAATCTCAAAAGAAGGTGAAAGAATAAAGCAGAAGCAACATTTGAAGAGAGGTTATCTAAAAAATTTCTACAAATGCAGGAAAATAGCAATTCAATAAAAGCAAGAAGCCCAAAGATTCCCAGGCACCTTAAATAAAGAGAAACCCACATGTAGGCAGAAAATCAAAGACAAACAAGAATAATTTTAAATGAAAAAAAAAGTTTTTGGCCAGGGCTGGGTTTGAACCCGCCACTTCTGGTATATGGGGCCAGTGCCCTACTCCTTTGAGCCACAGGTGCTGCCCCAAAATAATGAAATTTCTAGAAATTAAAAGTTCACCAAAAATGACTCAAGCAAATATAGGAAATTCAAATGTTTTTATAAATAAATACATTTATTCCACATTAAGAACTGTAAAGCGTTGGAGATTTCACCTTACTTGCAAACTAACAAGTTAACAGGTGCTAACAGAAGACATGAGACTCCCAGGTCACAGAAAAAAGATTTTATTACTCATAACAAAGCAAGTGGCAGAAGCTTCATGGTTGTATTAGCACTGCTCGTCCCTCCAAAGTCCCCATAAGAGTGATGCAGAGTGGCCTGGGTGGATGCTGTGGACACAGTGGGTTTGTCACAGATAAGGAAAACCAAACTTAGGAAATGCACAATCTTACATGCATAAGGGGTCTACTAGCAAGCCTTTGTCCTACAGGAAAACCCTATTTCTATCTTCCCAGGTTTTTTTGCTATATAACCATCTTTGAAAAGATAGTTTACAATTGCCCCCAGATACTCCATAATTAAAAACTAAACCACAGGGAAATCCCATGCCCAGACTAAGCAATGAATTCTGTTAAATATTTAAGGAAGAAATAAAGCCAGTCTTACACAAATTCTTCTGGATAATAAAAAAAGGAAGCATTTCACCCAGGTCATTTTTTAAAGCCAGTATAGCAGCCTCCCCTTATCTGTGGGGGATCTACACTCCAAGACCTCCAGTGGATGCCTGAAACCACAGAGAGTGCCAAATGCAATTGCTGTCAATGAACATGTTTTCTGTTCGTGTCTTCTACCCAGAAATGTGATGCTTTTTCCATTTTAACTAAGTACTTATCACACACTGTAAGCCATAACTTTTACAGTTTGAGGTACGACAGCAAAACTAGCATAAATTTATTTTTCTTTGTTTACAAGTTCACAACTTTTTTTTGAGACAGAGTCTCACTCTGTTGCCCTGGATGAGTGCTGAAAGGTCACAGCTTACAGCAACCTCTCCTGTGTTCAAGCAATCTTCTTGACTCAGTCTCCCAAGTAGCTGGGCAGGCCTATAGGTGCCTACCACACCACACAGCTTGTTTTTCTATTTTTAGTAAAGTCAGTCTCCCTTTTGCTCAGGATGGTCTAGAATTCCTGAGTTTAGGCAATCCACCCACCTTGGACTCCTACAGTGCTAGGATTGCAGGCGTGAGCCAGTGAGCCTGGCCACAATTACACAATTAGAAGAACTATTCTTGGGGGCGCCTGTGGCTTAAGGAGTAGGGTGCCAATCCCATATACTGGAGGTGGTGGGTTCAAACCCAGCCCCAGCCAAAAAACAAACAAACAAAAAAACCCGAAGAACTGTTCTCACCATAAATCTTAGCAACTTTAGCATATGTTTTTCTGTTTTGTGGTTTGGTTTTTTTTTTCTACAATCATGAAAAAGAAACAGAAGGGTGCAGCTGGTTCACATATCCCAATTTCAAAACTTAACTACAAAGCTACATTCATCAAGACTTGTGTGGTACTGGCATGAAGACAGATACACAGAGTGATGGAACAGAATTGAGAGGCCATAAGTAACTAATCAACTAATTTTCAACAAAGGTGCCCAGATAATTCAATGGGGAAAGAATTAGTCTTTTCCACAATACTGGGACAACTGGAGAGCTGCATAGAAACAAACAAAATCAAACTCCTACTTCATACCATATACAAAATTAACTCAAAATTAACTCAAGCCTAAATGTAAAGGCTAAGGCTATGAAAAAATTCTGTATGATCTTGAATTAGGCAAAGCCTTAACTATGACACCAAAAGCACCAGCAACAAAAGAATAGTACATCACCAAAATTAAAAGTTATGAACAAATAGATACACTGTGCATCACCAAAAAGTTAAAAAGGCAACCTACAGAATGACAGAAAATATTTGCAAATCATGTATCTGATAACAGACTTGAATATATATTGAACTCTTACAACTCAGTAAGAAAAAGACAAACCCAGTTCAACAATCACCAAAGGACTTGAAATAGACATTCGTCCAAAGAAAATATACAAAGAGCCAAAAAGCACACAAAAAGATGTTTATTAAACATTGTTATTGTTGGTAAATTTTAAGCCTTTTTAATTCTGTGAAGGCAAAAAGTGGAAACCTAATAATCACATGTGTATGTAAAAATTTAAAAAAATAAAAATAATTTAAAAAAAGATGTTCAACATCATTAGCCATCAGGCAAATGCAAGTCACAACCATAGTAAGATACCATTTCACACCCACAAGGATGGCTATGATCAAAGACAGTCAATAACAAGTGTTGGTGAGGATGGAAGAAACTAGAACCCTCTTACGCTGGTAGGAGGAGTGAAAATGGTACAGATGCTACAGAAAACAGTGTGGCAATTCCTCAAAAGGTTTAACATAGAGTTACCAAATGATCAAGCATTCCACTCCAAGGAGATCAAAACACAGGCTCACACAGAAACGTGTATACAAATTATTCATTGCAGCATAATCTTAACAGGCAAGAAAAGGAAATCATCTAAATGTCCATCAACCAATGAATGGATAAACAAACTATGGTATATCTATACGATAGAATATTATTTAGCAATAAAATGGAAGGAAGTACTGATACATGCTACAACGTGAATAAATCCTGAAAACATAAAGTAAAAAATGCCAGTCACCAAAGATGAAGTACTATATAATTCTATTTATAAGAACTGTCCAGAACAGGTAAATCTATATAGCCAGAAAATATACTAGTTGGTTGCCTATAGCTTGGGAGTCTAAGATGAGAACAACCTGGCACATGCAGGTTCCTTTTTGAGGTGATGAAAATGTTTTAAAACTGATTGTGCTAATGGGTGTACAACACTGTAAATAAACTAATGCCACTGAATTGTACACTTTAAGTGACTGAATTGTATGGCACGTGAATTATATCTCAATCAAGCGGTAATATTTTTAAAAGGCATGATATAAATACTCCACTTTATTTATAAAACCACTAAATAATATCAGTAATAATATATTACAAATGAAATAGCAAATTATGAAAAATTCAGAAACTCAGTATCACAG
>NW_003852438.1:3220683-3222318 GCF_000181295.1 Otolemur garnettii | reverse complement strand
GCACTTTAAAATAGAAATTCTTACCAACTTGCATCAATTATGTATCATCTGATTAGATTTAAAGCAGATTAAAATTTGTTTCTTATTATTTATAAAACACCACTATACCCAGCTAACAATTTGCATACTCAATTAGACAATACATCAACCAAACCAACTAAAACCAGGCTGCAAATGAGAGCTAATAATTAACACAACTGAAAAGATCTAAAACAATTGTAACATTTAAAGCTAATTCTTTTCATGAAGAATAACTGTGAAGGGTAACTACATATAACAATGATCATAAAAGGTGAAATTTTTTGCAAACATGTTTATAAAGCAAATTAAATTTTTGAATGACAAATATTCAAGTATTAAGGTATCAGAGGTTCTGTGCATTATCTGAATAAAAATAATGGGAGATAATACTAGAAAACAGCCACTACAAGTGAATGAGGCACTTGCCCAATAGAATAAGCAAAACTAATAGCTGTCTTGGACACATTCCCTAGTCTGTAGTATGAACAACAAGAAGAAATGCAAAGAAAATATTTACAGCTGCATGACAGGACAATTAACTTTAAAATAATACTGGGTTAATTTCTTATGAGAACACAGTGGCCTAGAAAAAAGGATGAGCGCCTCCAGAACTAAATAACTGTGTCTGACAAACACTGGGCATTAAATATTACTTCTCGCTGAGTACAGTGTGGGTCACACCTGTAATCCTAGCACTCTGGGAGGCCAAAACGGATGGAAATGCTTGAGCTCATAAGTTCAAAATCAGCGGCAGCGCCTGTGGCTCAGTGAGTAGGGCGCCGGCCCCCATATACCAAGGGTGGTAGGTTCAGGCCTGGCCTGGCCCGGCCAAACTGCAACAAAACCAGCCTGAGCAAGAGTGAGACCTCATCTCTACTAATAATAGAAGAAAAAAAAAGTAGCCAGGCAATTGTGATGTGTGCCTGTAGTTCTAGCTCAGCCTACTTAGGAGGCTGAGACCAGGAGTTTAAGGTTGCTGTGAGGTATGAGGCTCTGTCTCAATCAATCAATCAGTCAATATTACCTCTCTTCTACTCTTCTTTCTCTAAATCTTTCTTAAGTAACAGTACTGAGTCTTTGAGATACTATGCACCTCAGTCCCTACTGCCAATGCATTTCCACCAAGAGTCACACAGCTTTCATGAGCTACTTACTATATTTCTTTATCATTACAGCAGGATCCATTCCCCGACACGTACATACCTCCAGCCTCATGTCTTATCACTCCATGTTTCTCTCTCTTTTTTTTTAAAGGCTTCCACTTGAAGAGGAAAAGCCTCATCCATTATACTCCACCAATGTTCCAAATCTGTCACACTCTCTCAAATTTTGTACATGCTATTTCGGTATGCAAGATGCTTTACTTGCTCCTGATAAACACCTAATTAATACATCGGGTTTTCACTTAAATTTTAGCTTTTCAGTGAAGTGTCTCTTATTAAGGAGAATTCTGCTGCTTTTTCTCTTTTGCTTCCACTGAACCCCTTCCTCTCCTTTTTGTTCTCTAGACTAAAACTCTCTGAAGACAGAAACTGTATCTCTTCAAAACATTTGGTTCTTAGGGCTTGGTGTAATCACAATTTTATAACATGTAAACTGCTCAACCAACCTTAT
>NW_003852438.1:3208575-3213967 GCF_000181295.1 Otolemur garnettii | reverse complement strand
ATGAGCTCATGGCATAATAGGTGTACAGCATAGCACACAGGATAACCCAGTAGACCCCATGTAACAGTGATACAAGGTGCTGGAACCTATTTCCCATGAATTCAAAAGTCAATCAACGCTTTGTCACATTCAATGGCAAAGTGTCTCCCTGAGCTACTGGAACCTCTTCCCTATGAATTCATGGCATGATGGATAAGAAAAACAGCCTACTGCTACTGTAAAAATGTTTTCTGCTCATTCACTAAAAGTGTGGGGATTTTTTCTCCCAAAGAAGTATTAAAGCAAATTTTAATGTGTCCTAAAAAAAAAAACTTCTGAGTTCGATCAATCCTCTTGCCTCAGCCTCCCAAAGGGCTAGGATCACAGGTGTGAGCCACCACACGCAGCCTTAACAATCTAGTTCATTAAGAGGTTTAATATTTCTTTCTTTTTTTTTTTTTTTTTTTGCAGTTTTTGGCCTGGGCTGGGTATGAACCCACCACCTCCGGCATATGGGGCCGGCGCCCTACTCCTTGAGCCACAGGTGCCGCCCAGGTTTAATATTTCTAATATGAAAACATTTCTAAATGATACTGTCTGTGTCCAGGTAAAACTTAATCTTTAAAAAAAAAAAAAATTGGGGCTTAGCGCCTGTAGCTCAAGTGGCTAAGACGCCAGCCCCAGAGTTGGTAGGTTCAAATCCAGCCCAAGCCTGCCAAACAAGGACAACTACAACAATAACAACAACAACAACAACAACAACAACAAAATAACTGGGTGTTGTGGTGGGCACCTGCAATCCCAGCTACTCAGGAGGCTGAAGCAAGAGAATTGCTTAAGCCCAAGACTTTGAGGTCGCTGTGAGCTGTGATGCCACTGCACTCCACAGAGGACAACAGAGTGAGACTCTGTCTCAAAAAAAAAAACACTTATTCTTAAAAATTGAAAAGCAAACAATAATCTACCTTAAGAAGAAAACAAAGGGCCAGGTGTCCCCAGTGGCTCAAGCCTGTAATCCTAGCACTCTAGGAGACCAAGGTGGGTGGAATACCTGAGCTCAGGAGTTCAAGTTCAAGACTAGCCTCAGCAAAAGTGAGATCCTCTTGCTACAAATAGCTGGGCATTGTGGTGGGCACCTGTAGTCCCAGCTACTCATGAGGATGAGGCAAGAGAACAGCTTAAGCCTAAGAGTTGGAGGTTGTTGTGAGCTGTGACACCATGGCACTCTACCAAGGGCGACATAGTAAGACTCTGTCTCAAAAAAAAAGGAAGAAGGAAATAAGTTACTGAGGATATATAAGAGATTAAAAAATTCCATACTGGTTCCATAAATTCAAAAATCAAAGCACAGCTGACAATGTTCTTTTATTACCTAAGTGGTAGTTTCATGGATGTATTGTTCACTCTAAAAATTCAATACTATAAACTTATGATTTGTGTACTTTTCCTAAATGTAGGTGTTTTAATAAAAAAATAAAAAGCAAAGCACAAGACGAGAACACATTTTTCTAAAAATCTATTAACTAGATCTCTTACTTGGTTCAAAAAAAAATTAAATCACAGGTATTAAGTCACATTGTATTAGTTTACTAAGGCTGATGACTTAAACAACAGAAATACATGTTCTCATAGTTTTGGAACCTAGGGATCCAAGATCAAGGCACCAGCAGATTTGGTTTCTTTTGAGGTCACTCTCCTTGGCTGACCTCTTGCTGCTGGTACAAGGTTAACCCATTCAGGGCTGGACAAGACTCCCTGTTTTCCAGGTCTAACTGAAATGACTTTTTCTCTCCAAACTGCACTCTCTACAAGTAGAATAGGAGAAAAGGAGTTTTTCCAGTATTACATGTAGGGGCTACTTCTAAAGTGGACTCCTGCCATTTTGCCCATTTTAGGGACTACATTCATTTGTTAATACACTGGCTCATTTGCTAATCAACACTGAAGCCTGCCAAGTCCTGGCATAACCCTGAGACAAAAGACCCACGTGGGGACCTCCCACTTGCGTCTCCCTGGCTGTGTCTTTCATTCCTTCTATTCCTTTCTATATGATAAATCCTAACTTATCACTGATCACTGTGGGTTCATTTTACAAATCTCAAGACCAAGAACCTACTGCAGAAAGAAATTCCATCAACATTGGCTCTTCATATGGTCATCTCTCTGTGTATGTGCACTGCTAATCTCTCCCTAAGTGTCCAAATTTCCTCTTCGTACAAAAATACCAGAAAAACTGGATTGGGGCTCACCTCAAGCGCCCTATTTTAACTTAAACAGTCACATACCGATGGGGGTGGGGTTTAAGGACAGTTTGTTTTCACATGTCCTTGAGCCCCACCAGTGGTTTCCAACTGTTTTAATCACCTCTTTAAAGACCCTGTCTCAGGCCAGTGCGGTGGCCCACGCCTGTAATCCTAGCACTTTGGGAGGCCAAGGTGGGTGGACAGCCAGAGCTCACAAATTTCAGACCAGCCTGAGCAAAAGCAAGAACCTGTCTCTACTAAAAATAGAAAAACTGAGGTAAGAGGATTGCTTGAGCCCAAGTTGGAGGTTGCTGTGAGCTATGAAGCCACGGCATTTTACCCAGTGTGACAGCTCAAGACTCTGTCTCAAACAAAAATAAAATAAAATAAAATAAAGACCCTATCTCCAAATACAGTCACGTTTTGAAGCATTTGGGCTTAGGACTTCAACGTATAAACTTGGGGAGACATAATTTGGCCCATAACACACATTAATTCATGAATTATTAGTGAATTCAATGTTTGAGTTTATTAAAGTATGTTTTCCATGCAATATCCACAGGAATTAAAACCATTTGGATGTACAGATACCCAAAGAGAGGAGGTTGAAGACCAGAGAACAAGTGGGCCTTCACAAAAATACTAGCATAAGTATGTATGGTCAGTTGTGAAGTGTGGTGTTAAGTAATTTGATAAGGATTATAATATCAAATTTGCTCCATGATCTTGAAAAGAGGCTGGGGATGGGGGAGCAATCAAGGTTATCCCTACATAAGACATCATCTTCACTTTTCTAAGTAAAGGAAAGAGAGGCAGAATTATAGTTCACTATTTATGTCTTGGTTGAGATTACTCCAAAAGCTGCCCCTGAGACAAGATGTTAAAGTTCAGGTAGTTTACTTGTTAAGATGATTCTCAAGAAACAATAGCAGAAGACTGGGAAAGAGAGAAAGGAAGAAAAAAGAAGCTAATAAGTGATTAGTCTAGAAAACTGTCGCCAGTTGGGTACTAGTGTAGAAAACTATTGCTCAATACTGCTGCACAACTCTGGAAGACAAGATAGGACATGAGCCTGTTACCCCACCTGATTAAGGGAGTTTACCTACCAACTCCTGGCAGATAATTGGTTGAAGGCCACTCCCAGAGTATGTGTTAATATCCTGGCATTCTTGGTTTATACTCCAAAAGCTCCAAGGCAGACAGAAATACTGAGATTTAGAAGCTGACCAGTGGGCACACAAATGGCAAGGGCAGGCACAGAAAGAGCAAGGGCAGACACTGATAGCACCTGGCATCTATGCCAAGCCCCCTAATCCATGAGAGTCTGTTCCTAACTTATGAATGTTAAGAAACATCCATTTTCATCTAGAAGCAGCAGGAAAAGGGTTAAGAACTGCTCTAAACCAGACTTTTTCCTTTGCCCAACAGTATAGGTGTTCCTCTTAAGAAACTGTCTAATTATGGCACACAACAAGTTACACAGTAAGGAAAAATGTGTCAAGTCATTAAGTTCTACAGAGTTATATAAAAGAAGCCAAAGCTGTAAACAACCCTGGGTGGTACACTTTTTTTTCTCTACAAGCAGAAAATGCCACAACTTCCAACCATAAAATATTCTTAAGAAAGGCTCTTTTACAGAGAAGGGAAAAAAATGTAAAGACAGTATGTGTCCATGAGACTCCCCCTCCCTTCTTCTTCCAGAATAGCTAGCAATACAGTCTGCAAGACTCTGAGGACTGATACACATACATAGAATTCTTTAAACAAATAAGTAACAGGCCTCAGTTGAATTTCTTTTCAAACATAGCAGTCTTTCATAGCACACTAGCTACTATCAGTGTTTCAGCTCTGGTCAGGTCACAGCTGACTACTTCCAATAGCTGGTAGAAACACATATGAATGCGGTTCTATTTGAGAATTTTAAAATGTTTTGCTGGCCAGGAGTAGCAACTCACACTTAAATCCAGGAGTTTGAGAGTGCTGTGAGCTAGGCTGAGGCCGCAGCATTCTAGACTGGGCAGACTCGGACTCTGTTTCAAAAAATAATTTTGCATTAAAGTTATATAAATCAACTTAATTTTTAAGAGGTTTATTTTACATTTAAACTCAACTTAGTTGAGTTTCTCTATTCTTGATCAATGTCTTTAGTTTTCCATAGAAATTCATATTTTAAATTGAGGCTTGTATATAAGCCGTTTATGACATCCCCATTATTTACAATGAGATATACAAATATTGTCCCTATCCATATTTACTCTATTAAACATTTTTTATTCTGTTTATCATATAAATTCTGATGCCACCCACTTCTATTTTACTGTTAACTATTATTTCAAAAGCCCTCTATTCCTTAGAGTTTGGTCATACTGGATTGACAAGATCTTCTTTTCCTTTCTAAACTTGTTCTTTTTTTTTTTTTGGCTGGGGCCAGGTTTGAACCCACCTCCTCCAGTATATAAAGCAGGCGCCCCACTCCTTTGAGCCACAGGTGCCGCCCTAAACTCATCTACTTGTTAACTTGCACTTCATGTAATCTGAAAACAATCCATCTCACAATCAGTGAACACAGCTTCAGCACTTTCCCATCAACACTGTCTCAAGACTGCTATCAGTGCCTCAGTACTGCTCTAGAAATGATTCTCTATTCTGTCATTCCTTTATTAGCCAAATTCCTCAAAGAGTTTTTTGTTTTGTTTTGTTTTGTTTGAGACAGAGCCTCAAGCTGTCCCCCTGGGTAGAATGCCGTGGCACTCCAGCCCACAGCAACCTCCCAACTTCTGGGCTCAAGCGAGTCTCTTGCCTCAGCCTCCCAAGTAGCTATAGCTAGGACCACAGGTGCCTGCCACAACGCCCAGCTATTTTTGGTTGCAGCCATCTTTGTTGTTTTGGTGGGCCTGGGCTGGATTCAAACCCGCCACCTTAGGCGTATGTGGCTGGCGCCTTAGCCACTTAAGCCACAGGCACCAAGCCGCCTCAAAGAGTTTTGCAGAGAAATTGCTTCTTATCTTCACAGTAATACAAATGACTTGATGAACTGTACCTTCTCCGGAGGGAGGATGTTGTAAGCTATAGAACTGCAAACCACAGTGACTTCAGATAAGAGCTGGACCGTAGGCTCGGCGCCTGTGGCTCAGGTGGCTAAGGCGCCAGCCACATACACCTAAGGTGGC
>NW_003852438.1:3204203-3206074 GCF_000181295.1 Otolemur garnettii | reverse complement strand
CTACAGGCACTGCCCTTAATTTTTATTTTTTCAAACAGTCTCACTTAGTTGCCCCAGGCCAAAGTGCCATAGCTCATAGCTCACACCAACCTCAAACTCCTAGGCTCAATCAAGCCTCTTGCCTCAGCCTCCTGAGTAGGTGGGTTCAGGCACCTGCCACAATGCCAAGCTAGATTTTTTTATTTTTGTTTATTTTTTATTTTTATTTTTGGAGACAGAGTCTCACTTTGTCGCCCTCAGTGGAGTGCTGTTGCGTCATAGCTCACAGCAACCTCTTGAGCTTAAGCGATCCTCTTGCCTCAGACTCCCAAGTAGCTGCGACTATAGGCACCTACGACAATGTCTGGTTATTTTTTTATTGTTGTTGTTGCAGTTGTCATTATTGTTTAGCAGGCCGGGGGCTGGGTTCGAACCTGCCAGCCTTGGTGTACATGGCCAGCACCCTACCCACTGAGCTACGGGCACTGCCTAGTCTTTTTATTTTTAGTAAAGATGGGATTTCAGTCTTGCTCAAGTGCTAGGACTCAGACATGAGATATCATACCCAGACTTAAATAAAAATTATTGCTTTTTAAAGAAATAAACCAATTTTAAAATATTTTTCCCCCAAGGGAATTACTATACTAGAGCTATCACCATCAACAAACTTCATTTCTAAGTGATAAAAAGGCAAAAGCAACCAAATAATGTCTTCTGTTTCTGTAACACAAGGCTATGTTGCAGAGAAAGAAAATTTAGCTACATAGCATTCTTTCCATTTTAAATTTAGATATAAAAGTATACATATGTTCAAAAAACTAGAGAAGAGACCATGGACAACTAAAACCTTAAATGAGGCTTATAAATAAATAGTAATAATATTATTTGAAAAAGCCAAACTAAGTAAGATTTTTTTAAATGTGTATTTATATCATAAGGACATCTGCACTAGAAGGGTTATAGCAGCTTAATTCATAACTGCAAAGATATAGAAACAACCCACGTTCCCATCAACCCATAAATGGATTAATGAAATGTGGTATATGTATGCCATGGACTACACTAGTCAGCCATTAAAAAGATGGAGACTTTGCATCTTTTGATTTACCTGGAAGGATTTGGAGAATACTTTCTTTAGTAAAGTATCTCAAGAATGTAAAATCAAGTATACCATGTACTCAGTACTAATTTGAAACTAGCAGATCAACAATTACAGGCCCACATAAGAGAAAAACACAAATTCAATTAGAGAGGAGGCTTAAAAAAAAGAAAAAAAAATATATATATATATTGTGTGTGTGTGTGTGTGTGTGTGTGTGTATTTATTTATTTATTTATTTAGAGACAGGGTCTCTGTCACTCAGGCTGGAATACAGTGATGTCAGTAGGTTTTAATTCTTGGGCTAAAGGAATCCTCCTACTTCACTAGGTACACACCATTGCACCCACTTAATTTTTTTTTTTTTAAGAGACAGGGTCTTGCTATATTGCCCAAGCTTTTCTTCAACTACAGGCCACAAGCAATTCTTCTACCTTGGCCTCCCAAGTAGCTGGAATTATAAGCATGAACTACCATATCCAGCAAAAAATTAAAGTATTTTTAACTTGAAAGTGTTTCAATGACTTAGTTTTAATAATTCAACTAAGTAATATACATATTTAAATCGATTTTAGCATGCGGGGTTCTGTTTGTAGAGAGACCAAGTTCTTCCTAAGAGCTTCAGTATACATGAATCAAAACAAAGAACCAACTTTAAGAACTGGAAGCTACAGAAAATCAAAAGGAAGAAAGAGAAACATGTTTGTGCAGCCTGTCATTCTCTCCAGTGGCAACAAAAGCTTTCCAAGCTCTTCCCTACCATTGTCCCAAAAAGTAAATAGGCAAGAAAATC
>NW_003852438.1:3202203-3202997 GCF_000181295.1 Otolemur garnettii | reverse complement strand
TACTTGAAAGAACAACTAACAGAAAAAGTATGGTTATGACAGACCCAGACCCAGGTATGTCATAGATATTTCTTTCAAAAATGAATGGAAAATGTCCATTCTTTAAAATAAACCAACTAGTAGTATTTGTTTCTGTTAGTAAAATAAATGTAAAGTTTGAAAACCTTGTACCCACCACCAGCTCCCCAAACGACTTTTCTGAGAAAAGCAATGGTGATGCTAATGAATGTAAATTTTTGAAACCGTATAATGTATCACGTGTCAGTGTTTAAAATAACTGCATAGCTCAGTGAACCAAGAGTCTCCAGATGATGAATATCCGATGTTACAAATTCATGGATGGGTAAAAGATTTATTCCAAGTACAAGGCAGATAAGTAATTTTAATGTAACAAAGTATAAAAGTCTGCAGGCTGGGCGAAGAGGCGGCTCAAGCCTGTAATCCTAGCACTCTGGGACACCAAAGTAAGAAAAGTTCCCTTGAGCTCAGAAGTTCAAGACCAGCCTAAGCAAGAGCAGCACCCTGTCTTTACTACAAATAAAAAATTAGTGGGGTGTCATGGCTGGCACCTGTAGTCCCAGCTACTCAGTGGCTGAGGCATAAGTATCACTTGAGCCCAAGAGTCTGAAGTGGCTATGAGGTAGGTGACAGCAGGGCAACTCTAGCCTGGGTAACAGAGACTGTGGGGTGGGGCGGAACAATTTCCATCACTATACATTTTTATTCAAATACAAACTAATACATTCTAAGATGTGTGTTGGTATATGTTACCAAATTCAAGATATGAAAGTGCA
>NW_003852438.1:3201157-3202171 GCF_000181295.1 Otolemur garnettii | reverse complement strand
GCCAAAATAAAAATATAATGAACAAAAAATAAAGTGAGGAACAAAGGAATTTAAAATTCAATGCTGAACCTCAAACATCTTCAGAAAAATACTTTGAAGGAAGAACAGCTATCCTATAAGTCACTAACAAGCTAGCTCACTTAAAAACCATTCTAAAAGGTACCTTTAGAGTACCAGTAATTCTTAGAAAGAAATAAACAATGGCAACACATTTGCTTTGGCAAGCCCATCCACTCAGTGCTCAATCCCATACCACAGATGTGCTCAATGCTATACTAGGCATCATGGAGATAAGCACGAGACCCAATTCCTTGCCCACAAGGTTTAATTATGGGACAAAATGAGTAATATAAACTTAGCTGCCACACAAGTCTAGATGAAGAAAGAATCAACAAAGGGTAGGGCAGTAAAGGGAAGGATGACTGTGACTACAAAAGACAAATCCCTGGCAAAGAAAAAACAAGAGGGAAAGCAGAGGCCACACAGAGGGCGCCTGTAAAGGGAAGGGACTCCAGCAGATGGGACGGAAGAGGGCTGGGGATGACAGGTGGAGTTTCCAGAGGGCTCCTTTGGGTTAAGTGGCATCCAGAGATGGGTATGTATGATTTGGGCTACAGAAATGACCAAATGAGGCAAATGACTGAATGTGAGAGTAAGAGAGGGCTGAGAATTAAAACAGCCAAGACAACAGAAGACTCATGTACCACTGACAGAAATACGGACAATAAAGGAATAGAGATATGAAGCTGATTTTCTATTTTCTAGGTTTTGGGTGACAAGAAATCCAAGTAACTGCCTGTTAAGATAACTAAAGATAGGGAGCTGGACATCTGGTGAGAGGTTAGATCTTTGTCACTGCTACCACTCTGGTCCAAGCCTCTGACATCTGTCTTCTGGATTATTGTTACGTCTCCTGCTTCCACTGAATTCCCACTGTTTCTTCTCGACCTCCACTTAGTGAACCTTTAAAATGTAAATCAGGGGGTGGTGCCTGTGGCTCAAAAGAGTAGGGCA